>NC_091646.1:50451471-51651471 GCF_027580195.1 Bos mutus
TGAGATGTACAGGATGCAGTTGCCCTGAGGATGGTAGAAGTTTGGCTTTATAGTCAGAGGAAGTCAGGGATGAAGAAGCAGGGTGGAGCTGAGAGATAAAGTTTGCAAGTGACACGATATCTAGCCAGAACATTTGCATAATGCCACATGTGAACTTTTTCCTATACCTCATGGGAGAAATGATGCTTCAGTCCACCGGGTTCCTCTGTTCATGGGATTCTCCAGTCAAGAATACTGGAGTAGGTTGCCATTTCCTCCTACAGAGGATCTTCCTAACCCAGGCATTGAACCCGCATCTCCTGCTGCTCCTGCATTGCAAGCAGATTCTTTACCACTGAGCCACTGGGCAAGCCCCTTGCTATACCTCAGTGATCCTTATTTTTCTGAATCATAGAGTGGGGTTCACCCACACTGGGGCTGGTTTAAACCATGTGAATTGGCTGGGCAGGGTCCACAGAGTGTTCCAAAACCTTTTAGTCCATCAGAAATTTGGAAGTAGTTACCATATGTCCTGGGATGTGCCAGTGTCTGACACACTGTGACTGAGGGCATAGGGATGCTAGGTCTCTGTTGGCATCCAGAGCTGGATTCGGCTTGGTTAACCCTTTGCCAGCAGGACGGGCTGGTCTTCCTGATGGGCAGACTTGCTACATCTAGGGCACAAGAAAGTTCAACTTCAAAGACTGGAATTTCACATTCAGGAAATCTAGAAATGTCACTGGAAGTTCAGCAGAATCATTTACAGTTTAGTTTTGCTTTTGTTTTAAATTGCATATGAGGTAGACATCATAGTCTTTTGCATGCTTTCAGGTCTCTGAGGGTCCTAAGTGGGCCTGGACAACAAGCCCAACAGCTTGGGAACAGTGACTGTATTAGACTGGATTACAATTATGAAAGCCTTTGGCATGGCAGCCCCTCCTGGCCACCGGCACCTACAATGGTGCCATCTGGTGGCATATGCCGTGCCATGGGGAATGAGTTTGAACCTGCCACAGAGCTGTTCCAGCTTCCTGGAGGAGGGAAGATGGGCTCCTATGGCAACGGTGAGGAGGTGAGGCCTGGCCTTGTGGTGTGGTGGTCAGCTCCACACCTGAGTTTCTATTCTGTTCTGCCTGCAGACTTGTTCCTTTCACAGCATCCCAGCACCCAGCATGAGCCCTAAGCACAGATACATCCATCTAGTTCCTGGGCCAGAGTCACACAGAATTCCTAAGAGCTGGGAGTTTGACTTTGGGGTGCCATGGAAACCTTTAGTAGACCTATGAACCTGACAGAACCTCTGTTTAGAACCATTTTTTAAAGTTTAATTTTATGGAAGTATAGTTGATTTACAATGTTGCATTAGTTTCTACTTTACAGCAGTGATTCAGTTACACACATATTTATGTATGTATATACATTTTTAATATTCTTTTCCACTATGGTTTATTACAAGATATTGAGTATAGTTCCCTGTGCTATATAATAGGACCTGTTGTTTATACATTCTGTGTATAATATTTTTCATCTGCTAATCCCAAACTCCCAGTCCATCCCTTCCCCTACCACCCCCGCCCCCAGCAATCACGAGTCTGTGTCTGTTTCTGTTTCGTAGGTAGGTTCATTTGTGTCATATTTTAGATTCCAAATATAAGTGATATATGATACTTGTCTTTGTCTGACTTACTTCACTTAGTGTGATAATCTCTAGGTCCATGTTGCTGCAGATGGCATTATTTCATTCTTTTTTATGGATGAGTAGTATTTCATTGTATATTTGTACATCTTCTTTATCCATTCATCTGTCAATGGACATTTAGATTGCTTCCATGTCTTAGCTATTGTGAATAGTGCTGCTATGGACATAGGGGTGCTTGTAGCTTTTAGAATTATAGTTTTGTCAGGATATATGCCCAGGAATGGGATGGCAGGATCATATGGCAACTCTATTTTTAGCTTTGTAAGGAAACTCCATACTGTTTTCCATAATGTCTGCACCAATTTACATTCCCACCAACAATGTAGAAAGATAGAACCATGTTTTTAAATGCATAAGACAAACTATATAGAAATAAAAAGAAAACCTATTATACTGAAATACAGTTATAAACTATTGAAAATGAATTTGTGATATACCAATATCTGTGCTTCTTTATGACACATTAAGCAACAAGATCTAGTGGAAGGTCTCATTACTACCATGTTTTCAAAGCAGTGATGAGCACAAACATTACTTGAAGAGATCTGCAGCTGTTGTAATGCAATATGCAACCATCTGTGACTTCCACTGATGACAAAGTCCCAGGTACTGCTAATACCACTGTGGGTTGTTGCTTATGTTTATAACCGAAGGAAATGCTACGTTGAATTAAAGGAAATTGAAGTTAGAGATTAGTGATGACAAGGATGCATTTTCTGCACCCAAATTGTCATATCCTCTCTGTGGATGAATCCCGTGTCTGGAGGCCAGGTTAAGAAGTCATGCACTGGGCTTCCCTGGTGGCTCAGTGGTAAAAAAAAAAATCCGTCTGCCAATGCAGGAGATACAGGTTCGATCCCTGATCCAGGAAGATCCCAAGTGCCATGAAGCAACTAAGCCCATGTGCCACACTATTGAGCCTGTGCTCTAGAGCCAGGGAGCTGGTTCTGAGCCCAGGTGCCACAACTACTGAAGCCCATGCATCCTAGAGCAGGTGCTCTGCAACAAGAGAAGCCATCATGATGAGAAATCTACACACAGCAACTAGAGTGTAGCCCTTGCACACCACAACTAGAGAAAAAGCCTGCACAGCAATGAAGACCCAGAACAGCCCAAAATAAATAAATAAAATAAAATGATAAAAAAAGAAGCCCTGTATTAGAACATCCTGGAGCCAGGAATTGCAGATTGCAGCTCTGGCTAACCCCTCTCAGGCAAGCTCCTAGAAGAGGAGGATCTAGAAATCCACAGAATGCCCTGAAAGGGAGCCGACTGATTACTAGAACAACACCCACCCTCTGCTTCTTATTCCCCTGTATTCCAGGCTCCTGCACAAAGTGGGAAAGCTGGGGCAGGGGGCCAGATGTTGCTCCAGCTTTAGATTCTCTTTACTTTTTTTTTTTTTTTCCCTGAGATCACTTCCTCTTTTCTCCAGAGGGTGGCGTGAAGGGCAAGGTTGAGGTCCCTTGGTGGCTGCACTCTGAGGCATCACCACCCACAGAGGAGCAGCTCTGGCCAATCTGTGGCCAGCTGAGCTGTTAGGAGGAAGCACCATCAAGAGAAATCGGACTTTTTTTTTTCTCCCCAGACGGCAGGTGAAAGCTCTGCAAAGCAGCCCAGAGTTGGAGGCAACTTATTCAAGTCCCCATTCTATGGGACTTAGAGGTGGAGACCAGCCCACCCAGGAAGAGGGGAAAGCAGCCCAGGGTTGAGGTTTGGTCCTGCAGCCCTGGACAGAGAGTGGCCATTCCTGCTAATACAAGCTGGACCACAAAACTTGGAGAACCACCTGGGAGGGGTTCCTTCGGAGAACAATAAAGGTGGGATACTAGAAAGACTCAGTACCAAACCCAAGTTTAAGGTCCAGAGGTTGCACAAGAAGCCAATCAAGGGATTGAAATGCCAGAAGGCTGTAGCCTGGCAGGGCTGGAGAAGAGCAGTCTGCAGAGCAATTCCCGTGATGCGATCTGGGTCATGCAGCTGGCCGCTGAGTATCAGCAGGCATGTCAGTTGGCCTCAGAGGTTTAGCATGAGGGATTTGTGGGACACAGGAAAGCATTTGGGGGTGTCAAAGTTGCTCTGACAGAGGAGGTTCTAGCCAGGACACACCAGCAGTGGTTCTGTGTGAATTCAGCATTTGTGAGGCTCAAAGCTTTAAGACTCTTATTTATGTGCTTCATTGGTGCTAGTGGTAAAGAGCTCACCTGCAATGCAGGAGATGTAAGAGATGTAGGTTCAATGCCTGGGCTGGGAAAATCCCTTGGAGGAGTGTATGGCAACTCACTCCGGTATTCTTGCCTGGAGAATCTTGTAGACAGAGGAGCCTGGTGGCTATGGTCCATAGGGTTGCAAACAGTCATACGTGGCTGAAGTGATTTAACATGACAGCATATCTTCTTAAGGAGGCCACATGCACTGTGTGTAAGCATGCCAACCCTGAAGCCACTGTGCCCAGCTTTCAATCCTGGCTTTGCTTGTTACCAGCTGTGTGATCTTGGGCAAGTTGCTTAACCTCTCTGTGCCTCTGCTTCTTCATCTACAAATGGAGATTAAAATATTAATAATACCCATCTCCACAGGTTACGGGCTTCCCTGGTGGCTCAGACAGTAAAAGAATCCACCTGCAATGTGGGAGACCTGGGTTCAATCCCTGGGTTGGGAAGATCCCCTGGAAGAGGACATGGCAACCCACTCCAGTATTCTTGCCTGGAGAATCCCCATGGACAGAGGAGCCTGGTGGGCTACAGTCCATGGGGAAGCAAAGAGTCAAACACAACTGAGCAACTAAGCACAGCTCACCACAGGTTACAGTCAGTTAAAATCAGGCAAAGCACGTAACATGATTATGATAGTGCCTGGCACATAGTGTAAGGGCTCCCCTGGTGGCTCAGTCAGTAAAGAGTTTTCCTGCAATACAGGAGAGCCGTGTTCAATCCCTTAGTTGGGAAAATCCCCTGGAGAAGAAAATGGCAACCCACTACAGTAGTCTTGCCTGGAGAATTCCATGAACAGAGGAGCCCAGTGGGCTACAGACCATGGGGTCACAAAGAGTCAGACATGATTGAGTGACTAACACTGGCACATAGTGTAAATCTGATACATAGTAGCTGTCATGATTTCAGCAAATCAAATTATTTATTCTCTCTTACCCTCTGTTTCCTTATCTGTAACATGGGAATAATAGTATTACCTAACCTCACAGAAAAAGATCTTCACAATCCAGATAATCATGATGGTGTGATCACTCACCTAGAGCCAGATCCTGGAATGTGAAGTCAAGTGGGCCGTAGAAAGCATCACTACAAGCAAAGCTACTGTAGGTGATGGAATTCCAGTTGAGCTATTTCAAATCCCGAAAGATGAGGCTGTGAAAGTGGTGCATCAATATGCCAGCAAATTTGGAAAACTCAGCAGTGGCCACAGGACTGGAAAAGGTCAGTTTTCATTCCAATCCCAAAGAAAGGCAACACCAAAGAATGCTGAAACTACCGCACAATTGCACTCATCTCACACGCTAGTAAAGTAATGCTCAAAATTCTCCAAGCCAGGCTTCAGCAATACATGAACCGTGAACTTCCAGATGTTCAAGCTGGTTTTAGAAAAAGTAAAGGAACCAGAGATCAAATTACCAACATCCACTGGATCATCAAAAAAGCAAGAGAGTTCCAGAAAAACATCTATTTCTGCTTTATTGACTATGCCAAAGCCTTTGACTGTGTGGATCACAATAAACTGTGGAAAATTCTTCAAGAGATGGGAATACCAGACCACCTGACCTGCCTCTTGAACAACCTATATGCAGGTCAGGAAGCAACAGTTAGAACTGGATATGGAACAACAGACTGGTTCCAAATAGGAAAAGGAGTATGTCAAGGCTGTATATTGTCACCCTGCTTATTTAACTTATATGCAGAGTTCATCATGAGAAACGCTGGGGTGGATGAAGCACAAGCTGGAATCAAGATTGCTGGGAGAAATATCAATAACCTCAGATATGCAGATGACACCACCCTTATGGCAGAAATTGAAGAAGAACTAAAGAGCCTCTTGATGAAAGTGAAAGAGGAGAGTGAAAAAGTTGGCTTAAAACTCAACATTCAGAAAACTGAGATCATGGCATCCAGTCCCATCACTTCATGGCAAATAGATGGGGAAATAGTGGAAACAGTGTCAGACTTTATTTTTCTGGGCTCTAGAATCACTGCAGATGGTGATTGCAACCATGAAATTAAATGGCACTTGCTCCTTGGAAGGAAAGTTATGACTAACCTAGACAGCATACTAAAAAGCAGAGACATCACCTTGTCAACAAAAGTCCATCTAGTCAAGGCTACGGTTTTTCCAATGGCCGGGTATGGATGTGAGGGTTGGACTATAAAGAAAGCTGAGCACCAAAGAATTGATGCTTTTGAACTGTGGTGTTGGAGAAGACTCTTGAGAGTCCTTGGACTGCAAGGTGATCCAACCTAGTCCATCCTAAAGGAGATCAGTCCTGGGTATTCGTTGGAAGGACTGATGTTGAAGCTGAAACTTCAATCCTTTGCCCACCTGATGGGAAGAGCTAACTCATTTGAAAAGACCCTGATGCTGGGAAAGATTGAAGGCGGGAGGAGAAGGGGACGACAGAGGATGAGATGGCTGGATGGCATCACCGACTCAATGGACATGGTTTTGTGTGGACTCTGGGAGTTGGTGATGGACAGGGAGGCCTGGCATGCTGCGGTTCATTTGGTCACAAAGAGTCGGACACAACTGAGCAACTGAACTGAACTGATCTGATGTATAAATTTATATTATAAATTGAGTCCTATAGCAGAAAAATTTTGGTTTTATTTTTTTGTTTGTTTTAAAGGATGATATTGGCATAATTGATGAAATTTGAAAGAAGGTTTTTGATTACATGATAATGTTATATCAATATTAATTTCCTGATTTTAATAATTTTACAGTGGCTACATAAGAGAATTACCCTTCTTTTGTTTAGAAAATAAACACTGAATTACTTAAGGATAAAGGGGCATGATGCCTGCAACTTACTCTCAAATGGTTCGGAAAAAAATAATTGTGTATGTGAGCATAAATATTCATTAAAAGAGAAAAGGATGAAGCAAATGTTAGAAAATGTTAACATTTGAGGAATCTGAGTGAAAAGTATATGAAAATTCTTTATACTACGCTTCTACACTTTGTATTAGTAGAACTTGAGATGAGAATCACAACCCTGGCTGACACCTTTTCAGCCCAGAGAGACCCTGAGCAGAAGATCCAGGTGTACCATGCCTGGACTTCAGACTCACGCATGGGAACTGTGAGATTATAAATTGTGTGTCTGTGTGTGTGTTTAATTCAATCAACAGGAGGTTTCCCAGGTGGCTCAGTGGTAGAGAATCCATCTGCCACTGCCAGAGACACAGGAGATATGGGTTTGATCCCTGGGTCAGGAAGATCCCCTGGAGAAGCGAATGGCAACCCACTCCAGTATTCTTGCTGGAGGATCCGATGGACAGAGGAGCCTGGCAGCTTACAGTCCATGGGAGTTGCAAAGAGCTGGACATGACTGAGCATGCACACATGTGTAACAAGCATTTGAAATGGAAGAAGGGGTAGACTCAAGAGACAGTGTAGATAGGAAATCACCACAATTTGGTGCCTGAACACATGAGGTCAGAGAGAGTAGTTGGAGAGAATCCTGAAGGTAGGAGCTTGGGAATGGGGATTAACTGACAGAAAGAGGCAAATTGAGATGGAGAGCTGGTTGGTGAAAAAATAACCTCTTGGCATGTTAAGTTTGAGTAACTAGGCGACATGAGTGGAAAGGAACTATCCAGTAGAAAGGAGTTAGTTAAGACTGACACCAAATAGGTCAAGGCTGGAGCCAGAGATGTGGGAGTCATCACAATGATTCTGGATACATCTCATGTGAAGGGAAGAAAGGCTGAAAACAGAAGGGTGTTCCCACGTCTAGCATGGCACACTCAACTGATTATGAGTACTTGCTCTGATATCAGACAGGTATGGGTTTAAAACCCCAGCTTTGCTCACTGCTAGCTGTGGGCCCTCAAACAAGTTCCTTCATGTCTCTGAGCCTCATTTTTTGCAACTATGAAACAGTGATCTGCACCACACCTGCCTTCCTATGAGAGTTAATCTGTTTAGAGCTCTTAGCCCTGTGCTTGGCACATGGTTGGAGCTGGAGAAACCAGACCTACAATTGTTATTGATTGATATTTCCTTTCCTGTGCTTGTCCTCATTAAGTAACCCTTCTCCTCAAAGGCCTGTACAGATCAGTTCAGGTTGCTGTGGTTTGCTGACTAGAAAGAGGCAAAGGTAAACCAGCCTGGTGTCTTCTGCTTATGGGAGCCAGGTCTACAACCTGTCACTGCAGAAGGCAGACTGCTTTTCTCTTCTGGAAATATGGACAAATTAAGAAAAAGGCACAAGGGACTCTAGGAAGTAAGTGTCCGAGCTGATGGAGCAAGGGCAGGCCCCGAAGACTTATCCATAAAGATGTTATGGAAAAGCACAAACGAACCTTTTGGCCAACCCAGTACTTGGCTCACCATGAGTGATTAGTTCTTCAAGAGTCTTCCCTAAGCCATCTGGAGAAAGGGCTATTTGGAGGAAAGGATAGTCTGATCGAATGTGAAGAATGGGCGCAGTGTGCAAGGGGGCAATTTAATGAAAGCTATCTGGTGCCTACTGGTAAAGAGCCCACCTGTCAGTGCAGGACTTGTAAAAGACGTGGGTTCGATCCCTGGGTTGGGAAGATCCCCTGGAGGAGGGCATGGCAACCCACTCCAGTATTCTTGCCTGGAGAACATTCTTCCCTACGGACAGAAGAGCCTGGTGAGCTCCATGGAGCCAGAGGAGTCCATGGGGTTGCAAAGAGTCAGACATGACTGAAATGATTTAGCATGGAGCATAGATGACCTGATACACTTCTAGGGAGGAAGTGGGTTCTAAGGGAGTGTGACTGGCTCAGAAATGAAGAGATCTGGCTTCATCTACTGGCATTAATTCTCCCTATGGAAGATGTCTGGCTTTGTGACCCCATGGACTGTAGCTCGCCAGGCTCCTCTGTCCATGGGATTTCCCAGACAAGAATGTTGGAGTGGGTTGCCATTTCCTTCTCCAGGGGATCTTCCCAACCCAGGGAGCAAACTCGCATCTCCTGAGTCTCCTGCACTGGCAGGTGGATTCTTTATCAGCTGAGCCACTGGCTTGAAGGCTAGTGGGCATTAGGAAGATGGAGCTCTGGGCATTAGACTTCCAGGTTCATTCCCCCTCCCTGCTGCTGTAACACTGATCAATCTGTAGTCTTCTGCTACTGGATGTTAATGCAATCAAAGAGATCACAGTGACCTTAAGATTTCCTGATTAATCCCCCTGCCCCAGTCAACATTACTTTCTTTAATTTCTCAGTGCTAGACTCATTTTCTCAGCTCACTTGGCTCTGCTCCACATACCTTTCTCCTGTCACGGGGAGAGGGTTAGGGTGAAGCTGTGAAACTCTGGGCGATTTCTTGGTGGCAGCAGATGGAGAATCCTTGTCCTTGAATGAAGGTGTATGCCCCAAAGTGGAAGGTTTTCAGGTCATGACAAAGAGTGATCAGATAAAAAGCAACATTGGGAAATGATAAATGTGTGTGTGTGTGTGTGTGAGCACGCACGTGAGCATGTGCATGTATGTGAGAGAGATTGAGAAGTATCAGGATCCTGTAAATAAATGAAGAATCTTGGAAAACTGGTAGGAACAAACTGAAATCATTATTTCATCTTCGGCCAAAGGAGGCACAAAAAGAAACCTGCTGAGCCAAAGATAAGGAGCAGGGATTACCAATTTTCCAGAGGCCCCTCATGCTTTGAGATCCTCAGTGGGAAGGAACTTAAGATACAGAAACTGACAGATCAGCTGCTTACCTGGGCAGCCAGAGTCGATGCACACTGTTCAAAGCACGACTTATAATTTTTCGCCTACAATGTTCCTCTTCCTCTCAGCCACACATAGTGTATTGACCCTTTGCTTGAAATCTTCCATTTATTTCCCAGTGTTCTTAGGATGAAGATAAAACTCCTCACCTGGCCTGAAAGGCTCTACTGATCTGGCCCCTGCCTTCCTCTGCAGTCTCATCTCACACCACCCTTTTCCCATGCCCCAACCCCCACCCCAGCCTTACTGGCTTTAGATCTCCGGATCATGAGAGCTCATCCCTGTCTCATTCATTGTATTTCTTGTCTGCATACCGTGCACCCCCTCCGACCCTTCTAGAGTGTTTACACTATGAAGCAAGGACTTTATCTTGTTCACTAGTATCTCATCACCTAGTACAGTGCCTGCCGTGTAATAGGTGGTCAATAAATATTTGCTGAGTGAATAAACAGCAGGGCAGCAACTGGAAAATGGGCAGCTTCAACCCACCCAAATGGCTCCAAGATGCACTTCAGCTCAACCTCATCGCTAGTGTGCTTTTAGATCCTCTGGTGAAATGAGAGGGCTTCCCTGGTGGATCAGTTGGTAAAGAATCTGCATGCAATGTGGGGGACCTGGGTTGGAAGATCCCTTGGAGAAAGGAACAGCTACCCACTCCAGTATTCTATCCTGGAGAATTCCATGGGCTATTCCATGGGGTCGCAAATAGTCAGACACAACTGAGTGACTTTCACTCAGGTGAAATGAGATGACCAGAAAATGCTGGTTAGAGACTGGTTTGGCCAAGAGAAATTATAATAGTCAGCATAACTGCAGTTATTGAGGCATTAGCATGTGGTGGGGCATTGCTTTAGGCACTTTACCCATTTACTCTCCACAATAACCTTTGGAGGTATTATTAATATTATTCCCATTTGACGATGAGCAACCTGAGACCCAGGAGAGTCTGTAACTTGATTCAAATGGTGGCGGTTTGACTGAAGTGCATCTGCTGTACTGTGGAAGGGTGAGAATATTTTTATTTCCTCTGTTTTTTTTTTTTTTAAATGCCCTGGAACTGTTTCCCTTATGCAATCTCATCATCTTGAACCCAGCCCCAGGAAGCAGGTGGGAGAGGTGCCCATGCTGTGTTGGCAAAACCGCAGCAAGTGCTGATCTAGTTAGCATCCCCTTGGGGAAGGAGCCACTTTGGTGATTGACAATGTAAATTAAAAAGCTGAGATCTTTTCTACTTTCTTGATATTGAAATCTATAAAACCATCAAATCCTAAGCCAGCCTCCCCCAACTAAAAGGGAGTTGCAATCACAAAGCAAATTTAACACCTCTTCCAATTTTTCTGACATCAAGTGGAGTGCTTCTGTGGAGGTGAGACTGGCATTAACTTGAAGCTCTGCGTGGCTGTAACCTCGGCTATTACAGGGCCAGATTGCTCCCTGCACCTTCACCTGGGATGTGAAACTGACACACAGGGAAGAGGCAACTGACTAGGCAGGCTTTGCAACCACGTGTAGAGAGAACAAAAAGTAAAGCAAGAGACAGAAAAAAGAGAGTGACCTTCGTTGTTAGGATGTTAGCCCGATCATGGGCATGGTAGAAATGTTTCTTTTTTTCTTTATCCCACCTTTTGGACCCCCTTTAACAAAAGACAACTGTTTAAAACACAATTTGAAATCAGTTTGCCCCTCCCTGCTCAGATCCTGAGTCACATTTGTGGGCTATATGTAGGGCTTTACCTACATACTTTATCCGCACCCTAGAACTAGAGAAGGGACCTAACAGACCATTTGGTTTAACTCATTGACTTTATGTGGGCTTCCCAGGTGGTGCATGGTAAAGAGCCTGCCTGCCAGTGCAGGAGACACAGGAAACTCGGGTTCGATCCCTGGGTCGGGAAGATCCCCTAGAGAAGGAAATGACAACCCACTCCAGTATTCTTGTCTGGAGAATCCCATGGACAGAGGAGCCTGGCGGGGTATAGTCCAGCCTGGCGGGTTACAGAGTCGAACATGACTTAGCTGCTAAGCAACAATAATTGACTTTAGAGATGGGGAGACGGAGGCCAAGAGAAGGATGGCTTGCTTTTATTTTCACCAAATAGTGTGTGTGTTAGATGATCCTTGGGATTTGTTAAGGGGAGAGAGGGAACAACCTGCATGGTGAAGGGGAAGGGGTGAAGAAAAATGTTAGAATCAATAAGAGTGTTTGATAAAGAGCTAGTCATGTGTCACATAAATGTATACACATTGCGAACAACACCCCTTTCTGTGGCAGAAACAGAAGGGATGTTCTCAACAGAGGAAGGGTCTCAGCCAAGGAAGCTAAATGGGGGTCATTCATCCCTCCAGCCCCTTTCTGCCATCACAGAGATTGATCCACTCCACCGCCTTGGCTTTCTGTGGGCTCACAACATTTTGCTCGGCAGTGACTTCCAACCACTGCCTCACTCTTGGCTGGTGGCATTTACCTTGTGTGGGAGGGATAATGCCTTTTCCTTTCATCCTTGAATCCATTAGTTTTCTTTGAAGCATGGTGCAGAGTTTTCTGTTTCCAAATTATATGGCAAAAACAGAAATACTGCCAGTTTTCAGTACAGCCTTGTGTAGGCGGTTTGGGGCAACCTGTCCCTCAGGCAGTGTGTATACAGAGTGTGCTCATTTCAGAAGTTGATAGTAAATCCTGTAAAGAGGGAGGCAGAAAGTACCAGGTCTTCTTCCTTTTCTACTTTAAAGGGAGATAGACTTGAAGTGGGGTGGATCTAGAAACCCTGGAGAAAGCCAGCCCAAGAGCAGTAGTAGACCCTGCCTGGGGAGTCGGTAGTAGACCCTGCCTGGGGAGTCAGTAGTAGACCCTGCCTGGGATAGCTTTTCTTTGATTTGCTGTCAGACCTTGGGTAAGTCACTTCCCCTCTTTGTGTCTCTGTATTTTTTTTTTTCTGCCTCTTCTGCCATCTTCCCTGGCGGCTCAGATGGTAAAGAATCTGCCTGCAATGCAGGAGGCCTGGGTTTGATACCTGGGGTGTGAAGATCCTCTGGAGAAGGGAATGGCTACCCACTCCAGTATTCTTACCTGGAGAAGTCCATGGACGGAGGAGCCTGGCGGGCTACAGTCCATGGGGTTGCAAAGAGTCAGACACAACTGAGCAGCTAACACTTTGACTAACACTTTCTGCCTCACAGGATACCTGAAAGGAATAAATGTGGAGAAAATAGACACACATATGCTTTGGACAGTCAAAATTCAATATAAGTGCAACTCTTATTGTTTTGTTTTACACCTTTTCTTGCCTTTGTTGGTTGGAACCCTTGGGGTATGGTCTTGAACTTGAATTGGTATAGAACATCTAGCATAGATCCAAGGTCTCTGGAACTACAGAGGGGAGAGGGTGGAGGGATCAGTAAGGATGGAAACAGAGCCCCCATGAATCATAGCCCCACCACTTCCTTGACCTCTCTATCTATGTCTCTGAGCTCAGTTCCTCATCTATAAAGTGGAGACTCTCTGAGCCTCAGTTTCCTCATCTATAAAGTGGAGTTGCTCTGAGGATTTAAGTGAGTCAATGAATGGAAAGTGCTTATGCTGGCAGCACTGGCATGAAGTAGGTGTTTGATAGTAATGACTGTGATTGCTGTTATTTGCTTCTACGTCTTGAGGAGAACTGTGATGTCTTAATGCCAGTGTATGGCTGGTCCTTGGTAAAAGAAAATATAGATTCTTAGGTCTCACGCTGAAGAAATTCTGATTCTGTAGGTTTGGAAGGGAGCAGAAGTATATGTATTTAACAAGGACTCCAAGGGACTCTGATGTGGCACCAGATTTGGGAACCATTAGTCTGAAGCAGTGTTTTTCAAGCTGCCAATTATTACCCACAGCTAAGAAAATCAATTTAGTGAGTAGTGATCAGGATTAAAAAAAGGAGGGGGGGATGAACTGGGAAATAATAATGCACAATACACACAATAAGGGTAAGGATTGCTTCATGATATGTTTATTGTCTATCTACATATATATATATATATATATATATTATAGTAATGTGTGCTATATGAATGACAAACATATTTCTTACTGTAGATCATGACCCAAAATGTTGGAGTGTACTAATGGGTGCTATGTTCCATTTAGAAACACTGGTATCCAGAGAAATCACCTGTCAGGTCCCAGCCCAGACAATAAATGGCCAACAAGAGAATGGAGTAGGATCCATTTCTCCTCTTCACGTCTCTGCCATGCTGTGCTTGGGTTGACAGAGTTGGTTGTTTTCTGATTAGAATGAGTTCTGATGCCTTGTAATGGCCCTGGCCTGAGATGTAAGGGCAAGGCAGGATATTGCTACAGGTATCAGGCTAATTGCTTTGACCCCCATTAGACAGAAAATGCATCTGGGTGAATGACAGTGTTTAGTTGCTCTTGATTAGCGAATGCTTTGTAAATACAATTTGCTTGTCTCCTTCTCTCAGACTTTGATACTTATTTTACCACTTGAAACTCTTTTGTTGCCTTTGTGAAATCAAAAAATAAGCTTAAAACTGTGTTTAAATTCACATCAGCCAAGGTCAGTGTCTTCTTACTCCCTACTTGGTATGTGAAGGGCATTAGCACTCCTAAACCTTTCCCTACACGCGCCATCTAAAGGGAGCCGAAACACCTGGACTCCAGCCCACTGTGGTCCTGGGAATAGCTTCCTTTGGCAGTGAGGCTTTCTCAGAGCAGCTTCTGTTAACTGCAGGCCTTGCTGGATTCCCCTGCCCTACTACTTCAGAACTCCCTATCTGCTTTATATTTTCTCTGTGCTACTTATCAAAACCTATCATGTTATATTGTAAAGAATAAACAATGTACAAAAATAATCACGTATATCCAGATATTGTTTTCTAGAAAGACTGGAAATCAAATTTTATGTAAAGTCTTCCACTTTTTTAATGTTGCCAGGTCTTCCTATTTTTTTCTAGAAAGCTTGGAAACTGAATATTTCTATAAAATCTTCTGATTTTTAAGTGTTGCTTACCAGATCAAAACAATTTTAAACAGTATTTGGGCCCAAGAAAATACGTTCCTGGCCCAAATTTGGTTTGTGGATCACCAGTTCGTGGAACACAGGGTCTATGAGAGGCTTTGTCATGGGACATCGACTAGTGAGGAAGGAAGTACAGCCTCAGAGAGGCTGGTCACCTTCCCTGTGGTCACACAGCTAGATAGGATCAGAGCGGGATCTTGAACCCACCTTTCTTGCTTCTTAGTGCTCTCTCTCATTCACCCCGTGCCTGCTGGACTGCCCCACTTCTGCTGAGGATTGAGCCACGCTGGCCTTTGTGGAGGACAACGTTTTGTTCAGTCCCAAGTGTCCTCCTCACAGGGGATATAACACAGTCATCACCACCCATCTGATAAGCACCAGGCACTTCTCGGCACAGAGTGTGTGAATTTACCTGCCTTCCCAATCTCAACCGTGGATATGGCCTCTTGTCACTCTTTATTGCTTTCGCTCCAGTGATAGGATCAAGACAAGGTCTTTATAGGAATGTTATTAGCATTACTCCCAGCCAGCGGTACCTTCCAGTAGAATCAGTGTGTTCTAGGATAAAGAATCTGGGGCTTCGAGTCCAGAGGGCTGGGCTGAATTCTGAGATGTGTGACCTGAGACAGCTTACTTAGCCTCCCTGGCCTTCAACTTACTTTACTGTGAAAATGAGAAAAGTAAAATCTTGTTTGTCTCCTTTGAAGCAAAAGTGAGACAATATGTATGAGACCTATTGGAAAAGACAATGTTTTACAGCTGTGAGGTGAGATTATCATTATGAAATCAGCAAAATAATTACTGAGCACCTACTAAGGGGAAGCTAAGAGACCATTTATTCAGGGCATGCCAAGAAACTCAAGACCTAGCTGCCTCTGTGAGCTCTAGTCTAACTGAGAAAAAGGGACATATGTGAGTTGAAGGAGAGCCAGCACTACCAAGCCAGAGATGACCAGGCTGAATGAAATGTACAGGCTGTATAATAAGAGAGATTGTGGTGGAAAGGGCTGATCACTGAAGGATTCCTGGAGGGAGTTGCATTTGAGCTGTGTTTGGAAAAAAAAATTAGTAGGATTGTGGTGAAAGAGGAAAGAAGGACATTCTAGAAAGGGACAACAGCACAGTTATCTATGTTGGAGACCTAATCTCCATAGAGTGGAGGGTTCAAGTAGTGACTGGCAGATAATCACTTCTTCACTTGGCTGGAATACAGAAGAGACAATCAAGAAAAGTATGATTCTCATGAAATCAAAATAGAGTCCAGGTGGGGCAGTGGACATGGTTGATTACGTTACAGAAGGGGCTGATACTGTACAATGGTCATAATAATAGTTCCCACTTTAAGGGACTGTTCTGAGCATTGAAGGAGGTCATGTTTTGGAAACAGCACAGAACCTTATACAAATAAATGGTAAAGAATCTGCCTGCAGTGTGAGAGACCCGGGTTCAATCCCTGGGGTAAGAAGATCCCCTGGAGAAGGGAATGGCAAGCCACTCCATTATTCTTGCCTGGAGAATCCCATGGACAGAGGAGCCTGGAGAGCTATAGTCCATGGGGTCACAAAGACTCAGACATGACTGAGTGACTAACACATATTATACATGATTAGGACTAAAGAAATGTTAGTTGTCATTATCATCGTAATCATTTTTCATCTTACATTGATGTCAGGGGGTAATAACATGGCCTTTGAATTCTGCCTGATATTAGTTGCATCACCTTGGGCAAGTCATATCACCTCCCTGTTTCTCAGTTTCCTGGTCTTTAAAATGGGAGTAATACTAGTGCCAACTGAAAAGGCTATTGTGAGCTTAAATGAATTAATCCAAGTAAAGTGCTTATCCCCATGCCTGGCACAAGGAAAGCACTCAGTAGATGTTAGCTATTACAATGACGATGGCTAGGTAATGCAATATGATTGCATAAAAAAAATTGGGGAAATGGAGAAACAAACAAAATCACCTGGAATCCTACTACTAAGATACAACTGCTTGTTATTATTGTGAGATCTGGTTCTTAAATCTGAAATGTCTTTTATTGAGAAAATTAAAACTTCTGAAAATGATGTCAATTTGGGATGCACTAGTCATTTCGTTCAGAGAAGGCAATGGCACCCCACTCCAGTACTCTTGCCTGGAAAATCCCATGGATGGAGGAGCCTGGTAGGCTGCAGTCCATGGGGTGGCTAAGAGTTGGACACGACTGAGCGACTTCACTTTCACTTTTCACTTTCATGCATTGGAGGAGGAAATGGCAACCCACTCCAGTGTTCTTGCCTGGAGAATCCCAGGGACGGGGGGGCCTGGTGGGCTGCCGTCTATGGGGTCACACAGAGTCGGACACGACTGAAGCGACTTAGCAGCAGCAGCAGCAGCAGCAGCACTCATTTCGTTAAATATTTACTGAGCACCTACCATCTGCTACTGATATTCCAGAGGTTGAGAGTTAGCCAAAAACAGGACATACAGGATCCCTGCTTATACTTATAGCCCATTAGATGAGGATAGGAAACAAAACTAAATAAGTCAAATAAAAATATAAGATAAGCAGTGAGTTTTGCCCACCCAGGTCTTGGATAACAATAAGCAAGAGGGGACAGCCTCAGTAGTTCCTGTCCAGCTGTCCTTACCACTCTGTAGACCACAGAGAGAGGCTCATTGATCCAGGGAGGACATGGCGATCTCATAGGAGAAAGATGTAATCTTTTAAAGCTGAAAGGGCCCTGGTTACTGTGATTCTGCCACTGGGTATCTGTTCATCCATCCTTGTCTTAAAATAACAGTCTTACCAGGCTACTCCACGTCCTGCAGGACCCTCTCAAGGTCAGAAAGCCTTTTTTGACAGGTTTACTGAAAAATCTGCCTCCTTGCTACCACTAGGTGGCAGTAGTCCTAGTTCTGTCACCTGAGCAACCCAGTTAAGTACGTATATGGAAATGCTTCCGAGATTTGAAAGCATGCGGGTATCCTATATGGGATGTTTCTCTTTTTTAGACCCTGTGTCTCTGGTCCCTTCAAGAGCCACTCTTGTTATGGGATGGTTTTCAGCTCCTTTGTCAAGTTCGTGACCATCCTCTGGAGATGTTTCCCTTTGTTAATGATCCTCTTGCAATGTGGGGCATAGATTGGAACAGGAGACTCTGGGAGAGAACAGCAGAGACTGAAGTGTGACAATTATATTCTGGGGTCTAGAAACCATACTTTAATTAATACAACCTAAAATGTGCTCCATTTTTAGCAGCTACATAATTTAGTTACATTATGCTATGGGTCAACTTGAACTGCTAGATCTTTTCTGAATTGCCTGTTTTTATGTGACCTGCTGCCAAGCCATGCTTCCCTTATTCTGGCCTCACAAAATAGACTTTTAAATTTTTGAGAATATTTTTCTTTATCTTATAATTTTCACCTTATTTCTTCTTTTAATTTTAGCCCTGTACTCCAGCCATTCTGAGCTCATTTTGAATCTCAGTTCTGTTCTTCAACAAATTTGATATCCCCGCCAGTTTTGGGTCATCTTCAGACGTGGTAAGTACGTTTTCTGTGTCATCTAAGTCTGGGATCCCCAGCCTCCGGGCCACAGACTGGTACCTCCTGTCAGATCAGCAGCACCATTACATTAGAAATAAAGTGCACAATAAATGTTATGCGCGTGCTTCATCCTGAAACTATTTCGCCCCCCAACTCCCTAGTCCATGGAAGAATGGTCTTCTGGGAAATCAGTCCCTGGTGCCAAAAAGGTTGGGGATCACTGATCTAAGTTACTAGTAAAAGTGGAAAAGCCCTGTGGCCTTTCTCTGGTGACTTTTCTCCTGCTTGCTACCTATGTTTTGTGTAAAATTTTTGATCAATTGCCAGTCTATTTCACCTGTATTATAACCTGGTTAATATATCGCTGTCTTGTCTTAAGTCATTTGTGGGAAAGTGGTAGGATATAATTTCAGATGCACTGCTGAACCTAAGATATGTTGTAGTTACAAAAGTCAGGATGGATGGAAGGTGATCCAAGAAAGTTTCTTTTGTTTTGTAAAATGGAAACTATTGTACTTTTTCCAATGATAAAAGTAATATAAGCATGTAAAGGTCAGCAGCATTCAAAAGTATATGAATTAGAAAGTCCTTCTGTAATTCTTTGTGATGACCAACTTCTGGATAACTGTGGTTCGTGGTTTTGTGTATTCATAAACACAGATCTGTGATATAAATCGAATCATGCTACAGAGAATGTTGTGTGACCTACTTTTTTACCTTATAAGCTTTTGGAAATGTCTTTCTTTGTCAGAATATATAGTTTCACTTCATCCTTTTGAACAACACAGTGTTCTTTTCTGCAGATGCATCCTAACTTAACTCATCAATCCCATATTGATGGAGGTTTACATCATTGGCAAATTTTTGCTGTTGTGTAAGCAGTGATGCATGATGAACTTTCTTTGCTGGCTTGAGATGTGGTGTTGGTTGCTGGGTTTTGCCTCCCCTGGATTCCCTGTCCGTCTGGGATCTTGTTTTCAATGTTATGAATGTCAAAGGCTGCTTCTACCGAAGACATAAACTAAAGAAGGGTCTGCCAACTCCTTGCTCATCATGTTTTGAGTTTGCAAATCTAAACCTTATCCTTCTTTGAAGGGTAGTTAAAGATGTTTGAACTCTCTGGGGCCTTAGGAGAACCAAGAACCAAGGTACCCCAAGACCAAGTCTGGAGTGATAGACAGGTTCTCCCCATCACATACCGCCAGCTCTGCCAAGTGAGGCCAGTTGCCAGGCCCTGTATAGTTTCTTTCCTTCTCATCTTCACACTTTCTCTCTTCCATGGAGTCTTCCTCCCTATACACATGTACCTCCCAGACTAAGTTAGAAGCCACCTGCTCTGAACTTCCAGAACATGTTAAGAGTGTGGGCTTGAGAGTCAAACCTGTGTTTGAATATCACAGCTGTACCTTCCCAGTTCTGTTATCTTATATAAGTCACCTATCCTTTCAGGGCCTGATTATCCTCATCTGTAGAATGGAAATAAAACTATATAAGATATTTCAAAACACCTAACCCAATGCCTGGCTGATATAAAGCACTTAATAAATGTTAGCTGCTATTATAGCATCATGGGTGATCATATTACCTATTCCATAGACTTATGACTATTACAGGAGAATGTATGTAAAACTTAACACAGTGCTTCACATACATTGAGTGTTAAATAAATGACAATTATTTATTGTATTTCTATCTCCCTTTGGATACTTAACCTCAATATATTTTGTGTGATTTCTGTTTGTGTTCATGTCTTGATCTCCTCCTCTAATGTATAAGCTCCCTTGTGAGCTGAGTTCTCTCTCTCCCATTCTCTCTTTCTTCTCCTCCCTAGCACCTAGCACCCTACCAACTAGAAAGCATAAAAGACCCAGTGCTGGGGATTAGTGGGGCTCTTTAAAATTTCGATGAATGAATGCTGCTATCACATCTTAAAATCTCTTTATCACTGTATTGTGTTCTTGTTAGTAACCATCTTTCCCATTAACTGATCAAGGGGGCCTTACTGATCAAGGGGGCCTTGTCCGTAGGGCTGGACATGGCATACATATTCCAACCACTGAGCCACTGGTCACAGAGCTAGCAATCTATGGAATCATAGCTTTGGGAAGGTTTCCAGAAAACAGTGGCCTTGAGTCTGTGTTTATCTGAGCAGAATGTATTTGTATGTTGCTCTCAGGTTTCTGTCTAAATGGAAAGGGACATCAGGCACCAGCTTAGTTTAGGTCACCCTGAAGTTGTTTCTCTTCTTTCACTCATGCCCTCCACATAGCAGCAAGAGCTATATTCAGTTCAGTTCAGTTCAGGTGCTCAGTCGTGTCCGATTTTTGCAACCCCATGAATCGCAGCACGCCAGGCCTCCCTGTCCATCACCAACTCCTGGAGTCCACTCAGACTCACGTCCATCAAGTCAGTGATGCCATCTAGCCATCTCATCCTCTGTCATCCCCTTCTCCTCCTGCCCCCAATCCCTCCCAGCATCAGAGTCTTTTCCAATGAGTCAACTCTTCGTATGAGATGGCCAAAGTACTGGAGTTTCAGCTTTAGCATCATTCCTTCCAAAGAAATCCCAGGGCTGATCTCCTTCAGAATGGACTGGTTGGATCTCCTTGCAGTCCAAGGGACTCTCAAGAGTCTTCTCCAACACCACAGTTCAAAAGCATCAATTCTTCGGCGCTCAGCCTTCTTCACAGTCCAAATTTCACATCCATACATGACCACTGGAAAAACCATAGCCTTGACTACACGGACCTTTGTTGGCAAAGTAATGGCTCTGCTTTTCAATATGCTATCTAGGTAGGTCATAACTTTCCTTCCAAGGAGTAAGCGTCTTTTAATTTCATGGCTGCAGTAACCATCTGCAGTGATTTTGGAGTCCCAAAAATAAAGTCTGACACTGTTTCCACTGTTTCCCCATCTATTTCCCATGAAGCAATGGGACCAGATGCCATGGTCTTCATTTTCTGAATGTTGAGCTTTAAGCCAACTTTTTCACTCTCCTCTTTCACCTTCATCAAGAGGCTTTTTAGTTCCTCTTCACTTTCTGCCATAAGGGTGGTGTCATCTGCATATCTGAGGTTATTGATATTAGACAATAGTAAATCAGATCATCTTGGAAGAAAAGCTATGATGAACCTAGACAGCATATTCAAAAGCAAAGATATCACTTTGCCAACAAAGTTCCGTATACTCAAACTATGGTTTTGCCAGTAGTCATGTATGGATGTGAGAGTTGGACCATAAAGAAGACTGAGCATCGAAGAATTGATACTTTCAAACTGTGGTGCTGGAGGATACTTTTGAGAGTCCATTGGATAGCCAGGAGATCAAACCAGTCAATCCTAAAGGAAATCAACCCTGCATATTCATTGGATAGACTGATGCTGAAGCTGAAGCTCCAATACTTTGGCCACCTGATATAAAAAACTGACTCACTTTCAGTTAGGTGTTTTGAAATATCTTATATAGTTTTATTTCCATTCTACAGATAAGGATAATCAGGCCCTGAAAAGATCGGTGACTTATTTAAGATCACAGAACTGGGAGGGTACAGCTGTGATATTCAAACACAGGTTTGACTCTCAAGCCCACACTCTTAACAAGTTCTGGAAGTTCAGAGCAGGTGGCTTCTAACTTAGTCTGGGAGGTACATGTGTACAGGGGGGAAGACTCCATGGAAGAGGGAAAAGAGCCTGATGCTGGGAAAGATTGAGGGCAGGAGAAGCAGGGGCCGACAGAGGATGAGGTGATTGAATGGCATCATCAACTTAATAGACATGAGTTTGAGCAAACTCCAGGAGATAATGAAGGACAGGGAAGCCTGGCATGCTGCATTCTATCATGCTGGAAAGAGTTGGACATGACTGAGCGACTAAACAACAAGAAGGAGGGGGAGGAGAGGACTTGGAGACAATAAGTATAAACAGCTGCTTCAAGGTTTTAATATAAGGAGCAGGGCAGCAGTGGGGCAGTAGTAGTATCTGGAGGTGGGGTTAGAGTTGAAGAGAAATAAATAATATGAATGATCTAGTCTCAGACCTCAGAATGTAAGTTCCTTGAGGGCAGGGATTTTGTCTCATGTGTCTGTGCCACCTCCCACAGTGCCTAGCACGGAGTTGGAATTCCATAACTGTTGTTGAGACATAGAGAGAGACTTGTGGTTGTTGAAGGGAGGGAATGAGGAAGGGACACATTAGGAGTTTGGAATTAGCAGATGTAAGCTCTAATATATAGGATGGGTCAACAACAAGGTCCTACTGTATAGCACAGGGAACTATATCCAATATCCTGTAATAAGCCATAATGGAAAAGAAGATGAAAAAGAACATACATATCTATATATAACTGAATCACTTTGCTGTACACCAGAAACTAACACAACATGGTAAATCAACTACATACTTCAATGACAATGAACATTTTAAAATCTTGTTGATTAAGTGAATGATCAAATGTTTGAAAGAATTAATGGAACTAGGGACTTCTCTGGTGATCTGGTGACTATGACTCTTTGCTCCCAAATGCAGGGATCCAGGTTTGATCCCTGGTCAGGGAACTAGATACTGCATGCCTGAACTAAGATCCCACATGATGCAATTAAGACCCAATGCAGCCAAACAAATAGTAAACAGAAAAAATCAACGAAGTAAATGTTAAAGCATTGAATAAGAAGTAATAGCAGGATAAAGTGGCAGGTGAATTGCATAGAACCTTGGCTTGAGTCCCAGTCATTCCTGCCACACTCCTGGCACACCAAGCTTACCTAAGAGCCAGACAGCCTAGACATGGGTTGGCATGACACAACTCCCTTTGCTGAGAGGGCATGCTGTATCTCTGCAATCCTCTGCTCCACGAAGCAGACAGGCTTTGGGACTGTAAGAACTGGGTGCAGCCAGATGAGACAGCAAAGCTCAGGAGCGTGCCAGAAGAGAAACCCCTGTGCTTCATCACCATTCTCTGGGCGTGGTCAATCTGTAGCACAGGGCACATTTGAGACATGGGTCGCAGTGCTATCCCAGTCTGCCCCTCCTGGCTGGAGGGTGATTCATAACCTCCTGTTGCTCATGCCAAGGAATAGCTAAACCAGAGTCCAAGGAGAAGCCGATGGCCAAGCAGCCACCAGAAGCCTTGGACCTGGCTCCTCCCAGTTGCCACATTGCATAATCCTCACAGAGTAAGGTGATGGTCAGCGCACTGGGGCTTCCCCCAGGGTTCTTGTGACTCAGCCGTTGCTGGAAAGATGGCATGGCCCAGTATCGGACTAGCACACAGGAGGCACTTTTGAATGAATGGACCCTTTGGGACTCTGGGAACTAATACGAATGGTGAGGAAAGAGTGCTTCTTTATCCATGCCTTCCCTGTCATCTCACTCAGTGCCCAGACATAGTCCTGTGCAGCGATACAGCCACAGGCAAGAGCATGTCCTGGGCTGGGAAGAAAGGATGTAGTTAGTTGGCAGTACCCCCAGACAGACCTTTTCCATCTCCCCACCTGGCACCTGAAGAGTCCACTATCGTGTCAGGTCTTAGGAGTCCAAAGAGTTTATTTCAACCCGCATTGACCTAACACTTAATCTGAATCACATCCTGTGTATTTTCTCAAAGTTGTTACTATAATAATAAAACAACAACAACAACTAATAATAATAATTGCAGCTGACACACATTGAACACCTACTATGGGCCAGCCACTGGACTAAGCACTTTATATATATTATCTGTTGTACTCCTTACGGCACACATGTGAGGTAAATGCTATTTTTAAAAATTGAACTGTAAATTGATTTACAATGTTGTATTAGTTTCAAGTATAAGGTAAAGTTAATCAGTTATAGAGATATATAATATATAGTCACTCTTTTTTAGATTGTTTCCTCATATAGGTTATTACAGATTATTGAGTATAGTTCCCTGTGCTATACAGGAGGTCCTTATTGGTTATTTAATTTATATACAACAGTGTGTACATGTCAATCCCATCCTCCTAATACTATTATTGTCTCTGTTACACAGAAAAAGTTCAATCTATGAAGGGAAAGAGTTGAAATTCAAGTCCAGGTCTGTCTCACGACAGAATCAGTTCTGCATGGTTCTCTACTATAGCATCAAAGTGCTCTTTCAAAAGTAAATCAGATAAAATAATTCCTTGGCTTGACAGCCTCCAGTGGTTTCCCATCACATGTAGAACCAAAGCCGACTTTCTTCCTGGGCCATCAAGGCCTGGCAGAACCCAGGCTGTACCTTCCTCCCCAGCCTCTGCCTCCTTTCCCCACCCCTGTAAAAAACTGTGTTCCAGGAACCGCATCAGTAGCCAGGCTCTGTACCAGCAGCCGTGATCTGCTATGAGTATGTTTGGTAGGCTGGCTTGGGTGCCTACCCTTGCTCACAGTGTTACCTCCCTTGGAAAATACCTCCCATGGTTCAAACAACCATCCCAGAAGCCCTGTCGGTATAAGGTGGAAGCTGCCTGTGGTTGTCAGTATGACCACTGTTCCGTGGAGAGTTGCTGGGCTATCTTAGAACGCTTGTTCTCTCTTTCTCACTTGTGCTGGAAGATTCTAGAAGGTTGAGAGTATCCCAGATCCTCTCCAGTACCAAGAAGAGTGTGATGCTAAGAGATAAATCTAAACAGCACTGGACTAGGAAAGATATGACCTATATCTTACTCCAGCTTTCTCGCTCAGTAGCTTAGGAGGCCTAAGGTGAATCTTCACTTTTCTAAGCCTCAATTTCTTTCTTCTTCTTCTTCTTTTTTTTTCTGTTGTTTTTTATTTTTTGGCCATGCCATGCAGCTCGTGGGATTGTAGTTCCCTGATCAGGGATTGAACCCTGGGTCACAGCAATGAAAGCACTGAATTCTAACCACTGGACCCCAGGGAACTCCCTAATGCTCAATTTCTTTATTGGTCAATGAAAGTCATAATATCTGCTCTTGAGGGATTGCTCTGAATATCTAATAAGATGACTTATTGGATAGTGTTCTGGAAAGTTGAGTGCTTACTATGTTTCAGATATGGCTCTAAGCTTCTTGCTCCAAATACCCAACCTTAATTTAACCATGAGATAACATCAGACAGGGCTTCGCAGGTGGCGCTGTGCTGTGTTGTGCTTAGTCTCTCCGTCGTGTCTGACTCTTTGCGACCCCATGGACTGTAACCCACCAGGCTCCTTTGTCCACGGGGATTTTCCAGGCAAGAATACTGGAGTGGGTCAGGTGGTGCTAGTGGTAAACAACTTGCCTGTCAATGCAAGAGACGCAAGAGACACGGATTTGATCCCTGGGTTGGGAAGATCCCCTGGAGTAGGAAAAGGCAACCCACTCCAGTATTGTTGCCTGAAAAACACCATAGACCAGAGCCTGGAGGGCTACAGTTCATGGGGTCACAAAACATTGGACTCGACTGAAGCAGCTGAACACATTAAGCTGCTCACCTGTATTACCTCCATCATTCCCCAGAAAAACACTACTGTATTACTAGTAATCGTATGTCCACTTTGCAGATGAGGAAAATGAGGCACAGAGAGGTTAAGAGGTTTGTTCATCATTACCTAGCTAGTAAGTGTCAGAGCCAAATTGAGAATCCACCAATCTGACTTCAGAACCTGTGGCCTGAGCCATTTACTTTCACATGAAAGGTAAAATGTTTTGTTTGGGTGAATGTTTTATCTGTTCTGGTGGCTCCAACGGAATACTGTAGACTGAGTGGCTTATAAACAACAGAAATTTATTTTTTGTAGTATAAAGTTCAAGGTACCGGCAAATTTAGTGAGGCCACTCCTTGGTTGTGGATGACCATCTTCTCGCTATAATCTCACGTGGCAGAGGGAGACAAAGGAGCTCTGTGGGCCTTTTCTTATAAGGGCACTGTCCCATTTATCAGGTTTCCATCCTCATTGCCTGATCACCTCCCAAAGACCCACATTCAAATACCACCACATTGGGGATTAAATTTCAACATACCGATTTTGAGGGGATACAAACCTTCAGTCTATAGTAGGTGGGAGGTTATTATTATTTTTTTAAAGTAGCAATACTTTTTCTATCATTTTCTCTAAGTGTTATAGCATTTTTCCTCTCACTGGGCCCTATGCTATTTGGGTTCCTTCACCTGTTGTTGTTTAACTTTGTGGTAGGGAACCTTCTCCCTACCCAGTTTGCTTACTTCCTTCTTCCTCAAAGGTATAAGAGGTTCCCAACGAATGTGATGTTCCAAGAACATAATCTTCCCATGGTCAGAAAGGAGTGCAAGTGCCTGGGGTCTGATTCCTTTGTGTCTTCACGAGTACTGAGCACCTCCCATATGTCAGGGCCTGATCTAGTCAACTGGGGCTACGGCAAGGAACAATCAAAAACCCCACCCTGCACAACTTCACTTCAGTGGTATTCTTGCTTCAAATACCCAACCTTAATTTAACCATGAAATAACATCAGACAGGGCTTCCCAGGTGACTCCATGGTAAAGAATCCACCCTCTAGTGCAGGGGGTGTAAGATATGCAGGTTCGATCCCTGGGTTGAGAAGATCCCCTGGAGGAGGGCATGGCAACCCACTCCAGTGTTCTTGCCTGGAGAATCCCATGGACCGAGGAGCCTGGAGGGCTACAGTCCAGGGGGTTGCAAAGAGTCAGACACGACTAAAGCGACTTAGCATGCACACAGAGGACCTGCCATTGACCTCTGTTTCCAGCTGAGTCAGTGACGGCAGAAGCATGAAGGGAAGGAAAAGAGCAGGGAAGTGAAATCACTGAAATCTAGAATCCTTATCCAATTTCTGGTGAGGAAACAAATCATTATTAAGCACCATAATGAGTTTCTGAATCTCCTGTGCTTGATTCCTCACAAATCAGTGAACTCTAATTAATGCTGAGTGTGGTGGTAACACCACAGCCAGAGCCATCTTCATGATTTTGCCTTAATAAGTGTCATTGGCAGCATAGAAGGGTGGTCTGATTTTTCTTGTCCTAATAAGTGGAACTGAAAAAGTCCAGAGCATTATTCTGGTTTCATTTATGTGTAGTATCAGAAGTCCCCGAGTCATCCAATTAGCATCATTTGGATATTTGGGGCCTAGTAGTGCATGCAGAACGGAGAAGGCGATGGCACCCCACTCCAGTACTCTTGACTGGAAAATCCCATGGACGGAGGAGCCTGGTAGGCTGCAGTCCATGGGGTCGAGAAGAGTCGGACACAATTGAGCGACTTCACTTTCACTTTCATGCATTGGAGAAGGAAATGGCAACCCACTCCACTGTTCTTGTCTGGAGAATCCCAGGGATGGGGGAGCCTGGTGGGCTGCTGTCTATGGAGTCACACAGTCAGACATGACTGAAGTGACTTAGCAGCAGCAGCAGCAGCAAGGCATGCAGTAAACAGAGCGTGAGCAATCTTGCCACATGGGAAGCAGCCTCTAGGCCTGATGTGTACCTGAGAAAAACGGGCTGAGTACCAGATGGGGTCCCTGGAGCCTCCCCAGCTGGCAGCCATGGCCCAGGATGCTCTCTCGCCCATGCAGGAGCAGAAATCCACATAGGGAAAAGCAGCCTACTGATGGGAGGCTTGTAGACAGCAGTGTTTTCAGAACATCTCAGCTCATCCTGAGATCCACACCAATGTGGTGGCCTTGTTCTTACAGTGTGATAAAGATGGAATGAGAGGATTTAGTGGATAGTGTTCTCAAAAATGTGAAATATCCATTTCTGTAAAGTATTGCTATGCACGCATGCTAAGTTACTTCAGTCGGGTTTGACTCTTTGCAGTCCTATGAATGGTAGCCCGCCAGGCTCCTCTGTCCATGAGATTTTCCAGGCAAGAATACTGGAGTGGGTTGCCATTCCCTTCTCCAGAGGATCTTCTCAACCCACAGATTGAATCCTGTGGGGTCGAATTCCAGCCTCTTACATGTCCTGCATCGGCAGGCAGGTTCGCTACCACTAGAACCGCCTGGGAAGCCCTAGTGTCACTACATATGTATTACCATTATTGTTATTATGCACCATGGGAGGAATTAAGAAAGTAGGACACCTGCAACCATAGTGTTTTCAGCATTCCTGCATCTCTAATGTTATAGAGGAGGCCATTATCCTCTTTTTGAGAAACAACAGCTACCATGTTAAGCACTTACTATGTGCCAGGAGTAAAGGCTTGCATACATGATCTCATTTAGTCCTCACAGCAATCCCATGAAGTAGGTACTGTTTTTCCATTTTAAAGTCGGGTATGTGAGGCTCAGAGATGTTAACTAACTTGCCCATGGTAACACAGTAAGTCGTTAGCATCAGAGTTCACCGGCAGGAGACTAGCTCTAGGATTCTGTATCCTTATCTCTGTGCTAAAAGGCGTTTGAAATAGCACACTCAAGACACACATACCCCCAAGTGGTAGACGTGGATCTCTAAGAGGGAGACACCAGTTTCACCCTTTGGGCTCCATACACGGCTGGCTGTAGGAGGAGACCCCCAAGCAAGTGGACCACTCCAGCTGGGAGTGATTGTGGACAGAAGTGGGCACTTGGATGCTTGGGGGTGGGGTGCTGTGGGAGTATCTGGCTTCCCAATTGGGAAGACTAGGCTCAGGACAAGAGTGACAGACCAACTCTGAATTGCAGAAACACCCAGAGTAGCAGTCACCAACTTCATCGCATCCTTGTGCCTGTTGGGCAGCTACAGGCACAGAGAGGTGCTGAGGCTTGCCTAAGGTCACACAGCTCGCAAGAGGGCAGGTGCAGTGTAGAACCCTGGTCTTCAGGCTCCAGTTCGGTGCTCTTGCTGCCACTCCACTCCCACTGGCCCCTCAGGTTCAGTGCACAGCAGTCAGAGGGAAGCCACGTCTTTGTGAGTGAAGCCATTGTCTGGATGGTGGTTCTCAGTGTTGCCCAGAGACCTGCAGAAGTGGCAGTCTTCAAGTCCCACCCAGGACTGACTGGGGACTGAGATCCAGCAAAATGGGACTTTGCAAGCCCTCTAGGAGACCCTGATACACACTCAAGTGTGAAAACCACCGGCCCAGACAGAAAGGCACAGTGCCAAGTGCTGCAGCCATAGACGTGCATTCGGATCTTCAACTCGCACAGCACAAAGAAGGGTCGTCTTCCTAGAGAAGGACAGTGAAAAGGAACACAGCTCTCAAGCCACACCTGCAGAGCAAGGTCACCTTCCAACACATGTGGCGGTTAGACATGCACAGACGGGGAGGAGGAGTGCAGCCAGTACTTGCTCATCCACAGGTGCATCAGAGACAGTGTAGTTTTGCCAACTCAGCAACTCCCCAGAGATGTGCCAGTTCCACTGCTTGTTGCCCAGGAGGTGCATCCCTGCCCTCTGGGAAATTGCCATGCAGGATCATAGAACCTCTGATCTGGGAAGGATCTTAGAGAGTACCTACCTCATTGCCCACCCCTACTGCATCACTGGTGATGCCCCTGACTTTCCTTCTCCAGAGGAACCTGGCAGGCTACAGTCCATGGGGTGGCAAAGAGTCAGACAGGACTTAGCACTGAGCACAATCATTTTTAGGACAGTGGTAGGCCGCACAAAACATCAGTGGCTCCTAGTTTGTGGCCTCTGGTTTAATATCTTTCTTTCCCACTTGGCTGTCTGCTCCACAGGGGCACATGCCCCTGGTTCTGCTCTGCTCACCACAGTGTCTGGATTCAACAAATGGAAAAATAAAAATAGAAAATGGACCCACCCTCCCAGTAGAACACCAGGTTCAGAAAGAATACACTGGCATGGGGATGGCACTCTGTCACTCCTCGCCTCTTTTTCAATTGCCCACTGGAAATGGCCCCATGTCCCTTTAAGCCCTACTCCCGGTTGACCCCTGCAGGCCTCCTTACCCTCTGCCCTGAAGTCATACCCTGGCCACATGGGTTCTGGTGGGGGTGGGGCCCTCTGTGACGTCACCAAGGGCCCAGCCCTGCCTGGTCCTCAGTCTCCAGGTGCCAGCGCAGACCAGCGCACCAGGAGCCACTTGGTCTCAGCTCACGATGCGCTCTGTAATATGGTTATTTTTTTGGCCTACGTTTATCTCGTTTGTCTTTGCCTATGTGTTTTATGTTCTGAGAGATGAAGCCGAAGAACTGCCGTGGATGGTGCCCAGTGGAAGGCACTTCCGCGTTCGGCAGAATCAACCAGAGTATGCCCCAGGCTGGTTTGGGAGCAAGTGGCACTGGCTGTTAATCTTCCTCATGTTTTTGGTGATCCTGAAGTTTCCTGGAGGCGATGACAAAAGTAATGCGGGCACTCCTCCTGGCCGTCAGGGCTGTTCATCTGGCTCTCCAGGAAGAAAGAAGATAAGGGCTTCCCCCTACAAAGACTCTATGTGCGGTGCCTTAACCCAGTCCGAGACGTCACTGATGAACCTTATGTCCAGGGTGAAGAATATGAAACTCACTGCTGCAACCGGTGATCAATGCCAATGTCCCAATATCCAGGTTCCTGGTGACGGATGGAATAATGTTACAATACTTGAGGTATGGGACACCGGAGACCCCGATGAAGTGGATTTTCACATCAAAGAAGAAGAGGAGTAGTTGAGTGTTGACAAAGTGTATCCAAACTAATAAAAGTATTTTGCAGCAAAAGGAAAAAATGCCTCTGATATTTTTTATTCGTGCTACAATTTTACCTTTTCCAGAATGTGGTATAATTGGTATCATGCAGTGTTTTCCAGACTGAGAGACCTGCGTTCGATCCCTGGCTTGGGAAGATCCCCTGGAGAAGGGAAAGGCTACCCACTCCAGTATTCTGGCCTGGAGAATTCCATGGACTGTACAGTCTATGGAGTCACAAAGAGTCGGACACGACTGAGTGACTTTCACTTTCACAGTGTATACCCTTTCCCAGAGTAGCTTATTATACTTTATAACATTCATTAAGGTATCATCCATTTATTTTTGTGATTTGATAGCCCATTTCTTTTTATTCTTGAATAATATTCTGTTATATTGATGTTCTGTAGTTAGTTTAAACATTCTGCTAGTAAAGGACATTGTGGTTGCCTCCAATTTGTGTGTGTGTGTGTGAGAGAGAGAGAGAGGGAATGAGTTAAGCTTTATAAAATTCATGTCCATGTTTCTGTGTGGGCATTAGCTTTCAAATCATTTGGTGAACTATCTAGGAGCAAAATAGCTAGATCATAGAGTATGACAATGTTTAGCTATGTTAGACATTGCTTCCAAACTGACTGTACCATTTTGCATTCCCACTAACAACAAATGAGAGTTCCTGTTGTTTCTCATCTTTGCCAGTAACTGGTTTTGTCAGATTTTTGTATTTGGCCATTTCAAAGGGACTAGATCTGATAAATAGAATGCCTGATGAACTATGGACTGAGGTTCGTGACACTGTACAGGAGACAGGGATCAAGACCATCCCCATGGAAAAGAAATGCAAAAAAGCAAAATGGCTGTCTGGGGAGGCCTCACAAATAGCTGTGAAAAGAAGAGAAGTGACAAGCAAAGGAGAAAAGGAAAGATATAAACATCTGAATGCAGAGTTCCAAAGAATAGCAAGGAGAAATAAGAAAGCCTTCCTCAGAGATCAATGCAAAGAAATAGAGGAAAACAACAGAATGGGAAAGACTAGAGATCTCTTCAAGAAAATCAGAGATACCAAGGGAACATTTCATGCGAAGATGGGCTTGATAAAGGACAGAAATGGTAGGGACCTAACAGAAGCAGAAGATATTAAGAAGAGATGGCAAGAATACACAGAAGAACTGTGCAAAAAAGATCTTGACGACACAGATAATCTCGATGGTGTGATCACTCACCTAGAGCCAGACATCCTGGAATGTGAAGTCAAGTGGGCCTTAGAAAGCATCACTATGAACAAAGCTAGTGGAGGTGATGGAATTCCAGTTGAGCTATTTCAAATCCTGAAAGATGATGCTGTGTAAGTGTTGCACTCAATATGCCAGCAAATTTGGAAAACTCAGCAATGGCCACAGGACTGGAAAAGGTCAGTTTTCATTCCAATCCCAAAGAAAGGCAATGCCAAAGAATGCTCAGAGTACCACACAAGTGCACTCATCTCACACGCTAGTAAAGTAATGCTGAAAATTCTCCAAGTCAGGCTTCAGCAGTACATGAGCCATGAATTTCCAGATGTTCAAGCTGGTTTTAGAAAAGGCAGAGGAACCAGAGATCAAATTGCCAACATCTGCTGGATCATAGAAAAAGGAAGAGAGTTCCAGGAAAACATCTACTTCTGCTTTATTAACTATGCCAAAGCCTTTGACTGTGTGGATCACAATAAACTGTGGAAAATTCTGAAAGAGATGGGAATACCAGACCACCTGACCTCCCTCTTGAGAAACCTGTATGCAGATCAGGAAGCAACAGTTAGAACTGGACATGGAACAACAGACAGGATCCAAATAAGAAAAGGAGTACATCAAGGCTGTATATTGTCACCCTGCTTATTTAACTTATATGCAGAGTACATCATGAGAAACGCTGGACTGGAAGAAGCACAAGCTGGAATCAAAATTACTGGGAGAAATATCAATAACCTCAGGTATGCAGATGACACCAACCTTATGGCAGAACGTGAAGAGGAACTAAAAAGCCTCTTGATGAAAGTGAAAGAGGAGAGTGAAAAAGTTGGCTTAATGAGGTGGATGAAACTGGAGCCTATTATACAGAGTGAAGTAAGCCAGAAAGAAAAATACCAATACAGTATACTAACGCATATATATGGAATTTAGAAAGATGGTAACAATAACCCTGTGTACGAGACAGCAAAAGAGACACTGATGTATAGAGCAGTCTTATGGACTCTGTTGGAGAGGGAGAGGGTGGGAAGATTTGGGAGAATGGCAGTGAAACCTGTATAATATCATGTATGAAACGAGTTGCCAGTCCAGGTTCGATGCATGATACTGGATGCTTAGGGCTGGTGCACTGGGACGACCCAGAGGGATGGTATGGGGAGGGAGGAGGGAGGAGGGTTCAGGATGGGGAACACATGTATACCTGTGGTGGATTCATTTCGATATTTGGCAAAACTAATACAATTTTGTAAAGTTTAAAAATAAAGTAAAATTCAAAAAATTTTTCAAAAAAAAAGCTCAACATTCAGAAAACTAAGATCATGGCATCTGGTCCCATCACTTCATGGGAAATAGATGGGGAAACAGTGGAACAGTGTCAGACCTTATTTTTGGGGGCCCCAAAATCACTGCAGATGGTGATTGCAGCCATGAAATTAAAAGACGCCTACTCCTTGGAAGAAAAGGTATGACCAATCTAGATGGCATATTCAAAAGCAGAGACATTACTTTGCCAACAAAGGTCCGTGTAGTCAAGGCTATGGTTTTTTCCAGTGGTCATGTATGGATGTGAGAGTTGGACTGTGAAGAAAGCTGAGTGCCGAAGAATTGATGCTTTTGAACTGTGGTGTTGGAGAAGACTCTTGAGAGTCCCTTGGACTGCAAGGAGATCCAACCAGTCCATTCTAAAGGAGATCAGTCCTGGGTGTTCTTTGGAAGGACTGATGCTAAAGCTGAAACTCCAGTACTTTGGCCACCTCATGCGAAGAGTTGACTCCTTGGAAAAGACTCTGATGCTGGGAGGGATTGGGGACAGGAGGAGAAGGGGATGACAGAGGATGAGATGGCTGGATGGCATCGCTGACTCGATGGACGTGAGTTTGAGTGAACTCCGGGAGTTGGTGATGGACAGGGAGGCTTGGCGTGCTGCAATTCATGGGGTTGCAAAGAATCGGACACGACTGAGCGAGTGAACTGAACTGAACTGAACTGAATTAGTGTGTAATGGTATCTCATTGTTTTATTTTCACCAGTCTACTCTGAAAAGTTATCTTAATTCCATATTTCCATTGTAGCATTTCCATTGTGTTTTATTACCATAAATTCTTCAGGCGTTTTATCTTTAATCTGAGGTTTAAATAGATCATCTGCTCAGGGAAACTTCTGCTGCTGTTTATACCATCAGTTATTACTTTGCTAAATTAGTCCTCTAATAATTTTTTCATGAACGACTCATAACTTTAAATCATGTATATTGGAAAATACTTATTTTTAATTGACAATACTGACTACATTTTCTTTTCTTGAGTATTGCTTTGTCCACTAAAGTTTAGTGGCTCCACACAAAAGTTTAAGTTCAGCATTAACTTCTTCCTTTTTTTTTTTTTTTTTATTTGATTGTCTTATATACTTGCTAGATGGTAACCAAAGTTATATTAGTACCAGTTGCAGTTGCAGTAGTACGTTTACCCTGGAAGTTTTACTTACAAGCATATATGTATTTTATCAGAATATTGACTTTATCTTATGTCTTCTTTGTATGGTTTTGAGAAGCTATATGCTCATTATTCAAGTATTTTTATAGTTTGTGCCTTTTCTCCACTGAGATTCAAATGAATCCATTTATATAATGTTAGATAGAGGGAATAATCATAAAATATGTTGATATAGTTACTAAGGGAGATATATTTTTAAAAGAACAGTAACTAAACTATTTGCTATTTGCTAGCAAAAATAATTTTCTCTCAGTGTATTTTGTAATTATGAAAGTCCAATTATTCTTGCATATAGTCTATATAATCAGAGAAGATATATTAGCAAGGACCTCAATCGAGCATAGATTTATAGAAAATCTAATGTTCGGTTTTAACTAGTCTAACTCAGAGTCTTGTTATGGTTCAGTTATCAACATTCTTGTTTTTCTGTCAGTAAAGAGAATGTGCTAGTTTTCTTGGGGGGAAGACTATTTTAATCAATATTTTCCTATGCTTTTGATTTTCAAGAAAACAGAAATCTTAAGACACTTGTTTTCAAGGGTCTGGTACTGTGCCTAATGAATATTTCTCTAATTAATATGTTATCATTAGTAAAACATACATTCTGTTTACTTCCAACACTGATTTAAAGTGACCTATGATAAAAGATGTATTAAATGTTTGGGATTGACATGTACAGACTGCTATATTTAAAATGGATAACCATCAAAGACCTACTGTATAGCTCAGAGAACTCTGCTGAATACTCTGTAATAACTTAAATGGGAAAAGAATTTGAAAAAGAATAGATATATGTGTAACTGAATCACTTTGCTGTACACCTGAAGCTAATGCAACATTGTTAACTAATTATACTCCAAGATACTACTTTGCCAACAAAGGTCCATCTAGTCAAGGCTATGGTTTTTCCTGTGGTCATGTATGGATGTGAGAGTTGGACTGTGAAGAAGGCTGAGTGCCGAAGAATTGATGCTTTTGAACTGTGGTGTTGGAGAAGACTCTTGAGAGTCCCTTGGACTGCAAGGAGATCCAACCAGTCCATTCTGAAGATCAGCCCTGGGATTTCTTTGGAAGGACTGATGCTAAAGCTGAAACTCCAGTACTTTGGCCACCTCATGCAAAGTGTTGACTCATTGGAAAAGACTCTGATGCAGAGAGGGATTGGGGACAGGAGGAGAAGGGGACGACAGAGGATGAGATGGCTGGATGGCATCACTGACTCGATGGACGTTGAGTCTCAGTGAACTCCGGGAGTTGGTGTTGAACAGGGAGGCCTGGCGTGCTGCGATTCATGGGGTTGCAAAGAGTCGGACACGACTGAGCGACTGACCTGATCTGATAAAATTAAAAATTTTAAAAAGAAAATAAACTTTCATAGAAGACAAAGATAGCAATATAAACTAAAAAACATTGAGAATGAGGCAAAATATTATTGTACTTCACGGTATACTAGCTTTATCAATATAAATATAGTCATTATTTGAAATGGAAGGAAATTAACTCAGCATTGCTCTTTCACATAAAGGCATATAAATGCATATTCAGATATAGATACAAACAATAATGGCATTTTTATCAACCATTCATCTCCTTGTATGTTGTCCATTATAATAGAATCTGTTTGTTGTCTCTCTTAATATAGTGGTATCCTCTTTCATATATCAGATGTTTGTTAAGCACCTACTATGTGTCAGAGTGTTTCAGGCACTGGAGATACAGTGGTAAAAAAATTCCTTGTCCTCATGGAATTTATATTTTATTCTCAATTTAGGTAGAGATAAGCAAAGAAGCCAAATATATCATGTAATCACTAAGGACTATGGAGATAAAACAGGCAGAGGGAAAAAGAACTCAGTTAACTAAACATACATGGAATTAGAAAGAACACTAACTTGTTCTATATTTTTCATTTTTGTCACTAATATAAGAAATCTAAGACTCTGTGGAACTGACATTGAGAAAATCATGCCCAGAATTATATCTTGTTATTAGTCAATGCAGTGTTTAAAGTGGACATGGTGAGTTTTTAGCCACATCTTCAAAATATACATTCTTCATGTATTTTACAGGCAATCTTCTTTTTTAAAGTTGAAATACAGTCCATGGGGTCGGAAAGAGTTGGACATGACTGAGGGACTAAGCACAGCACATAGTTGATTTACAATGTTGTTTTTTTAACTGTTTATATGCAATCTTAACCCTGTTATTGATGACGGATTTCTTTTGCCCTGATGGCTATCTCTTTGTAGAATCTTAATAAGTTTGAGATTAGAAACAAAGACTTTCCTGCAATGCATGTGGTCTTAGTTCTTTTACACATTTCTTATTGGATGTTTTAAGTTATAAAAAAAATAGCACATTAATTTTTTGAAAATGACAACATATCTTATCCAGGAATAACTCTGGAACTTCATGAAAGAAGCTTATTTTCCCACTGTTAATTTTGCATGCCAAAATGCTCATATCATTAGTCATTTCTCTCAAATATATCCTTGCAATTTTTAACTGAACTGAGCCTATGAATTTAGTAATTTTCTAGTAGCAAATAAGATCCTACGGGAATGAGACACCAAGAAAAAGGTGGGGTTGGAGATAGTTTTGAGTATAGGTATAGGCCTAGGATTCAGGATGTTCCATTGTATTTCAAAAATATGTGGGAGATACCAGTTTTGGAAGGACAAGCCTTGTGCACTTTTAAAGTTTGTTTAGTGTTGGCTCGTTTCTGGCTATGCAGTGAAAGTAAAAGTATTAGTCACTCAGTCATGGCCAACTCTTTGTGACCCCATGGACTATAGCCCACCAGGCTCCTCTGTCAATGGAATTCTCCAGGCAAGGATACTGGTTGGGTTTACCATTTAATTCTCCAGGGGATACATACAATGTATATATTTAATATACATATTAAGTAACCAGAAAATGAAAATTCATGGTTGGAGAGAATATTAACCAAGTTTTAATAGTTCTAATGTGAAAGACAATGCCTTTGCTAGCTTGCATTAAGCGATGTGAAATATACTGTATGAAAACATTTCCCAAAGCTGGCCTTTTGTTACAAAAATTTGAGATATGTGCAATTCACACATCTTTGATCAATTTAAGCACATTCTGTCTTACTGGCAGGGACCAAAATCTGTAATCAGACAAGGAGTCCTCTGATGGGGGAGATGATAGAAATGGCAATGACAGTGCACACGGGGTCCTAATTGAGGAATTTTCTAACGGTTATCTAGTAATACGGGGTGCCCTCCATTTGGACTCTGGCAGTAAGTTGAGTATTCTTTGGTTCCCAATCAGTGAAGTGAAAAATCATCCAGTTGTGTTTGACTCTTTGAGACTCCATGGACTATACAGTCCATGGAATTCTCCAGGCCAGAATACTAGAGTGGGTAGCCATTCTCCAGGGAATCTTCCCAACCCAGGGATCAAACTCAGGTCTCCCTCATTGCAGGCGGATTCTTTACCAGCTGAGCCACCAGGGAATCCCAGTCAGGATGAGCACAGTTCAAAATGTTCTCAAGTCCTGGGCCAGGGGGAATGATCTCATTTGGGACATTATTAAGTTCCTGTGAAGAGGAAAGACATTAACCACTCACAAATATTTTGTCATTGACTAAACTGCAAAGATGTATCTGTTAAAGCCATCCATCTGAGTAGACTAGTTCTCTCAAATAGTAAAGACTGTCAATACATCCTAAAAGCGAGTCGATATGTCAGGCATTGACAGAGCTGCTTTGAAGCCAAATGATCTGCTTTGTGCATTCACCTTTCTTCCAAAATATATTCACCAACACATGCAAATCTGGACTCGGCCTCCTCTGATGGAGCCTTTTCAAAGTAAACTGAGTTTCTGTGGCTGCAGTGACACAGACGTTTGGGTGGGAGGAGGGGTGGAGGTGATGGTGGCCATGCTATTTCAAGGCTGGGGAAATGGGTGACCCAGCTAACTAAATGACATGAACTCCCTCACAGACATGCCAGGCTTCCCCTTCATCTGCTCATGGCTGGAAACAGAAGAGCTCCATTGAATCAATTAAAGCAACAAGTTAGATTGACCCAAATTCTTTCAGGAAATGCAAAAGCCTGCTGGCTCCTGGGATTAGCTGGAGTTTCCCAATTGCTCCCCATCTGTACATCACCTTTGGGTCCACTCTAGCTGTGGATGGCTACATCTGCTCACCTCAGTGGCTTGTTTTCCAAACCAAGGTAATTTGAGAACCGCCTAGTTCTAATCAAGCTTCTTTGAACTCTGGAGAAACTTTGTGGCCAGCCCAAAGAGAAATTTGGCCTTCTTCTGAATTGATTTGCTGCATCTCTGGCATTCTTTTCCACCACCTGCCCTTGCTCTTCTGTAATTCCAGGTGTTGTAGCCAACTTGTTAGACGCAGCTTTGTGGAGAACACAGCCCAGAGCAGGTACCATTCAAGGCTTCATTTCTTATAAAGAAAGAAGGATGGGGCCAAGTGGCTGTAGGGGAAATAGCAGCATGGAAAAATAACTGTTTTTTTCCCATCAGGGTAGTGGCATCAGAAGAAGTGAAGAAAGGTCCAAGAACCTTATAGGCAATGACTGATGGCAGAACTCAGATTAAAGGAGACATGGGGCTTAGACAAATTATACTCAGGGCTCACTCTTTCAGCAACGGTTCCTACCCCTGTGATCTCTAGGGACCACAGAAAAAGCCTATGGCACACAGGTTCTTAAACCTGGCTGCACATTAGAATCTCCTGGAAAGCCTAAAACTGTATAGCACAGGGAGCTCAGCTCAGTGCTGTGATGACCTAGGTGGGTGGGATGTGGGGAGGTGGGAAGGAGGTTCTAGAGGGAGGGGGTATGTGTGTATATATATAGCTGCTTCACATTGTCGTACAGCAGAAACTAACACAACATTGTAAAGCAATTATATTCCAATGAAAATTTATTATAGGCACAAGCCCCTCCCTCAGAGAATCGTTCTTAATCAGTGTGGGGATAGGACCATGGCATCGGCACTTTAAAAGCTCTCCAGATGAAAACCAGAATTGCCATAAAGGACATCATTGAGCTGATTGACCACATTTGAGTATGGACGTTTTATTAGATCATATTGCTGTGTCAATGTTAAAACTCCTGAACTTGATAACTAGATTGTGGTTACCTAAGAGGATGTTCTTGTTCTTTTTTTTTTTTTTTTTATTGAAGGATGTTCTTGTTCTTAGGAAATACATGCTACCATATTTAGGAGTGAAGAACATGATGTCTGCAATTTAGGTGAATGGATTAAAGGGGGAAATACCATGTAGAAACATAACAAGGGATGGATACAGTAAGTGGCAAAATGCTAACATTTGGCAAATCTGGGTGAGGGCTTACCCTGCTGGCAAGGGTTCCTTGTACTATTCTTAGAACTCTTCTGTTAGTTTAAAATGATTTCCAAAAAAAAAAAAAAAAAACAATCTAAAAAGTACCCCAGATGAAATAATGTACAACAACATTTAGAAACTACTGGATTCAGAAAAACAGAGAATGAGTACCTATTAAACAGCGGTTACAGTGCAAGCCTTTCTGAGTCACTGTCCTACACCAGTTCATCTCTCTTCTTTAATGGTCATGTAAATCTCCTGGGAGTCTGGTTAAAAACTGTTTCTGATTCAGAAAGTCTGAGCTGAGGCCTGAGATTCTGCATTTTTAATAGACTCTCTGGTGATGCCAGTGCCTCTGGTCCATGGGCCACACCTAGAATAGCAAAGCTCTACGACTGAATCACCCTGCCATCCACCTGTCAATCAATCAACATGTTTTTTTGGAACCATCTCCTCTGGGCTCAGCAGTGTAGGAGAATCCCAAGCTCTGGGATCTAACCCCTGATGATCTGAAGTGGAACTGATGTAATAATAATAATAGAAAGAAACTGCACCACTAATGTAATATGTAATGTACTTGAATCATCCAGAAACTGTTCCCCCCACCCCCCAGTCCATGGAAAAAATTATCTTCCACAAAACAGGTCCCTGGTGCCAAAAAGGTTGGGGACTGCTGCTCCAAGTGAAGTAGGGTGGGCCTGCAGAGCTCTGTGGATAGGTAGTCCATCCATCTTGACCCTGGACTATGGCATCACCCTGTGAGCCATGTGGCTTGGCCCTGTCAGAGTCACTCTGATCCCCAGAACAGAATGGAGCCCAGCGGAAGAAGCTGAAACAAAGGCTGGCAGCACATGGAAGGGGGGTAAGAAGCAAAACAGCCCATGATACAGGTCACAGGGGAAGTTCAGCCCCTCCTGGTGGGTGGCAGTTGGGGCCAAGCTGAGGCTCCAGCAGAGAGCAGCATAATTCTGATGAGGTGTCTGGGTACAGGCTGCCTGAATCTGGCTGCCTCCTCCAGCGTGGAGACTCATTTCTTAGAGTTAGATGTCCAAGGAAGATTCTCGTTTCATGCTGACTGTGGCATGCTTCGAGTTTGTTGCTTTTGCTGTAAGAGGAGCCAAAATGTCTCTCCCCTGGTGGGAGCAGATGGAGCATAGCCCCTGCCTCCATCAGAATTTTCCAGGCCTTGCCTCCCTCCTTTCCCTCATGGCAGCGCCCTTCCCCTCTGCCTGCCTGCTGTGATCATGTTTTCCATGCATTGAATTAGAGGCCAGTCAGTTATTTGTATCTCCCCTGTTTACATCCAAATCAAGGCCAACTAACGGGTGCACAGAAGGACCCAGCTGGGCTTTACTGAGCAGGCAGCCCCAGAGAAGTTTCTGGAAGACAATTGAGAAAGACCTGGCTGACAGGTCTGAGTTTGGATCAGAGTGTTGCCATCGAAGAGCTGTATAAACTTGAGCAAGTTATTTAACATCTCTGAGGTTTAGGTTCATCATCTGTAAAGTGGGGCTGATGATAGCATTAAATTCATAGGGCACTGAACATCAAATGAGTTAGAGAGCTGAGCAGGAGCTTACTAGATGGAAGACAGGCATTCATTTGATGGGGATTTATTGAGTTTCTTCTATGTATAGACATATGTGTGTGTTAGTCGCTCAGTCATGTCCGACTCTTTGTGACTCCATGGACTGTAGCCCACCAGGCTCCTCCGTCCATGGGATTCTCCAGGCAAGAATACTGGAGTGGGTTGACATTTCTTTCTCCAGAAGATCTTCCTGACCCAGGGATCAAACCCAGGTCTCCTGCATTGCAGGCAGATTCTTTACTGTCTGAGCCACCAGGGAAGACCCATATGTATAAACATACTTTATACTGTTCTGAACCTGAAAGAGTGTAGGTGTTTGGTGCAGGAAGTGGAGAGCTTCAGTGCCTGGCTTTGGGTTTGAACCTGTACACTTCACTTACTAGGTGACTTTGTAGCAACTCCTGAACCTTTCTGGGGCTCCATTCTCTCATCTGTAAAATGGGTATGATAATAGTCCCTACCTCTGAGGATTGCTGTGAGGATTAAAGATGGGCTTAGAATGGGAGTTTAACAAGGATTAAGTGTTATTTGCAAAAGTTCCTGCAGTCGAGAGTCATAGGAGCTGCTTTGAGAAACCACACACACACTCATACACACGCATACACTATCACCACACGAGTGGGCAGCCCAGAGAGGACAGGTTACAGGAGAGACACAAATAGGCATTCATTGCCTGTTGGAGGCTCTTTGAACCTCAGGCCAGGGCCCATTTCTGCAAAAAATTCTCTCTGGGACTGTGGTGCCGTGAGCCCCTGGATTTTTTTTTATATGGAAGTAAAATCCACATAACATGTAATTAACCATTTTTTTTTGGCCATGTTGTGCGACCTGTGGGGTCTTAGTTCCCTGACCAGCAATCAAACCCGTGCCCTCTGCATTGGGAGTTCAGAGTCTTAACCACCAGCAAAGTTCCTGCAAGTGACCATTCGAAAGTGAACAGTTCAGTGGCATTTAGTACAGTCACCGTGTTGGCTGCCCCCTGCCCCCTGAGTTCTTTAGAGTTGGTTTCCCCTTTCAACTGGCTGTATCCAGAGGAGGCAGCCCTCATTTGTTTTTGTCAGTCTTCCTGTCACTGTACCATACCTGTCTCCATTCCCACCTGGTTCCTCCCCCTCCATTTTTCCAATGGGCCTGTCTCTCTGCACCCTTCTACCTTTTAGGGAGACAGGAGTAGGTGTCTCTGGCTGACATCTACATTTAGGGAGAGGGAGGGAGTATGTTGACCCACTGGAAAGGTGCCAGCTCTGAAGGGTGGCACCAACAGAGTTCAGGTTGGAGCTGGTAAAGCCACTTTTTGATACGGATGAAAACAGGCACAACCCATTGTCGCTTCGCCCTCCAGTGGCCCCAGGGACAGCAGACAATGCAAAAGGGATTACTACAAACTATTCAGACCTGAATATTCATTGGCAGGACTGATGCTGAAGCTGAAATTCCAATACTTTGGCCACCTGATGTGAAGAACTGACTCCTTGGAAAAGACCCTGATGCTGGGAAAGTTTGAAGGCAGGAGGAGAAGGGGACGACAGAGGATGAGATGGTTGGATGGCATCACCGACTCAATGGACATGAGTTTGAGCAAGCTCCGGGTGTTGGTGATGGACAGGGAGGCCTGGGGTGCTGCAGTCCATGGCGTCGCAAAGATTCGGACACAACCGAGTGACTGAACTGAACTGAATGGCCTCTCAGATCACTTTTTGTGATTGTGTCTTCCATCTTTGGGCTCCTCTTCCTTATGAATAAATTTGCTCTGTATCAAAGCATCTATTACAAAATAACCTTGGCAGGCTCCACAGCCTCACAAAGATCTACTTTGTATTTGTACTTGTGAACAAGAGCCACATCTTGAGTATTTTAAAACAGAAAAAGAATAGTTGATAGGTACGGAATTCTTCCAGGATGCAAAGCACTGTGCTAAATGCCCTGAACTCATAACTGCTCTATATGAAGTATCTCATAGGAGAGTTCTTACAGTGACTCAAGGAAGTAGGCAGTTTTGTCATGTATCTACATTTTATAGAGAAGAAATTCAGGCACAGAGCTGGTCAGTGACTCATCCAGGGCCACCTGGTGAATAAGTATCAAAATCCATGTTTTACGCCATGAAGTAATACTGTGCCCTCATAATCCCAGCATAGATGTTACTTAGTTGGCTGAACAGAAAAAAAAATGTGTATCAACCACATACAGTAGCTTCCTTCATTCACTGCCTCCTACCTTTTAGTTCTGGATCATGAATTTCCCAGCTTTATAACTTTGGCTGAGTCATGTAACCCCTCTGAAAATGTTTCTTCATCTATATAATTGGGGTAATTTTCTTGTCTGATCTCCAACAGATTTGTGAGTATAAGATATACAATGATACAGGGAACATTATGTAAAGTGCTGTGTCAATGTCAGGAATTACTATCATGAATAAATGGCTTCCTGGGATTGTGTAAGAGCCGCACAGTTGCAAGTTGGGAACTAGAGCTCCTGAGGTGCTCTGTAATAACCCTTGGGAGTAGCAAGTTTCTTGGGCTTAATCGAATCCCAGACAAGCCAATCCCATTTCTGCTCTTCAAGGCTGTGTGATCTTTTAAGCACTAGCCAGCTTCTCTGTATGCAGGTCAAGAAGCAACAGTTAGAACTGGACATGGAACAACAGACTGGTTCCAAATCAGGAAAGGAGTACATCAAGGATGTATATTGTCACCCTGCTTATTTAACTTATATGGAGAGTACATCATGAGAAATCCCCGGCTGGATGAAGCACAAGCTGGAATCAAGATTGCCGGGAGAAATATCAATAACCTCAGACATACAGGTGACACCACCCTTATGGCAGAAAGTGAAGAAGAACTAAAGTGCCTCTTGATGAAAGTGAAAGAGGAGAGTGAAAAAGTTGGCTTAAAACTCAACATTCAGAAAACTAAGATTATGGCATCTGGTCCCATCACTTCATGGCAAATAGATGGGGAAACAATGGAAACAGTGACAGACTTTATTTTTGGGGGCTCCAAAATGCTGCAGATCAAGTGACTGAAGGCATGAAATTAAAAGACGCTTGCTCCTTAGAAGAAAAGCTATGACCAACCTAGACAGCATATTAATCCAGGAGATCCAGCCAGTCAATCCTAAAGGAAATCAGTCCTGAAAATTCATTGGAAGGACTGATGCTGAAGCTGAAACTCCAATACATTGGCCATCTGATGCGAAGAACCGACTCACTGGAAAAGACCCTGATGCTGGGAAAGTTTGAAGGCAGGAGGAGAAGGGGATGACAGAGGATGAGATGGTTGGATGGCATCACCGACTCAATGGACATGAGTTTGAGCAAGCTCCGGGTGTTGGTGATGGACAGGGAGGCCTGGGGTGCTGCAGTCCATGGCGTCGCAAAGAGTCAGACATGACTGAGCGACTGAACTGAACTGAACTTCTCTGAACTCCCTTCCATGTCTTTCATCAAGTATAGTTGGGAGAGCACTAGGGGACTCCTCAGGGTTTGGTACAGCAAAGGATTAAATAAAGGTGGTTGAAGTCTTTTAAAGATGGCTCTGGCCTAGTCCATTTTCCTAAAATCACAGCCTATCTATCACAGGGGTTGTCAAGCACATTAACTTGACATGATATGGCTGACAATGCCTTGCATGGTGTCAGTGCTGGCCTCACAGCACACGCTCAAAGGGTGATGACTCTTTTTGTGACTTGTTTTTCTTGGAGGGAAGGCAGAATGCAAAAGGAAGAGGGAGGTAGCAGCCAGGGGCAGGCAGTTTGGGCTGTTGGGCCTCCTGGACCACAAGGTTTGCCAATTCCCCCATTTCCTTGAAATGAAGGTGTGACTTTGAAACTCAGTTGCTTCCTTTTTAAAGAATTAATTAATTTATTGTAATTGGAGGATAATTACTTTACAATATTGTGAAGGTTTTTGCCATACATAGATATGAATCACCCATGGGTGCACATGTGTCTCCCCACCCTGAACCCCCTCCCACATCCCTCCCCATCCTATCCCTGTGGGTTGTCCTGGAGCACCAGCTTTGAGTGCCCTACTTCATGCATCAAACTTGCACTGGTCATCTGTTTTACATGTGGTAATATACATGTTTCACTGCTATACCCTCAAATCATCCCACCCTTGCCTTTTCCCACATAGCCCCAAAGTCTGTTCTTTACATCTGTGTCTCCTTTGCTGTCCTGCCTGTAGGATCGTTGTTACCTTATTTCTAAATTCCATATATATGGGTTAATATACACTATTTGGGAGAAGGCAATGGTGCCCCACTCCAGTACTCTTGCCTGGAAAATCCCATGGACAGAGGAGCCTGGTGGGCTGCACTCCATGGGGTCGCTAAGAGTCGGACACGACTGAGCGACTTCACTTTCACCTTTCACTTTCATGCATTGGAGAAGGAAATGGCAACCCACTCCAGTGTTCTTGCCTGGAGAATCCCAGGGACGGGGGAGCCTGGTGGGCTGCCGTCTATGGGGTCACACAGAGTCGGACACGACTGAAGCGACTTAGCAGCAGCAGCAGCAGCATACAGTATTTGTCTTTTTCTTTCTAACTTAATTCACTCTGTATGATAGGCTCCACTTTCATCCACCTCATTAGATCAGTTGCTTCCTTTTAAAATTTGTTTATTTCAGTGCTTCAGGTCTTAGTTTCTGCACATAGGATCTTCTATCTTCATTGTGGCATTTGAGCTCTTTAGATGCAGCATTTGAACTCTTAGTCGTGGCATGTGGGATCTAGTTCCCTGACCCCCTGGCCCTCTGCATTGGGAGTGTGGGAGTCTTAGCCGCTGGAGTACCAGGGTAGTCGCCCCAAACACAGTTGCTTCTTATTCACTCCGGAACAGTTTATGCACCAGGCTGTGTCTGACTTTCCATGTAGCTTATTTCTGTTTCCCAGGAATGTTGGCAAGGGGATGAAGCCTAGTTAAAGCTCTCCCCACTCCCTCACCCTTCACCTTTCACCTCTCCTGATATACAAATGCTTCAGCAGCAAAGGAGGCAAGACTCTCCAAGCAAGAAATAACTTCTCTTGTCCCTAACTGTAGACATGAAAGACAGGGGAGAAGAGAAACCGGGGATGCAGTGGAGGGGAGAGGAGTCCTCTAAGACCCATGGAAAGTTTTCTTTTTTCTTAATAGGAATTGAATTCAACGTTTTCAGAAATTATAAACGTTCCACACCTTCAGTGCAACCAGTGAAACAATACACAGGCATATGAAGCAAAATAAGCAATGTGCTCCCCTCTCCTTTTCCTCTCTACAGAATAAGCAATAGTAACAGCCTGCGTCTGAATCCTCCCTCTGCCTTCCTGTGCACATGCGAAGGCATGCAGGCACAGAGCCTGTGGTTGGAGATTTTGGTGTTTGTACTAGAATGGGATCATGAGATACACATTGCTCTGCAGCCTGGTTTATGCACTGAAGTACATCACATATATGTGTTAGTATGTGATATTTTTCTCTTTCTGACTTATACTCTGTATGATGGGCTCTGGTTCCACCCATGTCTCTACAAATGACCCAATTTCATTCCTCTTTATGGTTGAGTAATATTCCATTGCACCACGTTTTTATCCATTCCTGTGTTGATGGACATTTAGGTTGCTTCTATGTCCTGGCTATTGTAAATAGTGCTGCAGTGAATATCGGGGTGTATGTGTCTTTTGGAATTAGGGTTGTCTCAGGGTATATATGCCTAGTAGTGTGATTGCCAGGCCATATGGTAGTTCTGTTTTTAGTGGAATCCAGGAAAATGGTACAGATGAACCTATTTGCAGGGCAGGAAGAGAGATGTGGATATAGAGGACGGATGTGTGTACATGGGGGAGGAGGGGAGGGTGGAACAAATTGGGAGAGTAGGATTGACACATATGCACACACATAGACACTGCCATTTGTGAAATAGGCAGCTAGTGGGAACCTCCTATATAGTTCAGGGGGCTCAGCGCAGTGCTCTGTGATGACTTTGATGGGTAGGATGGGGGCTGGAGGGAGGTCCAAGAGGGAGGGGATATATGTATGCATATAGCTGATTCACTTTGTTGTACAGCAGAAATGAATACAACGTTGTAAAGCAACTAGACCCCAATAAAAACAAACAACAATGACCAAAAAAAAAAAAAAAAAAAAAGTACATCACAGACCTCCCAGCATACCAGTAGTCATAGATCTGGCTCATCTCTTCAAATAGCTACATAATACTCCATAACATGATTCTACTAGGATTTATTCAGCCATTTGTCTACTGAGGAGGGCTCAAGTTGTCTAGAACTTTGTGGTCATTCCTGTGAAAAAGGTCACAATCCCCACTCATCTCAGCATATTTACCAAGGCTGGTTAAGAAGATTGCTGGGTTTCAGAGGGCTTTAATTTACCTATGGCGAGATTGCTTGGCTGGTTTTCATAAACAGAATTCTGATTCTCTCCTTTTATTATCAAAAATTTTATTGTTCATCTGTTAAGCGGATCTCACTTGCCTTCTCAGTAATCCATGTATTGCCCCATAGTAGAGGGTGTGAACTGAAAAGGACTTTTGTAAGGAATGGACATCCAAAGATAGCATCTTCTTTCCTGTGTGATCCCAGGAAGAGGTGGATTACAATTTATCCAACTGGACCACATCTTCCTGATGCCTTCCTTCACTGATCTAGTCCAGTTATTCTCCTGCCTTTTCTAGCCATGAGCATTCTAGGCACAACCTTGATAAGCAAAGAGAAACTACATTTTGTTGGGAGCAAACACATTCTGGCTTCTCCCCCAGGTAAAGATTCCTTTGCAAGACAATGCAAAAGGGCTAGAGTGGCCACACTAGGAAGATGAGCACAAATTACAGAAAATGATGAATATCAATCTGCTTAGCTGGTTTCTTTTGCAAAACTATCGTTGAACAGTGCCTTTAAAAATCAAGGACATGGTGGGGACATGGGTGTCCACTATAAAGTTCTTCCAAACTTGTATAACAAAGTGTTAAAATATTGATATGTGGTTTGAGTTACAAAAATTCTGGTCACATACCATTATCTGAGCATATAAGATCCATATCAAAATACTTTACTGTGTATATACTTGATGCTTTTTAAAGCACTTTAAAACTCAAATTCCACTCTTACAGCAGCCTTGTGTGTCAGAAATCACTCTCACTGGACAACAGAGAGAATGAGGCCTGGAGAAGTAAATGATTTGTCCAAAGTCTCATATATAATTGGCTTCCCTGGTGGCTCAGTGGTAAAGAATTTTCCTGTGATGCACGAGATGCAGGTTCGATCCCTGGGTCAGGAAGATCCCCTAGAAAAGGAAATGGCAAACCACTCCAGGATTCTTGCCTGGGAAATCCCATGGAGAGAGGAACCGGGCAGATTGTAGCGCACTGGGTCACCAAAGAGCTGGACACAACTTACTGACTAAACAACAACACCGTATACATGATTGGCAACAGTGTGAAGCTTTGACTATGGGATCCTGAATCCAGTGTTCATTTCACTTGTAGGAAAGGGGTATAAAATGATATCTTCATTCCATTTTTCATTAGGCCTCTGTTTGAGTCTCATTTGGCTTAACCCAATTTCTCTTAGTCTAGGCATACAGATCTATGCTTCTTTCCATGACTGACTGAACACTGATGGAGCAGCAGTAATGTACTAGGTGTTCCAGAGACTGTAGAATTAGATCTGGCTGCTGCCCTATAGCTCCCAATCTCAGTTTGTTGAAGCCAATCTAAAATAGTTCTTGCTCTGAATAGACAGTACAGGTTTATAGGAACATGTCTCCTCTCTAAGCTTGTTTCTCACCAGTATGGACTCCTAAGGGAATCTCTTGTCAGACAGGAATATCTGGTAACTGGTGTTTGAGTAGTCCTGAAAAATCACCCTCATTTTGCCCAATTCAGTCTTAAAGATAGATGAATATGTCCGTTTGTTTTCCAGAAAAACAAATAGAGGCTAGTTTTCTCTTCTGAGGGGTCAGAAGTACATCTCACCCAAAATGTTATAGTCTGAAGCACATTGGAATGGTCTCTTTGATCCCAAATATTTTCTTTATCAGCGAAAATATCCCTTTTAGAGATATTACTCCTTTCTGACTGGGCTTCCCTCGTGGCTCAGTTGGTAAAGAATCTGCCTGCAATGCAAGAGGCCTGGGTTCGATCCCCAAGTAGGGAAGATCCCCTGGAGAAGGAAATGGCAACCCACTCCAGTATTCTTGCCTGGAGAATTCCATGGGGAGAACAACCAGGCAGGTTATAGTTCATGGGGTCGCAAAGAGTTGGACACGACTGTGTGACTTACACTTTCATAGATACTATTTCTTTCCTTTAGGGACTTCCTATAGCTCAGACAGTAAAGAATCTGCCTGCAATGCAGGAGACCCAGGTTTGATCCCTGGGTCAGGAAGACCCTCTGGAGAAGGAAACGGCAATCCACTCCAGTATTCTTGCCTGGAAAATCCTATGGAGAGAGGAGCCTGGTGGGCTACAGCCCATGGGGTCACAAAGAGTGGGACACGACTGAATGACTAACACTACTCCTCCCCCTCCTTTCTGACTCTCACATCCTGTTAGTTAGCATACTATATTAACCATGCTCTGTGAATATCTTTTGCAATGTTGTGGACATCTATCCCTTTTCTAATCATTCCCACTGCCCCTGGCCTGATCAACTTCAACAGTTACCACAAGGTCCCAACAGGTCCCTCTACTTATTATCGATATCCTGTGGTTCACCCTGCATTCTACCAGCAGGATTCTATTTCTAAAACACCATTCTGGTTATGTCATACCCTTGGTCAAAAACCGTAGCTGGCTTTCCATTGCCTGGAGTTGTAGTTTTCAAAGTCTATTTGTTCATTCGTTCATTCTTTGGTTTCCAGTTACCAGGGGATGCTTTTTTCATGCAAAATACTAGGTATCTGAAACCTCCAAGTGAAAAGCAGATAAAAAAAAGTGACATGCTCCAAAAAAAGGAGCTGTGCTTTAGTTGAAGCGAGGAGGGAGGACACAGGGCCTCCTTTTTTCCCTTGGCCTCAGGGAACACAGTGTGGAGACCACTGACTTACTCCTGAGATTCAAAGGGCTTAACTTGGTATTCAAGAATGCACTACCCTGGCCCTAACATGCATCTCCTGTTGGGCTTCCAACTTTCTCCCAAAGGAATTTGCTTCAGCAGTTTGGTCTCCACACAGCTGGAGCTTTCTCCACATTTTTTTTTTTAACCAAAACTTTCTCTTTTTTTTAAAGCCACCCTTTAAAAAATATTTATTTAGTTTTGGCTGTGCTGGATCTTCGTTGCTGTGTGTGGGCTTTCTCTAGTTGCAGTGAGTAGGGGCGACTCTCCAGTGGCGATGCTCTGACTTCGCATTGTGGTAGCTTCTTGTGTTGCAGAACAGGGACTCTGGGCACCCAGGCTTCAGTAGTTGTGGCCCATGGGCTCAGGAGTTGCAGCTTGTGGGCTTAGTTGCCAGGAGGCATGTAGAATCTCTCCAGACCAGGGATCAAACTGGTGTCCCTTGCATTGAAAAGTGGATTCTTTACTACTAGACCACCAGGGAAGCCCAGCATTCCCCACTTTTTACCTTTTCCTGACATATGCATTGCTGTTCTCTTTTCCTTCATTGCACTCACCCTTCAAGGACAAGCTACTTCAAGAAAGCTTCTCTGACTACCTTGCTTCACAGACTACTCGATTCTCAGGGCTATGATGACTTTATCTTCCAAATAACAACAAAAAAAATGGAGACAGAAGCTGTTCAGCGAAGAGATTGCCACAGAGACTGTTTTTATGTTCTCCTTCTAGCTAAAGAAGTCTCATGGTGTGAACTGTGAGGCCAAGGTTCCATGAGTTTGTGTCCCAGCCCTGCTACTTGTTAGCCATGTGACTCTAATTACTGTGCTTCAGGTCTCTTATCTGTAAAATGAGGACAATAATAGTACTCATCTCAAAGATTTATGTGAAGATTAAATTGTGTCAAGCTCTTAGAACACTGTTTGGCACTTAGTAAGCAGCTGATTGGAGAAGGAAATGGAACCCACTCCAATGTTCTTGCTTGGGAAACCCCATGGACAGAGGAGCCTGGTAGGCTACAGTCCATGGGGTCGCAGTGTCGGATACGGCTTAGCCACTAAACCACCACCACATGCAGTTGATAAAAGTTAACTATTATTAGGATAGCTCAGACATGAGGTCATGAAAGTCTGAGCTAAGGCAGAGGCCGTGGGGTGTCTATCAAGGGCAGAATTGTTGGGAGATCTGAAGGTAGGGAATTGTGGAGAGAGTAAGATAAAGAGAGGGCTTCCCCAGTGGCTCAGTGGTAAAGAATTCACCTGCAGTGCAGGAGTTGAAGGAGATGCAGGTTTGATCCCTGGGTTGGGAAGATCCCCTGGAGGAAGGTACGGCAACCCATTCCAGTATTCTGGCCTGAACAATTCCATGGACAGAGGAGCCTGGTAGGCCACAGTCCTCGGGGTCACTAAGAGTCAGACGCTACTGAGGCAACTTCTCATGCATGGCATGCAAGATAAAAAGACTAGTACACAACCAATGAAGGGTGAAACGGGTTGCTCTGTCATCAGAGGAAGGAAGTGCCCTGATAGTTGGTTTCTGCCCAGGCTGCTATCAGCAAGGCTGTATTCTCATGGAGCATGTGCTCAATAAGAGAATGATAACTATCATATTCCAATGCATATATATGGAATCTAGAAAAATGGTACTGAAGAATTCATTTACAGGGCAGCAATGGAGAAACAGACATAGAAAACAGACTCATGGACATGGGGAGAGGGGAGGAGAGGGTGAGAGGTATGGAAAGAGTAACATGGAAACTTACATTACCATCTGTAAAATAGATAGCCAATGGCAATTTGCTGTATGGCTCAGGAAACTCAAACAGGGGCTCTGGATCGACCTAGAGGGGTGGGATGGGGAGAGAGTTGGCAGGGAGGTTCAAAAGGGAGGGGATATATGTATACCTATGGCTGATTCATGTTGAGGTTTGACAGAAAACAACAAAATTCTGTAAAGCAATTATTCTTCAATTAAAAAATAATGAAATTGATCAACCGTAAGTACCTTAGCAAAATTCTATTTTTCAGTTAACTGGAAGCTAAGAGTATAGCCATTTGGAATTGGGCCCTAAGACAGAAGGTGTTGGGAGAGGTGAAAAGAGAGCACAGGGCACTGTCAGGAAGAGGCGGCTACATGGGAGCAGGTGGGAGCATTGTGCCAGATAGCATAAACTCTCTAAAATGTTAGCTGGTAGGATTAAAAGTGCACTAGCTGCCTGGGGCAGGAAGAGACAGTCCCAGAATAACTGAATGGAGACATGGAAAATCCCAAAGAGAAATTTTGATAGCTTGCCTACTTCAAATGGAGAAGGAAATGGCAACCCACTCCAGTATTCTTGCCTGGAGAATCCCAGGGACAGAGGAGCCTAGTGGGCTGCTGTCTATGGGGTCACACAGAGTCCGACACGACTGAAGTGACTTAGCTACTTCAAAACATGCATGTGTCCTAGAGTGTACATGGAGAGATCACAAGGTCCAAATTGTTTTGTTCAAGTATAATTGGGTTAACAATATTATGTTAGTTTCAAGTGTACATCATAGTGATTGGATACTTTCATACATTGCAAAATGATCACCACAGTAAGTCTAGTTACCATCTGTCACCCTACAAAGTTATTACAGCATTATTGACTATATTTCTTATGCTGTACATCCCTATGACTTATTTTAGAAGTGGAAATTTGTGCCTCTTAATCATGCTCACCAATTTGACTCATCCCATTCCCCACCCCCAATCCCTTCTCCTCTGGCAACCACCACTGTGTTCTTTGTATCTCTGACACCATTTCTGTTTCCGCTATTTTTTAAATTTTTAAAAAACAAGTTGTTTTAATTTGCTTATTTATTTATTTTGGCCACGCCTCTCAGCTTGTGGGATCTTAGTTTCCCAACCAGGGACTGAACCCCAGCCCTCGGCGGTGAAAGTGCAGAGTCCTAACCAGTGGACCACCAGGGGATTTTCTGTTTTTGTTATTTTCATTCATTTGTTTTATTAGATCCCACAGGTAACTGAAACCAAACAGTATTTTTCGTTCTCTGTCTGACTTATTTCACTTAGCATAATACCCTATAGGTCCATCTATATTGTTGCAAATGGCAAGATTTCATTCTTTTTATGGCTGAGTAAAATTCCATTGTATATGTGTACATATTTATCCATTTATTTATCATTGGCCACAAATTTCTGCCATATCTTGGCTGTTGTGAGTGATGATGCAATGAACATAAGGGTGCATTTATCTTTTCAAATTAGTGTTTTTGTTTTCTTTGGAAAAACACCCAGAGGTGGAATTGCCAGATTGTATGTTAGTTCTAGTTTTAATTATTTGAGGAATCTCCACAGTGTTTTCCATAGTGGCCACACCAGTTTATATTCCCACCAACAGCACACAAGGATTCCTTTTACTCCACGTTCTCTCTAACTTTTATTATTTGTTGTCTTTGTGCTAATAGCCATGTGACAGATGTGAGATGATAGCCCATTGTGGTTTTCATTTTCATCTTCATAATAATTAGCGATATTGATCTTTTCTTCATGTGCCTGCTGGCTTTCTGTGTGTCTTCTTTGGAAAAATGTTTATTCAGATCCGTGTGCATCTTTAGATCTGCATTAAGTGCCATATATTCATATATACAGCATACATATGGGTCTTGTGTTTTATATCCACTTAGCCACTCTGTGTCTTTTGATTAGAGCATATAGTCCACTTACATTTAAAGTAATTGTTGATAGGTATGTACTTATTGCCATTTTGTTCATTGTTTTCTTCCTTTGATCTCTTAAGTTGCTCTTTGATGACTATCTTTAGTGTTATGCTTGGATGTTTTTCTCTTTTTGTGTGTGTAGCTACTACAGATTTTTGGTTTGTGGTTTCATATATATATATGTATATATGTATTATTGTTTTAAGTTGATGATCTCTTAAGTTTGGATGAATTCTAACAACCCTGCATTTTCACTCCCTCCCATCTTTAATGTTTGTGACATCACATTTTACATATAATTGTTTTGTGTGTCCCTTTAACTGTTGTGGATATAGGTGATTTTACTACTTTTCTTTTTCAGCCTTTCTACTAGCTTTATAAATGGTTAGTCCACTATCTTTACTGTACATGTGCCTTTACCAATTAAATTTTTCCTTTTATAATTTTTATATTTATAGTTGTGGTCTTTTCTGCTTAGCGAAGTCCCTTTAACATTTCTTGTAAAGCTGGTTTAGTGGTACTGAACTCTTTTATCTTTTGTTTTTCTGTAAAACTTTTTATCTCTCCTTCAGATCTGAATGGATTCCCTGGTGGCTCAGACCATAAAGAGCCTGTCTGCAATGTGGGAGACCCATGTATCCCTGGATCAGGAAGATCCCCTGGAGAAGGAAATAGCAGTCCTCTCCAGTATTCTTGCCTGAGAAATCCCATGGACAGAGAAGCCTGGCAGGCTACAGTCCATGGGGTCTCAAAGAATCGGACACGACTTTCTTTCACAGATCTGAATGATAGCCTTGCCATGTAGAGCATTCTTGGGTTTAGGTATTTTTCCTTTCATTACTTGGAATATATCATGCCACTCTTTGTGGCCTGCAAAATTTTCCTTAAAAGTCAGCTGAATTCCTTATGGGAATTCCCTTGCACTTGCTTTTTCTTGTCACTTTTAAGACTCTCCTTATCATTCATTTTTGCCAATTTAATTACAATGGGTCTAGGTGGGGACCTCTTTGGGTTCATCTTGTTTGGGACTCTGTGCTTCCTATACCTTGATATCTGTTTCCTTCCCTAGGTTAGGGAAGTTTTCAGCCACTATTTCTTCAAATATGTTCTCTGCCCCTTTGTCTTTTCCTTCTGGTACCCTATAATGCCAATGCTGGTATGCCTGATGTAATTCTAGAGAGCTCTTAAACTATCCTCATTTGCCTAATTCATTTTTTTCTGTTCAACTTGGGTGATTTCCTCTACTTTGTCTTACAGTTTGCTGATTCATTCCACTGTATCATCTAGTCTACTGTTGATTCCTTCCAATGTACTTTCAATTTCAGTTATTGTATTTTTCAGGCCCTGTTTGGTTCTTCTTTATATTTTCTAGCTGTTAAACTTCACTGTGTTCTTCAGTTCTTCTCCTGAGTTTGTTGAGCATTTTTATGATCATTACCATGAGTCTTTGTCAGGCAGATTGCCTAGCTCCACTTCATTTTATTCTTCTCCTGAGGTTTTGTCTTGTTCCTGCCTTTGGAACATATTTATCTGTCTCCTCATTTTGCCTAATTTTCTGTATTTATTTCTAAGGATGAGGTAGGTTGGTTACACTTCCTGTTCTTGGAGAAGTGGGCTTATGCAGGAGACATTCAATCGGGCCCAGCAGCAAACTTCTCTCTGGTCACCAGAGCTATATTCTCTAGGATTGTCCCCTCTGTGGGCTACATGGGCCCTTCTCTTGTGGCAGAGCTGACTACTGTGGGCACAGTTGTAGGTAGGATTGGCCCCCAGTCTGGTTGGCTGCTGCCTGCTGGTGGCCTGGGTCACAGCTTGACTGGTTGCATGGTTCAAAATGTCCCAGGGCTGGTGCCAGCTGGCTGGTGGGCAGGTTGGGTCCTGGGTTGGCTGGCCATTGTGTCAGGGGGGATCCAGAAGCTGGTGCTGACCTACTAGTGGGTGGGGTCGGGCCCCAAGTTGGCTGATTTGGGGAGCCAGGGGGCCTGGGTCTTGTCCCAGCCTGATGTTGGGCAGGGCTAGGTCCTGGGATCCCTGGCTATGGGGCAGGATGGTGGTCTAAGACTGATGCCAGCCCACTGGTGGGCAGATAAGACCCTGGCACTAATAAGCTAGAAGGAGGACTTGAAAATGGCACTTTCCAGTGTCCTTATGGTAAACAAGCTCCAAAAAGTGGCTGCTATCAGTATTTGTGTCCCTGGGGAGAGTCCCAGTTGCTTTCTGCCTCTCCAGGTCATTCTCTGAGATCAGCAAGCGAATCTGACCCAGGTTCCTTTCAAATTACTGCCTCTGCACTGGGACTTGAAACATGTGAGATATTGTGCAAACTGTTAAAGAGCAGAGTCTCTGTTTTCTACAGCCCTCAGTCTCTCCTGTATGCAAGTTCTGCTGACCTTCAAAGCTGGATGTTCTGGGCACTTGTCCTGCTGGGGCAGAACCCCAGGCTGGGGTGCCCACTGTGGGGCTTGGACCCCTCACTCCTTGGAGAGAACCTCTGCAATTGTGATTATTCTCCTGTTTGTGAGTCAGCTACCCAGGGATGTGGGTCTTGACTATACTGTGTCTCTGTCCCATGAATGTGAGTTGTGCAAGGGGCAGCATAGAGGCTAGACCTAGATTTATTTTTACTTTCTGGGAGTGAGATGAGGTCACTACATCGCTCCGATACATTTATTTTTATGTACCATCTAATGAAATCCAAGTCTGTGTTCACTCTGGGCAAAGGCAAGGCGAGGATGAGAGGTAAAAGCCAATTCAGTCATATAAAATCAATAAATATTTGTTAAACACCTACTTTGAGCAAAATAAGCAGATGTTAAGCAGCTATACCTATTCTACGTAAACACAGCAGAAATTATGAATGACTCCCTACCCTAGGGAGCTTACAGTCTAGGTGAGCACTCAGGTCTAAACTTGAAGCAATAATGAATAATGCGAGTCAGGTTAAAATTCAATTCAGAAAACATTTAAGCATTTCCTATGTATCATGCGTTGTTTATTCAATGGTTAATAATAAGTGCAAATGGGTTATATCAGCAAGATGGTGGACTAGGAAGCTCCAAGTCCTCACAGAAACATCAAATTAACAATTAAGGACTGACTACAATATGGCAACCCACTCCAGTACTCTTGCCTGGAAAATACAGTGGATGGAGGAGCCTGGGGGGCTGCAGTCCATGGGGTCGCGACTGAGCGACTTCACTTTCACTTTCCACTTTCATGTATTGGAGAAGGCAATGGCAACCCACTCCAGTGTTCTTGCCTGGAGAATCCCAGGGATGGAGGAGCCTGGTGGGCTGCAGTGTATAGGGTCGCACAGAGTCGGACACAACTAAAGTGATGCAGCAGCAGCAGCACAATAATTTTATAAGAGTTTCAGAAACCAGTTAAAAATCAGTAGCAACCAAACAGATGCACAATCAAATAAAAGCTACCTTAAAAATGGCCAGACATTTCATTATACTTTACTCACCCTTGCGGTATGGTCAGGGGTAATCAACTGAATTCCTGGTTCCCCCACTTGGGACAGAAGGAGCAGGATGGAACGTGTATGCAATATTCTGGCCTGTCTGTGGGCTACCTGAGGAACTTATTTCTGTATCACCTGACTCAGAGCACAGATGAGGAATAGTGACATAGTTTGGATTTTGGGCTGGAAGCTATGGAGGCAAATTGCAGGAGAACTGCAGACCTGTGGATGCTTGGGACCAAGAAATTATGGGCAAATGAATATAATAACATATCTAGTACCTAAGAAGCAGCAGAAGTGAGAATCTTTGGGAAATTAAAACATTTAAAAGCAGCTGGGCAAACTGTTTACAATAGCCAAGACATGGAAGCAACCTAAGTGTGCATCATCAGATGAATGGATAAAGAAGATGTGGTACATATATACAATGGAGTATTACTTAGCCATAGGAAAGAATGAAATAATGTCATTTGTCACAACATGGATTGACCTAGAGAATATCATACTAAGTGAGGTAAGTCAGGCAGAGAAAGACAAATATTATATATCACTTATATGTGGAATCTAAAAAAAATAATAGAAATTAATTTATTTACAAAGTAGAAATAGCCTCACAGACATAGAAACCAAACTTATGGTTACCAAAGGGGAGTGAGGAGTAAATTAAGAGTGTGGGATTAACAGATACATATTACTATCTATAAAATAGATAAATAACTCAACATTCAAAAAACGAGGATCATGGCATCCAATCTAATCACTTCATGGCAAATAAATGGGGAAACAATGGAAGGTGACTGCAGCCGAAAGATGATTGCTCCTTGGAAGAAAAGCATGACAAACCTAGATAGTATACTAAAAAGCAGAGACATTACTTTGCCTACAAAGATCCATATACTCAAAACTATGGATTTTCGAGTAGCCGTGTGTGGATGTGAGAGATGGACAATTAAAAAGGCTGAGTGCTGTAGAATTGATGCCTTCAAACTTTGGTGCTGGAGAAGACGCCTGAGAGTCCCTTTGACAGCAAGGAAATCAAACCAGTCAATCTTAAAGGAAATCAACCCTGAATATTCACTGGAAAGACTGATGCTGAAGCTCCAATCCTTTGGTCACCTGATGCAAAGAACTGACTCATTGGAAAAGACCCTGATGCTGGGAAAGACTGAAGGCAGGAGGAGAAAGGGATGACAGAGGATGAGAGGGTTGGATGGTATCACGGACTCAATGGACATGAGTTTGGGCAAGCGCCAGGATGGTGAAGGACAGGGAAGCCTGGTGTGCTGCAGTTCATCAGGTCACAAAGAGTCACACATGACTGAGCAACTGAACAACAACAACAAAGCCAGTGCATCTATGGTATTTTATTATAGTGGCCTGAGCTAAAATATCAGGAAAATAATATATAAACAAAATGAGAATATCAATAAAATATAGAAATTATGAAAAAGATGAAAAATTTTGATGATGAAAATGAGAATAAATGAATTTCAAAATTCACTAGAGGATTTCAAAGGCAGATTCAAACAGGCATAAGAAAGAATCAGCAAAGTTGAAGACAGTTTATTTGAAGTTATCCAGTTTGAGAAGCAAAAAAGAATCAGTAAAAGTGACTAGTGCCTATGGGACTTATGTGATATTATTAAACAGACCATTATACACATTACAGAAGTCCTAGAAGAAGGGAGAAAGAGGCAGAGAGATTAGTTGAAGAAATAATGGCTAAAATCTTCTCAAATTTGAGGGAAGACATAGATATACAAATCCAAGAAGCTCAATAAATTCCAAGTAGGATAAACCCCCAAAGACACAAATATTGGTTCAGCAGTAAAGAATCCACCTGCAATGCAGGAGATGTGGGTTCGATCTCTGGACTGGGAAGATCCTCTGGAGTGGGAAGATCTTCTGGAGCAGGAAATGGCAACCTGGTCTAGTATTCTTGCCTGGGAAATCCCATGGACAGAGGAACTTGGTGGGCTACAGTCCATGGGGTCACAAAGAGTAGGACACAACTGAGCAACTAAACAACAACAAAGACATTATAATCCAATAGTCAAATAATCAAAAGAGAACGACAGACAAGAATGTTGAATGACGCAAGAGAAAAATGACTTGAATGTATAAAGGAGTCCCCCATAAGACTGTTACCAAATTTCTCAGCAGAAACCTTGCAGGCCACACTGAATGAAAAGCAAACTGTCAATTGAGAATTCTGTATCCAGCAAAATTGTCCTTGAAAAAGTGAGGGAGCTAAGACAAGCTCAAGACAAACAAAAGGTGACGGAGTTCAGGAGTTCATTCCCACTAGATGTACCCTGAAAGGAATGCTAAAGGAAGTCTAAGTTGAAATGAAGGAATACTAGACGGCAATTTGAAGCATATGAAAATATAAATTCTCCAGTAAAGGTAAATAATACATGGACAAATATAAAAAACACTCTAATTTTAATTTTGTTTGTAACTCCACTTGGTATTTTCTAAAGGATTTAAAAGACAAGTGCGTGAAAATATAACCTATGTTAATGGGTACACAACATCAATAACATAACATTTGTGACATCAATAACATAAAGTGAGTGGGTAGAGCTGTAAAAGAGTAGAATTTTTATGTGATTGAATTTAAGTTGGTATCAATTAAAGAAAGATTGGCATAAGGATGTTGCATGTAATCCCCATGGTAACTACAAATAAACTATAGAATGTACACAAAAGGAACTAAGAAGTGAATCAAAGAGTGTACGGAGTGGACAGTGAAGGGTCTTCCCTGGGGATGTGAGGAAGGTTGCTAGCCCTCTCTGGGCAATGTATCCCACTTGGACACTCTACTGTATTGATTCACTTCTCCCAGGAATCACAGACCCATGCCAGTGAGGGACTAAGTTACAGTGTCATTTCATGCTGCCTGTTTTCCTTGCTTGGAATTTCAGCAAAATTTCATGGGAAGCTTGGCTTAATGGGGCAACAATCTCCCATACATGTTTCAGATATTTGTTATTCTTGATCTGTTGGTTGTCCCTTGGTACCTTCCTCAAGGAATTGGGAGCCAGTGAAGCCTCAGGAAGTTTTCAGGGGAGGAGGTAAGTTTTAAGGTGTGGTTCCCTTTTTCACATCCTGCCTAAAATCTCCTTGTCACTTCTCCACATCTATCAAAAGACTGCAGCAGGATTCCCACCTTCATGTTGAGGAGGTGGGAATCCTTACCAGTGTTCACTGAGAAGAAACTTGTGTAGGAGGGTGGCAGGACTGATGTTTGAGAACTATTTAGAATCTGCAGTGAGAGGGAAGGCAGAACTGAAAAGATCTAGGAAGGTTTTTAAGAGAGATAATGCTTAGTTCAACCTAACAATTGTTAAATATCAGATTTCCATATTCCCCACCAGAATTTTCATGTGACATTCAGTTTGAGAGCTAGATTAACTGTAGAGTTCATTTCCCTTTAAGATTCCAAGAACATTAAACTTCCCTAGTTATGTTAGTTACCTATGTATGTGGGTGGATGAAGAGATGTTGGATGTATGGATAGATCAAGGATGACTGGATGGCTAGATGTTGGATGATTTTTGATGGAAGGATGGATGGATGGGTAGACAGATGGATGAACAGATGGACGGATGGAGAACTGGACTGAGACAAAAGAAGAAAACCTCAAGTTGATCTGCTTGTTTCTTGACTGTTTTTGAAGTTCAGGTAGGCCTGCCTCAAGACATCATGAAATACTTCCTGGTCATTTTCCACTTTTTTTCATTAGGTTTTGAGTTAACAGTGTTATAAATGCTGCATCTTAGCTCCATCTGCATACATTTGAATGACATTAATTCTTTCCTTTTAAAATATTTATTTGGCTGTGCAAGGTCTTAGTAGTAGCTCGTGAGATCTTTGATCTTCATTGTGGCATGCAGTTTCTTTTAGTTGTGGAATGCAAGATCTTTTCCCCTGTCCAGGGATTGAACCCAGGAAGCCCCTGGCATTGGGAGTGGGGAGTCTCAGCCTCTGGACCATGAGGGAAGTCCCACATTAATTCTCACTGTGAAAGTTTAAGCTACACATTGCAAGTGATTTCATCATTAGCTCAACTCTCCAGTGTCCTATACTTTTGACAACTGGTAAATAAGTAATGAAACCCACCCTCATCTTTATCCCAAGCAAATTACAAATTGGACGAGTGATGTGGTCAAAGCCAATTGTTTGCAATGGCTCATCCATTGCAAATAAGACTCATTAGCATATACATGCAGTGCATACAAATTGAATACCTACAGTGAGAGAAAAAAGCACAGCTCCTATCTTGGGGAGCTCACAGTCTAATGAAAGAAAGAGATATTTGAAACAGGGAACCAGGGTACAGCAAGTGAGTACTATACGACTGGGGTAGTCTAGAGCAAGAAGTGAGCCACTATTTGAGAGGGTTAAGGAAGGCTTCCTATAGGAAGGAGGTACTGAGAATCCCTGAAGGCCAACCCAAGAAAATTAGACTTATTCCTATAAAGAGAAGGAAACCAATGAAGTGCTTCTTTGAGCTGAGAACAAAGTAGCAAAATATATTTTAACCTTTTCTGGTTGGGGGCTGGTTTACCACCATACTCAGTTACTGTAGTGACTGTAAATCTCTATGACTGAATCAGTTCTGATTTCCAAACATTTCCACTGTTGTTGTTTGTTCATGCACTTGTCTTTGTTTCTTTATGCATTTAATACAATCACTGACTTTATTGTTCTCAGCCTCTTTTGACTTTTCAGAGGTGATCAGGTGGTCAGAACATTCTCTTATTTAGGAGTTGCTACTGCAACGTTATTTTTCAGCTTTGGTGCTCTCTGTCTCTCTCTATGTCTCAAGAAAATTTAATGACTTAGGGATTCATGGATAGAATGCAGGGAGGGTCTATTGAATTTGAATAAGAAAAAAAGTATGTTTATATTTTTACAAATCTCTAACTGGAATTTAGCTTTTGCTTCTGTTACAAATTTGGCAATAAGCCACAGTAGTATTAGCAGTAGTTGTAGTTTTATCACCAGGAGAAATCACAGATGTTTTTATCCTATAACATTACAGCCATTGCCAATTTCTTGAAATATCATTTGTGCTGATCACTATTTACAAATTACATTAGTTATGAGACCTTCTGCTAAAACCTATTTAACATGTTAATAAAAGGAATATATGTGACTATATCACAAATTTTTATTTTTAATTCTTTTATTTATTTAATTTATTTGGCTGTACCAGGTCTTAGTTGTGGCATGCGGGATCTAGTACCCTGACCAGGGATTGAACCCGGACCCCCTGCATTGGAAGCATGGAGTCTTAGCCCCTGGACCACCAGGGAAGTCCCCACAAATTTTTAAATAATGGGCTTCTTTCAATATTTCCTTGGTAATCCTATACATTTTATACATTTAAAAACGTTGTTCAGAAAGAGATCCATAGGTTTCATTGGACTGCCATGGGGTCCATAGCACAAAAATGGTCGAGAGGCTCACTACTGCTTTTGCCACAATTGCTTGGTCTAGAGTAAGGAGTAATATTTCTTTTTCACCACCATGTTAGCGTCTTTCATCCAGAAACTTGCCCAAGCTTGTAAACATGTAGATCAATATTCTCGAGGACCATTAAACCCAGGTTGTGTTTTGTGTAACTACAGGCGGAAAAAGAACATTACGTGAGCAACTCTGGTTTCCAGCCAAGCTTATTCTTCAGGGTGCAAGACCTCTGGGTGCAAGATAATCCATTATTGCTCTACTGGTAGCCAGTTCTCTTGTAATTTTCGGGAACAGTCAGAAATTGAGATGGGGAGGCTCACAGCACTGCATTTAACCGTTCTTCTTCCCTGGGTGCACCTGTGAACAGTAGACTCTGTAGATCAAATGAAGATAATGAAAAACAAAGGGAAGAAAGCTCACTGCTGAGCCAAGCTGGGCAGGTACTGACAGACACATGTTAGGAAAGAAGGAGGCAGGGAGGTCATGTACATTTCAGCTGAGGGAGGGGTAATTTTGCACCATTTCCCTTTCTCTTGATGACTGCAGTGGAGGGAGAAGGGGGCAGGGATTGGCTCAGTTGTTGAGGAAATGCAGTAGTTTGGTTCTGCTCCCTCCGGGTAGGGACTTAAAGAGCCAGATCTTCTTCCTTGCCCTTTTCTTAAAGGACTCTTCACGGGGCTCCTTGTCAGTTTCATGTTCACCTGCTTTTTTCCCCTTGTTACTAACACACAGGAAGGTATACTCACACATGCACATCAGTGAATGACTCACACTGAAAATTTGAGATGTGCTACACATTGATAGCCAGAGAAGGCAATGGCAACCCACTCCAGCACTCTTGCCTGGAAAATCCCATGGATGGAAGAGTCTGATAGGCTGCAGTCCATGGGGTCCCTAAGAGTTGGACATGTCTGAGTGACTTCACTTTCACTTTTCACTTTCATGCATTGGAGAAGGAAATGGCAACCCACTCCAGTGTTCTTGCCTGGAGAATCCCAAGGACTGGGGAGCCTGGTGGGCTGCCGTCTATGGGGTCGCACAGAGTCGGACACGACTGAAGTGACTTAGCAGCAGCAGCAGCACACATAGATAGCATATTGAAAAGCAGAGACATTAGTTTGCCAACAAAGGTCCGTCTAGTCAAGGCTATGGTTTTTCCAGTGGTCATGTATGGATGCGAGAGTTGGACTGTGAAGAAAGCTTTTTGCCGAAGAATTGATGCTTTTGAACTGTGGTGTTGGAGAAGACTCTTGAGAGTCCCTTGGACTGTAAGGAGATCCAACCAGTCCATTCTAAAGGAGATCAGCCCTGGGTGTTCTTTGGAAGGAATGATGCTAAAGCTGAAACTGCAGTACTTTGGCCACCTCATGCGAAGAGTTGACTCATTGAAAAAGACCCTGATGCTGGGAGGGATTGGAGGCAGGAGGAAAAGGGAACTACAGAGGATGAGATGGCTGGATGGCATCACTGACTCGATGGACGTGAGTCTGAGTGAACTCCGGGAGATGGTGATGGACAGGGAGGCCTGGTGTGCTGCGATTCATGGGGTCGCACAGAGTCAGACACGACTGAGGCACTGAACTGAACTGAACTGAACTGAACTGAAACACATACATACATAGTCCCATTGTGACTTGATTTTTCATCACTAGATTTAGGTACACTGACCCAGAAACACTCTATATTAGTGAGAGTTCATTCACAGCCTGTCTCTATGCACAACACAGGGTCTTTGTGGCAACAGTCCCCTCTAGATGTGTGTCACATGTAGCTGTCAAGAGTCAAATCTTCACACTCATCACCTACAACTGTGAGAGATGATGCTAGTGCAGGCTTTCCTGTCTGTAGGGGAGTGCACATTTTCTAATCTGCCATGCCCCTCCCCTCCCTCCTCCTTCCCCCATAACTACCAGTCCAGGCACACACACAGGCATTCATAAGACACGCTGGGACTAAGGATGTGGAACCAGAGGAGGAACCTTGCCTCACAGGCAGGGCAGTGCTCTGCTAAAGCCCCACACTGGCCTGCACTCACCTTCCAGTTTCTGCTGACAGGGTGAAAAGTAACTCTCTCTGGCTTGACTCTCATTTAGTAGAGATGCCTGAGCAAGCAAAGAAAGCACTCGGGTGGACCCCTTTGATGAGACTTTTCTTAGTGTGTGGGAATGCAACTCCCTTGGCTAAGCTAGCTAGTGAAAATAGTTACAGGATACACTGGGATGTCTGCCACCCACGCCTTTTAAAGAAGATTCCGCAACACCAAATTAGCCATTTGAAAATTGAGCGTAAGTGATTCTCATTTGGCTAATTGCTTTTAGGGAGTCTGTCAAAACCCCTCACTTACTGCAGCCCACACTCAGAAATTCTGAAATAGCTCTGTGGTTGGGCCAGTGGCTGGGGAGCAGCTACAGTTGCTGGAATGAAGAGAGCCTAGTATGGGACCTTGGGCCCTATGGGGACTGCTAAGGGGAGGCTCTTAAGGGGCTTCCCAAGCTGACCTGATATTTCAGTCACTTTTTTTAAATTAATTAATTAATTAATTTTAATTGGAGGCTAATTACTTTACAATATTGTAGTGGGTTTTGCCATACATTGACATGAATCAGCCATGGGTGTACATGTGTCCCCCATCCTGAACCCCCCTCCAACCTCCCTCCCCATCCTATCCCTCTGGGTTGTCCCAGTGCTCTGGCTTTGAGTGCCCTGTTTCATGCATTGAACTTGGACTGGTCATCTATTACACATATGGTAATATACGTGTTTCAATGCTATTCTCTCAAATTATCCTACCCTCGCCTTCTCCCACAGAGTCCAAAAGTCTGTTCTTTATATCTGTGTTGCTTTTGTTGTCTCTCATATAGGGTCATCATTACCATGTTTCTAAATTCCATATATATGTGTTAATATACTGTATTGGTATTTTTCTTTCTGACTTACTTCACTCTGCATAATAGGCTCCAGTTTCATCCACTTCATTAGAACTGATTCAAATGTGTTCTTTTTAATAGCTGAGTAATATTCAATTGTGTATATGTACCACAGCTTTCTTGTCCATTCGTCTGCTGATGGACATCTAAGTTGCTTCCATGTCTTAGCTGTTGTAAACAGTGCTCTGATGAACATTGGGGTACACGTGTCTCTTTCAATTCTGCTTTTCTCGGTGTGTATGCCCAGTAGTGGGATTGCTGGGTCATATCAGCCACTTGGTTTTAACACAAGTCAAGTACCGAGAAACTGGACTATGACTAGTAGGGCATGAGAGGCCCTAGGTCTACTTGCACCACCTTGGGACATGGCTATAAGAACCTCAGGGCAAAGGAAATAGCAAAGGAGGCCAGGAGGCGATCCTTAAATTCACAACTTTCCCCTAGAGTTAAAAAGCTCATCTAGATCTTTTTCCTCAACCCTCTCCAGGGCTATGCCATGGTTTTGTTTTGCTGTGAATAAGCAGAAGATCAATGAAGCTGTTGGCTGGAATCATACTGTGTTAATTATCTATTGCTATGTAACAAATCATCCCAAAGCTTAATGACTTCCCACAAAACATGTTTATAATCTCCCAGGCTCTGTGGGTCCGGAGTCCAGGCACAGCTAAGCAGGTTTTCTCACAAGGCTTCCTCATGATGCTTGTCAGGACTGTAGTCATCTCAAGGCTCAGCTGAGAAACAATCCACTCTGAAGTTCACTCATATTGTTGTTGGGAGGATGCAGCTCCTTGTGGGTTGTCAGACTGAGGTCTTGCTGCTGTCTGGAGACCACCCTGAGTTCCTTGGCACGTGGCCTCTCCTGTGTGGCTGTTTACAGCGTTAGTGTGGCTAGCCCACAAAGGCAGTGGAGAAAGAGTGTCAGCAAGATGGATTAACATTTGGCTGTTAATCAGTGAAGTTACTTCCCATCACATTTGCTATATTGTGTCCCTTAGGAGCAAGTCACTAGGTCCAGCTCTCACTACATGTCTGTCGATCCCAGAGGGAGCATTGAGGTCCATGTCAGAAGCTCTGAAGCAGATGTAACATTATGGAAAGAACGTTGGACTGGGAGTCAGGACTCCTGTCTTCTAATTCTGACTCTGCCGTTAGCTAGCCATGGAACCTTGAGCAATTTCCCTTGCTTTCACTTTCCTAACTTTCTTTACTATAAGGTGGGGACTAATAGTACTGGATTATAAGGATGAAACAAAGTGAAAAGCATAACGGTACTCTGAGGAACTTTTCATAAGTATTATGTCTTATTTTGGAGCAGGGTGGGAATAGGGGGGAGTCCATCCCCCTGCAGAAGAATAGAGTGTAATGTTTAAGTCATATGTTCTGGAGATGGATGCTTGGGTTCAGCCTGAGCTGTGACATTAACAGTGTGACCTTGGTCTAGTTACTTAATTCCCCTAAACATTGTTTGTCTGCAAAATGTGATGATGATACCTACCTCACAGAGTTGTGAGGAATAAATAAAATGATGTTTATAAAACATTTTGCAGGGTAATTGGCACACAATAAGATCTCAAAAACTAGAAACAGTCAGTTTTCATTCTAATCCCAAAGAAAGGCTGGGGAAGATTGAAGGCAAAAGGAGAAGAGGGTGGCAGAGGATGAGATGGTTAGATAGCATCACTGGCTCAACAAACATGAGTTTGAGCAAACTCCAGGAGATGGTGAAGGACAGGGAAGCCTGGCATGCTGCAGTCCATGGGATCACAAGGATTCGGACATGCCTGAGCGACTGAACAATAGCAACAATATCTCAATACATTTGACCTTAATTTTGTGATTATTATTGTTATTATACAGCAATCACGTAAGGAGGCATAACCTCATATATTCTTAAAAAAGAATTCCACAATCTTATGCCTTACATTGTTTCGGTCTCAGCACCCTAGTGGGGCTGGGAACATTTTCTCTTAATTTCAAGTTCTCATTTCTCCTGCCCCTGCGTGTGTGCACACACACAGACATACAAATGCATACACACAATCCTACTTTAAATTTCCCCTGCTATTCTTAATTCTCTCTGTACTTTATTCTCTCCATAAGGATGGCAGCCACAGAGTAAAACTGAAGGATAGATTATTTCTGGGAGATGGTCACAGTAAACACTCAGAATGCTAAAATATGGCCAAAGATGGAGCTGCTGCTGCTGCTGCTGCTAAGTCACTTCAGTAGTGTCCGACTCTATGCGACCCTGTCCCTGGCATTCTCCAGGCAAGAACACTGCAGTGGGTTGCCATTTCCTTCTCCAATGCATGAAAGTGAAAAGTGAAAGCGAAGTCACTCAGTCGTGTCCAACTCTTAGCAACCCCATGGACTGCAGCCCACCAGGCTCCTCCATCCATGGGATTTTCCAGGCAAGAGTACTGGAGTGGGGTGCCGTTTCCTTTGCCAAAGATGGCAAAGATATCTATATGTCTATCTGTCTATGTATTTATATCTATATCTCCAGAGAGAGACAGAGAAAGAGAGACAGATTAATGCCCAGAAATTTTTAAAAAATGATCCAGAGAACAAATGGAGTTCATCTTCCATAAGCAAGAGACTGCCTGAATGCTCCAGTGATCACGTTGTCATTGCTTCTCCACTCCTCCCTTTCCAACAATGTGTAAAATACAATTTTTATATAAGCTTCTTTGTCTGATATTTTAGACAACCTTTGTAGTACTTCATGGATGCTGCTGTTTCAGTCTTTTGGTTATTTCCCAGGTCAGGGCAAGTAGATTACTATGGGGCCAAAGGGTGGGTTTGCTGTCAATAGTCATCTGCTCTTTTTTCCCAAGACAACCTCTGTATCCTACTTGGGCTGCACTCCCTTGAAATTGACCTTGACAGCTGTGCCAAGCCTGTGGTAGACGTAGTGGAAAGAGCTCTAGACTAGACCTGGGATCTAATGTCACCTCTTCTGCTAGCTAACTGTATAACCTTAGGCAAGGCTGTCCTTCTCTGAGCCTCACTTCCTCATCTTTTCAATGGCAATGGTAATATCTGCCCCATTGGCCTCATAGCCTTGTTGGGCAGTTCAATGGAGATGTCAAGAAAGCGTCCTGAACACATGCAGTGCTATGCTAATGGACATAGTTGTGGTTATTGAGGGTCAAGGATTCTGCCTCTTGTTTCAACTGCTGCCATCTGCAGGGACTCACCCAAATCTCTAAGCCTCTGTTTGGTCCCCATTAAATAGCCACTGTGATGCCACGCCCAGAGGGAGTTGTAAGCAGTTGGCTGAATTTTCGCAAAGCACCTGTTGTTCTTTGCTGTGGGTAGCCGATGCCATGCTGGGGACTGAATGGTGCCTGGCATGAGAGCGGGCAGGGGGTGGGATGGGGAAGTGATGTGGCATGCCAGCAGGCGGAGATTGTGGTCATGACTATGAAACATTATTAGATGTTTTCAGGCTTTCCTATAGAGAGATAAAAAACAGAAAGAAAATGCTTTAAAAATAGAATTTTAAATGCTGTGTGACTAGAAGAGATTACGCTTCAGTCCCCTCATATATATGTATTTTTAATTCTTACTCTGGGCAGAGTGCTAAGTTCTTTCTATGCAGTATCTCATTCCTTCTCCACTTCAGCCCCTTGTGAGAAAAGTACTAAATAGATGAGAAAATTGAAGTTCTGAGAGAGGTGAAGTAGCTCTCTCAAGATCAAGTGGCAGAGCCTCACTCCACAGTCATCTTGACAGGTGAATAAAACCAGCCCCAGTGGACAGGTCAGGAGACTGAAACAGAGAGGTAAGTAAACTCCCCAAAGCCAAATGGCCAGTCAGTGGAAAAGCTAATGCCAAAACTCAGGCTTATTATCTGTATGTTGTGAAATGTGGGGGCTTGGGCTCCCTGTGTAACACCATGTCCATCAGTTCATACATCTCTAGGCAGCGATTCCTTGAACTAGTACTCAGTGCAAGGGACTTGCTAAAGAAGGTGGCCCTGGACTCAGACCAAAGTCTAGTTGAGACACCAAGAATTACATGAGGCTAAGCTTGACTAATCAAAGTTGTGTGTGCCGAGTGTCTGTTGAGTAAGTAGATAGACCTGTGGACCATGGCTGGCCCTCACACAGACCTCAGGCAAGTCATTAGATGCCATGGGCCTAAATGTAGGTTTTGGGGAAAAGAAAGTGAACATCTTAGTTGCTCAGTTGTGTCTGACTCTTTGTGACCCCATGGACTGTAACCCATCAGGCTCCTCTATCCATGGAATTCTCCAGGCAAGAATATTGGAGTGTATAGCCATCCCCTTCTCCAGGGTATCTTCCTGACCCAGGGATCCAACCCTGGTCTCCCTCACTATAGGCAGATTCTTTACCATCTGAGCCACCAGGGAAGCACAAGCTTTTTATACTTGTTTTTGTTGTTGTTAAGTCGCCAAGTTGTGTCTGACTCTTGGAGACTCCATGGACTGCAGCAAACCTGGTCTGCCTGACCCCCACCATCTCTGGGAGTTTGCCCAGATTCATGTCCATTGAGTCAGTGTTGCCATCCAAACATCTCATCCTCTGACACACTCTTCTCCTTCTGCCTTCAATCTTTCCCAGCATCAGGGAAAACTTTACAGAAAATTTGTCCAATTGAAACTAGCCATGCATAAGAGAGCCCACAGGACTTTCTTTTGCCAACATTGAGTCCTTTCATTAAAAAATCTTTTGGGGGGTTTATTTAATAGGCAAAAATTGCTTCTGACTGTTACCTCATTTTATGTATTTTATTTCTAGGTGAGGTTGGAAGCTTTTCACATATTTATTAGCCATTTATAGTTCCTCCTTTAGAAAATAGTTGTATCTTTTGCCCACTTAACCATTAGTGTCTATTTTTCTTGACAAATTGGAAACTCTTTATATATGAAGGCTATCAACCTTTTGTGCCAATTTTTTTAGGCTTCCTGATTCCCTGCCAGTGTTTTAAAATTGAGAGGATTTCCATTTGAGGTTTGTACGGGTGTAGATGGCTTTTTTAATTGTCCCACATCCCTTGTTCGTTCACAAACTGATCTTTCCTTGATATTGTTTTTAATCACTCAAGGGTAACCAAATATTTCAGTTCTTAGAGGAAGTAGAGTGAATATTGTCTTCCCCTTAGTCATAGAGACTTGGCATTACCCTGGTAAGAAAAAAAACTTGAGCCTGTTAAGTAGCACACAGCATAGGTCTGCTGTCTTTCTAGTACAAGTATCGGGTGCATAGTAGGTGCTGAGGAAAACTTTGTTGTAAAATTAAAGCAAGCATGAGTCTCCCCCGCCACGTTTTACTAGTTATATTCTCATGTCTTATCTCAGTTAAAGGCAAAATCCATTCTTTCTCTTTTTCTCTCAAATTCTTTCAATATAATAAAAATTTGATTATATCAGGAACAGGATACCTATAGTTATTCATGGGCTTTTAACACTCATAATCTCCCTTTCAACAAGGGATTCAACAAGGTGCCCCAGTTCTGTGAATATCATGGAGAGGACTGCGACATAATGATGAAAAGCCCAAACTCTAGTGACAGAAAGATCTCATTTCAAATCCAAGGTCTGAGGACGTTCCTGGTGGTCCAGTGGTTAAGACTTGGCCTTCCAATGCAGGGGGGTCTGAGTTTGATCCCTGGTCAGGGAGCTAAGATCTCACCTGCCTTGTGGCCAAAAAACTTAAACATAAAACAAGCAATATTGTAACAAATTCAATAAAGACTTTCAAATGGTCCATATTAAAAAAAAATACAAGTTCTGCACCTTACTAGCTCTTTGACTGTTGGCCGATTACTTGACCTGCTTGTGTTTTGATATCTATCTCTGTAAAATGAAGATGATAGTAGTACCTATCTCATAGTGTAGAGGTATTTCCCAGGGTTAAGTGAGACAATGTATGCAGAGAATCAGGTACAGATTAGGTAAGCATTCATTGAATGGTAGCTACAGTTATTACCAATGATAATAATGTGTGTGTTGGGAGCAGTGGGCAAGGATGGACATAGCCTCAGGGACTGGAGCATAAAGGACATTAACATGAAGTCCAAACAAATAGATTCAAGTTCAAACTCTATCATCAACTCATTCTGTGACTTTAGAGTAGTTTCTTTCCATCTCTGGGTCTGGTACATTGACCGTAAAGTGCTCTGCCATCTTCTGCCCAACTGAACTGGGGCACTAACCACATCATTCTTTTTTTTAAATCAATTTTTATTGGAGTATAGTTGCTTTACCATGTTGTGTTAGTTTCTACTGTACAGCAAAATGAATCAGCCATACATATGCATATATCCCCTCCCTTTTGGACACCCTTCCCATTCAGGTCACCACAGTGCCTTAAGTAGGGTTCTCTGTGCTATACAGTAGATTCTCATTAGTTATCTATTCTATACATAGTATCAACAATGTGTGTGTGTGTGTGTCAATCCCAGTCTCCCAATTCTTCCCACATTCCTCCTTCCCCCACCCCACCCCACCCATCATTCTTACAGCAATGGCTGCAGCATCCTAATCTGCCTTGCACTCAAGAGTAGAAAAGGCCTTTCTGAGGTTAAATCTAATGTAGCCTTTGGGACTGCAGGAAGAGTAAGTACTAGTACAAATTAGGTAACAAAGTTACAGAGATAAACATGTTTCAGCTCAATAAAAGAGTTTATCACAGTGCAGTCGGTGAGCATACAGTGATAAGCTACATTGCTTCGGTCAGAATCCTGACTCTGACACTTACCAGCTGTGTGACTTTGAACATTTTAGCCTCTCTGACACTCAGCTTCCTCACCTGTAACACTGGGATAATAATATTACCTACATCATGGAATGCAATGCAATGCTGAGTTGCTTCAGTCATGTCTGACTCTTTACAGCCTGCCAGGCTCCTCTGTCCATAGGATTCAGACAAGAATACTGGAGTGGGTTGCCATGCCCTCCTCCAGGGGATTTTCCTGACCCAGGGATTGGACCCATGTCTCTGCATCTTCTGCGTTGGCAGGTTAGTTATTTACCACTAGTGCCACCTGGGAAGCCCACCTATATCATAAAGTTATTTTAAAGATTAAATAGTTCAAAATTTGTGATTTGCTTAAATCAGTATCTGACATATATGAAGCACATGTAAGTGCTAGTTAAATAGCAAAATAGATGAAATTGAGAGCTCATTAAGAATTGGAGGAAGTGCTTTGATGGGTAGCAAGTTCCCTGTCACTCCCAGGATGCCGGTAGTCACTGGTATTATGAAATATATTCAAGCATCAGGAGAGAATTAGACAAGATAAACTTTATCATCACTTCCTGATCAGAAGTTCTGTGACTTGCTTCACAAGGTCACCCAGCTAGTCAGTAGCAAGTAATACCTCAGATAAACCAGGTTTACTTAGAACTTAGTAGTTTTCTTTCTCTATGCCACTCACTGTCATTTAAGCTTGTGTTTCCCTGGATGACATTTGAAGATCGATCCATGAAATTCAGTGGCATAAAGGGCGAGTTCAACCAGTCACCCTTCTCATGCTCACAAAGCAGCTATATTACTCAGAAATCCAGTTTTACTTGCTGCCTCCTTGTCAGGTCCTGGACAGCTTTGATTGACAAGAGGCTTTGGGTGAAATTGTTTCATTAATGTGCTGAATGTCACTTGCTGATTTACAGACTTCCCATTTGTAAGATTCCTGTTGCTCTTAAATGAGAGGAATTATCACGTCATAAAGCTAATGCCATCAGACTTTCAGTTTTATATCTGACCTAGCTGTACCTGCATCTGCCATTTGACTTTAGACTGTAAGCAGAAAATAGCATCAATTCATCTACCCTCCACCACCCGCCACTCACTAAAGACCAGAAGGAGTATGCCTCCAGGTGAGTTTGCTCAGTGAGAGAGAGAGTGCTGGAGTTACTCTAAGCTCAGCAGACCAGGCTGATGCTTTAATAGACCATGAAGACAAAGGGCAGTGAGAGAACTGGGGCAGAGACGATTTCTTGGAGAATCAGGCTAGACTGTAGCCCACACAGATGGAGCCTCATGAATGATCAGAGATGGAGGGTCAATATAGCCTGCCCTAAACTTGTCTGAAACCCAAACCAGGAAGGCAAGCTGCTGCTGCTGCTGCTGCTAAGTTGCTTCAGTCATGTCCAACTCCATGCGACCCCATAGATGGCAGCCCACCAGGTTCCCCCATCCCTGGGATTCTCCAGGCAAGAACACTGGAGTGGGGTGCCATTGCCTTCTCCAAGGAAGGTAAGCTAGGTATAAGCAAATAGGTAAATGAATTTCCCTAAAGTGGCTGGGCCTGTGGGGCACCCTGTGGCTAAAAAAAGGGTCCTGTGGGGCTTCCCTGGTGGCTCAGTTGTAAATAATCTACCTTGCAGTGCAGGAGACACAGGTTTGATCCCTCATCCAGGAAGATCCCACATGCCATGGGGCAACTAAGCCCTTGAGCCATGGTTATTGAACCTATGATCTAGAGCCCGGAAACCGCAAATACTGAGCACACATGCCACAATAGAGCCCATGCTTAACAACAAGAGAAGCTAACAAAATAAGAAGCCAGTGCACCGCAACTAGAGAGTAGCCCCCACTCACCCCAACTAGAGAAAAAGCCCATGCAACAACGAAGAGCCAGCAGAGTCAAAAATAAATGAATAAATAAATTAATTAACGAAAGAAAGGGTCCTATGAGGCCCCCAATTCTAGGGTCCTGGCTGAGAAACACTTGCCCACCCTGAGAATCCAAGGGGGACATCCTGCATATTAGAGAGGGGCTGGGCCCCTCGGAGTACTTAACTGTTCCAGGAAATGCAGATATAGCAAAAAAACTGTCTCCAAGATGCTATCAGAGTAGTGGAGGCGGGAGGTTTGCCTGCGGTAGAAGACTCAAGCTAAGTCCAGAGAGAGTGTCACTTGATGACTGCAAATGACATTAGGGCCTTGGAATCAGAGAGACCTGGGTTCATGTCCCTGCTTTGCCAAATTCCACTGGTTGAGTTACTTAACTTCTCCAAGCCTCAATTTTACTCTTCTCTAAAACAGAGGTGATAATAGAAATCCTTGATTCATTGGGTTGTTGTGAGAATTATGTAAGATAGAAGATAGGTGAAGCATTTAGGACCCTCCTTGGCAACAACTAACTGCCTCAGTTCAGTTCAGTTCAGTTCAGTCACTCAGTCGTGTCCAACTCTTGCGACCCCATGAATCGCAGCACGCCAGGCCTCCCTGTCCATCACCAACTCCCGGAGTTCACTCAGACTCACGTCCATCGAGTCAATGATGCCATCCAGCCATCTCATCCTCTGTCGTCCCCTTCTCTTCCTGCCCACAATCCCTCTCAGCATCAGAGTCTTTTCCAATGAGTCAACTCTTCGCATGAGGTGGCCAAAGTCCTGGAGTTTCAGCTTTAGCATCATTCCTTCCTAAGAAATCCCAGGGCTGATCTCCTTCACAATGGACTGGTTGGATCTCCTTGCAGTCCAAGGGACTCTCAAGAGTCTTCTCCAACACCACAGTTCAAAAGCATCAATTCTACGGTGAAAAGCTTTCTTCACAGTCCAACTCTCACATCCATACATGACCACTGGAAAAAACCATAGCCTTGACTACACAGACCTTTGTTGGCAAACTAATGTCTCTGTTTTTCAATATGCTATCTAGGTTGGTCATAATTCTTCTTCCAAGGAGTAAGCGTCTTTTAATTTCATGGCTGCAGTCACCATCTGCAGTGATTTTGAAGCCCCCCAAAATAAAGTCTGCCACTGTTTCCACTGTTTCCCCATCTATTTCCCATGAAGTGATGGGACCAGATGCCATGATCTTAGTTTTCTGAATGTTGAGCTTTAAGCCAACTTTTTCACTCTCCACTTTCACTTTCATCAAGAGGCTTTTTAGTTCCTCTTCACTTTCTGCCATAAGGGTGGTGTCATCTGCATATCTGACACTATTGAGATTTTCTGCGGGCAATCTTGATTCCAGCTTATGCTTCCTCCAGCCCAGCATTTCTCATGATGTACTCTGCATATAAGTTAAATAAGCAGGGTGACAATATACAGGCTTGACATACTCCTTTTCCTATTTGGAACCAGTCTGTTGTTCCGTGTCCAGTTCTAACTGTTGCTTCCTGACCTGCATATAGGATTCTCAAGAGGCAGGTCAGATGGTCTGGTATTCCCATCTCTTACAGAATTTTCCACAGTTTATTGTGATCCACACAGTCAAAGGCTTTGGCATAGTCAATAAAGCAGAAATAGATGTTTTCCTGGAACTCTCTTGCTTTTTCGATGATCCAGCAGATGGCAATTTGATCTCTGGTTCCTCTGCCTTTTCTAAAACCAGCTTGAACATCTGAATGTTCATGGTTCATGTATTGCTGAAGCCTGGCTTGGAGAATTTTGAACATTACTTTACTAGCATGTGAGATGAGCGCAATTGTGCGGTAGTTTCAGCATTCTTTGGCATTGCCTTTCCTTGGGACTGGAATGAAAACTGACATTTTCCAGTCCTGTGGCCACTGCTAAGTTTTCCAAATTTGCTGGCATATTCAGTGCACCACTTTCACAGCCTTATCTTTCAGGATTTGAAATAGCTCAACTGGAATTCCATCACCTCCACTAGCTTTGTTCATAGTGATGCTTTCTAAGGCCCACTTGACTTCACCTTCCAGGATGCCTGGCTCTAGGTGAGTGATCACACCATCGTGATTATCTGGGTCGTGAAGATCTTTTTTGTACAGTTCTTCTGTGTATTCCTGCCACCTCTTCTTAATATTTTCTGCTTCTGTTAGGTCCATACCATTTCTTTTATCGACTCCATCTTTGCATGAAATGTTCCCTTGGTATCTCTAATTTTCTTGAAGAGATCTCTAGTCTTTCCCATTCTGTTGTTTTCCTCTATTTCTTTGCATTGATCGCTGAGGAAGGCTTTCTTGTCTCTTCTTGCTATTCTTTGGAACTCTGCATTCAGATGCTTTTATCTTTCCTCTTCTCCTTTGCTTTTGGCTTCTCTTCTTTTTTTTTTTTTTTTTAATTTTATTTTATTTTTAAACTTTACATAATTGTATTAGTTTTTGCCAAATATCAAAATGAATCCATTACAGGTATTTCACAGCTATTTGTAAGGCCTCCTCAGACAGCCATTTTGCTTTTTTGCATTTCTTTTCCACGGGGATGGTCTTGATCCCTGTCTCCTGTACAATGTCACGAACCTCTGTCCATAGTTCGTCAGGCACTCTATCAGATCTAGTCCCTTAAATCTATTTCTCACTTCCACTGTATAATCATAAGGGATTATAACTAACTGCCTAGTAAATGTTAACTATTATAATCATCATCATCAACATTATGGATCAATTACTGAAAGCAGACAAATATAACTAAGAAAATACATATATATTTTTACATACTTTTGTGTGTGTGTGTGTGTGTGCTCGGTTGCTCAGTCGTGTCCAACTCTTTGCAACACCATGGACTGTATAGCCTGCCAGGCTCCTCTGTCCATGGGATTCTCCAGGCAAGAGTACTGAATTGGGTTGCCATGCATTCCTCCAGGGAATCTTCCCAACCCAGGGATTGAAAATGCATCGCCTGCTTGATAGGTGGATTCTTTACCACTAACACCACCTGGGAAGCCCTTCACATACTTTTAAGGCATACTATATTTCACAATAAAGCCATCATCAGAAAGAAAAAAGGAAGGCAGAATGGTTACAAATGTATGACGAATCATGGTTCACACCTTCAGCTCTGTGACCTGTGAGTGCCTGGGTAAATCATGAAGCTACTTCAGGCTCATAGGACCAACCTCACAGGATATTGTGAGAATTAAATGTGAAAACCCCTAGAAAGTGCTTAGAGCAGTGCTCTGCACAGAATTAACTAAGATTTATTCTTGGTTATTATCATTATGGATGTTTTCCCCTCTGCAGTTCTCAGCCTTGCTGTGTTTCATGTTATTCCACCAGACTTTACCCCATCATGTTGAGCTGTGCCATAGGGAATTCCAGAGTGTCACTGATGGGTTCCTGGAGTCAGGGCATGCAATTGAGACTCTCAGGTCCTAGGGTATAACCTTGTGCTAGTTGAAAGAGGTAAAACGTTGTTAGGAGCCCAGCCTATTAACTAAAAGCACTGTGGCTTTCAAAGGTCATTGTTTTCCAGTGGCCCTACAGCTGAGTCAGTTTCCCAATGGACCCTGCACTATGATGTAGCCCCTTCCTTCCACACCCACACACCACCAGCCAGTTGAACGTGTACACTCCTGGCTGATGCATTTGCCATTTTCTTCAAATATTTGCAAAAAGCTTCCCAGAGCAGGAAGCCTCACTGCTGCAGAGCATTCCATGAGAAAGCTGAAGCAGTGGTTTCCATGGCAATGCCTTGGCACTTATTAGTGTTTGCGTAGGCACTAAGGCAAAAGCTGGAGTCCAGACAGACCTTTGCTGGGCAGGGATGAGGAGAAGAGATGGCTGAATTGCTCTCACTTTGCCCTCTTGGGTGGTTGCCCTCAGGGACAATGCAAGGGGAATGTTTAGGATGCAGTCTGCCCAGATGCCCTTAGAGAGTCTTTAACTCTTCTCCCGGAAGCTCTGAAACTACTCATCTCACCCAGTACCCCACCTTTGCCACTAGGTTCAGCTTCCCCAAACACCCCTTCATATGCCACTCCTCTGCTGCCCCAAACCTTTGGTGCTGGTCCCTAGTAGTTCTAGAGCAAGTCTAAATTATGGCTTTTGAGTCCTTCCACATCCTCCTCTTTCCTGAAGCTCTGGCTGCTTTTCCTCACCCTATCCTCATCCTTCCCTCCCTCCCTGTCTACAAGGTTCGTGTATGATTCACCCATATCCTGTAAGTATAATTATTTGGAGCCCTGAATTTCTGTGGGGACAGTTTCCTCTGGTATTTCTCAGATTCTGCTGTTCTGGGCTTTGATTTCTGTCCCCTTTGACCCACAAGGCTTCAACATGAAATCTCAAATTTTCTAGCATTAGAAAATTCCCTTAGGGCAAAAGAAACTACCTCCATGCTCACTTAACTTTTTAGGTTCCTATTATCACTTTAGTTTTGTCCTATAGTACTTGCTACCTTGTTCTTTTTTTGTTGTTTTTTACGTGTGCAATATTTTATTAACCATTACTGTACATTTCTTTCCTTTCATCCCATTAGCCTAATTTCTTTTTTAACCAGTATCATTAGCTTTCTTTATTATTTTTTTTGAAGTGTAATTGACATATGACATTATATTAGTTTCAGGTATACAGAATAATGATTCAGTACTTGTATGTACTGAAAAACAATCACCGCAATAAGTCTAGTTAACACTTGTCTTCATACATAATCACAGATTTTTTTATTCTGTGAGAACTATTCTCTTTGCAACTTTGCTAAGAGAGCAAATATGCAATACAGTATTAGCTATAGTCACCATGCTATAGATTCCATTTCCATGCATGACATTTATTTTATAATGGAAGTTTGTACCTTTGGACTACCTTCACCATTTTACCCCCACTCCAACCCTCTGTCTCTGGCAAGCAGCAATCTGTTCTCTGTCTCTATGAACTTGGATTGTTTTCTGTTTTAGATTCCATATAGAAATGAAATCATCCAGTATTTATCTTTCTTTGTCTGACTTATTCCATTCAACATAATGTGCTCAAGTTCTATCCATGTTAGTTCAAATGGAGAAATTTTGCTCTTTTTAATGGCTGAATAATATTCCATCATGTGTGTGTGTGTGTGTGTGTGTGTGTGTGTGTGCAAATGTGTGAATCTTGCACATCTTTTTCCATATCTTGGCTGTTGTAAATAATGCTGCAGTGAACATGGGAGTACATATACCTTTTTGATTTAGTGTTTTCATTTTCTTCAGATAAATACCCAGAGGTGGAATTGCTGAATCATATGGTAATTCTGTTTTTAGCTTTTTAGGAATCCCCATACTGTTTTCTATTTGAGAAGGAAATGGCAACCCACTCCAGTGTTCTTGCCTGGAGAATCCCAGGAACAGAGGAGCCTGGTGGGCTGCTGTCTATGGGGTCACACAGAGTCAGACACGACTGAAGTGACTTAGCAGCAGCAGCATACTGTTTTCCATAGTGGTTGCGTCAGTTTATATTCCCACCAACAATGTAATTCCTTTTACATCACATCCCGGCCAACACTTGTTATTTCTTGTCTTTTTCATAATAGTCATTCTAACAGGTGAAAGGTGATATCTCATTGTGATTTTGATTTTTATTTCCCTGATAATGAGTGATGTTGAGCATCTTTTGATATAACTATTGGGCATCTGTATGCCTTCTTTGGAAAAATGTCGGTTCAGATCCTCTGCCCACTTTTAATTGGATTGTTTTTGCTTTGTTTTTTGCTATTGAGTTGTATGAGTTCTTTATATATTTTGGTTTGTTGTTGTCCTGTTACTAAGTCATGTCCAGCTATTTGTGACCCCATGGACTATAGCACACCAGGCTCTTCTGTCCTCCACTATCTCCCAGAGTTTGCTCAAACTCATCCATTGACTTGGTGATACTAACCATCTCATTCTCTGCCACTCGCTTCTCATTTTGCCTTCAATCTTTCGCACATCAGAGTGTTTTCCAGTGAGTTGGCACTTCACATCAGGTGGCCAAAAGATTGGAGTTTTAACCTCAGCATCAGCCCTTCCAGTGAATATTCAGAGTTGCTTTCCTTTAGGATTGACTGGTTTGATCTTCTTGCAGTCAAAGGGACTCACAAGAGTCTTCTCCAGCACCACAATTCAAAAGCATCAATTCTTTGGTACTCAGCTTTCTTTATGGTCCAACCCTTACATCCATACATGACTACTGGAAAAACCATAGCTTTAACTAGATTGACCTTTTTTGGCAAAGTGATGTCTTTGCTTTTGAATATGCTGTCTAGGTTTGTCATAGCTTTCCTTCCCAGGAGCAAGCATCTTTTAATTTCATGGCTACATTAATCCTTTATCAGATATATGATTTACAAATATTTTGTTCCATTTGGTGGGTTGCCTTTTCATTTTGTTGATAGTTCTCTTTGATGTGCAGAAATTTTTTGTCTAGTGTAGTTCCCTTTATTTGTTTTTGCTTTTATTGCCTTTGCTTTTGGTGTCAGAGCCAAGAAAATCATTGCTGAGATGTGTGTTAATGAGCTTATGGCCTCTGTAGTCTTCTAGGAGCTTTATGATTTCAAATGTTACGTTCAAGTCTTGAATCCATTTAGATCTAAATTTTGTGTATTATATAAGATAGTGGTCCCATTTCATTCTTTTTCATGTGACTATCCAATTTTCTCACCACTTATTGACTGTCCTTTCTACATTGTACATAATTGGCTCTTTTGTCATAAAATAATTGAATATATATTCATGAATTTATTTGGGGGCTGTTTCTTGTGTTCCATTGATCTATGTGTCTTTTTTTAATATAGATTTATTTATTTTAATTGGAGGCTAATTACTTTACAATATTGTATTGGTTTTGTGAGACAGCAAAAGAGACACAGGTGTATAGAACAGTCTTTTGGACTCTGTGGAGAGGGTGAAGGTGGGATGATTTGGGAGAATGGCATTGAAACATGTATAATATCATATGTGAAATGAATCGCCAGTCCAGGTTTGATGCTATGTGTCCTTTTTATGATAATACCATACAGTTTTCATTCCTATAGCTTTGTAATATAGTTTGAAATCAAGGAGCACATCTCCAACTTTGTTCTTCTTTCTCAAGATTGCTTGGGCCATTTGAGTCTTTTGTGGTTCTATCCAAACGTTAGGAATATTTGTTTGATTTCTGTGGAAAATGCCATTGGAATTTTGATAGCAATTGCATTGAATCTGTAGATCACTTTGGGCAGTATAGACATTTTAAGAAGCAACCCATGCTCCATCACATGAGCACTGAATTTATTTCCATTTATTTGTTTCTTCTTCCATTTCCTTACTCAGTGATTTGTCATTTTCAGTGTACATGTCTTTTATCTCCTTGGTTAAATTTATTCTTTAGGCATTTTGTTGTTTTTTGGATGAAATTTTAAGTGGGATTGTTTTCTTAATTTCTCTTTCTGATAGTTCATAATTAGTGTGGTTCTTTATTGATTTTAAGACATTTTTAAAAAGCATATATTTATCCAGAGATTTTTGGTGGCTTCAACCAGTATAAGAAACCAAAGTATACTGAATGCAATTTTGTCATCATGCTTTGAAGTAGACAGGTAGTCTGGGAGGCTAAATTATATCATTTTTTGTGGATGAGGAACTTACTTGCCTGGAGCCACACAGTGAAATAATGACTGAGTTTGAAGGAGAATTCAGGCTTCCACCATGTATCTCTTGTACTCTACCACCATGTCATCACCACATTACCAATCAATGGAGGGGTGTTGTTCCCCAATGTGCTACCCCCTACTCTTCTTTTTAGCATTTAAAGATTAATTTATTATATTATAATATTTTCTCCTATTAGAACATTTGAGAATGGACACATAATCTAACATAATAGATAATTTCTATTTCTTTTTTTTTTTTTGCTACCCCCTTCTCTTGACAAATACTGAGAATGTGGCTTTCAGTTGCTCCTCATTTTCCTTCTATGTTCACTCAATGGCTGCTAATAGCACATCAACAAAGAACAAGACCTGCTTTTTTTTTTTTTTCCTTTCTTTTTTTTTTGGGAGGGGAGGGTCATGCTGCATGGCTTATGGAATCTTAGTTCCCCGACCAGGAACTGAACCTTGGCCCTGGCATTGACAGTGCCAAGTCCTAACCATTAGACTGCCAGGGAATTCCCAAGACCTGCTTTATTAATTTTGTCTTTAACCACTCTGTTTTGTGTAGGAACCACTAGAAAGAGAGTTGGCAACTTTTCAAAAGCAGTGGTATCAAGGTTTCTGGTCCTTTCTTTTCTTTTCTGTCCAAGTACTCTGGTCACTCCCTGGATGTTACCATAGAAATAGGGAGATAAGTGGTCGCTGGCAAATAATGGATGCTTTGTTGGTTACTCCCATCTATCATCATCTCCCACACTGTAGTAGCAGTCCCTCAGGTGCAGCTTTGAAGAATGTGCATACCAGAATTCTGGAGTGCTTTAACTCATAAGTGTTAATTTTTCCATCTGTGCTGTCATCTGTGACTATGAGAATGTGATCTTAGAATGCATTTTGCAGGTTAGTGGAACAGAAACTCCAAGAAACCTGCCGTTTTGGCATTGCCCACCTAAGCTAGATCATGGAGATTGTGAAAATAAGCCTTGTGGGAGGAGAGTGGGGGCTGGCATTGGAGACTCAGAAATGTCTAGAAGACGAATGATTCCAGCTATGACATATGACATGAAAGCTTGCAGTCTGTCTACACAACCTCTGCGAGGGAAGCCTAGGGGACAGACACCCCAGCCACAGACTCCTTTAGCTCTTGTCTCCTCTTTTGCCTTCCACAATGAAATTGACTGCCACTTTAGATCTTAGGCACTGTTAGCTTTTCTTCCCGAGGATCCTCATCAGATGCTACAGGTTTAATCAGGCACAGAGGTCTGGAAAGAGGCCAACAAGGGGAAGCAATGGGCAAAGTGCCCAAAATGTATAGGAAATTACCTTGAACGTCAATTTGAAAGCAGTAAGGTGGTTTGACACTAGTTAAAAGCAGAACTACACTGCTAACACTTCCCAGTATGTTATTGGCAGATATTGCCCAGTTGCCGGGATTATGTTATACTTTTATTTTCAACAGTTCTATTTTTTGATGTTTTGAGCACAATATTTCTATTGATATTTGAGAAAAATTGTGGCAAATTTAGCATATGGTTATGGGTTTCTTTTTCATATAAATAAGAGATTTCACTAAATTTGCTATCCCTCTAAGTGTGATGTGATTGCACTCAATCTGATATTTCCCAGGATAATGAGAAGGAAGATAATTGGGAAGTTGAGAAAGGAAGATAATTGGTTGGATTTGGCAAACAAAAGTTGGGTCTATTCTATTAAATAAGGGCCACCTGTCTCACCAGCAGTCACGCCTAGTTACACACCTCCAGCTATAGAGGTACTGGTGTAATGAGCAAAATTAATTTTCCTCTAGGAAGTCTCAAGATTATGGTCTCAAGATTCTAGGCAACTGCCTCCATGGCTGATTTCGCTGCATCCCACTTGCAGTTTCGATGGTCCAGAGCTGGGCTAGGCTGTGGGGGTTGTGGCAGCTCATGAGTTGCATTGGCTACCAAATGCCTGTCTGGTGCTCCAGTGGACAGGAACTTTTCAACACTAGTCACCTCTGTTTGACCCTGCTTCTGAGCTTTTGTTTCTGCCACTGCCATGCCACTAAGCTGAGGTAGTCTGGCCTTCTCATTTACTGATCTAAGTTTCAGTCTGTAATCTCATCTCTTATTGTTAACAAGGGTCATCCTGGCTAACCTGCTCAACTGCAGGCCAGAAGAGATCCTTGACTGGTGGTGGGCAGAGTGAGCTCTATGGGAGCTGAGACTGAGAGGACAAGAAGGCCATTATTATTTACTGCATGTTTACTATTTGTTGGGCACTGTTACATGTGCTTTACATGCATTGACTATTCTCATTTGCTGTCACCAAAAGAAAAGGTCAGAATGGCTCAAGCCCTAAAGGATGGGCCATCCACTTGTTTTCCCTGCCATCAGCGAGGTGGTCCTGTGTTGGGAGGAATTACTCCATGAGGCGTGAGGAGCCTGTGGTCCAACAAGCGTATGACTTTAAACAAGCCACTTCCTTTCACTGGGCTTCAGTTTGGCACGTGTGTGCTCAGTCACGTCTGACTCTGTGTGACCCCGTGGACCGTAACCTGCCAGGCTCCTCTGTCCATGGAGTTTTCCAGGCAAGAATACTGGAGTGGGTTGCCATTCCCTTCTCCAGGGGATCTGCCAGATCTAGGAATCAAACCCGTGCCTTATGCATCTCCTGCATTGGCAGGTGGATTCTTTACTACTGTGCCACCCGGGAAGCCCTAAAAATGGGGTGGGGTGTCCCAAATCTCAACTCAGCAACTTGTAACTTGTGTGACTCATCCAAGTCACTAAACCTGGATATGCCTTAGTTTCTACATCTGTAACTAAAGATATGGCTAACACCTGTTTACATGAAAAACATTCAGAATAGTATTGAAATGTTAAAAAAAAAATGCTATTATTACAAATAATAGATATTAATGAGTATCTTGTTCCCCTATCTTTCCTATATGAATTGTCAGTGTTTGTAACCCTTAATGCAGCAGAACTTGACTAATTCTGCAATTCCATATTATTATGTACAGCTCTCAGCACGCTGGGTCATAACCATAATCGTGCCCTAGAACGCACATATGACACAGCACCCGGCCACACGAAGGGATGGAAGCTCAGTACTCAGTCCCCAGTGAATGAGAGACAGGCCTATTTGTATTTATTATCTACCAGTTTTATTGAGATATGATTGCCTTACAGCACTGTATAAGTTTAAGGGGTACAACATCATGACCTGACTCTACACATCATGAAATGATGACCACAATAAGTCTCATGAGCATCCATCATCTCATGCTCATGTGTACTCAGTCACTAAGTCGTGTCTGACTCTTTGTGACCCCCGGTAGCCCACCAGGCTCCTCTGTCCATGGAATTCTCCAGGCAAGAATCCTGGAGTGGATTGTCATGCCCTTCTCCAGGGTATCTTCCCGACCCAGGGATAGAACCGATGTCTCCTGCATCTCCTGCATTGGCAGAAGGGTTCTTTACCACTGAGTCACCTGGGAAGCCCATCTCATCTCATATGGACACAAACAAAAAGAAAGCAGTGTTTCTCCTTGTGATGGGAACTCTGTGATGGGAACTCTTAGGATTTGCTCTTTTAACCACTTTAATAGATAACATAGAGCAGTGTTAATTATCTTTATCATGCTGTATATTACATCCCTGCTGCTGCTGCTGTGTTGCTTCAGTTGTGTCCAATTCTTAGTGGCCCCATGGACTGTAGCCCACCAGGCTCCTCCATCCATGGGATTTTCCAGGCAAGAGTACTGGAGTGGGGTGCCACTGCCTTCTCCGACATTACATCCCTAGTACGTATTTATCTTATAACAGGAAGTTTTTACCTTTTGACTGCCTTCATCTAATTCCCCCTCCCCCACCCCACCTGTGGTAACCATAAATATCTTGTCTTTTTATGAGTTTTTGTGTTTGTTTGCTTTTTAATTATAATGGCCCTACAACACCATTGTCAGTACCTTTTACACAACGTAGTGATTCGATATGTCTATACATTTCAAGCTGATCACCATAATAAAATTCAGGCCTCTTTAAACTGATAGCCTGTGAGGTAAATGCCATAAGGGATTCCGTTATAGAAATTCCAGATGCTTTTTAACTTTCAAAACAAGTTGACTGCATTGAGATATATCTGTGTATAGATGAAGATATGATGTCATTTCACACTCTACACATAGTAATAGATACTAATGAGTATTTGTGGCATAAGGCCTGGTCCCTGATCTCAGAGTTAGTTGAACGTTAAGGGGGAGAGACACATAAACTCAACGGGTTATAGGACAGGGCAGTGTTAACTATGAGTCTAAATAAGAACATGCATATAACCTTATAAGCTGAAACTATATAAATGCTTGTGGTTGTAGTTTTTTTCTGTAGGCCTTAAGAACTACACCAGGAAAAGGAGGGATCATTTCTTGTTGGGGCATCAGGGAAGGTACTGAAACCTGGGATTTTCAATATGCATAACTGAGGGCAAAGGCTCAATGGATAAATAAATAAATATTTTAAAAAATCTAATAAAATATGTCAGATCATCACTCATTTGCTTGAAATCATCACTTCTCATTGCACTTAGAATAAAATCCAAACTCTTGCCTGTGACATACAAGAGCCCTACAGGATTTGGCCCCTGCATGATTCTTCAGCCTCAGCTTGTGCCACGTTCCCTCTTGCTCCCTATATTTCAGTCTCACTGTCTTGTTTGTTTGATAAACAAGTCCATTAGGGCTTCTGTGCCAATTCATCTCTCTATTTGGAATGCTGATCTCCTAATTCTCTACATGTGATAGATGTCTTCTTGTCATTAAGGACTCAGCATAAATGTCACCTTTTCAGAAAGGCCTGTAATGGCCACTTCCTTCCTTGTTATCACTTTCTAGTACATCAGCCTGTTTTCTTTTCTTTTGGGGAGGAGGACTGTGGTGAGTCTTTGTCACAGTGCATGGGCTCTTTGTTGAGGCTAGAGGGCTTTCCCTAGTTGTGATGCATGGGTTTCTCTTGTTGTAGACCATAGGCTCTAGAGCACACAGGCTTAGTAGTTTTGGCATGTGGGTTCTCTAGTTGCAGTGCATGGGCTTAGTTGCCCCACAGTATGTGGGATCTTAGTTTCCTACCCAGGGACTGAACCCATCCCTGCATTGGAAGGTGGATTCTTAACCACTGAATCACCAGGAAAGTCCCTGTTTTATTTTATTCATAGTATTTATCTCTATCAAATTATCTTGTTCTTTAAGTATTTATTCCCCACCACCCAGACACACAACTAGAATGTAAGCTCCGTGAGAGTAGGAGCCTTTTCTGTTTCATCTGCCCTTGTATTCTCCCTGCCTGGAACAGTACCTGACATGTAGTAGATTGGATGAATGTTGAATAAATTAATTGGCAGCAGAGCAGTTACTACAGTGATGCAACAGGCAATAAAGTCCCTTTAATTAAATTGGTGATAATAGGAAGCTAAATTGGAAAAAAAAATCAATATCAGATCAAACCCACCCAGATTTCATTTCAGGGCATTTAATACTGGAAATGGTCTCCCCCAGTGACTCAGCAGTAAAGCACTGCCTACAGTGCAGGAGACGCAGAGATGTGGGTTCAATCCCTGGGTTAGGAAGATCTCCTGGAGGAGGAAATAACAACCCACTCCAGTATTCTTGCCTGGGAAATTCCATGGACAGAGGAACCTGGCGGCCTGTGATCCATAGGGTCACAAAGGAGATATAATTGAACATGCACACATGCAATGCTGGAAACACTGGAAGGCTTCTTAGGTCACTATTTCTATTACAGAGTATCAAAACTGGGACCACAGATCAATTAAGAAATAAGTAATTATCCATTCATTAATCAAAAAAAAAAGCTGTGGAGGAATAGATCAGTAGAACTTGCTATCTGGAAGTTATAGGAGTGGAAGGAAGGGATAAATGATAATTTCATAGTTTCTTGCCTTGAAATCAAAGCAGAAAGCTTGGGAGAAGAATTGCTGGTGGGTGGGAAGGAAGGATGACAGGCTTGGTTTAGAACATGCTGAGTTTCACTCATCCCCTGAGGTTTCTGGCAGAGCCTTTCAATGTGGGCCTAGAATCCTACAGGGAGGAGGAGATAGAGGTGGAGGATTTCATCAGCATAGAGATGAGAGTTGAAAGTAATGGCAGCAGGATCCTTGAGGAGTACAAAGCAACTGAAGGGTATAGAAAATTCTTATTTCAAGGGATCTGTTTATTATATCTCATACCTCCCAGGATGTACAACTAGAATGTGTGGATTATAATAATCTCCGACTCCCCCAGCCTCTTCCCCACAGTTCACTCCCTCCCTTGAACAATCTTGTGGATTCTTTCCCAGGCAGGGGGCCCTAAGCGTGGGCTATGAGGAGTCATTGTCATTCTCCCTGGTATCAGCTTCATAACATACGTTCCTCACTGCTCACAGGGGCGGATATCAAGATAAGCAGTGGAGAGTGCCTCAGAATGATTGAAGAAAAACTTGAGGGGGAAAAATCTGCCTATAAAGTACCAAAGAATTTATGCTTTTGAACTGTAATGCTGGAGAAGACTCTTGAGAGTCCCTTGGACTGCAAGGAGATCAAACCAGTCAATCCTAAAGGAAATCAACTCTGAATATTAATTGGAAAGACTGATGCTGAAGCTGAAGTTCCAGTACTTTGGCCACCTGATGTGAAGAGCCAACTCATTGAAAAAGACCCTGATGCTGGGAAAGATTGAGGGCAAGAGGAGAAGGGGGTGACAGAGGATGAGATGGTTGGATGGCATCTTCGACTCGGTGGACATGAGTTTAAGCAAGCTCTGGGAGTTGGTGATGGACAGGGAAGTTGGCGTGCTCCAGTTCTGGGAGTTGGTGATGGACAGGGAAGCTGGCATGCTCCAGTCCACAGGGTCACAAAGAGTGGACACGACCGAGTGACTGAATTGAACTATAAAGTCATCACCACTATTTTGCTTTCCCACTACAGGTGCACTTTCTGATCCCTTATCCACCGGAGACAATGAAGCATCAACAAGCTCTTCTAGACACGCAGAGCCTCTTGTAAGGCTGACTAATGTTGTCAGTCAAAACACTGTTATAATTTGTATTTATGGCCAACATGTGGCTTGTCACAGTGAAGGAGCTCCTTCATGGAATTTAGTAGCAGGGCTGGGATGAGGTTCTCAGACCCCTAGGGCCAGCCCCTCTGCTTAGAAGGAGCTGCTGGCAACAATCTCAGAGTGTTATCCAACCCTCTCCCTCTGCCAGTAAGCAAGGTCTCATCCTTCACCCTGGGCTTCATTCTGAATCCCTGCTGGGAGCCAAGAGCCTATCAGAGACTGATTGTTTTACTTCCCTTGGCAGATTGGCACTGGCCAGTGTCAGGACTTGTGCAGAGAGTATATAATAGGGTCCCTAATGAGGACATGACAATGATGATTTTGTTTCAATTGAAGGGCTTATTTGTCCTATGTCAGTGTCTAGACCCCACAAGGCAAACCTGGAGGCCAGGGGTGGGTGGAGAATGCTATAAAGTAGGGACTCAGGACAAAATGGCATGTGACCCAAGTCTCTCAGCCGTTTTGTGAAATGAAACTTACAACTATGTGTTCGGCTTTGGGCCTTGGGTTTGAGCAGAAAGAGAGGGATGGGTTTGGGTGGTCAGAGTGGGTTGTTGCCTTCTGAATAAGACGAAACTGTCTGGATTTGGATTCTGATTTTTTTTTTTTTATGAGGCATGTTCCAATTGAGCAGTGACTCTGTGTGGCTTGTTCACATGTCTCTCCCCAGGGCATCAAAGGGTGCCTGGCACATAGCAGGTGCACAATAAATATGTGTTGACAAAAATGAAAAAATATATGTTGAATATATGGATGAATGAAAATAGGTTTGAATATCCACCCCAAATCTTAGAATTGTATTGATAAACTCAGCTTGTCTACTGGAAACCTTTTCCTAGCTGTCACTGGAAGAGGTTAATTTCTGTAACATTCCAGGCAATGAGCCAAAAACTCACAGAGATTGCTTTTAAAAGATGGTCTTGGGCCCATTTCCTCCCTTTTTGTTTTTCTCTAGACCTAGTCTTCCATATTGAACATTTCAAGATTTCAAGACCAAGTCTCAAATTGGCCCTAAGGTGGAGCTCTCAGTTCAAGGCAAAGGTGGACCTTCCCCAAACACACAGATTGTGAATCCATCCTCAGCAGCTCCAGGGTCATTGTAAAATAAGATACTGGGAAGCTTGGAAGACAAACAAGCATGTGGCTGTAAACAGGAGGAAGTACTGGGGGCAGAGAGGAGAGTAATGGGGGCACCATCTAGCCCACCCCTCTGGCCCAGGTTGAGCCTAGCTCTTTGAGCTGCCTAGTTCAGAAACCTGAGTCACATCCCTCAGTCCTCCTGCCTTCCCTCCTCCCAGATTCTCCCACCATCTCTGGAAATTGCTGAGGAAGAGAAATTAGCCTTAAGTTAGATACTTTATTGGTGAACCAGGAAGAACTGTAGGAGCAGGCAAGAGTCAGAGGTCATGAACAATCTATAAGTCATCAACACAGAAGTTAAGAAAACAGAACACTGGAATGTGAGCCAGAGGGCCTCCAGAAAGTGTTTTATATAGCTTTATAGCTTAAATATTTTGTTCGTCATGTGTTATAGAGAATACAGAGTAATAGTCAATAATTTCTTTTTTTTTTAACTCTGTCTTGTGGCGTTATTAATAATGGCAGCTAACATGTATTGTGGACTTCCCTGGTGGCTCAGACGGTAAAGCATCTGCCTACAGTGTGGGAGACCTGGGTCAGGAAGTCCTCTGGAGAAGGAAATGGCACCCCACTCCAGTACTCTTGCCTGGAAAATCCCACAGACAGAGGAGCATAGTTGGCTACAGTCCATGGGGTCACAAAGAGTTGGACACGACTGAGTGACTTCACTTCACTTCAACATGTATTGTAAACTATATGCCAGATACTGTCCTAATCCTCTTAAGCAAATTATCCCACAACTTCATTTAATCCTCACAATGATTCCCAAGGGGTAAGTGCAATTAATATTATCACTATCTTTTAGATTATGAAGCTGAGATCTAGAGTGGTGAATAAATGTTCTTGGGTCACACAGCTACTGAGTGATTGAGACAAGGTTTGAAGCCAGGCTCTCTAACTTCTGAGAGCAAAATTGGTGCACCTACAATAAGTGTGTTTGCTTCCTTTGACTCTCTGACATAAGTACCAGTTTTATAAAGTTTTAAGCCGACACAGTAGAAATGGAAGTGGGTGATTTTATAAATAGTTTAGCTTCTTTCTCAGAATAAGGGACTTAATATCTTGGCCACACCCCTTTATGTCAGAAAAGCTAAAAAGGATATGGTGATATATTTTATACTTTTATTAAATAATAGGCCATGTTACGTATGTTGTAAAGCTGTGAATTGACAGTGGTGGCTTCTACTTTGCAAACTTTTCATAGATGTACAGCACAGATATCTCATAAGCACAGTAAAATTAGGTTCTTATCTGTTCTTCTGGGACTTCCCTCGTGGCTCAGCTGACAAAGAATCTGCTTGCAATGCGAGAGACCTGGGTTCAACCCTGGGTTGGGAAGATCCCTTGGAGAAGGGAATGGCTACCCACTTCAGTGTTCTGGCCTGGAGAATTCCATGGGACTGTATAGTCCAAGGGGTTGCAAAGAGTTGGACACAACTGAACAACTTTAACTTTCACTATTCTTCTGAGATATAGGACATATTCAGGAATATGCCCCATGTGTGAGGTGCAGGATATCTGAAGCAGGGCCTTCTTATATGTTTATTTCCAGGAGGAATTTGAGATTAAAATATAGAGAAGTATAGGCTTCTAGAAGACATGTTGGAAAGAGGTGTGCCTGGTTGAGGAATGAATCTCTACCACTGGCTCAGGAATGGATGAGACAGTTGGAACCACAACAGATTCTGAATCTTGAGGTTCTCAGTGCTCTTTGGCCAGTAGCTACCAGTGTCTCTGAGTGCAAATGGGGAATTGGAGGCCCGATGTCTTCTAGATTACAAGATTTTAGGAACAGGTCCAGAAGAATGCCCAGGTTGTCCCTATTTATTTATCTATATAGATATTAAATGGGCTTCCCAGGTTGTGCTAGTGGCAAAGAACCCACCTGCCAATGCAGGAGACATAAGAGACCCAGGTTTAATCCCTGGGTCAGGAAGATCCCCTGGAGAAGGGCATGAAACCCACTCCAATATTCTGCCTGGAGAATCCCATGGACGAGCTACAGTCCATAGGGTTGCAAAGAGTCAGACATAACTGAAGCGACTTAGCATGCATAGATATTAAATGATGGAATATAAGCCATTGAGTAGTCACCAGTCAGCAAACCTTTGACAGTACTGGTTCCTTGTGTGTTTTAAGTGTCTGGATATAGTATCCTTAAAGGTCCATTCCAGGACCAGGCACTTTTGACATACTACATACTATTAGGCAGGATCTTAATAAAGAAACTCTCAGATGAAGGTACACACAGTGGGGCACTCGTGCCCCACCTAAGACCCTCACATCTGTGCCATACTACAACACAAGGCAGGCCCTATCCACCTTAGAGCCCTTTATTTTTACATTGGCACATTCCTTCAGGGATCTCATCCACTGATCAGGATAACCCCACACAGTACCTTCTCAGACCAAGGTCCACACCACAGTGGTGAACCCCACGCAGCAGCCATCCTGGCACTCACCCACTCTCCTAATACTGTCAGGCAACTCTTGCTTACATGAGAAGCCATACCCTAACTGTACAGAATAAGAGCTTTCTTTTTGAGGTTGCATCTTAGCTGTGATATACACTGAGACAAGCCTGCTCTCCACCAGAGTGCACCCTACCATTATGGAGTCTTGACAGTGACATTCATGGCCTACTTCACCAGTCTTAACTCTTGTGAGGCAACTGCTGCTCATTGGAGCTCTTGTTGAACTTTACAATGTAGTGAAACCAGTCTTACACGATCTGTCACCATGCCACCACTCTGAATATCATGAGGTCAATCTTGACCACCAAGCCACCACTTCATGCAGGATGGCCAGGTCAGAGACTTCCCTTGTTGGATCTAGAGTGTAGCTGACCTTACCAGCTCTCACCTTCACCAGGCTTTATGCTGCCATTTTGCTGTTAGTAACGCAACCCATCTCCTAGACCAGGGTTCACATATACCTGGTGAAACAACTGTCTAGTGCTCCTGATTAGTGCTGTATTATCCAGAAGGCCAGCTCGTATATACTTAGGGCACAGCACTGCAGGAGCACCACCAAATAACTTTTTTTTTTTTTGCCACACTATGAGGCATGTAGTATCTTAGTTCCCTGACGGGGGATCAAACCCATTCTCACTGCATTGGGAGCCCACAGTCTCAATCAACAGACCGCCAGGGAAGCCCTCAAATAACTTTTTAAGGAGTTAGAAATGTGACTTGAAAAAATGAAGTAGTCATGATAAGAAAAATCAGAACTTTGTTGAATTTTTTTTACACCTGTTATATAGTTTAGAATGATTTCCATTTGAATAACAAAGATGAGGGCAGACTTCCAAAATCTTTTCAGTTAATTAGGGCTTCCAAAGGCCTTGATTTGGCCTGCCTTTTCTGTTTCCCCACAAACTATGAGGCAGTCACCTGTCACTACTCAAAATGCCTCATGCCATCAGACAGCCTTTGCTTAGAATAGTAACCTTAAAACTAGGACAAATATTCATCCAGAATACATGAGTATGGCCATAACAGTTGTTCAAATACTGAAATTCTTCCTTACTTACTGATAAATACCTACTTCTCTATATCATCATCCCTTCCCCTTGTGCATCTTATCGTCATCCCAGCTTCCCTAGACCCTCCCTAAGACTTCTTGGACCTCCTCAGAATCTCACAACCAAGATATAAGGCCTGCTTTAGCATCATATTCCAAGTGGCCAGTGCCCATGCAGAATCTGTTGTTAAATATTTTAAACATTATCCTCTCCTGCAACCACTGCCACCAAATATTATATAGCTCTCTAAGGCTCACTACCTTGGTGCACATGCCATGAGGCAAATCTCTACCAAACCAGCAAGACTCCAGTATAGGTATGCAGTGCGTGCTAACCACTGGCCCGCACCATCACTCCCATCCTTATATGGACCCTTTGTTTGGGGGCTATTCTTGAGCAGACCACATCCCAATCAAGCTCTTCATGGAGCAACCCTCCAGACAGTTGTTCATCTCCCCACACCAATTGACAGGTTATAACCATGCCTCCACTTCACTTATTGACTTGACCAGCCACTCACAACTGCTCCTGTTATCTGGACAACCCATGATCTGACCAGTGCACACAACTGTAGCTTGAGGAAATGACTGGCAAGAGCAGGCCCACATAGCTGGTACCAGTCCTCAAAGCCCAAGGACCAGACCAGAGTCCATCAAGAATATGGTGTCAGCCAGTAACGTGGCTCCCACACCACCTATCCATAGAGCATTAGGCTGAACTTATGAAACCAAGATCCAAAACACTGTCTCCATCAGTTCAAGTGAAAGTGAAAATGCTAGTAGCTCAGTTGTGTCTGACTGCCTGTAACCCCATGGACTGTAGCTCACCAGGCGCTTCAGTCCATGGAATTCTCCAGGCAAGAATACTGGAGTGGGTTGCCATTTCCTTCTCTAGGGGATCTTCCTGACCCAGGGTTCAAACTTACATCTCTTATGTCTCCTGCATCGGCAGGTGGGTTCTTTACCATCTGAGCCACAGGGAAACCCCCAAGAATTCAAGGGACATACTAAACAGAGTCAAGTCTCAAGTCCCTCTCGCCTCAACAATGAATCACTACCCCAAGCAGTCCTGTGAAACCTTTCAGGACACTGACTATAACAGGGCAGCAACTGCTCTCCACGTGGCCCTAGGTCCTGACCAGTGTGAGATCCACATTAACACTGACCAGGCAATCACACACACATCCATGCCTCACATTCTGAAGCAAGTCCTCACCAGGCTAGAAAACGAAACTCAGTCCATAAAACTGAAATGTTCTGAGAGAGACTAAGGACTCCAACAGAATCTGCTAAGTTGACCAGAGCCCACAGAAGCATTCTCCACATAATGAGATGATTTGATCTATGAACAAATCTGGCATATAGCCCCATTCTTCACATTCATCTCTTCCTTCCCTCCCCTTCCCTCTTCCTCCCCTCTTCTCCCCTTCCTCTCACTCCTTTACTTCCATTCTCTGTTCCCCTTGTTCTCTTTCTCTCTCAGTCAAGTCACTGCTGTATTATTTGTCAAAAAAAGTATGGATGTGTCCCCAGTTCTATTTATGCCAGAGGAAAACTCAGGAAGGCTCAAAGGCGATACCAGCAACCCCTCCCCACCACCCCCGCCAGGCAGGACTGTTGCAGGAGACTGGGCCTCCTGAATGAGAATCTGTGCTCCTGGAACAGCATGACTGGGGAACAAAATCCCCTTCCTCTAGTAAGCAGGGTCCCCAAGACAGCTGCTGATGAGATAAGACCAGAACCCAGATGGAGGGTGATGTCGGCCAAGTTGAGAGGGACTAGAGGAGACCTCAAAGCTATGGTGGAGAGGGCAATGGCACCCCACTCCAATACTCTTGCCTGGAAAATCCCATGGATGGAGGAGCCTGGTGGGATACAGTCCATGGGGTTGCTAAGTCGGACACAACTTAAGCGACTTAGCAGCAGCAGCAGCAGAGAAGACCTCAAAGCTATAGTTTTTCCAGTTTTCATCTATGGATGTGAGAATTGGACCATAAAGAAAGCTGAACACCAAAGAATTGATGCTTTTAAACTGTGGTCTTGGAGAAGACTCTCGAGAGTCCCTTGGACTGCAAGGAGATCAAACCATTCTATTCTAAAGGATGGAATGTTCATTGGAAGGACTGATGCTGAAGATGAAACTCCAATAATTTGGCCACCTCATGCGAAGAACTGACTCGTTGGAAAAGAGCCTGATGCTGGGAAAGATTGAAGGCAGGAGAAGAAGGGGACGACGGAGGATGAGATGGTTGGATGGCATCACCAACTTGATGAACATGAATTTGAGCAAGCTCCAGGAGTTGGTGATAGACTTACAGGGAAGCCTAGTGTGTTGCAGTCCATGGGGTTGCAAAGAGTCAGACACGATTGAGCAACTGAACTGACCAAGAGGAGCCCTTCTTCTGAGCCTCTTCATACCCCACTCCTTGCTATACCACATGAGGGGATATAATTGTTAAAAGAAACCCTTCGTATGAAAGTTTGTTGTCAATCTTTAGAGATTGAAACAAACCATAATTCATTGTCCTTCTTTCTGCCCATTATTCTCCTTTCACTACATTCTATTCAGTTTTGGTCTCACATGTGATATTATCACATTCAATCTCACTCCCCACTCCCTCCTTAAGTTGTCAGTGTCCTCCATTTGGTGTGTGTATTTTAGGACCTTTTCCTCTAAGTTTATGTATGTATATAGAGACCAATACAAATACAGAGGATTATTTTGTGGGTGGACTTTTTATAATCGTGCTCTTAAGTAGCTTTTCAAAATTTAGAGTGTATAAACATATGTGCTTCCCCAATCCTTTGCAAATATTTTTTCAAACTTTTCTTCTGAAAAATTTCAAACAGAAAAAATGTTATAGTATAATGACTGTCTATATAACTGCACCTAAATTAAATAATTGTTAACATTTACCATCCTTGTTTTATCTATCTATCCATTATTGAGCTATCATTTTTTGCTGAACCACTTCATTGTAAGTTGTAAGTATCATGTCTCAACCCTCAAAATCCTTCAGCAAGGACCTCTTAAAATAAGGACACTCTCCTACATAAATGCCAATTACATTCAAATGATATCTTATTACTCTTATGAAAATTAACAATAATTTCCTAAGCTTTATATCATTTAATATCCAGTTCACATTCAAATTTCCCTAAGAGTCTCAAAATGTCTTTTATAATGCTTTATTTTGGCAACCAGGATCCAGTCAAGGCTAACTAATTGCATATTTTATTGAAAGTAGTAAAAAGTGAAAGTGTTAATCGCTCAGTCATGTTCGACTCTTTGCGACCCGTTGGACCATAGCCTGCCAGTCTCCTCTGTCCATGGGATTCTCTAGGCAAGAATGCTGGAATGGATTGCCATGCCCTCCTCCAGGGGAATCTTCCCAACCCAGGGATTGAACCTGTGTCTCTTACCATCTCCTGCATTGGCAGGTGGATTCTTTACTAAAGCCTTTGTTCTTTTTATCTGTGAATATTTTTTATATTCCACATATAAATGATAACAAAATATTTGTCTTTCTCTGACTTATTTCACTAAGTATATCTTCTAAGTCCATCTATGTTGTTGCAGATTATAGGATCTCATTCTTTTTAAATAACTGAGTAATATTCCACAGTGTCTGTTGTGTGTGTGTGTACACCACATCTTCTTTATTCATTCATCTGTTGATGGACACTTAGGTTGCTTTTGTATCTTCGACTACTGTAACTAATGCTGCTATGAACATTGGGGGTGCATGCATCTTTTTGAATCAGTGTTTTTGTTTTCTTCAGATATATACTCAGCAGTGGAATTACTGGATTTTATGATAGTTCTTATTTTTACTTTTTTGAGGAACCTCCCTACTGTTTTCCATAGTGGCTGCACCAATTTACAGTTTACTAAGGTTCCCTTTTCTCTGCATCCTCACCAACAATTGTTATTCATAAACTTTTTGATGATAGCCATTTTGACAGGTGTGAGGTGATGTCTCATTGTGGTTTTGATTTGCATTTCTCTGATAATTAGTGATTTTGAGCATTTGTTTATGTGCCTGTTGGCCATCCGTATATCATCTTTGGAAAAATGTTCATTTATATTTTCTGCCCATTTTAAAAATCAGGTTTTTTTTATGTTATTTTGAACTTATTGATTTGTTCTAAAAGTTTTTACTGATTTCCTTAGAATTTTCTACACATATGATCATATCTATGAATAGAGATAGTTTTACTTCTTCTTTCCAGTCTCTCATACCATTTTTCCCCTGTCCTAATTGCCCTGGCTAAAACCTCCAAGCAATGTTGAATAGGAATGGTGAGAGTTGACATTCATGTTTTATGATCTTATAGGGAAATCTTTATTAAGATTTTTCATAGACACCCTTTGTCAGGTTGAGATTTCCTTTTATCTCTGGTTTGTTGAGTGTTTTCATCATGAAAGAATGTTTGGTTTTGTCAAATTTTTTTTTTTTGTATTTATTGAGATTGTGTGGAATTTTCCCCTTTATTCCACTAACGTGGTGTGTTAAGTCAGTTGATTTACATATATTGGACCAATCTTGAATTTGGGGGATAAATCTCACTTGGTCATGATATACCATCCTTTTTATATGCTGATGGCTTTCATTTGCTTCTATTTTGTTGAGGATTTTATATATGTTATTTGTAAAGGATAGTGGTCTATAGTTTTCTTTTTTGCAGTGTCTTTGTCTGGTTTTGGTATCAGGGTGATACTGGCCTCATAGAAAGAGTTAGGAAGTGTTCCCTCCTTTTCTAATTTTGCAAGAGTTTGTGAAGTATCAAGTATTAATTTTTATTTAAACATCTTATAGAATTCACTGGTGAAGCTTTTTGTCCTGGGCTTTTCCTGGTAGAAATTCATTGATTATTAATTCAATGTTTTTATATAGCTCTATTCAGATTTTGCAGTTCTTTTTGAGTCAGTTTGGTCCTTTGTGAAACTCTGGCTTTGTTATGTCTCTTTAGACTCTTTTATTCTAGAACAGTACTCCCACCTTTTTTCCCCAAACATTGATTTTGAAGTATATCAAGTTGATTGTCTTGTAGATTGTCTCCTGTTCTGTATCTGTCTGATTATTTCAAATGGTATAGTAGCAAATGGTATTATTTTACCTGTTACTGGTTCCCTTGTATTTCCTATAACCTGGAAGTTACATCTGGTGGCTTTAGTAGTGTTAGGAGAAACATTTTTCTTGTCAACATTTGATGTTTTAGAAAATTTTCATTTGGGCAATCTAATGGATGAAAATGGTATCTCACTGTTAATTGCTAGGAAGATTGGATATATTCTTAGATTTATTGGCCATTTGAGTTTACTGTTCTGTGAACTTTTGGTTTTTATTCTTCGCGCATTTTGCTACTGTGTTGAACATCTTTGTCTTGTTGGTTTGTAGGCATTTATTATATATTCTGCATAAATGAAGACTGCATCCATATTTTTCATTTAGATCTTTCACTCACATGAAAATTAGTTTTCCAAATGATGTATATTAGGTAAGAATATTATTTACTTAAGCTGATAAACTACTGTCTAGATGTGAAGTTTTGAATAGTCAGGTTTTCATTGATTTGAGATGCCACTTTTATTGTATACTGAATTCCCATAGGTACATGAATCAGTTTCAGGACTTTTCATTATGCTCTGTTGATTTATTTTTGTCTAGTCCTACGTAAATACATTTTAATTACCCAGAGGTATTACATGCTTTGATATCTACAAGTACCTTGTCTATTTAAAACTATCTTGGCTATTCTTGAATATTCACTTTATTTTTAAATTTTAGAATCAGTTTGTCAAATTTTATGAAGTATATTTTACAATTTAGATTGTGATTACCTTGATCTTACAAGATTATTTTTGTGAGAATTTATGTTTTTAACATCCTGTCTTTCATTTATAAGAAGGTTTTTCTATGTTGTTCAATACATTTTTAGAGTTTTCTTCATAAAAATTTTGACCATTTTGAGGTCAGATTTATTCCTATGTATTTCAGAAGGTTGGTTTTTTTCTATTACACTTCTCAGTTGTTTATTGCTGGTATATAGAAAGCTATTATTTTTGGCCTATAAACCATATACCCAATCACTTTTAAAAGTGCTATGAGGGGCTTCCCTGGTGGCTTAGTGGTAAAGAATCTGCCTACCAGTGCAGGAGACACAGGTTTGATCGCTAATCTAGAGATCCCACATGCCACAGAGCAACTAAGTTCATGCGCTGCAACCATTGAGCCTATGCTCAAGAACCTGCGAACCAAAACTGCTGAGTCCACAAGCCACAATTTCTGAAGCCCATGTGCCCTAGGGCCCATGGTCTGCAACAAGAGAAGCCACCACAACGCGAAGCCCACGCACTGCAACTAGAGAGTAGCCCCTGCTCTCTGCAATTAGAGAAAAAGCCCTCACAGCAATGAAGACCCAGCACAGCCATGAATAAATAAATGAATAAAAGTATTTTTTAAGTGCTATGGGCTCTAAATAGTTTGTCATTTCATTTTTAAACCTTCTTCATATGTCTTATTGCATTGGCTTCTACAATTTGTGTATGTTTTAATTTCATCTTAAAACAAGCCAAAGAATGTTCAAACTACTACACAATTGCACTCATCTCACACTCTAGCAAAGTAATGCTCAAAATTCTCCAAACGAGGCTTCAACAGTGCATGAACCAAAAACTTCCAGATGTTCAAGCAGGATTTAGAAAAGCCAGAGGAACCAGAGATCAAATTGCCAACATCTTTGGATCACAGAGAAAACAAAAGAATTCCAGAAAAACATCTACTTCTGCTTTATTGACTACGCCAAAGCCATTTACTGTGCAGATCACGACAAACTGTGGAACATTCTTCAAGAGATGGGAATACCAGACTGCCTTACCTGCCTCCTGAGAAATCTGTATGCAGGTCAAGAAGCAACAGATAGAACTGGACACGGAACAATGAACTGGTTCCAAATTGGAAAAGGAATATGTCAAGGCTGTATATTGTCACACTGCTTATTTACCTCATTATGCAGGGTACATCATGCAAAATGCCGGGCTGGAATAAGCACAAGCTAGAATTAAGATTGCCAGGAGAAATATCAATAACCTCAGATAGCAGATGACACCTCCCTTATGGCAGAAAGTGAAGATGAACTAAAGAGCCTCTTGATGAAAGTGAAAGAGGAGAGTGAAAAAGCTGGCTTAAAACTCAACGTTCAAGAAACGAAGATCATGGCATCTGGTCCCATCACTTCATGGTAAATAGATGGGGAAACAATGGAAACAGTGACAGACTTTATTTTGGGGGGCTCCAAAATCACTGCAGATGGTGACTGCAGCCATGAAATTAAAAGACACTTACTCCTTGGAAGAAAAGCTATGACCAACCTAGACAGCATATTAAAAAGCAGAGACATTACTTTGCCAACAAAGGTCCATCTAGTGAAAGCTATGGTTTTTCCAGTAGTCATGTATGGATGTGAGTGCTGGACTGTGAAGAATGCTGAGCACTGAAGAATTGATGCTTTTGAACTGTGGTCTCGAAGAAGATGTTCGAGAGTCCCTTGGACTGCAAGGAGATCCAACCAGTCAATCCTAAAGGAAATCAGTCTTGAATATTCATTGGAAGGACTGATGCTGAAGGTGAAACTCCAATAATTTGGCCACCTGATGTGAGGAATTGACTCACTGGAGAACAACCTGATGCTGGGAAAGATTGAAGGTGGAAAGAGAAAGGAACAACAGAGGATGAGATGGTTGGATGGCATCACCAACTCAATGGACATGAGTTTGAGCAAGCTCTGGGAGTTGGTGATAGACTTCCAGGGAAGCCTGACATGCTGCAGTCCATGGGATTGCAAAGTGTCAGACAGGACTGATCGACTGAACTGAACAGGAGACAAAGGCCAGTCCCTTGAAGACTGTCATCTGGTCATTGTGGCAATCATTGCTTAGGGCTGACTGGCTTTGCCCTTTCCATGACATACTGTTTGTAGTGTCATATGACAGCTTCTGCTCCTGTTACATGAAGAGAAAAAAAAAAAAAATCTTGCTTCTTACACTAGCTTGGAAAACCTGGTGGCTGACACCAAATGTTTAACATGTGCTTTCATCAAAAGAACCTCTCTGCCTCATACTTTGGGGAAATACCTGGAAAGCACAATGGAATGAGTATTCTTCAGTCAGGCCATGGTCCTGTGAAAGGAGCTAGGTGACCACAGACCTGGATTTTAACATTAGGTCTTTTCCTCATTTTTTATGTGAACTAAGACAAATCACTTGATTTCTCTGTGCCTCAGTTTCGTATCTGCCAAGTGAGGATGAAAATAATATCTACCTCGAAAATTATTTCATTATGATGATTAAAAGATGGTATGTATAAAATGCTTAGCAAAGAATCTAACACTATTCGAGGTTCACAAAAATTATCTGTTAGAATGAATTACTGAATGGAAGTATTGTGAAAAGCCTCAGAGTGAAAGGCTGTCTTACAGTAATACACTGTCTTACTCTGTATCCATTTCTCTCCAGTGACTTGCAAGCAGACACTAAATGATTTGAACCTGATGAAAGTGAAAAAGGAGAGTTGAAAAGTTGGCTTAAAGCTCAACATTCAGAAAACTAAGATCATGGCATCTGGTCCCATCACTTCATGGGAAATAGATGGGGAAACAGTGGAAACAGTGTCAGACTTTATTTTTGGGGGCTCCAAAATCACTGCAGATAGTGACTGCAGCCATGAAATTAAAAGACGCTTACTCCTTGGAAGAAAAGTTATGACCAACCCAGATAGCATATTGAAAAGCAGAGATATTACTTTGCCAACAAAGGTCCGTATAGTCAAGGCTATGGTTTTTCCAGTGGTCATGTATGGTTGCGAAAGTTGGACTGTGAAGAAGACTGAGCGCCGAAGAATTGATGCTTTTGAACTGTGGTGTTGGAGAAGACTCTTGAGAGTCCCTTGGACTGCAAGGAGATCCAACCAGTCCATTCTGAAGGAGATCAGTCCTGGGATTTCTTTGGAAGGAATGATGCTGAAGCTGAAACTCCAATACTTTGGCTACCTCATGCGAAGATCTGATTCATTGGAAAAGTCTCTGATGCTGGGAGGGATTGGGGGCAGGAGGAGAAGGGGACAACAGAGGATGAGATGGCTGGGTGGCATCACCGACTCGACGGACATGAGTTTGAGTGAACTCCGGGAGTTGGTGATAGACAGGGATGCCTGGCGTGCTGCGATTCATGGGGTTGCAAAGAGTCGGACACGACTGAGCGACTGAACTGGACTGAACTGAAAGAGAAACAGGATTCCCCAGAGAGACCTTCAGTAGCACCCTGCTGCTAAAGCAGCCATATCTTCTTCTAGGAAAGAGTGGGCACATGTAATTGGGCATTCATTGCAAAAGCAGTGACTCCGTACACATGAAAAGAAGCTCTAGACTCCTCAACATTGTTCAAGATTAGCTGGACTCGGAGACTGATTTGATCTAACCCCTGAAAATCTCCAGGGTTTTCCTTGTGCTTCAGGGACTTTATTGGCAAAGGGAAGACCACAGTTCCAGGATTGCTGTAGACTACAGACCCCTCCCACATACCCTGAACTATGTTAATCTGTTTACTGCTCTGTACATCAGAGTGCTTTGGTTGTTTAAAGGGGAAACCAGATGGTGTGCCTAATTTGGGCTCTGACATACTCCTACTTTGGCGAAACCATTTCCCTACTCTGTTAAACAGTTTCTTATTTGCTGAAAGAGAATGATGCTGTGACTCATCCCTCTTTCACCAGGGCTTGGTGAGATAGAAAGTTACCCAATTTAAAAACAAGAATGGCAATAATAACAATAGTAGTAGTAATGTCCAGCAAAAATAGCAGTACCATTTAATGAGTATATAGGATTTGTGAAGGAGAACACTGTGAAGTACTGTGCATGCTTTGTCTCATTCTCTTCATAAGAACCCTATGAGATAGTTACTGTTAACTCCTCTATTTGACATATGAGAAAACTGAGGCCCAGGGAGGTTAAATAACTTGCTCAGTAGTATATAACTAGTATTTTGTAGTTTCTGTTGCTATGATAAATGACTGCTTTTTCTATCATATATCCTAATAAGTTATTGTAATAGGAAAGCTGTTGATTTTCATAGGATGATATTTTATACACCCTACTAGAGTTTCATATTGGTTCTAATATTTTGTCAGTTGACTGTCTCAGATTTCTGTATAGCCATATTACTTGTAAACAATAGCAATTCTTTTTTTTTTTGTTTTCTAATCCTTTTTCTCTTATTTATTTTTCTTATCTTACTGCGTTGGTTAGGCATCAGAATGTTGAATAGTAAGTGGTGATAGTGACCATCCTTGTCTTTTTCTCATCTTAATGTTCTGTCAATAAGTAGTTCTAATTAACAATGGTTTATTGAGTAATTAATACCATCTGACACTCTTGTAAGTGCCTTTATATATTTTATATCATGTAAACCTCATACCAATACTATTAGGAGAAGATACTATTATTTTCTCACTTTTGTAATATGAGTAAAATGAAGTTCACAGAGATTAAATAATTTGCACAAGATCACATAGCTTGTATATGATGGAACTAAGACCCAAACCTAACCAATCTGACTCCAAAGCTTGTGCTCATAGCCAATATTACCTCCTGGCAGTTTCCTAAAAATTTGCTGAGGAAGTTCTCTTCTATTCCTTGCTTGCTGTGGGTTTTTATCATGCATTGGGTATTACATTTTGTCAAGAATTTTTTTCTGCCTTTGTTGAGATGACTGTATGATTTGTCTTCTTAATCTGCCATTATAGTGAAATATGTTCATAAATTTGCTAGTATTGAACTCTCCTTACTTTCCTGGGATAAACCCTACTTGGACATGATGTATCATTTTAATAAGGTGCTAGATTTCATTTCCTTTAGGATTTTTATATTTTTATTCATAAGTGAGATAAATTTATAATTTTCTTTTTCTTTCTTTTCCTATCTGTCCAATTTGTGAGAGTGGCTCATCTTTTTCTACACTTTGGAACCATTTATATAAAATGGAAATTGTCTGTAATTTAAAGGTTTGAAAAGGTAAAGCTGCTTATGTTTTCAACTTGTTATATGATTTTTGTCTATTTTTTTCTATTTCTTAAATAAATTTTAGTAATTTGTCTTTTCCTAGAAATTTTCCTATTGAAATATATTGGTTTAGAACAAACACATAGATACAAAGAGCTGAGTAGCTGTTACTAGAGGGGGAAGTTTAGGTCGAGGGTGAAATGGGTATAGAAGATCAACTGTATGGTGACAAACAGAAACTAAGTAGGGTATACAAAGTCAAAATATAGTGTTGTATACATGAAACATATAATATTATAAACCAATACTACCTCAATTAAAAATAATTTTTAATAAGATTTTATGCAATATTCTTTTATTTTTAATATTACCTTGGTTACTTGTGACCCTATTTGGCTTCCTGGTGGTATTCATCTGTGCCTTCTCATTTTTTTTCTTAATTAGTACTTACTGAAGGTTTAACTTTAAAATGTTTTGGTTTTATGAATCAATTCTATTTTATTTGTTTTATATTTCACCATTTTCTGATTTTTATCTTTATCAATCCCTTCTATTTGCCACAAATTTACTTAAGTGTGTTTTTTGTAACTCTTAGATTTGATAGCTTAATTAATTTATTTTCCATTTTTGTTTTCTAATAAGTGAATTTAAGGCCATATGTTTTCCTCTGAATATTGCCTTGACTGCGTCCAACAGACTTTGATGTGTACTGTACTCATCATCATTCAGTTCTAAAGCATTTGTAATATTTTAAATTCCTCTTTTATTTAAGAGTTGTTTAGAAGTGTGTTTGTGGCTTTAATTTATAAATGTATGTTGGTTGGGTCTGTATGATGGGAGTAGGGTATTTGGTTATCTTTTTATTGCCAGTTTCTAATTGTTTTTGAGTCCTGCATGGCCTGACTTTGAACCTGTATTCTCAGTCAATACAAAGAGTAATTGTCCATCCCAGTGTGTGTCTCTGCTTATCTCCCAATCTGGAAGCAGTGTGGTGTTGACTTATTTATTCAGTACAACCTAGGAGTGAGCCTTTGAGAATATGAGAAATGAGACTGTCAATTTCAAAAAGTTAGTTGATCCACTAAGAGAGGGGCAGCTTTTTTCCTAAAGAGCTTCCTCCACAGGGTGGAGAGAGGTATTTAACCTTCCGAGCCCTCTTTGCCAGGCAGTACACAATTAGCATGTTGGCTTATCTAATTCTAGAGGTTTGTAGCTACCCTGAAGAGTCCTGCTTAGTTGGTTATGGGCACATCTCATAGATCATATGAGGGGTAGAAGCTTCTAAGTCCACTCCTGGAGAAAAAAAGCTATCTGTCCATGGAGGCTAGGGCTTCTGGTTAATTTTTTTCTGCTCAACACCACTATCTTCTTGCTTTTCATACCCACTCTATCCATAGCAAAGGGAGTAATTTGTATATTACCTTGTAACCTATGATATTTCTTTGCTTATATTTGTAACTTTGCATAGCTGTCTTGTCTCCCCATTAATATTTTCAGCTTCTTAAGGGCAGAGGCTGCCTCTTACCTAGCTCCACGGTAGTTCCTCAAGTGGTTTGTAAAGACCTAAGCAAAACAAATGCCTCAGTAAATTCATGCTGAAAGAATAAATTAGATGAATGGGTAACAATATTCTTAGCAAAATAAAACAAAACCAAAACAAAATCCATCGTCTTCCTGCTTAACAATCTGTATTGGTGTTTCATCTCCCTTTGTACCTTATGTGTAAGACCACAGTCTCATTGCCTTGTGACACAGTCTGTATATCATCTGTCTGGACAGAGGCCTCCTTCAGAATGCTTTTGTGGTCTCTTCCTCTATGCACTCCTACTGCCAATCCCCCACTGCTGCCTGATGTATACATCCTGAGAATGGTGAGTTTTAATTTGCTTTCCACATGAATAGGGCCATTTCTTTCCAACTGCACCCTCCAGCAGTGTTTCATTTTCACACCCTCATCCATTGTTTTTAATGTCCTTGCTTCCAGATGACCCTTAATTGGGCTCTTTTGTAGATGAAATCTGACTGCCTTTTTCTTTCTCTCTTCTGTGTCATTAATGACAGTGCAGGACAAAGCAGGCTCTGACATGGCATTCTGCTAATCTCTTTGCCAGATATGCGGTGGACTAGATTATCTATTAGCGCTTTATTTTTCTACGGTCAATTTTCTACCCATTCAAGCCATTACAAAGTGATTTTGCATTATATGGGCACAAGGTAATCCTGAAACAAAAGAACAGGCTGGCTGGGATTCCAGGGGAGTTGCACCAACCCAGAGCTGTCTTGAAATTGATCATCTGTATGGACTGCATGTTCTTCCAATGAGACTCCCATTAAGTACTCTAGGACTTCAAAATGGTGGTGGTCATGTTCCAGGTTGGGATGTGCCTCAAATGGAGACATCTGGCCTTTCTGAGACTGGGCTGCTTTTGCTGCAGAAAAATCTTTGCAATTCTTTCACTGCAGGGAAATCTTTGCAGTTTAGATTGAATTGGGGGCAGGGGTGAGGAGGGAAGGTTTTTTTGTTTTGTTTTGGTTTTTGAGCACAAGAATGTTTTAATCTCATGGTAAAGCCTTTGTGTAAGGCATTACTATGGGCTTCCCCGGTGGCTCAGTGATAAAAGAACCTACCTGCCAGTGCAGGAGACATGGGTTCAATCCCTGGGTCAGGAAGATCCCCTGGAAGAGGAAATGGTTACCCACTCTAGTAGTCTTGCCTGGGAAATCCCATGGACAGAGGAGCCTGGTGGGCTACAGTCCAAGGGGTCACAAAGAGTCAGACACGACTTAGTGACTCAACAACAAATCATTACTATACCTCTTGGATGACTCTTTCAAATGAATCATAGATCTTAGCGCTGGTAAGGACCTTGAGACTATCTGAGGCAGTTCCCATCCTTCTGCTAGGGATGGTACTGTGACCACCATTTTTACAGATGAGGCAGCTGAAGGCCACAGAAAACAGCATTCTGTAGTCCCAGGATCATCAGAAGACATCATACTTGATGCTGCCACTGTTCGTACTGCCTCTACATTGTGATACTGCACCTGTTCGTATTTCCTCTACTTTGTGATATTCTGTCTTCATCACTACTTTGATCTGCTGTTGCTCTCCAGAGAGTCTGACCATGTTGCTGCATGCTGGGCATCTAAGGAGGAGAATCTTCATTCATAGTTCCCATGATTGAGGGTGATCTGACTGACTCCTGTTTGCCTGTAGAGAATTGTTGTATCCTTTAATGCAACGATACTTTCCCTGAGCCTCCAGAGCCACATGCAGTTCTTTCACGTGCAACCTGCCATTTTCCCAACCCTTTGATGTTTCTATTAAAATATTCTTTCTGAGGATACTTCATAGGGTGCATGTAGTCATCAGGTGGCTCTCATGGTTAATGAATGATTGCACATCAGACTCTAGAATCCATGTAAGTAACCCAACCTAATGGGACAATGTGTGTGTCCCTCAGTCACTCAGTCGTGTCCAACTCTGTGGCCCCATAGACTGTAGCTTACCAGGCCCTCTGTCCATGGAATTTTCCTAGTAAGAATACTGGAGTGGGTTGCCATTTCCTCCTCCAGGGGATCTTCCTGACCCAGGAATCGAACCTGTGTCTCTTTGCATTTCCTGTGTTGGTAGGCAGATTCTTAACGACTGCACCACCTGGGAAGATGCTTAATGGGACAGTAAGCTTATACTAATAATATGTAGCTGGATGTTAAAAGTGTTTGGGGGAATTCTTACATATGCCACTGAGGAAACCAGTTTACTGAGGCTATATTGGTCTTTCAGTTCAGTTCAGTCGCTCAGTCGTATCTGACTGTTTGCGAGCCCAGGAACCACAGCACACCAGGCTTCCCAGTCCATCACCAACTCCCGGAGTCCATCCAAACCCATGTCCATTGAGTCGGTGATGCCATCCAACCATCTCATCCTCTGTCGTCCCCTTCTCCTCCTGCCCTCAATCTTTCCCAGCATCAGGGTCTTTTCAAATGAGTCAGCTCTTTGCATCAGGTGGCCAAAGTATTGGAGTTTCAGTTTCAACATCTGCCCTCCAATGAACACCCAGGACTGATCTCCTTTAGGATGGACTGATTGGATCTCCTTGAAGTCCAAGGGACTCTCAAGAGTCTTCTCCAACACCACAGTTCACAAGGCATCAATTCTTCAGCGCTCAGCTTTCTTTATAGTCCAACTCTCACATCCATACCTGACCACTGGAAAAAACCATAGCCTTGACTAGACAGACCTTTGTTGGCAAAGTGCTTTTTAATATGCTGTCTAAGTTGGTCATAACTTCCCTTCCAAGGAGTAAGCATCTTTTAATTTCATGGCTGCAATCACCATCTGCAGTGATTTTGGAGCCCCAAAAAATAAAGTCAACCACTGTTTCCACTGTTTCCCCATCTATTTCCCATGAAGTGATGGGACCAGATGCCATGATCTTAGTTTTCTGAATGTTGAGCTTTAAGCCAACTTTTTCACTCTCCTCTTTCACTTTCATCAAGAGTCTCTTTAATTCTTCACTTTCTGCCATGAGGGTGGTGTCATCTGCATATCTAAAGTTATTGATATTTCTCCTGGCAATCTTGATTCCAGCTTGTGCTTCCTCCAGCCCAGCGTTAACTGATAAAACTGGATTCTAAGCTTTGCTCCACTATGGAATAGTGACTACTTAACCAGATGTGTGCCATTGGACACATTAAGCTTTCTGTTCTTTAATTTCCTTATCTGATAAGATAATAATAGTACATGTCTCATGGGTTTGTTGTAAGGATTAATTCACATAAAGAATCTAGACCCTGTTATACAGAGTGAAGTAAATCAGAAAGAGAAAAACAAATATTATATATGAACACATATATATGGAATCTAGAAAAATGGTACTTGAGGAACCTATTTTGAGTCAGCATCACCAACTCAATGGACATGAGTTTGAGCAAGTTCCGGGAGTTGGTAATAGACAGGGAAGCCTGGTGTGCTGCAGTACATGGGGTCTCAAAGAGTCAGACACGACTGAGCGACTGAACTGAACTGACTGAGGAACCTATTTGCAGGGCAGAAATAGAGACACAGATGTAGAGAATGGATTTGTGGACACAGCAGGCAAAGGGTCTCCCCAAAGGATAGGATGGAATGAGAAAGTATATTCACTATCATGTGTAAAATAGATAGCTTGCCAGAAGATTCTGTTTAACACAGGGAGCCCAGCCTGGCACTCTGTGATGACCTAGAGGGATGGAATAGTGCGGGGGAGGCTCTAGAGGCAGGGGAAAGTGAAAGTAAAGTCACTCAGTCATGTCCGACTCTTTGCGACCCCATGCACTGTAGCCTATCAGGCTCCTCCGTCCATGGGATTTTCCAGGCAAGAGTGCTGGAGTGGATTGCCATTTCCTTCTCCTATATGTATAATTATGACTGATTTGTGCTGATAAATGGCAGAGATCACTACAACATTGTAAAGCAATTGTGTGTGTGCCAAGTTGCTTCAGTCATGTCAAACTCTTTGTGACCCCTATGGACCATTGCCTGCCAGGCTTCTCTGTCCATAGGATTCTCCAAGCAAGAATATAGGAGTGGGTTCCCATGCCTTCCTCCAGGAGATCTTCCCGATCCATGCATCAAACCCATGTCTCTTGTGTCTCCTGCATTGGGAGGTGGGTTCTTTACCACTAGCACCACCTGGGAAACACATAAAGCAATTATCCTCCAATAAAAAATAAAATAATTTAGCCCACATGGTGCCTACCACATTGTAAAGATTTAGTACATTGTTATCATCATCATCATCATCATCACCACAGTCTCCAACTACATTTCAAGATTGTTGTAAGATTAATAATGATATAAACTATATGGCAGTGTTTCTTATCTCTAGTAGTTTCTCAAAAATGGCACCGCTTATGAATATGGTTATTAGAGTGCTGTGACTATACCATGAATCTGTCACATTGCTGGAACATGGCTTATTTGGTCACATAGATGGTTTATCTTGAGCAAATAGTACTGTTCAAATTTTCTACTGCAAATCCACATGTCCCGCTAGAGAGTAGAGTGATAAACACCTGGAATCCTTTAGAAATGGATCACCTTTCTGAGTTTCCCCATTAACCGTCTGTCAGTTTTCTAAAAGCAGTACTAAAATATACTGTCAGAAAATAATTTCTTTTGAGGATAGAATTGTGACAAATGATACTACCAAGGTGGCTAACTAACAGAGACACAATTTTGCAAGGCAGATTTTTGAGATGCGCTCTGATTACTTGGTCTCAACCTTACTTTATTTGCAACATCCACCCATACACCGTACCTCTTAAATAAATTCCCAGCCAAACTTACGTAGTGGACATTGCAAAGGGTTAGAGTCAGAAAGACATTGATTCTCCACCAGGTTCCACCATTTGCTAGCTCTGCAACCTTGGCCAAGTCCCTGAATGTCAGTTTCCTTATCTATAAAAGTGGTATAGAAATAGTTTTGCAACCCCTTAACTAAAAGCCTAGGAGCCAGATAAGTTTCATAATTCACTATTTTCTTTTTATTTTAAAACTACTACTGCAGAACCCAGCAATCAATCACGTCAATATTTCTGCAAGGGAACATGCATATTTATAGAGAGAGCCTCAATGGTTTTGTCACCATATAAGCTTAGTCGGAAAACTTATTAAAAAAATAAAAGCTGATTTTCAGAGCTTTCTGGAATTGGGAGTTATTGATCATGGACTGAAGAATTGTACCTGACCTCATAGGATTATTCAAAGGGTTATATGTGAAGTACATTGTGAGTAGCAGAAGTCCTGCTGCTGACCCTAAATTGAGATTCAGACACATCTGTGTGTAAAGATGTCTATTTGCTTGAGATAATCTGCAGAAAAGGAAGGAGCTCTGTGAGGAGGACCGTGGGACACCTCGGGCTGTGGGGTGGAGGAGCCATCCAGTAGGATATGATGGTTCTGGTTCTGTAGGCAGGGGAACAGAGTTGGAAAGTGTGAGGTAGGGTGATGAGGGCTCTGAAGAGGGGGTGTTGTTTCAGGAAGAAGCTGAAGGTCCTCTTCTCCACCGGGCCTCACAGGGTAGATGCAATGTAGCTTCAGGGTCCAGGTGACAAAGTGTGTCACAGAAAAGTGAGGGGGCATTTCTACCATTCTGGGGAGACCCATCAGTGGCTTCAGCCAAAGCTTCCTGAAGGGAGGGTGGCATTGTTCATGGGCCTTTGCGGACTTGCAGCTGTGAGCGCCCAGGAATCCATACCCACCCCCAACCGGGGCCTCCGTGTTCCCACAGCCTGAGGTGCCCTCTAGCACTGGGGCCTGACAGTCTCTCATTAGAAAAGGAATGTCTGTCTGTCATGGTCCAAGCAATTGGGCCAGTGCCTGGCACGTAGTAGGTACCTAAAGAACATTTGTTCAATTCATTTATTTGCAGTTGACCTTTTGTGAGGAGAGAAGGAGTAGAAGAATAACAGGAAAGAACTTGTCTTGAAGATTCTCAGAAATAACTGGGGAAACAGTAAGGAGAACTGAGCAGGTGGAGGACATGCATCAGTGCCATGTGACTTACTAAAATGTATGTGATCTCGTGTAATTAAGGTCAGGTATGGTTTGGAGAAACTTGAGACCCAATGGTTTATAAAGGTTCAAAATGTCTTCTGGGGTGTCCTGGGTATTAGATAGCTAAGCTTTATGTAGACACCAAGTGGATCTTGGGAAGTTTTTGACTCTTAAGAAGACCTTCAGGTGAGATGAGGATGGAAGGGCTGATTCTGGCAGGTTCTTCCTAAGGTTTAGGTGCTCCATTTGCCCGCGGGAGGTGAGTTTGAAGGAAGGGAAAGCCAACAGTAATAGTTTGGGGAAAAAAAGGACAAAAAGCAAAGATTCTTTGTTGTTCTCCACTGTGCCAAGAAGAAGCAAGTTTTACTTGAGTTATTACTATTACAGCAAATTCATTTGTCACCCGTGTACATGTGGAAATGCAGGTTACATATATCAAGTATACAGCACTTTTTGTGACATACAGTAGATATCCTTTAATGATTTTTATTTTTCTTTTATTTTTAAATTTTATTTTATATTGAAGTATCTGCACATTAACATACATTTTGTTATTCAGTCACTCAGTCGTGTCCAAATCTTGCAGACCCCATGGACTGCAGCATGCCAGGCTTCCCTGTCCTTCACCATCTCTCCAGAGCTTGCTCAAACTCATGTCCCTTGAGTTGGTGATGCCATCCAGCCATCTCATCCTCTGTCATCCCCTTCTCCCCCTGCCTTCAATCTTTCCTAGCATCAGGGTCTTTTCCAATGAGTCGGCTCTGCATCAGGTGGCCAAAATATTGAAACTTCAGCTTCAGCATCAGTCTTTCCAATGAATATTCAGGGTTGATTTCCTTTAGGATTGATTGGTTTGATCTCTTTGCAGTCTCAAGAGTCTTCTCCAATACCATAGTTTGAAAGCATCACTTCTTTGGTGCTCAGCCTTTTTAATATACATTAAGTATCTACATTAACAATGTTCTGGTAGTTTCAGGTATACAGTAAAGTGATTTAGTTATACATATACATGTATCTATTCTTTTTCAAATTCTTATACACACAGCTGTATTTAAAATGGAAAGCAAACAGAGACCTACTGTATAGCATGGAAAACATTGCTCAATATTATGTAACAACCTAAATCGGAAAAGAATTTGCATAATAATTTTTTTTGTATAATGATATTTAAATGGAGACTTTCAGCCTCTGATTTCCTTCCTCCATTTCTGATCTCTGAGTATGAGGTTGTTGAGGGCAGGAATATGCATGTAGTTATATCTTTGTTTCCTTAATGCCTGTCATGCTTCCTGATATATAAAAGGTGTTAATAAAAAAAAAAGACTGCTCATTGCATGAATGAGACACATTGATAATTAAGACATAGATATACAAATTAATGCCACAGAAATAATGAAAAGAAGTGATCTTCGCCCAAACAATCTGACATGAACACTAGTAATTTACTTAGCAAACAGTCTTTTGGTAGGAAATGCAAAAGGTAACTTTATTCCACCCTAGGTCTGGGATTATCACAAAACTAAATTTGGTGGGCTCAAATGACAGAAGTCTTCCTATTTGCTTTTCTTGTGGCTTTTGACATTCCCTTCCCATAAATCCAAATACGGAATAGAAAGTGTATCCAGTCTTTTCCTTCATACGATTTTGTGTATCATAGATGCTGGCTCAGAGTGGGTTGGCTCACATTGCTTGAGTGAGCCTTACCTCATTCTGGTTGATGGCTATTTTTATGAGGTCTCCATGACTTGATGCTTGCCTAAATTAGTTTATTCATTTGTCTGCAAGCTGACTTTTAAGAAGGCTCCACTCTTGTAAGCTTGAGTCATTATTATTCCATAGCCTCTCTCGCTTGTTCCAGGACTAGTTTTTGGTCTCTTTCTCTTTCATCTGATTTATTAGCATGAACCCTTTCTGTTCTCTTTAACCTCTGTTTTAAGTGGCACCTTCCCTCCTTCCTTTGCCACACTCCATACTCTCTAACATCTTAAGTGATGAATTTTATCCTTGTTTACATCCTTCCTTCTTGCCTCTGTTTTTATCACAGCCAATTCTTGGCCTCTTTGATAAACTGTTGCACATAAAACTTCACCTCTGATTTTTCATTCTGGAAGGTGCATTGCCATGCTCTTGACAGTGAGCAAAGGAGGACTTCTCCACCCAGGCGGTATCTATCATTGCCCCATGCTTTACCCACTGCCTGCACCAACTGTTTTCCTTATACAGCATGCCTTTCACTTGGTTCTCCAATACTGCACACTTTTAGATACTTGGCAGAGTGCTAAGCACTGTATAGATAGCAGTGAAAATGGCCTTGCCATTAAGCATCGATCTTATTTATTTAATATCTAAACAGTCACCTCTTTTACCCATGACATGAATAAAGGCAACTTCAAAATAATTTTTATCTTTTTCATTGCAGATATACCCATCCTGATTAATCTTGTGTCAACAATTAATTTGGGTGTCTTGAAATATAACATTCACAAACCTCAAAGTATGCTGGAGAGCTGACTGGCTGGTCCATTCAGATGTGTTCATGAAATATTCACAAGTGCACACACATTTCTATTTCTTCCTGGATTATCTGTCTTTGTGAGCATCCAGAGGGCAGGGACTGGCCTGTTGGCCTTGATTGTGGGGAAAGCTAGCTGAGAGCCGCCTCACTCCACTGCATATAAAATAATGTGTACAAGAGGTTACTGATTCACTGCATTCAATTAATTTTCCCTTCTCTGTGCTATTGAAGAGAAGTAGTGACTGTTAAATGAAATGAAATGAATTGACATAAAACTAATCACAGATTGTAAATAGTTTAGCTCCAATTGTGAAGCAGCTTTTAAACATGGACTGCTTACCCTCTGTGTCTTCCTTAGGGATTTTCATACTCCATCCTGAGCTCAGTCTCTGCAGAAGATATCAGCATCTCCTCTAGGAAGCTTCCTTGGGATCAGCCTCCCTTTCTGTGATGTGGATGGATGGCACCCAGTTATTTTCTAATTGAGCAGAGTAAATGATAAGCTCTGGTGTCTAGCTTGTGGATGGTTCGCATCCAGGGTGGTTTCAAAACACCTAGCCCAGTAGCTGAGTCCTTGAGCCTGTAAGCCTTTCTGTAATTTATTTATTGTTCAATCACTCAGTTGTATCCAACTTTTTGTGAGCCCATGGACTATAGCACACCAGGCTTCCCTGTCCTTCACCATGTCCCAGAGCTTGCTCAGACTTATGTCCATTGAGTCGGTGATGCCATCCAACCATCTCACCCTTTGTCACCCCCTTCTCCTCCTGCCCTCAATCTTTCCTAGCATCAGGGTCTTTTCCAATGAGTCGGCTCTTCGCATCTGGTAGCCAAAGTATTGGAGCTTTAGCTTCAACATCAGTCCTTTCAATGAATATTCAGGATTGATTTCCCTTAAGATGGACTAGTTTGATCTCCTTGCAGTCCAACGGACTCTCAAGAATCTTCTCCAGCACCACAGTTCTAAAGCATCAATTTTTTGTCCATCAGCCTTTCTTTATGGACCCACTCTCACATCCATACATGACTGCTAGAAAAACTATAGCTTTGACTATACAGACATTTGTCAGCAAAGTGATATCTCTGCTTTTTAATATGCTGTCTAGGTTTGTCTAGAGTTTTTCTTCCAAGGAGCAAGTGTCTTAATTTCATGGCTACAGTCACTGCAGTGATTTTGGAGCCCAAGAAAATAGAATCTGTCACTGCTTCCACTTTTTCCCCATCTGTTTGCCATGAAGTGATGGGACCAGATGCCATGATCTTCATTTCTTGAATGTTGAGTTTTGAGCCAGCTTTTTCACTCTCCTCTTTCACTCTCATCAAGAGGCTCTATAGTTCCTCTTTGCTTTCTGTCTTAGAGTGGTATCATCTGCATATCTAAGGTTGTCGATATTTCTCCTGGCAATCTTGATCCCAGGTCGTGATTCATACAGTTCCTAATTTCGCATGATGTACTCTGCATATAAGTTAAATAAGCAGAGTGACAATATTTACCTTTTTGATTCAGAAACTTTGAAACTATGCTGTCACTAACCCAATGAAATGTGTGAGGTTTTATTTTGCTTTGTTTTTGTGCCTTCCTTTTTTGGTATGTTTTGGCACAGTAAATTATTTGAAAACAACTACCCTTTTCCCTAGGTGCTTTGCAAATGACCTATTGGGTAAATGGCCTAGTCCATTTGTCTTGGCTAGTGTAGAAAGAGCTTTGGGCTCAAAAATCATTGAAAATGGGAGAGTATCTACTTAGAGGAAAATGTATTTGCTTATTATTTTTATTTTTCAGTACAAGCAGGTTTTCCAAAAGTTGCATAAAACATCCAGCTTATCTTCAAAGTGCTGAATTATTTGTAAATGTCATTTTTTAAACAAGATAATTTGTGTTTAAAAATGAAGGTGTTATTTAAAAATAACAAATGAAGATGTTATTTTAAAGCGTGTATTGTAGCCAATCAAAACCCTCAGACCAGAAAATGGCTTTTCAATTTCACCAGTCTGTTTTAATCCAGGTTATCTCAAGGGTCTGTTAAAATACCAGTGAGAATGTGTCCCAACCCCACCATCACCTCCCGCCCTTCTAAATCAGAATGCAGAAAGATGAACAGCAGTAAAGATGGATGTTCTTGAGATGGGAACTAGCCTTGACTCCTAGTATGGTCAAATTGCAATTAACCAGAAAGCTGAGGGTCATCAGCACTGAAATGCATTTTGAATTTCTTTCTGACCAAAAGCCCTGTTTTTGTTTGGAAATTTCTTAGAGTTGATGACAAGTCTTCCTTGCCTGTATAAATGCAGAAATCTCTTTTTGAGATCATGGAGTTCTGATGACTGACAACCCTGAACCCCATCAGAACCAAACTTGGCTGTGGGATGGTCACTTTAGCAGGTTCTTTTTCTCTATCAAAAAAATTCCCTTTTTCATCCTCTCCCCCTAAACCTGCAGCAGTTTCTATATTTTCACCTGTGCAATTCATTTCTAAGTGCAGATATCTAAAGGACACAATCCATGAAATGATTAGGACTGTACTGAGAAGAACTCAATCAGATTTCTTTTACCCAAACCAAGGAAGGAAACAAGCAGCTACCTTAGCTCTTTGGGTCTCTAGGTGCCTAGGAGAGGACATTGAAAGGAAGAATGGAACACAGAAAGGGAAAGAACTTATTTGTTGTTGTTCTGTCACTAGTGATGTGAAGTGAAGTGAAAGTTGCTCAGTCGTCTCTGACTCTTTGCGACCCCATGGACTATATAGTCCACGGAATTCTCCAGGCCAGAATACTGGAGTGGGTTGCCTTTCCGTTCTGCAGGGGATCTTTCCAACCCAGGGATTGAACTCAGGTCTCTTGCATTGCAGGCAGATTCTTTACCAGCTGAGCCACAAGGGAAGCCCAAGAATACTGGAGTGGGTAGCTTATCCCTTCTCCAGCTAATCTTCCCGACCCAAGAATCAAACTGGGGTCTCCTGAATTCAGTGACTGTCACATGCAACTCTTTGCAACCCCATGGACTGCAGTACACCAAGCTTTCCTGTCCTTCGCTATCTCCTGGAGTTTACTCAAACTCATGTACATTGAGTCAGTGATGCCATCCAATCATCTCATCCTCTGCCACTCTCTTCTCCTTTTGCCTTCAATCTTTCCAGTGAGTCAGCTCTTCACATCAGGTGGCCAAAGTATTGGAGCTTCAGCCTCAGCGTCAGTCTTTCCGATGAATATTCAGGGTTGATTTCCTTTAGCATTGACTGGTTTGATCTTCTTGCAGTCCAAGGGACTCTGGAAAGTCTTCTCCAGCACCACAATTTGAAAGCATCAATTTTTCGGTGTCCCGCCTTCTTTATGGTCCAACTTTCACATCTGTACATGACTACTGGAAAAACCATAGCTTTGACTAGATGGACATTTGTCAGCAAAGTTATGTCTCTGCTTTTTAATAAGCTGTGTAGGTTTCAAAGAGTCAGACATGATTAAGCATAGACACAACGCAACACAGGTTTGTCATAGCTTTTCTTCCAAGGAGCAAGCGTCTTTTAATTTCATGACTGTGATCACTATCTGCAGTGATTTTGGAGACCCCCAAAATAAAGTCTGTCACTGTTTCCTTTGTTTCCCCATCTATTTGCCATGAAGTGATGAGACTGGATGGCATGATCTTAGTTTTTTGAATGTTGAGTGTTAAGCCAGCTTTTTCACTCCCCTCTTTCACTCTCATCAAGAGTCTCTTTAGTTCCTCTTCACTTTTTACCATTAGAGTGGTATCATCTGCATATCTGAGACTGCTGATATTTTTCCTGGCAATCTTGATTACAGCATATTAAGAATAATTTATAGTTTTGTTTAGGACAGGCCTGTCATGTCCATGGATTATTGTCTTAAACTGTAGAGAGATGACTCGGATGTCAACATGTGTGTGTCGCGTGTGTGGGATGGATTTTTTATAAAAAAAAAAGTGAAATACAGTTTTAAAAAATAGATTTAGTATTTGAGGCTTTTGTTATGGAAATTCTAGATCTTTTAGCATTTACTAAAAATCTCAGGAATTTGAAGACTGTGTGGTATAACTAGAACAGGATACTTTCCCCATCACCCCCCTCCACCAAGGAAAATCCAAATAGAGCCTGGGTGGGGGAAGGTGATAAATCCTCAGCCCCCCACCCCCAATGTAGCTCTGATAAATGTCTCATGATTTCAACTAGAGTTGGGGGGAGAATGATGCTCTGTCTGCCTCCCTCCCTTAAGAAAGAAATGAGGGGGCGTGGGCTTTTGAAATTACAAAAAGCCTGGTTAAGAGTTCTTTCTGGCCTTACATGGATGCTGAAAATTAAAAAGGGTCAAAGACGATCCCAAGATTAGTGAGAAAGAACACCCACCTCCCGTTTACAAAGACACTGCATGTCTTTCAAAAGAGAACCAGCAAATTACCATAGAAATCTGCCCCAACCGATGGTGCTCAAGTAGGAGTCAGAACCTTTGTTAGCAGGGGTTTGTGGGGGCCGGCACCACAGTGAACACAGTTAAGCCTCACTAATTCCCTGAATGGGGAAAAGGCCAATCTCGATTTGTAAGAAACTTGAATTTGAAAATATGTTGAAAGAAATGCCATGTGATTATTTCCACAAACCTGCCTGCGGTCAAACTGCTGGCTGGGGTCTGTGCTCTGAACTGTGGAGCCTCTTAAAGGCCTTGAACAAACAGATAAGGACTGTAATTAGCATACTGGTCATTTGAATGCAAAGTGCAATCGGAGTGGCGCTTAAAACCTGCTTGTTAGCACACTCCACTAGCAGGATGTCACTTTCCTGGGTTTATAGTATTAATTTGCCTAGCAACCTACCCCCTTTCCTTTTTGGCAGTAAACTTGAGCCTGGCAGGTCAGAATTCGTTCAATTTTCCATATTAGCTGCGGGAATGAATAAAGAGGGGAGGAAGTGAACCACTCGTAAAAAATCAGCACGAACTTATTTTCAACTTCGATTTTTAACTGACCTTTGAAACTCATCAGTTAATTCATATTTATTATTTACTGGGTAAGGAATGTGTTGTCTTGGTTGATTAAAAGGGGAGAGGGGCAAGGCCTTGCAGATATCCCTTCCCCCCACAAGTGACCAATCAAGTGAACACAGAGAACATTGAATGTAATCAGTTCCTGGATTATAACAAAATAAGGATTGATTATGAGGCTCAACAGGTGGATAACTATCTGGAACAGCAGCACAGTGATATTTGGATCTATTAACCACCTCCAAGATGGCCAGCCAATCCTGCGTGCACATATTAACTTGGTTTTTAAATCCACTCTTGAGACCACTTAATTTGAAGTGTCACTGAGCTGTATTTGGGAAGGGGAAAAAAGGAAAGATGAATACAGCTGAAATTTTACTCAGATATTCAGAGTCTTCATCATTTTGTTCTGCACATGGAAGGAAAGGGCTGTGTTTTTTTTCCAAGTCGAACAAACCATCTGGCAGTTGACATGGGGATTGCTGGAAAAAGCAGTGCAAAGCCTGAGGGAGAATCAAACTTAAATGCCTGCCCTTTGGGAAAGTTCTCCAATTCTACTTCCTGGCCCTGAGAGAGAGATGGCGAGATGTTACCCACTAATTAAGGAGGAAAGTTAATCCTTAAGTAATGAAACCCCAACTATAGTGCTTCCCAAATTTTAGGACACATTTGAATCAGAGGAGAGTAGCGTATGAGTTTTTTTTTAAAACTCCAATACCCAGTTTCATACCATACAATTAAATCAGAATCTCTGGGCATGGGTCAGGCACTGGCGTTTTATACTGATCACCAAGTGATTCCAAGTGCAGCAAATTGGGACCTACTTACTACCCTAAAGCTTTCCCACTTTATAGGCATTTAATTTATATTTAATCTTCTCAGTTACCCTATGAAGGATCCCCATTTCACAAATGAGGAAATTGAGGTTCAGAAAGGCTCAATAAGTTGCCAGAGTCTCAGAGCTGTTAACTAGTGAATCTAGAGTTTGAATATCAGCAGATTAATTTCAGAGTCTGCACATTGAACTTCTATACAATACTGTTTCTCTGGGCTATTTTCCCTGGATCCGGTGACATTCCAACAAATCTGATATGACAACCCCACATCCACTCACTGAAAATCTACTAGGTACCTACTACGTAAATCTCAGTTTTAGGTATAGTGTGTGACTCTAGGTAGATTCAAGGAAATATGGTTAACTCTTGATAATTTGCGGGGCCTTCTGGATAGCCATAGGTTGGTTGTTGCATTATTTATGTTAAAGCTTAATAAGCAAAAGGCTACCAGAGACAAGACTATAGTTGTACAAAGTCAAATGTATTGGACTGTCAAATACAATTGGACAAAGTCGATATGCATTGAGGAAATGCCTTCCAGAGGAACCGTAGGGTACCACTCTTGAAAAGAGGAGGAGGAGGGAACATCTTTTGAAGGATGCTGAGGAGGATCTAAGGAAGCAGGGATGATTTCTGGATTGATTGCAGTTTCTGAGATGGGATCAGGAGAAGAGGGGTTGAGTAAGAATTGGGTACTGTCATGAGGCAAGGGTGGCTTAGTAATTGGTATTCTTAGTAATACAAGAGAATAACAAAGTGGGTCTGAGCCATCACTGGCAAGACAGTATCAATAGTAGTAGTCACTCAAAGAAGATGGAGGTCATTATGGCATTTTACAGGCGCTATGTAACCTTGGGAGAAACTGTGTTTTCTGTTAACTTTGCAGCTTGTGTTCCTTTGTCTGTTCTCCCAGCCTAGTGAATGGCAGGGCTGTTTTTCCTTAGTCCAAGCTGATTTTTCTCTCTTTCAGTCCCAAGCAAGTTTTGACTCTTGAGATTTTGGCCTTTTTTTCAGAGGGGATGGGCCTGAGGGGGAAAAAAAGTTGACATTCATATCTACCACAAATAGTTTTGCTGCTTTTCACCTGAGTTGGTATATTATCTAATGAGAGAGCGCATGTAAAACTGGCAAATTCTGAAAAAGGTTTGTATTTCAGTTAGTAGTACTGTATCAATGCCAATTTCACAGGTTTTGACAAGGTACTGTGGCTGTGTAAAGTAACATAATACAATGTATCAAAACATTGGGGGAAACTCATTGAAGGATACCTGGGAACCCTCTGTACTATTTCCACAATTTCTCAAAGTTTAAAACAGTTATAGAAAGTGTGTAGCAGAAGAACAGGTTTCTGCTGATCATCTTAGTAAGACATGTTAAGACTTTATTCTCTTCCCCCCAAATAATCCAAAATTGGTTGTATCAACGTCCTGTTGTATGTCACTGAATTGGAATAGGGTACCCAGCAGTGATGTCAGTCAACATTCATGTCTACCAGGTACAGATAACAGTGGGTTATAAACATCAGAACAGTTTGTGCTTCAACAGAGATGTTATTTGAGAAGGATTTGGAAATACACATTAAATATCACCATGTAGGGAAAGAAGGGACTCCCTGGTGGCTCAGCTGGTAAAGAATCCACCTGCAATGCGGGAGACTCGGGTTTGATCCCTGAGTGGGGAACCCACTGGAGTGGGCAATTCTTGTCTGGAAAATTCCGTGGACAGAGGAGCCTGGCGAGCTATAGTCCACGGGGCTGCAAAGAGTCAGACACGACTGAGCGACTAACACACACACACGCACGCAGGGAAAAGAGAGAGAAAGCTATGATAGGCAAAGGGAAGAGCAGGAGGAAAGGCACAGAAGTATGAAAGTCAAGGCATATCAGGGAAACAGATATTGGTTTGGTGAAGCTGACGCTTGGAATATAAGGGAGGACAGGTGGGAGAAGAACCTGGAAAAGATGGGTTGCAACTGGAGTGTAACTGTCTGGGTGTAATTCTCCTCTTTCTGAAATCTAAGACTTTGGATTTTCCTTGGTATACTTACTACACCTCTCTTGTATCCTAGTTACTTGGATTTGTATTTTTTCTCCCCAACTAGATCCCAAGTTCCTTGAGGAGACAGTCCAAGTTTAGTTCAACTGTGTAGTATCTGTAGTACCTAACTGTGTGCCCTGTCCTTAGTAGGTGCTAATAAAATTAGATTTGCATGTAGAATGTGTCACAGAGATGCAGTTGATAGTCCCCCTCATGAACATCTGGAGCCCTAAGATAATGTAGAGAGAGGTGTTGACCTCCAGGTAAATGAAAGCATCAGGAAGAGAAGCACATAACTCATCGTCCTCAAGCTCCCTTTGTGTCTGGCTTTGGTGAGCAGATATGGCCACGCCCTGCCATCTTTGACACATGCCCTCCATTGACCTTTGACGAAGCCCTGATGGTATCTTTTGAAGAGAGGTAATACACCTTGCACATATCAGTTTAATATTCCACTCACACTGCCCTCTGTTCAGCTGCTCTGCATGCTTGCAGAGATAGGCTTCACCCTTCCACCACCTGTTCGTCAGGTCACTGAATTTATAGTAGATAGAATGGTTTAGGTGGGAACTTACCAATGGTAGGTGAGGAGCTCCTCAAGGAGATTTTTGCCCAGGATTGGGCAGATGTACATTGTCTGAGGGGATCTCCACTATGCCTATTGATGATTTTTTTTTCCCTTAACCTCCCAAGAGAAATATTCTACTGCTCACCACTTTGCTACTGCTCACAAGGGAAGGTTGAATGTGGGGACAGGGCCACTTCTGTTCCTGACAACCTCATTATATGGTTATCAAGAGCAGACACTGCCCAGGTTGTCACGACAACCAGCAATGATTCAAAGCTTCCCTGAAAGGTCTGTATCTCTGGCAAATAATCATCCTTTAGCTCTCAGCAGAGGCTGAACTGAGCAGCCAATCACAGGTGAGCTGAGAAAGCATGACATCATAGTCCACATAGTCGAGCCAGTCCACACACACACACACAACAAGATTTGGTTTTCTGTTTCTCCCCTTGGTTCTTTGTCCCCTAGATTTTGTCCTCCACTTTCTCATTCTCTCTTTTCCCCGAGTAAAATGGAAAGAGCAATGAAACCAACTTTTCAGATTCAGTTTACTCTGCGGTTTGACTTAGGTTTGGATGGCAGTGTGGGGAAGGAACGTATAATGTGATCCACTTAGGAACAAAATCAAACAGAGCAACAGCTCAATTAAATCATGTGGTTTGATATGTAGGACCATGGAAGTGGGGCTAATTAAAACCAAGTCAGAGGAGAGGAACTTCCTAATTCTCATATTAATTCATCCACATCCACCTGCATTTAATTGTCTTCTGCTTTTCCTTCACTAACTCCCTGGTGGAGGGGAGGAGGGCAGAGGCTGTGGGCTTCTGAAAGCTTGTAGATTGTACAGGGCAGGTCTTTAACTGATGCTAATTATAGTGAGGTAAGGTGAGGAGAAATACCCCCAAGTCCCAAGGTCCTGCCATACAGGGAGTATATGTAAATGGGGACTCATCAAGTCTATTAAGGAGCCATGTAGCTCTACAACCTGTTAAAACCACTCCTGTTCTATTAGCCATTGGATTTCCCTGGTGGCTCAGTGATAAAGAACTCGCCTGCCAATGCAGGAGACACGGGTTCGATCCCTGGGTTGGGAAGATCCCCTGGAGGAAGGTATGGCAACCCACTCCAGTATTCTTGTTTGGAGAATTCCATGGACAGAACAGCCTATCAGGCTACAGTACATGGGTTCGCAAAAGAGTCAGACACAACTTATTAAAAAGCAATGACAACTCCATACAAGAGTCCAGGGAAATAGGCAGGACAAGTTTCACAATGGAGAAATCTCAAGCTGAGAGAAATTTGTCTTTACCAAGGTATCCTGGCCACAGGTTAGACTAGAATCTGGACCTCTTGATGCCCTGTTGAGAACTCTTAAGACCCACACAAATGGTGTTTTCCTAGCCATGAGCTTCCCGTTTTCCCCAGCCTCTGGTTTTAAGCAGTGTCGGATGAGACCTCTGCTCAACAGGCTACCCAGCATGTTTCCTCCTACAGTACAGCTGGAGCCCCTAATGATTGGAGTGGAAGGCGGGAAAGTTGGGAAGGAGCCCAGTAGGGCCTGACTACAGTGATGGCAATAGGCTAGAATGAACAGGCCCAGATGAAAGAGGAGTGGGCAGAAAGCTCCCAGACAATGCCTTGTGCACTAGCTGCCAAGCTAGGTTCTTTTGTATTCAGAGCAGTAGGTTTTTTGTGTTCCGCACCCCCCCGCCCCCGCCAAGTATAGTTGCTATAGCAAAAACTGTGAAGACCAAGAGCCACAGAGACCCAGAGTTGACCACCAGGAATAATTTCTGGCTTTGGGACTTGAGGCAGGGGTGGAGAGGAAGCCAGAAAATCCAGGCTGCTTTTGTTCAGTGGGTTGTACATTTCTGCCCAGCCTCCAGTGCCTGCCCAGGTATGGCTCAGCTCAGCCTGGAACATCAGAGCCTTTATTGCCAGGCCTGAACCGTTGACCTGGCATTCAGAAACCTTTTAGGATAGTAGGGGTGCTTTTGTTTCTTTTGATTTTTCTTAATCTGAAGTAAGCTATATTTCCCCCTTTTAATGTTTCTTACATACAAAATACTGTGTATTGTAAAAAATGCAGAAGCATATAAAGAAAACACCATTCCCCCACAACACACACACACACACCCATGTGTCTTCCTTCCCACCCTTTTATTTCCCAGAGTTAACTCTATTAGCAGTTTGTTATGTATGTGCTCAGTTGCTTCAGTTGAGTCCAACTCTTTGTGACTCTATGGACTGCAGCCCACCAGGCTCTTCTGTCATGGAATTCTCCAGGCAAGAATACTGGAGTGGGTTTACCATGCCCTCCTCTAGGGGATCTTCCCAACCCAGGGATCGAACCCGCATCTCTTGCATCTTCTGCATTGGCAGGCAGGCATCTCCTGACCCGGGAGTGGATTCTTTACTGCTGAGCCACTGGAGAAGCTTGGTTTGGTGTGTATAATTCCAACTTAAACACATGAACACTCTTTTTTAAACAAAAATAAAATAATAGTACAAGTTCTACAACTTGTTTTTTTACTCAATAATGTGTCAAGGTGTATTTTTACTTCCATACAGAGGTATCAACTTGATTATTTTTTGCTGATATATAATATTCCACAACATGTATATACTGTGATTTCTTTAACAGTTCCCTTAAAGAATCAGTTCAATTCAGTTCAGTTCAGTCGCTCAGTCGTGTCCGACTCTGCAACCCCATGAATTGCAGCACGCCAGGCCTCCTTGTCCATCACCAACTCCTGGAGTTCACCCAAACTCTTGTAAATCGAGTCGGTGATGCCACCCAGCCATCTCATCCTCTGTCGTCTCCTTCTCCTCCTGCCCCCAATCCCTCCCTTTATGTAAAATTTTTTCATTCTCTCATAAGACTCAGCACTGAACATACTTCAACACATTTTGGCATGTTTTTATGAGTATATCTATGGGCAAATTCCTTGAGTTGAAATTGCTTGATCAAGTAGCTTATGCAGTAAAATTTTCCTAAGTATTGCCAACTTCCCCTCCAAAAGGCTGTGCCATATGACACTGCATCAGTGGTATATGAGAGTGAGCAATGTTCCCTTTGGGCTTCCCTGGTGGTTCAGTGGTAAAGAAGCCCCCTGACAATGCAGGAGACCCAGGTTCAATCCCTGAGTTGGGAAGATCCCCTGGAGAAGGAAATGGCAACTCACTCCAGGATTCTTGCCTGGGAAATCCCATGGACAGAGGAGCCTGGTGGACTACATACAGTTTATGGGGTTGTGAAAGAGTCAGACATGACTTAGTGACTAAACAACAACAACAATAATGTTCCCTTTAGTTGGGATTTGGCTGAGACAGTTTGAAGATACTCAGTTTATGTCTGTTGCTACAAGCCCTATCCCAGAGCCTCTCACTTCTCATGCGAGTCAAAGGGCTGGTCGGGTTGGTGGGAACCAAAGGAAAAATACAATTGAAGTTGCCATGTAGGGTGGTAGAAAGAACAGAACTGACAGTGGGAAACCTGGTTTCTAGGACCATCTCTCTGAGGCATTGAACAGAGAGACTGATCTTACTTTCAACCCTTGGATCACCATTCACTCATCTGTGAAATGCACGTCATAATAATTGCCACAGTACACTGTTGTCATTGTTGTAAGGATGCACATGAGGAGATATGAAAATGGTATGTAACCTAGGAGGCAGGATGCACATGCCAAGAGGTTATTATGGTAATGTTGTTGTATCCTTAAATCAATGAGCTTGGGGGAAGGGAGCAGGGGGGAGTGACAGTTGATGAACACATGAAATCTTCTAAGACATTTCAGTTTCCCTGCAAGGTTCCATGCAGTTATCCTATATTCCTGGAGAACAAACCCCAACAGCAGTGAAGACTGCTTTGTGGTATCAAGAATGATACAGAAAAAAAAAAAAAAAAGAATGATATTGGTTATCACCCTTTCACCACAAGACTGAAATCTTTCATGTTGATTCTGGCTCCTAAGTCCAGTCCTTTTTCTATGACACCACTATGTTTTAATTCGTCAAGCACCTAATAGGATTTTGGCCCTGTGCTAGTTTCTGTCATCACCAGAGAGAGAAGAAACACATGCATGAAACATTTAAATAACCATGTGTGGTGATGGCATAAATAGCTCTGAGTTATAGCTGAGGAATATGGGAGGATTAGGGTGAAATCAAGTACCTTTTAATTACAGTTTAAATCAATAGCCTAGAAGACCCAAGTTAAATCATTAGCCAGGAAAATCCAGTTATATCTTTTTATTATTTAAATGTGTTCTTATTATTTAAAATAACCCAAAGAAGTGCATTTTACAAATCAGAGATGTAGCATTTAGTAAATGACATTCATTTATATCAGTGATATTTAGATTACTTTTACCATGATGTAAAAACCAAAATCAATGTGATGGGCTCCTCTTTTTTAACCCCAAAGTTAATTAAAAAGATATCTGTGAGATCATTGGAAGCAGAACCATCCTGATTTAAACCTATTAATCAAGGATTTCAGGAGGAGGGTAATGGGAGTTTTTGCATTAGAAGACAATAACCACGCTGAAAACAAAAGGTATTTAAAAATGCCCGATTAAAGAAAATCAAGCTGATATACTCAGATTTTTTTTTTGAAGCCAATATATATTTTAACAAAATCAGTAATACCACACATCATATTAGAAAAAGCATGGGCTTTGTACTCAGATCTATATATAAATGCCAGCTCTGCAAAATTCATGTAATACTCATGTATGCATAAATATATTTTTTAATTAAGAAAAATAAAAAGTAAAATGCAAAGTGATCCTTAAAGTTGAGGAGTATGTGGTTTAATTAGTCTTTGCCTCCTTCTTTCCTGCTCTGTCATAGACTTGAAGGGTCAATGTTATTCTCTTTTCAATTCCCAGTATCATCACAATTTAAAAGGAATTAGTCCATGGGGTGGGAGGTGGGAGGGAGGTTTAAGAGGGGGGGGACATGTGTATACCTATGGCTGATTCATGTTGATGTTTGGCAGAAACCAACCTAACATTGTAAAGCAATTATCCTCCAATTAAAAGTAAAAGGAAGTTGATACCCACCAATAAAATAAAATAAAATGAATTAGTCCAAAGAGTCATCCCAGTCTCCAAGTTCCTCAGACGTTGTCTCTGGTGAGTCTAGGGGCCTGGTGTGTGACTCTTCCTAAAAGGACCCTTGCAGATATATTAGTTCATTCTTGACTTTGAAGCTTCTTTTGTTGACTTCATGCTGAAATAATTGCTGGATGTTACGTAAATGTTGAGAAAATTGGATAAAAGTGCACTGGGGAGGGTCAGACCCATCTTGACCATTTAAGTATGTGAAGACACACATCTTTATAAAAAGAAGTTTGAAAGTGAAGAGGAAAAATCACCCATAATTCTACTTCTTTAACCCAACTATAATCATTTTATGTTCATCTCTGATTTTGTTTTTTGCTGGCATATTTTGCATCATTATAATTTGAATGTACTTATTATTTTGCACTTTTGGTCATTTTTGATAACAGCTTACTAGCTTATTGCTGGGATTTACTCTAATTTACAAAACCTAGCTAAATTACTCTAATTGACATAATCTAATGTACATAATCTAGAGAAGATAGATTTTGGAGTAACAAAACATGGTATTTGAAGTTAGATTTTAGAAGGCTTCTGACATTGGTAAAATTTTGAACTTTTTCTTAAAGACAAGCAATGCCATGAAGTGTTTCAGTGAAAGGATGGACAGAGACAGCCACATCTTAACGATTGTTAGTATAATCACACACACACACACACACACACACACACACACACGGGATTCCAGTTCTTGGGGTCTCAAAGAGTGCAACACAACTGAAGCGACTTAGCACAGCACAGCACATGTACACCTATATATTTGAAGTGGATTAATAGTTCTCTTTTTGTATAATGATTTTTTTTAATGTGTGTTTCATGTGTAGAAGGGTGTTTTTCCTATCTAGATTGTCATCTCTTTGCACCCACTACCATATCTGCCTCTCAGGTTACTGTGGATTCAGGAGACTCCCATCAGTGTGACCTGCTTGCCTGACAGGTGGTGTCCCAAATCCAAAGCATTTCCCCCCAGTAAAGAGTGATTGTGTAGCTGCACAGACTTCCTCCCTGAAAATGTACCTGAAATCCCAGTCTTCCTGCGGGGGGCAGTTGAAGAAGCTATACTCAATAACGCCCCTCCTCTCCCACCGTCAGGTGCACCTCTTTCTCTACGGCCCCACCTCTGTCTAGACAACCCTGACAGTGTAGAAGTTTCCATCTCCTTTTCCTTTCCCTCTCCCTGTTCCCTCCCCTTCATTTTTTTTTTTTTTCCCTCCCAGGCGCTTCCTGCCTGGAAACAAAAGATTGGTCCCCAGTAGCCCACTCAGGGTGATTTTAGTTTTCTGCTCCCTCTCTGATTGGCCTCCGCGCGGTGCAGAGCCCGGGTGACGTCATAGCGGAGCAGGGCGAGGGAGCGGTTGCCGAGCAGGGCTCGACCGCGGACAGGCAGCTGTGGGCAGCGGACAGTCTGGGGTCTCGCGCGGGGGGCTCCAGCTTTCCCCTGCCCGGAACGAGTGTGCAGGAGCGGGAGGAGAGCCGGGGGAGGGGGGTGGGGAGCGGGCCGAGCCCGAGCTGCGGCTGCGGCCGCGGGGCTGCAGCGCCCCAGCCCCGCCAGCCAACCCCAGCGCTCAGAGGGAGAGGCAAGGTCTGGACGGGGTGGCTGGACCAGTGGCAGGTAAATCCCACGATGGATGGTACCCGGCTCGCTCTGGGGAAGGGGGTGGCAGCTGGGCTCTGCTTTTAGGCGGCCGGGCCGATTTTCTACCCGCTCGGACCCTCCTCCCACTGTCGCGGAGCCCTGGCCTCGAGTCCCCTACGTTGCCTCCCCGGAGCCCTGACACCCGGCGCGCACCGTGCACGATCCCGGCTCGAGATCGCGGACAAGTGGGTGTGTCGGGGCCATTCCCGGATGACCAGGGCCCCTTCGCTGGGTCAAGTCCTAGACTCGCTTGCTGGGGCCTGGGCCGCTTGAGGCAAAATCAGCCCCCAGAGCTACGTCAGGGTGTAGGTCTTATACCATCTTCCCGCCTCCCTCCCCAGACACTGGAGCAGCGACAGCAGCGCTCCCCCCCGCCCCCGCCCCCACAAGGGGAGGGGGTGTGGCCGCGGCCCGGCAAGTCCGGGGGAGGAGGAACAGCCAGACAGAAGCACAGGGAAAAAGTGACGATTTTCTTAAATGGATGCCTCTCCCCCTTTCTTTTTCTTCATCCCCCTCCCCTTTTTTGGTGGGGTGGAGGAGGACAATCAGAGCAGACCTCCTTTCTTCTCCTGTGGTGACTAGAATGATGCAATAATGTCCCTAGAAAGCCCAGGGTCCCTCAGTTGGCTTCTGTCTTTGTCTGGGGAGCAGGGTCACCAGGTCCACTGCCCCCGTTCCCAGTCCCCCTCAGCTTGCCGGGCCCTTGCCCTCAGTTTGCGAACTGGCTTTGCCAAGATACCTGCCATACTTTGGGAGGGGGGAACTTGGACCTTTCTGATTCTTGTTCTGGCAGGCTCTCCGTCCCCAGGTGGTGGTGGAGGGGTGGGGTGGGGGAGCTGAGGGAGGGCGGTGCCTGAAGGGAGGGAGCCAGAGGCCCCACTTGTTTTGTTTTGTTTTGTTTTTTGGTCCCACCTTCCAGAATCTAGTGCCAGACTCTGGACTTGAGGGTTCTGGGCTGTGGTCTGTAGAAGCCAAGGAGAGAAGGGTGAGTGGCTTGGCTTTGGGAAGTATGAAGGGGGCGGCTGCAGTGCTATTTTTAAGAACTGGTTTTCAGCAGGGAAGCCTTTAGCCATGTTAGTCTTGCTCCCCCCATGGTTTTGCAGACTCAAATCCAGGCCAACTGTATGGCTGTCTGAGGTGTTGGAACAGAAGGAGGTCCATTCCTGTTGGTGACAACACTGTGGCCCTGTTCTGGGATGACCGAGGTATAAAGGTCAGTGCGGTTTTCACTGGGCCATCTGCAAAGTTATAATTGGGCAGGTCTGCGATTTGGTTCTTGAGGCCTCTCAAGACACCTTTGGGCAAAGGGGCTTAATATGGTAATAGACGATTAACAGGCCCAGGTTTGTATAGAGTCATGTCAGCCTCTGTTTCTTGATACAGATATCATACCCTCCTCCCCCATGAAAGAGGCAAAATAGCCAGAGACTGGGACAACGCGGGTAAAAGCTGACAGCTGCGAGATCTCGAGGGCAGGAGGACCTTGGGATGTCAAGGAGCAGGCCCTCCAAGCCTCCAGGCAGGCAAGTGGGCCTTGTAGGAGAGACCTAACAGAAAAAGGGGGATCGCCTGTGATAGGGGTACAGGCATGGGGCCACAACATCCTAAGGACGTTCCAAGTAGCTGACTAGCTGACCATTCCCACAGGTAGCAGATTTTGAGAGTTGGAGGCGGAAATGGAGTATAGAGCAAGCCAGCTTGCTGAGGTCTTTGAGGGGAGGGGAGCAGACAGATGTGAGGAGAGAGGGAATTGAGGAATAACTGCAGGGCTTGGGAGGTGCTACTCCCATCAGAGACTGTTATTACAAGGTCAGAGGCTGAGCTACTGTGAAGTCAAAGTGGGTAGCCAAGGCAAAAAAAAAACCCAAATCAGGTCTAGAAATCAGATAGAGTAGGTGGGTAAGGTCAGTGGAGTAGGTAGGAATAAAACCACAGAGAGAAAGAAGAAAAAGGCAGCGTTTTCCCAGGAGCCCAAAGGCCCTGATTTCCTTGGTGAACTAGAGGAAATTTTGCTGCTGAGGCACCTGTGGCTTAGCCCAGACTTAGGGGGACAATTTCTGCATAGCTGGGGAATCAGTAGCATTCCTACTCAGGTAAGCTGCCTTCAGGAGCCGGTAGCTTTGGTCGGTCGAGGGAAGAAGTTTGATGATGAGCAGGGTACTCTCTACAACTGGCTCTTCCTCCTGGGTAAGGAGAAGGGAGTGGAGGGCCAGGGCCTCAGAAGGGACTGAGGGAGCTTCTAACCTGGCCTAGACGGTAGGTTGACTGATTGTACATGGGGTGGGCCAGGGCTGGGCCTGGGGCCCCTGCTTGGGGGATGGGGGTATGTATCTGTCCATGCTCAAAAAGAAAGTCCTCCTTCCCAAGGGCCCATGTGCAGGCCAGGGATGGCGAAAACCACTGCCCTAGAAGGTAAGTGAAGCTGCTGAGGCATCTAGAGTTCAGCTTAAGCTCCCCTGTTGTTCCCCCCAACCTCACTACCTGCTGGAGGCCAGGCGGTTGCCTCTACGGGGACCGGGGTTGGAGGGGAGAGGGGCGCGGAACTCGGCTGCCAGCGCGGCACTAGGCACTACTCGGCTTCTCCAGCAGGGGGCGGGCAAGGGCAAGACTTCAGGCACCAGGGACCCGAGTCCTCCATTTCAGGTGTGAAGCCTGAGCCTCCGAACAAGTGACAGGCTGGCATATATTTCAAATCTGCTTTAGGGGTACCAGATGAACCTTCGGGTCTAGCAGCCTGTTTCCACTTCCTCTCAGAATGTGTTGCTTCCTCTCATGCCCCGCTTCCTTGTGAAGGTATTTGCATTTACCTCCATGGACTTCCCTTGTGGCTCAGCTGGTAAAGAATCCGCCTGCAATGCGGGAGACTTGGGTTTGATCCCTGGGTTGGGAAGATCCCCTGAAGAAGGTAATGGCTAACCACCCCTGTATTCTGGGCTGGAGAATTCCATGGACTGTATAGTCCATGGGATTGCAGAGTCACACACGACTGAGGGACTTTTCACTTTCCACGGTGATTACTGGAGTCACTAATATAGCCTAACCCGGAGTTTAATTGGAAATGTTAATCAATGCAATGGATCCGTGTCTGGTTTGCACATTTGGTCAGTTATCTGCAGGTTGGGGCGATCTGCACGGCACCCAGGGGGATGTGAGGAAGGGCAAGATGGCAGAGCCACAGCTGGCTGTGCTGGCAGGAAGCTTAATGAAGGAAGTAGAGCTCGAAGGCTGGAAAGAGAGAAACAGGTTTCTGGTGGGGAATAGAAACCAAGATAAGGCCTGGGTGCCTGATCACTGAAGTGATATAGGACAATCTTGGAGACCACACAGTGGAGATGGAGGCCAGGGTTTTGCCCTGAGGTGGGGAGGGTCCTGGATTTGGAGAAGGAAGGGTTTTTTTTGGTAGTTGTTTTGTCTTCTGTCCGTGGCATGTGGCATGGGGGATCTTAATTTCCCGACCAGGGATTGAACTTGTGCCCCTGCACTGGAAGGTGAAGTCATAACCACTAGACCACCAGGAAAGTCCGAAGAAGGAAGTTTTAAAGGGAAAAACAGCTGGAGTGGAACCAACCATGGGAGTCCAAAAGTCAGTGTTCTGGTCTGAGAGTTTCTTCCCCTTCTCTGGGCCTCAAGTTTCCTTGTCTTTCAAATGACCGGGGTGAACTAGGTGGTTCCTAAGATGGTAGTAACATTTTAGGAAGTGGGTCCATTTGTTCTTGGTAATGAAAAAAATTTCACTCAAGGAGAGGCCCTTCCCCTCAATTTACCCCTTTTAAATAATACTTTTGGGCATTCCTCTAATTTAGAGGAAGACAGTACAAAACAAGTCCACAACCACTACACACATTTCATCTCTCTCAGCAGTGTGGCCTTACTTTTATTTAAAATGAATGGGAAGGGGGTCGGATGGGGGGAGATGCCCACGTGTAGAATCTCCCCCTATAACCAAGACCCTGATGGCTCAGATGGTAAAGAACATGCCTGCAATGCAGGAGACTGTGTCTGATCCTGGGTCAGTAAGATCCCCTGGAGAAGGAAATGGCTACTTACTCCAATATTTTTGCCTGAAGAATTCCATGGACAGAGAAGCCTGGTGGGCTACAGTCCATGGGGTTGCAAAGAGCTGGACACAACTGAGCGACTAACACTTTTTACTTTTCACTTCAACCAAGCCCCTAAAACGCGCTATGGGGAATTTCACCCAGATCTTATACCCTGGGGTGGAGACAGATACCCAATAGTCGCTCTGACTCTTGGGGTGAAGGTGAAGGAAGGGCCTGGCTTAGGGTCTGTATCTTTTTCCTTCTGTCTTCCTCCATCCTGCTCTCTCTTTGAGCCAGGTGGACTTTTTGAATTTCTATACTTTTAAGACATTGCCCCTAACAATCAGCACAATTGCGCCCTCTAGTGACCTCAATGGGAATGCCTTTGACAGAGCTCCCCTTATACCCGGGGTGTCAGTGTTTAACCTGCTCTGCAACTACTCCCTGTGGAGAAGGGGTCCAATACTTCCAACAGCCCAGAGAAGAAACTTAGGCGGCTGCAGCTTCCTGCAGGCCCATCTGGGGTTGGGAGTTAAGAGAGGAAGCCATCCCACCCCCAGTGCCCAATTTCCTTCTTTGGGCCTGAAAAAGGTTCTGGAACATTCCCAGATATTTTCAGTGCTGGACCAGGCACCTACCATGGGGAGGGGGCGCTCTGTAGTAGAGAGAGTGGTTGTTCACAGATTCCCTCCCCCACCAAAGAGGTGTCAACCCTAATCCCCCGACAGATGGTGGCAGGAAGATGGCAGCAAGGCTGGGGTGTTGGTAGGCACACGGGGGCTCCACTGATCTCTACCTCTGCCTCCAGTAGGAGGCTGAGCCACAGGTGCACACACAAGCAGTATAAACACACAAGAAGATACACACAATGTGGCATAGACATATGATACACAATATAGATTAGACCCAGGCACCCCACAGCACAGAATAGATGGAATACACATGCAACACAGTACAGGCCCAGGGCACATATATAATATGGTACTGACCTGATATGCATATGCAATACGATATAAACACAACTACACACACACACACACACACACACACAGAGGACATGGTAGAGGCACACAAATATGAAGTGATACTGGATGCAGTTCAGACATACCTGACCCCATTTGTGCTCACACACAGGACACCTCCACTCCCGACTTCCAACACTAACCTCCAGACGGGTGGGAGGAGTGTGACCACTAGGTGGAGCTCTGTGTCCTACTGTTGCTGTTGCTCCTGCATTGGCTCCAGCTGTGCAGTCAGCTCAAAGCAGGCTGCCCTGGAGTTAACAAGCGGCTGAAGGGAAGTGGAGGTCTGCCTAAGGAAAGCTCTTGATCCGGCACACAAACCTGGAGCTGCTTGGTTAGTACTGGCTGGTGCACTTGCCCCCTGCCCTCCTCCAGGTCCTCTAGTGTGCCTCCCCACTAGGGGATGGGCAGGGGACTTACTGCGGCCCTTCTTTTTGAGCCCTCTCAGGAGCTTTGGCAGCCCTCTCTCCTTCGCCCCCACCCCATGCCCTTGTAGGATGGTCTCATGCAGGGGGGGAGGGGCAGCATACGGCTCAGCAGCGCAGTGGGTTGGATTTGGAAAGACTGCCTGGAGTGTGCATGTGGGACGGGCCCAGGGAATGCTAGGGCCCCCAGGGGACAGACATGCTTGGGAGGCTTGCCAGCAGCAACTGGCATTCCTGGGGGATGGCTTGGTCTTTTTATTCTAGAAGGGGGGAATTGGGAATGATGGGGCTTTTCCTGGCTCCCCGGGGCTTCAATTTTACTGTCTCTACCTTTAAAATACCCATCCATCCATCCATCCATCCATGTGTTCAGATTAGGACCCTCTGCGTGTGCTAGCTTGGATCTGACCCCGTTGGAAGTTAGCCCATAGGTGCTGCTCTTCTTTGAGGACAAAGACTGTGGAGAAGAGGCGGGCAGGGAAGGAAGGAGAAGGATTGCAGAGCTTGGGGTCCTGTCAAGGAAATATCAGTCTCCTCCTTGAGAGGCTCAAGTGACTGTGAGGAAAGGGAGGGGTTAAACCGACCCTGTCTTCTTTGTGGTTGGGCATGGAAACTTCTTGGGGGAAGCTAGGATAAATTGTGACCTCCTAAAAAGCTCTGGATGTATTCACCCAAAGAAATCTAGAGAAGACTAGGGAAGACATCCCTGTGGCAGAGATTAGAGGAAAGTTCCAAATAGGATTAGAGGCTGAGGCCCTCAGCAGCTCTGAGATGATAGAAAGTTAGGGAACCTCAAAGTGCTCTGCTCACCAACTCAGTGAGGGACATTTTTGAGAAGGAAATGGAAATGATGGTGGAGACTTGGAGGTTAAGGATGAAATAAGCTGAACAGCTGGGTCTTGAGGCAGCTCAGGTATCACCAGAGCCAAACCTGCATTTGCCATCATCTCATGGCTTCCTCCTGTCCACTGGATGATACCATCTCCTGTCAATATGCAAATATTTCACATCTGTCATATTTGACTGAGCGCTCTCAGCACTTACGCAAGCTGCTGAGGGTGGTCCACTCACTAGCAAGTAGATTCAGAGTGGTGAAGTGATAGCCATTCTCAACTTGAAACTCCCAGTTCAGTGCCCTGTCTGGACTCTGATGTACATGGGCTTTTTTATACTTCTTGACTCTGACTCTCTGCCTTCTTAAAGGATTTTCTGTAGTGTGTGTGTGTGTTTGTGTGTGTGATGTTTGGGGGAGATGGAGCAGGAGCAGGTGGGGAAAGAGGTTCCCATTCCCCCACAATGCTTTTCTTGGCAGGTTTCCCCCAAGAGAGAGCAGCTGAGTCCTTGCACCCTGTGACAGCTGCTGTTCCCAGCCCTGAGCCCATCGGAGGTCCTGCAGCAGTGGTGGTGTGAGGTGAGTCATGGATTCCAGGGCAGGAAGTTAGGGATCTCGGAATTCAGGTAAATGCCACCTTTCCACCAGAGCTCCTGCCATCAAAGACCCTACTTTCTGGGGACTTATACCACTGCCCTTGGTTTCCCATCTCTGATATGAAAATGACAGCTTTGACCTACATCCTGGAGTAGAAAAATAAGCTAACAGTCATTGTCAAGTCCTTTGCAAATGTCAAGCGCCATCTAGGAGCTTTAGTATAGAACAGGCACGCATCCCATCAAGCTGTCATTTCCTTTCCTCTTGCTTTCCTGATAGTGAAGTGGCATTTCGGCCACGTGCGACAAATTCACCAATTCTTTCCTGTTATTTCTACCGCCCCATAACCTTCATGTTACCTTCCTATTCAAAGCGTACCCCTATCCTGGCCATCCCAGTTTCGGGGTCTGGAAGGCTTAACTTAAACTTTCCAGAACCTTCCCTCTGTCTTCCCACCCAGCCAGGGGGTGTGTCCTTCCCCAACTCTCCAACAACGCTGAGTCCATAGCATGTAGTGTAGCCCTTGTTGCTCTGCTGCCTTAACTAAGTCTTGCATGGTTTCTAGCATATTCCTCTTGGCAGGTAAACTAGACTGAAGCTCTTCAGGAGTAGTGACCAAATTTCACAGTTCCCTAGTCTCGCTCAAGTGTCTGACAGTTCCCTACCAGCTTTTCCATTTGAGCCTCTCTCTCTTCCTGTCCACTTCTTTCAGATTTCTTGGCTTGCCTCTCTGATCATCTACCTGTGTCTTTTCCTCTCAGGTGGCCATGACAGCTTCTTCCTCTTTCGTCTCCTCCATCTGGCCTTCTGTTGCTATATGCTACAGTCTAGCTATCTGTTTGTATCTTACTGTCCCTCTCTCTGTCTGGTCTTCTGTCTCTTTGTCAGTTGCAGAGATGTCTCTCATATTGCCCAAGGCAAAACCAGACAAGCAAAAGAGAAAAAAAATACCCCATGGGAAAAACAAACAAACTCAAATAAGAAACAAGGAATATGCAGTGCAGTTCTCTTTCACACTGAGCCTGTCCTGGGCCTCCAGGACAAAGGAGAACTGCAACTCAGTGGCAGGTGTTTCTGTGATGCCTTCTCATGGAGAGGGAAGCTCCAGACTTTTGGCCATGAAAGTGAAGGTGTGAAATTACAGCCTTGTTGATACCGATGCATTCAGCTTTCCAGAGATGCCCTGGCAGGGGATCCTCTATAGAGCTGGAGCAACAGAAGGTAACTAGAACTGGCTAAAACAAGAGGCAAGCCCCTGGGTCTCTCCTGGGTGTTCAATGACAGCCACAATAATAACTTACATTTATTGAGTACCTACTGTTGCCAGCATTATGCTAGGCGTTTTTATTTGCATGAGACCGTTTGATCCTACAGTAACTCTGCAAGGTAGGTATTTTTTTTTTTCTGATAGTTGCTGTTTTTGTTTCTGATTATAAAAGTGATACGAGCACGAGGTAGGTATTTTTATCATCTCTCTTACCCATGAGAAGATAGAGGTTGAGAGCAGCTAAGGCACGTGCATGTAACTCAACATATATTGTGATTTGGGGCAGGGGAGACACTTCCTGAAGTGTCTCTCAGCATCTTATTTTGGAGCCCTCCACTGTTCACATAGACACATGTGCATGCACACACAAAACATGCACACTCACACACTCTTGTACATTGACGTGATCATATTTACCTCCCTGGCTCACACTCACTGTTCACACCGGACACATTTATAGCAATGATCACCCTTAACCCCTCACCCTCGTACATGGTCATATTTCCAGACACACTATGTACTGGTACATTCCTACTGCCATGCACTGATACATACATTTATTTATTTTATTTTTAATTTAATATATTTGATGCACTGTATTTTAACTTTGTTTTTTTAATTTTTGGCCCACCACATGACATCTTAAGTCTCCGAGCAGGGACCAAACCAGTGCCCCCTGCAGTGGAAGCATAGAGTCCTAACCACTGGGCCGCCAGGGAAGTCCCCATAGTCATATTCACCTTTCCATACTGACACACACCCATGCTCACGTTCTCATACACTCACCCATTGATGTTCCTTCTTACGTTCTTACACTCCCAGTCATACCTACAGACTCACATCCACACAGATGATATAGTCACCCTTAACTCCCAAATTCCTACACAATCACACACACTTTGTGTACGGATACAGGTTGACATTCCTCTGCCTGTTTCTCATGCAGTCCATACACACACTCAATTTCATATACTGTGACACATTTGCACTGTCATCACTTTTCCTCCTTACAGTTACACGTTTACACATCTCATAACTCACCAGGACACACACATGTGTATACATGCTCATATGTTCACATTTATACATGCTCACACCATAAACACAATCTCACCTATTTAAACTCTTGTTTTTGTACACTCTGGATTGCTTTCTCTTCCACTCATGTACTCAGTGCTGACACAATCACTGTAACTCAGTCACATTTGCATGTAATCACACTTACACATGGCAACACTCATTTTGACAGATTCACAATAGTGCTAAATAGTGACCCACACTCTAATGTACACACCCATGTAAAACTTTCCCTATGTATACACATAGACTGATTTTTACCACATTGACACACTTTCTTACTTCACATGCACACATACATACACATTGTGGCACACTCAGTTGTGTTCATGATCACAACTGTCACCCCCCCCCATTTGCCATTGTTCTCTTCTCAGCCTCAGCTAAAAGGAAGAGAGTTGCTCTTAGGCAGGTGCCATTGGGACTGGATCTTTCTAGCAGAAAGTAAGGAGATTTATGTCTAGGATTAAAAAGAAGCAACTCAAATCCTAGATCAAGTTTTACATCCTTTTGCCATAGATTCCTTTTGCAGAAATCATCTCTAATGGGCAGAACCTTAGCCAGTCCTTTCCAGAGAGGTTAGAATTTAGATGGTTTGTTTGTCTTTTCCAAGTTTATGGCTTAACTTGCCACTTCATTTCCCTCCCAAGGGGAGATGAAGGTGAGGCGTGCATTTCTTTAAGCACTGTTAGTGGTTTCCTATGCAAATGCAGGTGTCTGCTTTTATGTTTCTGATGTGGAATTGCCTGCTGATTAGACACGTGGAAAGGGCAGTCATGCTTCCAAGCAGGTACCTCTCATCCAGCCAGGTCTGCTTTTCCCCTGTTTACTCTGAATCATGGTATTCAAGGAGGAGAAAGAGAAGGTTAATGAGCTAGCTGGATAATAAAATGCATTTCTATTGTGAGTGTGCATGTGCATATATAGACTCCACTGGAATTTCAACAGCTGTTAAAAGTCAAGTCAACAGAGGAAATTTCTCAGTAGGCGGGGGTAAAGACAAGCTGAAGAAACTTCCTTGCACTCCAGACAGACTGTAGATTTCCTTGCAGAGGGTGAGAAAAAAACCCAGGAGTGAACCAGTAGATCAGGAGCCTGGTGCCAGAGCTGTGAGCCACCCTAGTCCACACCAGCACCCTGTAGGAGTCTCCCTAGTCTGTGGCTGCCCCTGCTGGAGTCTCCCTGGAGGAAAAATAGTGCAAAATACGACTGTGCTACCATGTGATGTATTTTCTGGCACACCATAGGGAAGAGCCTGTACTCTGGAATAACAGCTCCCCCCAACCCTGCCATGAACACCCATCATTAGATTGAGAACGTCTTCAATAGTAGAGACCACATCACTTTACCAATTTTGGATTCTCAATGCCTGGCATAATGCCAGACTCAGAGCAGCTGCTTGTGAAACTCAGCTAAGAAACTAAAAGGGATGGGTGGGCAGCAGCATATTGTCAGGACAGATCCAGTGCCTCTGTCCCTCCACCCCAGAATTCCAATGGCATTTACCAGCTCAGACTGAGAGTCCTCTGTGGACCTTACATAGTGGGGGAAATGCAAAGGGTGAAAGCCCCAGACTCTGCCTTTGATGTAATTTCCTTTGAATGAGAAAGATGAAGTCACCAACTTGAAACTGTAGTCCAGGGCAGCAGTCTTGAAGTTTGGGGTTAGAGGAATTTTTATCATGTCATCCAGTGGTTTTTCAACATCCAAAGGCCTTGAAGGCCCATAAGTGGTTGGAAACAGCAGTCAGGATTAGGGAAGCCACTTCCCAAAGCAGACTGCCTCATAGATGTCTTTCTTAAGCACAGGGAAGATGGTTCATCTTTATAGAAAATTGTGTAACAAAGCACTTTATCACTGGGCATAAGGCAGAGGAAGAAAAGTGAGCCTTTAGACCTTAATGGAAATCTTGTACTTAATTAAGATTTAGCCACCACCTCCTCCAGGAGACAGCTTTAGGGAAATTTCCTGGCAAATATATATTTGATCTATTCTGCCAATGTGCTGAGACTTAACTGAAAGCAAATTATAAAACTGACAGTACTGACTGAAATTTAGGAGGGGAAAAATGCACCTACCTGAATTCACTTCAATACAGTGAGGAGTGCTAAGTAAAGAGACCCACCCCTTGTATTTATATGGTATTTTATACTTCTCAAAATATCTAATAACCTGTTCATTCATTATGATAGAGGTGGTGTTGTTCATTGTTGTTCAGTCACTAAGGCGTGTCTGACTCTGTGACCCCATGAACTGTAGCACACCAGGCTTTCCTGTACTTCACTGTTTCCTGGAGTTTGCTCAAACTCATGTCCTTTGAGTCAGTGATGCCATCCAACCATCTCATCCTCTGTCATCCCCGTTTCCTCTTGCCCTCAGTCTTTCCCAGCATCAGGGTCTTTTCTAGTGAGTCCAGTTTTTGCAAGAAGCATTAGGAGCACCGACTCTGGAATTAGCTACCCCAGCTTCTGAATCCCAATTTGGCTACTTCCTACCATGTAACCTTGTTTGAGTCAACTACCTATGCTCAAGTCTCAGTTTCCTCATCTGTAAAATGGGCATGACACTAATACCATCTACCTCATTGAGTTGTTAGGATGAAATGCAATGTCTTGCTCAACAAATGTTGAGCACAAAGTCAGTGCTCAACAAATGGTAGCTCTTACTATCCTTACCACAACCCTTGGACTGTGGTGCTTTCAAAGGGGCAGAACCCTGAAGTAACAGAGAAACAGTATGGTTCTTTGCTGCCAAAGACCTGATTTTCACAGAACTTGTTGCCTGCTTTTCTTTAAGTTTTTATTTCTCTTAACCACAAGCTGGGTCAATGCTCATTCCCACTTAAGAAGAGTGAAAAAGAAAACCCATGAGCACTTCCTCAATTCCTGTGTCATTTTAGGACATCCTTATCTGGCCACTGTAGTGATGTTTCTTGTTCATTTCGATGTCCCCCCTCATCCTACAACATTTCCCTTGAAATCATGAAGCCTTCAGTAATGTCACCTTCATTTGCTGGTATACCGAAACTTAGGGGAGGAGGAATGAAAAAGACTCCTTATGCTGGTGGAGCCCAAGATCTGGTCTCTAACCACAGGCACACCTCTGACCTTGATTCTAATGCTGAAATGCCTGCATTGTGGGCGCTGGGTCTGCTCATTTCCAAGCTTTGTTCCAAAACATCACAATGGAAGCACAGTTCACCCATCTCAAAGCCCTAAGAGCTTTGTTGTCTATGCAAAAGCTGTGGTAACTGAGAACTCATCATTTCACATAAAACTGTAGTGTGATTGAGGAAGCATAAATAAGAGCATAGACTTTGGAGTCACACAGACATGAGATTGTATAGACTTTTTTCTATTATGGTTTATTACAGAATATTGAATATAGTTCCCTGTGCCATACAATAGGACCTGGTTATTTTTCCATTCTATATATAATAGTTTGCATCTGCTAATCCCAAACTCCCAATCCAACCCTCCCCCACCCCACCCCACCCGCCTTGGCAACCACAAGTCTCCAAAGTCTGTTCTCTGTGTCTCTGAGTCTGTTTCTGCTTCGTAGATAAGTTCATTTTTGTCATATTTTAGATTCCACATATAAGTGATAATCGTATGGTATTTGTCTTTGTATAGTTTCACTCTGTGACCTTGGCAAGTAAGCTGCTGTCTCTGAATGTCAGTTTCATCTGTAAAATGAAAATAATGATACCTCAAGGGTTATGCAAGTTATGTGAACTGGTTCATGAGTAACTTTTAGCAGAGTGCCTAGGACATAAATCTTAATGAATGGTGGTAATTTTATGGCCCATGAAATCTGTGGCAGTAATTGTAAACATCTTCTGTGGGCAACATACCTTAAATTGCTTTACTCATTTCTCACATGTGGATCATTTGATCCTCACAACCTCTTGGTGAGGTAGTCACCTTTCTTCTGTGAAGAAAAAGATTCAGAGCAATCAAGGGATAAAGCTCATTAGCAGCAGTGCTGGGCTGAGAAGGTTCCAGTCCAGGCTGAATATTTGCATCTTTGCTTCACAGCGTCTTTGAGGTGGTGGTTAGCAAGTACAACCTCTTTGAATTGAGCATAAACCTTGTGCAAAAAAAAAAATGTCTAAATGGTAGCTACAGTTTTTCTGTTCTCTGAACCATGTGGTGTTTCTCTCTGTGTCTCTGTGTTGTGGTGTTTCTCTCTGTGTCTTGTGTGTTGTCCAGCATGTTACAGAAGTGCAACAAATGTGACATCATAAGAGTGCCCTTTGCAGCAAAGCTGAGGGTCGTGGTGATATATGGCTATGGCAGGACCAGTTCCCACCAAAATGAAAATCTTTCTCAAGGCATGTCATGTGGTGTTGTTCATGCTGCTCGAGGAGTACCAAATGTCCAGAGCCTGGAAATAGAAATTCTTGAAATATACTGAAACACATCACTAGACCTCTGGGGCTCCTTGGCTGTTTCTCTTCTGACCTGAAAATGATGAGGCATCAACTTTAGGGAACCCTAGGAAAAGGATGGAAGGACAAAAAGATAAGCGCACTTTTGACCTCTCTGTGACATTTGCCTCATAGCCATACTCATCTTGGAATACTTTTCTCTTGGTTTCCATGATGTCATAGATTCAGTTCCTCCACTTCTTTAACCGTGTTTCTCAAGGATCCCTGGTTCCTCCTCCAGCCCCTAAATATTGGTGTTCCGCTGAGATCTTGCCTTCTGTCATCCTGTGTCTTATTAGGAGATTGCACCTGCTTCCATGCTGATGGTCTCCAAATTAATATTTTCAGCCCACATATCCTGCTCTCCATTGAACCATTCCATAATGCCATATAAACATGTTATGACTGCTACTCTGTCTATATTTATTGTCTTAATTTTGCTGTCTCTGTTGAGAGGAATGTTTCTCAGGTGGCACTAGTGGTAAAGAATTCACCTGCCAATGCAGGAGATGCAAGAGGTGCAGGTTCAATCTCTGGGTTGGGAAGATCCCCTGGAGAAGGAAGTGGTAACCCACTCCAGTATTCTTGCCTGGGAAATTTCATGGACAGAGGAGTCTGGCGAGCTAAAGTCCATGGGGTTGCAAAGAGTCAGACACGACCGGGCAACTGAGCACACACATTGAGAGGAATAGATATAGCTAGAGAGAATTTTTTCCCAATCACATGTGAATTGATGTTCCTTTCAGCTTTTTATTTTTGCTATGTAATAAAGACAAGGTTCTTAGATCTTTGTTTTGCTTCCCACTAGATATTTCTAGTATAATTTTTATTGAGCTATCCAATGTGTCACGGTGTTTGTTCTCTCTTCTTTGTACATAGACTTGTAGAAAAGTTATATATTTGAGGACCATTTGTAGATATTTAGTCTTTGTAGAATGTTTATGTTTGTTGGTAGAGTCTTTATAAAAATTTAGACAATTTTTTTATGAAACTGATAAGGGCTGTCCTATTGGCCAAAACCAGAATAATGTGTTCTTAGAATTCTCTTGGGAATATGATTACTGGTGGCAGTCCAGTGGCTGCTCATTTAAGGGGCCTTCCACATCATCATATTTGTTATCAGCATACCAACTTCATTAGCTTTTTAAATAACCACCATTCTAAGCTAGTTGTTTACTCTCATTTCCTAAAAACAAACTGAAGCACAGTTCTGTCTGGAATCCTGAACAAAAGGTAAAGGCTACACTGGGGATGTAATGAACAGCATGATGACTATAGTTAATGATACTGTGCTGTATGTTTGAAATTTGCTAAGAGAGCGGATCTTAGTGTTTTCAACATACCAAAAAGCAAAACAAAGCAAAAAATAAAACAATGTGAGATGATGGATGTATGAATTAATGTGATTGTGATAACCATTTCCCATTGTATACATATACTAAAGCATTAATCACATTGTACATCCCAAATATATACATTGTAAATTTGTCAGTTATCCTTAAATAAAGCTGGAAGACCCCCTAAAGGCTAAAAAAACCCATATTAGTCCTCCCACACTCCTCCGGGCTTCTTGGGATAGAACTCTATTTGTACCCAGATTTCTATTTAGGGTCCTGAGACCAGTTAATCCCACTACTAGCATCTCTGCCATCTTTGGCCAATGTCCAGAATAGAGCTACTTTTTGAAACCTCTCTTTTCCTGTTTCTATACTGCCCATGCTTCCTCACACATGGCTTTTTATCTAGACAGGCAGAGTCCAAACCCCTAAGAAAGGCATATGAGATCCTTCTTAATTTGGTCTTTACTGGTTTTTTTTTTTTTTTTTTTTTGCATCAAGTTACGTGTAGCTTCTCTCATACTGCATTGTCTGTAATCTTCTCTTGGTCTTAGTACATGTTCCTTGTGCCTGAAATGTTACCTTTGGTTATTTGTCCTTTTAAAATCAACTCAAGTATACTTCCTCTGTGAAGCTTCATTCTTCAGGCTGTTGGGAACCCCTCTCTTGTCCATCAGTAGCTACTTGTTGTCATCTTCACCCTGAGCTGCCATGGCCAACACCCATAAAACTGTTTTCCTCAAGGGCAGAGACTAACTAGTTCATCTCTTGCCCTAGACCATGGTGAGCTCCTACTTATCCTTCAATACCTTGCTCAAGTGTAGTATCCTCAGACACCTGTGGGGAATACTAGCTACCCTTCCTGCACTAACTTTTCAAAGCATCCCCCTCCTTCTGGGCACATATTAAACACTATATAAATGCTGAATGAAGGATTGAATTTATTTATGAAGATTTATTGATTGCCACAAGATTGCAGAACAATCAAGGAATGGAGCCAGAACTAGCCCTTCTTCTTTGGTTGGAGACAATTTTGGGGGGTTTATAAAAAGACCTAACTAAAAATCAACTCCAGAAATTAAAATTAGGGAACAAGATGCAACTTAGTTCTTAAATGGAACATGAAAGGAAGTGGTTTCTTTTCCCACATATTATAGTCTTTTTTTTTTTTTTATTATAGTCTTAATATATTTTCCCTCAAAGAAGTCTGTTCTGCTCATATATGACTTTAGGTCTGGAAAATGCTTTGTGCCACCCGTACTGGTCCCTTCTATATGTTACCAGGATCCTGTGTTCTGGCTTTTGAAAGTCTTATATGTGTTACTTTCTTCCAGAGTTTTAAGATCTGTTTTTACATAGGACCAGAATCTCTTAGTTCAGGAGAAACAGGTCCTTAGAAACATGATCTGGCATAGTTGGAGTATTTGTTTGCTGGGATATACTCCTGAATAATGTATTACACCACCCCAGTACTTCCCATTTCTCAAACCCCAGCAAACTCCTACTCATCCTTCAATACTCTGCTGAAGTGATATATGTCTGATCTTCTCTGAGAACATTAGTTACCCTTTCTGCTCTGTCCCTCTAATGCATCCTTTGCCTACCTGGGTTGCATCCCTTTGTATTTCCTATTGCATGTATGTATGTCCACCATCCTTATTTAACTGTGAGCTCTTTGAAGACTGGGACTGGTCTTCATTCATCTCTGTTTGTATGTATCTCCATGTACCTGACACAATACCTGGTAGGTATGAATGCTGGTGGCGTGAAGACGAAAGGCATGAACATCCATATCAAACACTTGCCTTGAATGTGCAGGTATTGGTACTAAAATCGGTACTAATTTCTCACCTAGTAGGAGAGTAGTCAAAAAGTGTCTTTTCTTCCTTCTGAACTCCTCCAGTCCCTCTTTTTTTTTTTTTACACTCTTCAATTTGCAAAACACATGCCCTTACCTATTCTGTAGTTGTATTGTTATCTGTATATTTAATATACATTTTATATACAATATGCAGCCAGAGATGAAACCCACTATTCAAGCCTATATAATCTCTTTCGGGGCTGGACATTGACTGATGTTTATCTCTTTACTCCCTGCACCTCGCATGGTACCTAGTACATAAGCCTCAATAAATATTTGTTATTGAAATAAATGAATACAAGCACAGATGGGTTGCTTAAGAGGCATGAGTTACTATCTGACCTTCTTACAGGGTAGCAGGTCTCTGTTTTGGTCTTCAGATTCTTTGAAATGAAAGTCAATCAGCAATCCATAATAAGAAGTCATGTACTTGGTTTCTTTTCCTATAAAAAGCAATGTCAGGCTGACATAAGATCTTCCCTTTTCCTCTCTTTATACAGCTGTATAACTCGCTGGTGATTGGCTGACATAATTGTAAGTGCAGGGAATGTATTAGGCTCAATCTTAAAGGAGAAAGAACACTCTGAGATGACCATTGCTTTATACAGAATTGTAATACAGAGTTATATATATTTATTTATTATGAACACTCAGCTTTCCTCCCATTTTCCTGCCACTTTTTTTTTTTTTTTTTTTGTCATGCTGTATGGCACGTGAGCTCATAGTTCCCCAACCAGGGATTGAACCTATCTCTGCCGTGGAAGTGTGGAATTCTAACCACTGGACTGCCAGGGAAGTCCCTTCCTTCCGCCAGTTTTGGTCAGGATGTGTTCTAGGCCATAGTTCTGGCTCCACAGAAGTCATTGGGAACTACTGACTGAGTCCCTCTGCTGATTCCCACTCCTTGCACTAAATCCTGCTTCTGTTTTATCTGCACTTTTCCTACCAGGATATCATTTCCTTCATTTGAGAGGTAAGGGCTGGGCCCTATGATCTCAGTCTGGGGACTTCCCCAGGCCACAGAAACACTTAGGTATCTGACAGCCTTCTCTTTGTGTGTGCGGATGAGTACTGGGGCATCAAAACTGATCGTGTGCTGCAGGAGGGGTCTGCTCCAGCATGAACCAGTCATGAGCCATATCTTAGAGAACTGGGCAGTGGCAGCCACAACCATGTGGCTGAGTACCCAGCCGCAAGGAGAATGAATCACTTGGTGGATCGGAAGCTCATAAGTGAACTTAGCTGGTACAGGAAAGCCAGCAGGCTTGATTGTGAGGTCATCCTTTAGGCTTTTGGTTTCTAGAGGAATTTCTTTGGGTGGACTGTAATCTTTTCTTAGACCCAGGGCCAGTTTTCTTTAAGACAATAATAATCCCTTTTGGTGGGGGTAGGAGATGGGGAATTCCTACAACTAAGGCTGTGGCCAGCAGTTTATCCCCTACCATTTGTGAAGTGTGATAGATGGAAATTGGGTCTGATCATTTCCCATTCTTCCTTTTTTTAAAGATAATATTTCCTCTTCATTAACTATAGCCCCCCACATGCTATATAGACACATGCTCAGTTCTTTTGTAAACTTTGGTTGAGGGGCAAAAGCTGGAAGAAGAGTTGCTGCATTTTATACCAGTTCAAATTCTTTGACCTCCAGTTCTAGCAAAATGTCTTTTTTGGAGGGGTGGTGGGTAGAATTTGGAGAAGTCAATGGCACCCCACTCCAGTACTCTTGCCTGGAAAATCCCATGGACGGAGGGCCTGGTGGGCTGTAGTCCATGGGGTCACTAAGAGTCAGACACGACTGAGTGACTTCACTTTCACTTTTCACTTTCATTCATTGGAGAAGGAAATGGCAACCCACTCCAGTGTTCTTGCCTGGAGAATCCCAGGGACGGGGGAGCCTCGTGGGCTGCCGTCTATGGGGTCGCACAGAGTCAGACATGACGGAAGCAACGTAGCAGCAGGTGGGTAGAATATGAGCTTTGCTAAAATGATCTAAATTCCTAGTTTACAAAAATGTTATGTGAATGTCTCAATTGACCCCATGTAGCTCTTCTCTTCAAATGTTCAGTGGGTACCTTCCCTATAGAAAGCCAATTTGGGTATGGAAAAATTGAGACTAGACCAAGTTCCTAGGTCAATGAGCCATAAGGCACAGGTTTGAAAACAATGTCCAGACATCTCTATATATACAAAGAGCCCTAGCAATATTGGCAATTGAATTTTTAGGCTTGAGTTTAAGGGAATTTGTGACTTTCACTAGAGTCGATCAGGGAAGGGTATAATTATCACCCATGCATAGTCACAGAGAGCAGTTAGAACCCCAGAGACTCAAGATGTTGGTTTACCATATCCTGTTCACTTGGGCTGCTCATCTGCATCTAATTTTTTTCTGTCCAACAGCCTCCAAGGATACTGTGTTCTGTTTTGAGAATTAGGAAGTGTTTTATTACTTGAATTTTACTTCTCTTCCCCCCCTCCACATTTATTTGAAGCATCTTTTACTTTTTTATGCTTTAACAATTTCTACCTCTGTTCTTCCTGCATCTTACTTTCTCTTTTTAGAACATCAGTGTTGGAAATGAAAAGCCCAAACCTGTAATAAGGCATCAGTTTGCAAATATAAACACACGTCAGATGGTCATTAGCATTTTCTTGGCATTAGCTCATGCAGCATACACAATGAATAATAAAGTACGGTGCTGCATCCATTTAGAAGCTTAGGAAGTCGCTCAAATAGGGAGCTACTTGTCCCACATAATATGTGCAGTATGCCGTGGTATACCTATTAATTTCTTTATTTGCAACCTATCATTGAAATTTGCAACTATAATATGCTGGCTTATTGGATTTCATTAATGTGAAGTTCCTGATGCAAACAATGGAAGTCACTCAGAAAGATGCTAGCAGAGAATAGGACTACAGCAGAACTGACCTCATTTGCTCTTGTGTGTGAGACAGAGCATGAATGTGTTCTGTGTGACCATGTTTTGTATGTGTGTCAGTCGTGAGCTATCTTTTGCAGGATCTAAGACTGAAACAAGGCAGCTGTAAAAAGAGCTAGTGCCTCCCTTACTTGTCTGGCTGCTTTTGCAAATCTGCCTAATAAGTAGCTCAGCTCCTCTTGATCAAATGATCTTCGAAATGGCTTCCCTCCATTACATGCTGTAATGGTATCTCCCAGGCGAGGCTCTCTGAAATAGCACACCCCTGTCTCTGATAGCAGAGTTCCCTTGGTGAGTGCCCCAGAACAGACAAGCCCCAAAACAAGGCCATCTAAGAATTGGTCCTACCGGCCAACAAATCCTCCTGGAGTTGTGTCAGTAAATCTTCTAGCCTTGGGTCTTTGGATGAGAAATGCAGTTGAAATCAGTAAGTACCAGCCTCAAGTGGGTTGAAATGAAAAAAGGTAGAACTGTCATATGAATATTTGGGGAGGATGCAAGTGTATGTATAAAGAGAAAGAGTGTGTGCATGTGTGGGTGGGTTTACCTGGATCCACATTGTAATGGTATCAAGGGAAGGGAATTGAGGAGAGTTCGAGATTCTAGTCTCGGTTCTTGGCAGTTATTTTACGACCCTTGGGTAAGTCATTTAACCTCTATGCCTTGTTAATTCCCCATGTGGAAAATGTGGATGGTGCTCCCTTCTTCACATGTTGTTGTCTGGCTCAAATAAGAGCAGAGCTTGAATAAACTCGTGGTCCTTACAAGGTCATATAGTGAACAATGAGGTGTTGATAATCCAAAGGTGGCTGGCTTTTCCATGATGCCCAATTTCTTGGCCAATAGACTAGTGCCAAAATGTCCAAACTCCTTCTTGGCTCAGACTTGCTTGGAGTAAGCATATAGGCTTATTCAACGTTAAGAAAAATGTACTCAGAGCTTCAACAAATGCATAGAACATATAGAGTTCCATTCATTCCCTCACATGTGAATTTAATGCCTACTGGGAACAAGGCACTGTACTAGGCAGTATGAAAGCATGACAGTTATGACTGAGGAGTTCTTACCCTCTAGGAGTTTATGATCTAGTGAGGGGGATGACATTTTTAATGACTACATGCAGTTGGAGACCAGATGGTAAAAATGCTAAGCTGGGCCCATCAGGTTCTTGTCTACCTAGCCTGGGAGTGGGGGTTTAGGGCTACTGAGGGACACAGATGTGGCAGCTTCTCCTCCCTATAGAATGGGAGGAATGCCCTTTCTCACTTCTTTGGCATCTTAGCCTATTATGGGAAACAATGGCTGAAAATTTGCTAGAAATCTTCAGATGCAAGTTGCTGTAAAATGCAAAGCACTGTATATTCTTTGAAAGGATAATACATTGTACCCTTTGTGGAAGGTCAGGTGTTTTGTTCCTTTTTTGGCAATTGAAAACAGTTCACTACGTCTATTTACACTGTCAATCGTAAGTGTCTGGCTACTTCAGTTGCTAAGAAGGTGTCTAAGGTAAAGTGGGTTTAGTATCAGCATAGGCTAGTTAGCGAAGCATCATTTGTGTCCCCATCACAGTTTATACCTGGAAGCTCAGCTAGCCATCTTGAAAAATGTGTACTTCTGTTTACAAGGGAGCCCAAGAAAGAGCCAGCAAGTAACTCTTGGATCCTTTTTCCCACAACCAAATATAATTCAGTGTAAACACCATTCTCACAGTAAAAGCAGTAACCTCATCCCCAAATACAAAGAACAGTCCAGTGTTGGTATCTTTGTCTAAGGAGATGTTGGCTGACTTTAAATCTGTGTCAGCCTAATACCTCCAAATCTGGAAACTTATTAAAAGTTCACTTCTTACTGATCTGTAGAGCTAATTCTTGCTATAAAGATTTACCCAATTCTAGAAATTTGAAATGCCCTAATGTTCTATTAATGTCTTAACATAGTGAGAGTTCTTTGACTTGTTGACTACATTTTTGTGATACCAAAATCAATCTTCTTTCTTATGTGTACTTGTCAGTTTGATTGTCATCTCATCAGCTTCAGGTGTCTTGCAGCCAACCCTATTATTTTTGTAGGTATCTCAGAAATGTCAGAAACCTTGGAAATTTCCCCTGGGCTGCATCTCATTCCTGCGTTATATCCTCTAGTTTGATATGAGAGGGACATAAGCAGTATTGATGGGCTCACCGATTTATAGTAATGGCCTTGTGTGGTTGGTGGTTTGAGAACTTTACCTCTGGGTTTATTAGATAATGGCTGTGTGTCTGCTGGCCTAGGCTTTTGTTTTTGAAAGGAGGCCAGTATTAGTTTGTTTCTCATCGGGAAAGTATGCAAATAAACAGTGATTTAGATTTTTGAAAGCAGACAGAATAATACAGACATGCATTGTCTCTGTATGGTATCAGATACCATTGTCTCTGATGGTATCAGATCTGATGAAAATATTGATTTCAGTTGCCAGTGGCTTCATAGATGGTCTTGCAAGTCATAGGACCAGTATTTCTGGATTCTCACCTTTCACACATGCGAGTAGAGCACCTGTGACAAATGGGCACAATTGGTATTTTTGATTGTATCCAATTCCACACTTATGTCATGGTATGAATTTTGGCCACATTATCTAGAATATGTTTGAGCACCTATCTTTCCCCTTGACTCCTGGAACATGCAGGTTGGTGGCTTTTTTTTTTTAACCTACTGAATGTTCTCTGAGGGTTTCATTTGGTACCACATTAACAGAATACATTTGGAAGAATGAGAGAATGAGCAGTTTATACAGTGCCTAATCATTTCATCTAAAGTTGCCATGCATCTTGATAAAAGTTTTCCTCTGAAATACTTTGTAGTAAATCTCTGTGTCAAAAGGCGACTCAGTGAAGGGGTGTGTGTGTGTGTGCGCGCATGTACGCACATGTGTGTGCACCTATGTGCACATGCCTGCCCTTGCATTTGGGGGTGGGACTATGGAAGTATATAGCAGAGTGAGGGGAAAAGGGAGATAAGGAGGGAGGAAAATAAAAAATTAATCTTTTTTGTACTCTGAAAGAGGGTTGTTCCAGCTTCTTGGTTATCATGAGACAAGAGGCTCATTTCTTACTGCTGATGAATTTCAATTGTAATTACAGAACCTTGGTAAGCCACATTAACTCCCAAGGGCTGGACCAAAAATATACCATCTGCAAAAGTCATTTCAATTCTCTTGGAAAAAACCTAGTAGCCAAGTCTGAAAGCAATTTGTGAACAGATACAAGCTGTTGCTGGGTGTCCATTCAAATTAGCGGTTCCTCCAACAATGCAAAGGGCCATGTTCTAAAAGTGAAATGACATGGCTGGTGGCTGGGTCCAGCATGACCCACACTTGCAAGTTTCTTCTGTGTTGCAGAAGTGAACAACAACAGTTAAACTTTAAAGATCAACAGTTTTTCGATTGGGTTCCTGGAGAATAATGGTGCTTTTGTACAACTCTTGAAGTAGAGCCTACAGCTACCCCAAACAAAATAGTCTCTTTCAAGATCTTGGAAATAATGACCTCATAGGCAGATTGAACCAGCAATCCATTAATAGTTTCCTTTGTAGAGAGGTGTCTCAGGGGAGGGACCTGGCTTAGTAAATCAGCATTGTTTATAAACATAACAGAATAGACTCCCCCTTTTTTTCTATGTTTGTGGAATAGCTGGAGATACCTCCCACTTGGGAAGCAAATAGATTAACAGCAAGAGTGCCTTACATTGTAAATTAACCTCCAATTAAAATAAATAATTTTATATTTAAAAAAAAAAGAGTGCCTTACAGGGCCCTACCCTTTCTCCATTGGTCACCTAAAAGTATACTCTGAAGCCCTTGCTTTTAAGGTGAGTTAGAGATAAGGAGTCGCCCACATTATTCCTTTGTCACAAACTCAGAATTATCTGGGACCATTAGAAAAAGATGAAGATTGGTTGTGCCTTGTAAAGGGTCACAAAGAACTGACGTAATATTAGGATAATTTGAGCAAAACTGAATCTGAAATGTCTAGGTAAACTGAGTGTTTATTTGCTTCGTGTTCCTATTGTGAAAATGGACCAAGATTCTTCAGTTTCATTTCCATGTCTGTAAGAGATTTATTTCAGCCCTTCTTATAATCCCTTGATGAGTTGAACAGGATTAAACTGATTCCAGTTTGCTGGGCAGTAGAAAGGTGTGCCATTTAAGCTGGGTCCCTTACAGAATGCCTGTGATGTGGACCATGGCAAGTATGTGGTATTCATATTTTCGGCAGCAATTTCTAGTCTAGTATAGGAGAGTATAGTGTGAGCTCTATATTCCAAGTAGCCCTTTTTAATCTCGACCTGAAAAGAAACAGGGCATCTACTTTTTGAGTCTCTAGCCAGAGAGAGTATTTAAGGATGAAAAAAGCCACTGTTAGCCACACCTAGTTATTCACAACAAAGGCGCCTAGTATTTTGGATTACGTAGGTGCACTAGAACCCTGAATAGCTCAGACTCCTACTTGCCTTATTGTGTAAGATCAGTTTTGTATATAATTTTAAAGAGGCCATGTATGTTTCTCTGGCTTCTGTCATCTCAAGTTAAATATGTCCTCAGAAAACAGATATCATCCAGAATATGGTGGCTCTCTCTCCCCATGAGACACATTTTTCAGAAATCTGTTTTCTAAGTCTTACTTACAATCCTCAGTTCTTTTGCAATAACTTTCAAATTTCATTATTTTTACCAAGATTCTGTACATTTGAGCTTTATTTAATAATCATCTCATATTCAGGCATTATTTTTAAACCCAGAAAGGAAAACAAACAAAACACACACAAGGTGAAAAAACTAGTGCTTTTAATCTTTGTCTGGCAAATTCTTCTTCAACACTAAGTAAAAACCATGAACCTGTCTGATACAGAATACCATTGGTGAAATCAGTCTTAAACTCACTTATCTTCTGGAGAAAGAATGAATTGAGAAGGATCAAAATGTGAAAGGGAACGTAGACCCATTAGCACTGATTTCATATTCTAGTTAAAATTTTTACCACAGAGTCCAAAAGACTGTTCTATACATCTGTGTCTCTTTTGCTGTCTCGCATACAGTGTACACCCGTGGTGGATTCATGCTGATGTATGGCAAAACCAATACAATATTGTAAAGTAAATAAATAAGTAATAATAATAATAAATAAAATAAAAAAAAAAAAAAAAATTAAAAAAAAATTACCAGTAGTCTATGGATATACTTGATCCTTGGCATCACAGTTTCTTTTTCATTTTACCTTGTGCTATAGTCTCACCAGCTTTCCTGGTGGCTCAGTGGTAAAGAATCTGCCCGCCAAGCAGGAGATGCGAGTTTGATCCCTGGGTTGGGAAGATCCCCTGGAGAAGGAAATGGCAACCCACTCCATTATTCTTGCCTGGGAAATCCCATGGACAGAGGAGCCTGACGGACTACAGTTCATAGGGTTGCAGAGTCAGATATGACCGAGTGAGTAAACAATAAAGAGAACACAGTTTCACCCATATAGGAAAATGTGAGACTTACAAAGCTGGTGGTGGTAGTGACAAAACATTTACTACTGAATATTTTCACTGTCATGATTCCCCCCAAAAACTAGAATTGGTCTTAATTCATTAAGATAATGCAAGGCATGACATTTAGGCAAAGGAAAATAGATCTCTTGTGCAAATCAGTCTCACCAATCATTGTTTGTTGGTGGTCACCTGTGCAGATGGAGAAGCTATGAATTGGTACTCAGTTATTTTTGAATACTTACAGGCTCAATATATTTGAGAAAATTTTAAACAGTAAATTTTTTTTTAATTTCCACAATGTAATATAATTTAGAATTCATTACTGAAAATAATAAACATGTAACCTCTGAAGGGCTGAAAAGAATGATAGCAGATTATTTCTCATTAGAACAGGTAATGTTTTTGTTGTTGTTGATTTTCTTTTTTTTTTTTTTTTTTTTACAACATTGTATTGGTTTTGCCATACACTGACATGAATCCGCCACGGGTGTACATGTGTTCCCCATCCTGAACCCCCCTCCCATTAGGTATGTTATTGGAATAAAGTGATATGCTGAGTTGTGTTTGGAGAGCTCTTATACTGCTAATTAGTGCCAGTTAGTACTTGATGAAATTACAAAGATTTTGTTGCAGTAGGATTTGATTTTCCTTGTATTGGAAGTGGAGATTCACTTGGTAGGTACTCTTTAAAAACTGAGGTATTGTTGATTTACAATGTTGCATGTATTGCTGCTGTACAACAAAGTGATTTAGCTATATATATATATATATATGATTAATATATATATTATGCATTCCTTTTCATTATGGTTTACCACAGGATATTGAATATAGTTCACTTGTTATTTATCCATTCTGCATACATTAGCTTTCATCTGCTAACCTCAAACTCCCACTCCATCTCTCCCCCACTGTTTCCCCTGGAAGGTCCTTGTAACACCTGCCTAGAAATGGCAAGTGTCAGGGCCCTAGTGGAAAGACTTGAACTAGAGTGGGAAGACAGCTAGGAACTGAAACATTTCCTTGAGTTTGTGCTTTTCCAGTTCATGTAACCCTTCAGTGGGATGAAACCCAAATGTGTTCAGCTCTCGGCACAAAATACTAGAGAATAATGAAATTAAGAGCAGATTAGTTGCTAAGACCCAAACTGGTTCTTACAAGTCTGTCACCCCTGTCAACTCCCTTGTTGCCTCTTCTAGGAGATAAAATATGACAAGGAATAGGGTTATGGTGTCTCCTCAGGAAACAGTCCTCTCCTTGGAGTTCCTCTTTGCTCCTGGTGACACTTATCTCTGTTCTATCATCTACTCTGTTACTTGAAGATGGAGCAGTGCTTCTCCTAGCAGTCTACCCCAACTCTGCTGAAACTACCAGGTTTACTAGATTGTTTCTCAGTTCTTTCTCATAAAGCAATAGAATGTGTTTTGTTCATCAGGTACACACAGGTAATAATCAGATGCCAAAGGCATCCCGGTATCAAAGTTACTAACATGATTGTTGTGGGCATCAAAAATCAACAACCAGGCCTATGTCAATTCTAGACTCTGAGGAGGTGGTGCTATGTGACCAAAATGATCATTGTTGTTGTTCAATCACTCAGTCCTCATTCCTGCCTGACACTTTGCAACCCCATTGACTGCGGCACTCCAGGCTTCCCTGTTCATCACCAGCTCCCAGAGTTTGCTCAAACTCATGTTCATTGAGTCAGTGATACCATCCAACCATCTCATCCTCTGTCACCCTTTCTGCTCCTGTGCCCAATCTTGCTCACAAAGAGGAAAGATTGTAAATTGTGCATTAAAAGACTGTGTGTGGACAGCAGAAAATAGAGTGTCTTTGGGAGAAAGCATCTTAGGTATTTGTATCTACATGTTGAAAAAACTCACCTTTGCTTTCCTCTTTAGGAAATTGTATCATTAGGCCTTAGGGAGACAGCTCCCTTCCCTCTAGAAAAGGAACCCCTCAGAATGGTTGTCAAACCTGAGATTGCATGAGACCAGTGCTCCTGTTTCTAAGACGTTAGACCTCCTGTATATACCAGATTGTCTTTCAGACCTCTCTGAACTCCTGTTTTCACCTCCTCTTCTTTAGGAGCTGTGCAATCAGTTATAACTGAAAATGTCTGACGGTCTGGATAATGAAGAGAAACCCCCAGCTCCCCCGCTGAGGATGAACAGTAACAACCGGGATTCTTCGGCACTCAACCACAGCTCCAAACCACTTCCTATGGCCCCTGAAGAGAAGAATAAGAAAGCCAGGCTTCGCTCTATCTTCCCAGGAGGAGGGGATAAAAGTAAAGTATCAGTGGCCGGGCGTTGAAAAGGGGCTAGTTTATTCTTTCATTGTCGCTTTCTTTCTCAAGTCATTTCTTGAGCATGGGCTGTTCAGGGCCTGCCTGACTTTTGCATATCCATCTTCAGAGGCTACATTTTGTCAGAGGATGATGTTTGATTGTTACTGTAGGTTTACAGAAAATACACTTAAATGCTTTGTTTGTCTTTCACATAACATTGAATTCAGCAGTAAGCCACGGGAAATCATAGCTAGAAGACTGTTTTACAAATATGAATAGTGCCTTTCTTTCTGATAAAACTTAAAGGAGAATTTATAGTAATCCTTTCCTAACCACAAGTTGTCCTTATTAGGAATTTGAGTATTGGTGGATTTACTTCTGTATACCATTTTGACAACCAGGAAAATGTTGAATTGAGCATATGGAAGTCAGTCCAAGTGCCATGTTATTGTCTGTCTGACTATATCACAAAGTGTGCAGAAATTTCTGAGTCATTTGTTTCCTCTACCATTCTTCTGCCAGTCATCCCCTACACAATCAGCCTATTTTACACTAAGTATCACAACAGTATATTATCATTTATCCTTGGTCCTCAAATATCATATGCTGACACTTTGTGACATTGGGGAATATAAAATCCCTCATAAGTAGTTGTCAGGTTGTGTTAATTAGCATAAAGCCTAAACATAGCTTCTATAAATGTGACTATTGTGGCAGAAGAGAGTGAAACCAGGTACAAGGGCTCCAGCATCAGAGAAAGTCGCTAAAGGGCAAGAAGAGTAATATCTCTTGAAGAGAAAAGGGACACTCTTAAGCTTCTTAAAGGTAAAACATAGCTTTATAGGTAGCTTATATTGTATTAATGAATTTCCATAAGGAAAGCTTAAACTCTTATTCAGGCCAATATCGCCTCCTGTATACCTATGGCATGTAATAAATGCTTTATCCCTGGTGACCCAAGGATGGAAAAGACAGAAATGTTGTTAAACCTCTGGATTGAAAACAAAGGAATAAGAAAACACTTCCCTGGTGGTAAAGACTCTCCCTGCCAATGCAGGAGACCCAGGTTTGATCCCTGAGTCAGGAAGATCCTCTGGAGAAGGGAATGGCTAACCACTCCAGTATTCTTGCCTGGAGAATTCCATGGACAGAGGAGCCTGGAAGACTACAGTCAGACATGACTGAGTGACTAACACTTTCACTTTTCCATGCAAGGGATCTCCCATCACGTGAGAGGAATTTTTGAAGACATATTTTCAGACACCAAAGTGGATCCCGAAAAGAAAGAACTGCCTAGAGCAATGGATGGTTTGAGAAATGCATGGTGCACCTGGAAATGCATGCACGACATGGAAACTGAATCTTAGTTGACAGTGGTGCCAAAGAAAGAACCACTAGATCCTGCAGCTCCCGCGTTATGTCTTCCACAACTGTAGAAAGCAACTGAAGAGGAGAGTCATGTGCGTGCACAAATCTTTGGTGCTGTTGAGACCGCCATGCTTTGGAAGCCCTTAAACAATCCTGTTTGCCCTTCTGAAGAGCATGAGCCAACTGATGCTGACATGAGGCCAGCCGAAACAGAGAGGCTGGTGTTTCTGTTTTGTGCCAATACTTCAGGTGACCTCACAGTGAAACCATTACTGGTCTGCAGAAAACTAGGCCCATATCCTCTCAGAGGAAACAACTAAGCTAAGTTTCCAATATACCAGCATGCAAATAGAAAAGCCTGATGACTCCCTCTCTCCTTGAGAGATGGGTTTAACAGTGCTTTCTTGCAGAAGCTCAAGACTACTAAAAAGAAATCTTGAATTCAATGTCGTATTGATTCCTGCTTGTCCTTTTGGTTCCTCAGATGCATTGGCAAATGTGCATCCTCATTTTAACGTTGTCTTTATAACCAGTGGCATGATTCAGGTCCTGGAGCCCTTAGACAGTGTTTTGTCTGACCTTTAAGAAGACTTATGCCAAGCTAATGTATAACTTTGTTGTTCAGGATCTTACAAAGGCACCTCTGTCTAAAGATCCTAGTGCATGGAATTCCTACACCATCACTCATGCTGTATTCTTCATAAAAGAGGCATTAGATAGTTTAACATTAATGTGCTATGGGAGACTATGGGGCATGTACCCAGAGAAAACAATAATTGAAAAAGACACATGTACCCCAGTGTTCATAGCAGCACTATTTACAACAGCTAGAACATGGAAGCAACCTAGGTGTCCATCAACAAATGAATGGATCAAGAAGATGTGGTACATATACACAATGGAAGATTGCTCGGCCATAAAAAAGAACAGATTTTAGTTCTAGTGAGATGGATGAACCTAGAACCTGTTATACAGAGTGAAGTAAGTCAGAAAAACAAATATCATATGTTAATGCATACATATGAAATCTAGAAAAATGGTATTGATGAACCTATTGACAACGAATGGAGATGCAGACATAGAGAATGGACTTGTGGACACAGTAGGGAAAGGAAAGAGTGGGGCAAATGGAGAAAGTAGTATCAACATATATACATCATCATGTGTAAAATAGATAGCTGGTGAGAAGTTGCTGTATAACACAGGGAGCCCAGCCTAGGCTCCAAGCAGCAGCCCAGCCCTGCTCTGTGATCACCTGGAGGGGTGGAGTAAGAATAAGTATGTATTCTTCATAAAAGAGGCATTAGATAAGTTTAACATTAATGTTAAACTAATTTCCCCCATTAATATTGGGGAAAGGGGAGAGATGCTCAGGAGGGAGGTGATATATGGCTGATTTGCATTGTTGTACAGTAGAAACTAGCACAACATTGTAAAGCAATTTTCTAATTAAAAAATATTACATGGGAGAAAATTGGACTAGAGATAGAGAAGTGTCTTTCAGTGATTTCTCCTAAAGACCTTAAGAATATTGGAACAAGAAGAAGCTGTGGGTCAGGATGAACATTTGGCACAGGAGCAGTCGTTGGCTGAAGTTGAGTCTGAATCTATTGATGCTGATTTAAGTGATGACTAGAGGATGACTCAGGAAGCTCACAGGACCCCAGAGGTGATTATCATAAGTGACAATGAAGATAATGAGGAGGCTATAGTACTGGAGACAAATACAATTTTAAGCAACAGGAGAAAAATTTTTAGAACAAGATTAAAACCTCCTCCAAGAAAGTAATGAAAAAAAATGTGTACCTTTACATATCAAAGCTTACCTGTTCAGAGCTTGAGTGATTTAGCTGAATTCTTTAAGAGCTGCTATGATGCCTTCAAAAGAAAATCACTTTGGACAGAAACCATCTTCAGCAGAGCTTAAATCATCAGGTGGTACCATTTAATATGATTGCTGGACAGCTGATAAACTGCCTTTGTACAAGTCTTGAGTGATTTAATTGAATTTATGAAGAGGTGGAGTCTTTTTTTTACAACACCATGTTCAGAAGAAAGCAACCTCAGAAGAGCCTAAATCATTAACTGGTGTCATTTAAATATCTGTGCCAGACAGCAAATAAGCTGCCTTCAGACAAACTTCATTGCAGCATTATTTACAACAGCCAGAATGTGGAAGCAACCTAGATGTCCATCGATGAATGGATAAAGAATATGTGGTACGTTTACACAGTGGAATATTACTTGGCCATAAAAAAGAATGAATTTTCATTCTTTTGAGCTAAAGATTTGCACTCTATGCAAATGTGCTATGGTGTCTTCAGAAAAAGACTTGAGAAGACAGAAAGCATCTTGAAGAGCCAAAGTTGTTAAGTCATTTCACTGAAATTCACTTGCTTGTTAGGGCTAAAGCCCCAGTCAAGTTGTTTTAATCTCAGGATCAGACTTAGATGAAGACTCTGGAGCATGAAGATCCATGATTTGAACTAACAGTCCACCTCTGTTTGTTGCTTCACCATCACCCCAAATTTCCACTGCCATGAGTGGGTACATCCTTATCACCTCTGGAAACCATTTCAGGCTCTAAATGGAAACTATGCAAGCCTATCACTTTTAACTAATTCAAGCTATGTCAATTCTCATTATTCTGTTTATGTAATGTACTGTTATTATTTTGTTTTACTGCATAAAAAATACTTATGAGGACTTTCAAAAGTTCACATGTGACCTCAGTTCCCCTGCCATTTTTTTTTTTAATCACAGAAAATTATAATTTCCTCAGTGGAACTCTCCTGTATATAGGTGAGGGTCATTGAGGAACTTGACCCTCATAGGTAAGGAGGGGTTGCTGTTTATATGTTTCTGCCTGTGAGTGATGACTTGGGTTATACCACAGTCAGTCTCCAATGAATGGAAAGAGCACTGTACTTGGGTTCTGGAGACTTAGGGTCAAGGCCAGCTCTGCCACTGATTATTGTGACTTTGGGCTAATCACTTAGTTTTTTTGATCCTCAGTTTCATCACCTGTTAAATGAAGATAATAAGACATGGCCTACCTAGCAAAATATTTTTGATAATCAAATGTAATTCTCAATATCAGAGTGCTATTAAAAGTCAAATTTTAAAGTGCTAAGTAATTGTAAGGTGTTATTATATCTGTATCATTCTGGAACTTTACAAACAACTAAAAAACTAGGTTTTAGAATTCTTGTTTCTTTTTTTAAGTAACTTTGTCCATAACTAGAATTTATATGTCAGTTAATAGGAATTTTTTTTTAAGTTAAAATCAACCCAAAATTTCACAAGCCAAAGATAATTAACTGGGTTGGTATTTTTCCTCCCAGTTCTTCTCATCATATGGAAATGGTCATTATTAATAAAAACTTGGAAAATAAAGACAAACATATAGAAAAGATAAAAACCACTCATATCCACAAATCTCAGAAACAATATTAACATTTAGTGGCTTGCTTTCCATACTTTTTAATAGCTATATATATATAGTTTTTATATAGTTAAAATCATAATATATAGTTTTACACCAGCTTTTTCACTCAACATTTTATCATGAACATTTTCCCTATGTTTAAAAAAATTTTCATAAATACAGTTTATGATGGTGTAGAATATCTCATCATATAGTAGCATCATGGTTTATTTAACCATTTATTTTGTTGGTTATTTGGGATCCTATCCAAATTTTTGTCACAAATAATGTCATATTGTCTATTTCTTGAGTTAAATGAAAATACTTGCTTTGGTGACAGCAGAGGTTTCTGTTTGTTTGTTTGTTTTAAGGAATCTCTTTTGTTGCTACATTTCATTGACCGAATGGAACTTCAAAAGACAGGTAGAAGAAAAACAAGCAGTAAATATAATTTCCAGGTTGAGGACCTGTCTTTGTTGGAGGCCTTCCAAGAGCTGAATCTTGGTTTTAGAGCAAAGTAAGAGGGACAGTTGGCCACCGTATTATGATGCTTCACCATAGAAAAGTTTTCAGAATTTAGACCAGGAAAAGGATATCCTGAACACGAGGTTCGTTTTTCTTTTATGGACCCTGTGAAGTATGAGACTGATTAGGTTTCTCTTTTGTTGGCTGCTTGAAAACTTAGTGCCAAATGTGTGACCCATGCCTGGCACCTGTAATGGGCCTCTATGGTGTGTTTGCACTTGGTATAGCTTTCATCCAGGCTCCATTTTATGAGCTTATCTTTGTTTTGTTTTCCTTTCACTTGATTGACTTTGAATTTCTGCTGCTATCATACTGTATTTTGTGTATTCTTTTTTTGGGGTTTCAAAATTTATTGTACATCAGAGTCACCCTGGAGAGCTTGTTCAGACACAGCCTGCTGCCACCTCTCAGAGTTTCATGTTTATTTGATCTGGCTTGAGGCCCAAGAATTTGGATTTCTAACAAGCTTCCAGGTGATGTAGATATTGCCAGTCCAGGGGCCACACTTGGAGACCCACTACTTCAGGCGTGAATTCCTTGAAATCAGGAAACAAAGGAAGACCTCTTTGCTTTCATTTCCCTCTACCTAAAATATCTTTGGCTGGTTTCTCAAGTGGATAAAAAAAACTATTCAGATTTGACTGAAAAAGGAAAGAGAAAACTAAGAATTTTGTTGGGAGGAGCCTTAAAATCTGTAACAATTGTGCCTTTTCTTTCCAGGGGCTTAGCATCCAGGTAACAACAAGGGCCACTCCAGTTTCTAAGTGAAAGTAGCCAGGGGCACTTTTCCTTGTTACCTTTCTTTTTTAAAAAAATTAAAAAAAATTTTAATTGGAGGCTAATTACTTTACAATATTGCGGTGGTTTTTGCCATACAGTCACATGAATCAGCCATGGGTGTACATGTGTTCTCCATCCTGACCCCACCCTCCCATGTCCCTCCCCATCCCATCCCTTTCTTGTAAACCACCTTATATCCATTATGGAACATGGTGGGGAATAAATACATGGATGAATAAATCCATAAAAAATACATGAATAAATAAAACAGTAAGGCAAAGGCAATGAGACAAGTGAATCACCCAGGATTCTGAAAATGGCATAGTTCCTCTTAAAGGAAGAACATGTGGGAAAGAGGCAGGTGAGGCTACCTTCGGAAGGGACACGTCCTGTGTGATGTCTGTGTCATCTGAAGCGTGCTTATGCGTCTCATGTCTTGTGCTGCACTAGAGCTTTAGGTGTCTTTCAGGGGGTATGCAATGCTGTGTGAAGAGCTGTGTCTTTAGGGAGCACAGTTCATGTGTATTTTGTTTGTGAGAAATCCAGAGATTTGGGAGCTGGTGAGCCCTGCAGATGGAAGTAAAGGCCCCTACTTCCTGGAAGCAGACAAGGAGATAGTTGGATAAAGCAAATCAGGACGAATAGAAAGTGATCTACGATTGACTTGTTAGTTCCTAGTGTCAAGCCTGTGCCAGGCACATTACATGTATTGACTCTTTCAATTCTAATAACTACTCTGTATTACCCCCCTTTTACAGGTGAGGCCATTTAAGCTCAAAGCATTTAAGTAGACAGCCTAGGCTCACACAGCAGATGCCAGAAGCCAGAAATCTCCTGAGTCTTTCCAACTCCAAACCTTCTGCTTGTGCTACTCTATCACACGGTCCTTTTTATTGCCACTCAGAAGGAAAGAAAACTTTTTTTCATGTTTTTTGTTACTGTTTAACATTAAAGAAGATTCAGTTATCCTTTATGGTCTTGTTATTCACATGTTTTGGTCAATAGACATTATTAACTTTAATTGCTCACAATAAAAAATTCTTAGTTTGCTAACTAGGCTGAACAGTATGCCATCTTTCTTCAGTGATGCTGAAGACCCTTTGGAATTTTGCAGTAGCTCAAGGTTATTTTCTTTGCATTAACAATGAGTGGGAGTCTCAATTAACTTAATTGAAGATTTTCGTAGCAGGAAGCCAGATGTCAGAGACGACTACATCCTGGATAGTGTTTACAATACCTCTTGGTTCTTCAAATGTAGACCATACAGCTCAGCAAAGAGTACTCTTTGGAGGTCATTGCTCTGCCCTTTGGGGAGTCTGAAGGACATAGGATCTTGCTTGTCCTCCAGGGCCAGTGCTCTGCCCCAGGGCAAGAGCCTCCTATATTACCCCCTTTACTCATAGAAGTCCACTGTGTTTGAAATGGGAAAATGGTGGGGTAAGGATGCACTCTGTACTAGGGCCTTTGATTCTATTTCAAGGCCAGTAAACAGGGAAGTTGAGCACAAATATGGTATCCCACTAGAGACAGCAGACAAATGCAAAAAAAAAAAAGTATGGAATGCAGGATTAGAAGATAAGTAGAAAAAAGGAAAGAAGCAATGGGGAGAAATTAAGAGAGGAATGAGGGGGAGAATTATGAGAGTTATGAGAATTATGAGGAATTAAGAGAGTGTACGAGGGGGAGATTAAGAGATGCAGAAGATATAGGAAATGGAGGAGAAGAGAGGAAGGCAGAAGAGAGATACATCAAACATTAACATGAAGGGTTGCAAGGAGACTAAAATTGACACCAGCTAAGGGATATGAAGTTGTTTTCCTCCTTAAAACAAATGAGGCCTCCCCGACTCCTTCAAACTTACTTGTGCCCTATATAATTATACATGTGAATGGAAGTGTATGGTTAAGGGCATTGCCTCATATTTCCTTTTAGTTTTCCAATATTGTCCATTGAAATTGTTGCATGTGTGAATTGGGTATAAATGCGAATGAAACTAGTGTGTGTTGCCTTGGAAGAAGATGGGTAAGAGTCAGGTTCCTGATAATTTGCCAGAATGATCACTTTTGCTGCAAGCTTTTGAAGATGATACCACTGAAGTTGACGGCTGTCTGTATGTGAGTGGGGGGTCACTAGAAGGGCTCACATGGGACCATCATTTCCTTTTCCCTATCATCCTTATGGAACATGCCACTTTTGAATTGGGCTTATAGCTACTCTTGCAGAATCAGGTACCACTTTGAGTTTTTATCTATGCATTAAAGGCTGCCGATTTTATAGAGAACATATATTGTTTTTCATAGACACTGAAGAGCTGACAGGGGGAAGTGGACTTACTATTCCACCAGAGGGAATGCAACTAGCCATAAAGAAATTCCAGATATGCCGATTAAGTATTATCAATTACTAAGGTTGAAATTTTCTAGGTTCTTTATTGGAGGATGGAGTCTAATGGCTTTAGCACATTCTACTTGAAGACAGGAGAATGAACCTTCCCCTATGGGCCTTCCCAGCTATATACATCTGGGGTTTGCTAATATAACAAAAGACATAAAAGCAGTGACTGTTTATGATAGCCCAATTTAATCTCCTTTCTTGGTAGTTACGTTTGAAAGGTCATCATTCAGTAGATGGGAAGTGCTGGGTTTAGATGGTGACATGATTCCTTAATTTTCCAGCAAAAACAGTCACCCTGTTAATATGTATGTATATTCCTAGTGAGATGATGTCTTTTGGATGGCAGTTGTAGAGTTATAGTATTTGGTGAACTTTCATATCAATCACCTCCTTCAAACCTCCTGTGATGAAGGCAAGGTTTATCCATTTTACGAAGGAAGGCAGAAGTTTAGAGAGGTTAACTGACTTTCACAAAGCTTCCCCACTACTGCTTACAAAGTGAGGCTGGCCTAGAATTTAAGATCCCGACTCCTGGTTCAGTGATTGATTATGATACTGCTTGTCATAAAAAGAGAGTCACCTAATGTGTTTTAAAAATAGGTTTGGGGCCAGTGAAATATCAAAAATGGAATTTTTATGGAAGCAAGTAAAACCTAAGAGCATCTAATCTATTTTTTCATTCAACAGTTACAACAGTAGTCATGCCTTTTTACAAGTTACTCCTCCTGAGGGCATAACTTGCTAGCAGAAGGAAACAGCCTTTGTTTAAAAAAAGAACATTGTTAATTATTTTTCCTTGATTCCTGTGTTATATTTTTCCATCCTTTAACTCTCTATTACAAAAATATCTTATACTTTATAATTAAAATATTAAAGAACTATATAGAGTCGCCTGTCCTTCTTCCCTTTAGATTCATTCATAATCCAATGTTTAAGGGTTTGGGCCCTTTCCCTCACTTACTAAACATTAGTTTCCTTTTCTGCTCAATCAGTGTGTATTTTGCCCAGGATGCTAGGTTTAAGCCAGAAATATATCTGTTATGTAGAACCTCTTTTTAAATCGTTTACCCACCTTGCTTTAAATACTTAGAGCAAAGAATTCAATCTATTTTTAGGCCTAATTTTCCATTGTAGTTACCACATAGTACTTTCAGGTATTTCCAATGGGAAAAATAAATTTGAAGGCCCACAAAATGTCATTCTTTCTACCAAAAATAAATAAATAAATAAATAAAGGAAAACTAGATAACTGGTCTCTCTCCTGTGTAAGGGAAAATGTGCATTTCATGAATCCAGGAGGTGAGACATTCCTGTGGGTCCCCTCTCATAATATGTTCTCCAACAGGATGTTTGTTTATAGAGCAGAACGGCCAAAAACTAGCACCGTCTTTGCATAAATCAGTCCCTCTGGAACTATTGTCCTCACAATGAGCACTCACTTCCTTTTTTTTAACTTTTTATTTTATATTGGAGTGTAGCTGATTAACAATGTTGAAACTATCACAATATTGTTATTTGAGCACTCGCCTCTTCGAAACCACCTGCAAGGCTGCTCTGTTGCTTTAGAAAGAATTGTTCTGGGATACTTAGTCTTATCCAAGAATAAGGCTGCAAAAGGTTTCCCTTGGGAGAGAGGGAGGTTTATGGCTCAGGGTGCTCAGTGACCCACAAAACAGGGGATGGAGCAAAATGGCATTTTTTTAAATTAAAGCACCAACTGCAGTACTTAACTTACTTTCCTGGTAGTTAAGCAGACACTAAGGCATTCTAATTCTTGAAAGACCACAAGGGTAACATTTTATACATGATTTTTGTGAGCCATTGACTAGCAGCCTCTTAGTGAAATAGAGAAAATGATCGAACCACTAAAAGTGTCTCTCATCCAGCTAAGGAGTGACCAAGTCACTAAAGATTGTCTCTTAGGAAAAGTAAAGGTTGTCACCCATAGGAGATGGGTGGCCCTTTGAAAATATTTCTCTATCCTTCTAACATGGCATTCCTAGAGCAAAGCTCAGAAATGTTGAAATGAAAAACAAGCATTTTAATATGATGCATCTCTAACCCAGCCACCTGTACTACCCCTGCCAGAAATGACCTCTCTGTCCACACAAGTTATTTGGCTTCAGGAACACACAACACTGAGTACAGATTGCTCCTAGGTGCGGGGAGCAGAAGAGGACTTCTAGTGTCAAGCTAGGGGTTGTAGGACGAGCGACCCTTCTAGGAGGGCTGCAAATCCAGTGCAAGCCTCCTAGTGAAATATGTTATTAGACCTCCTTTGTCTCAAATGAGCTTAATGGAAAATCACGTGATAGAGATCTGTGTGCAACCAGCCAATTAAATCTGAGCTGCATGCTGAATTTGAGCCCGGAGCTAGTTTATTAGCTACCTCAGTTTAAAAATGAGATAGAACAGAATTGGATGTCAATATAGGCTTACCTGGAGCATCTTTTGCAGTTTACTTACATATTTTACTCAGGAAAGATTGGTGTCTGTTTTTTATGTGTCTCTCTGTGCTGAGGGTCGTGGGGGGATCCTACCTGTAAGACAAGGTTCTCTGTCCTCAGGTCATTTTCGATTTAGGTGCACAAATCAGACACACACACACACACACACACACACACACACACGCAGTTTATGTAGAAAATGCCCAGCAGGTGATCTCCAAGGCAATAGATGCAGTGGCAGATGGATCTTCCGATTCCATCCCCACCATTTATTTTCTTCCTCAGCCTGTGTGAAAGAACAGCCATTTTGAAGCCTGCCCCCATCATCCCATGTGTACCGAGTAGCACAAAGCTACCTGGTTTGTCTTACAGTAGACACCTTTTTCATCATCACATCCATCTGCTCAAAAGCCGTTCCAAGCACACTCTTTATGACTGTCCAATTTCTTCTTTCTTCCTGATTTCTAAGACTATATCTGATCCATTTACTCTTCTTTCTTCTCAGTTCCTCGTCAGTGTGCTATGGATATTCCAATGTCTAAGCTCTGCTTCTCCTATTTTTCCTACTTGAGATGCCTTACCTTTCCTGCCTACCCCTTCTTTAAGACCCATCTCTCAAACTCTCCTTCCTCTCCAGCAAGCCCTCACTCTCCACCACAGAGTTCTCTGATCTTCTTTTCTTTGGACATACAACAAGCTTTATACTCTGTTCTTCCCAACTTAGCACCAAATTTTCTTTAGTCTGGTACTATCGGTCTCTGTTTCTTTTTTTTTTTTTAATTAATTTATTTTTTTAATTGAAGGATGATTGCTTTACAGAATTTTGTTGTCTTCTGTCAAACTGTTTCATGTTTGTTAAGCTTATTTCCCCAATGAGATCACACATTTAGAACATTCCTTAGGTTCCCAGTGAGTCACCCAGTACAATCTGTCACTGCACTGATCCACAATTCCAAGTCTACTGGTTAATTGACCCACTGACTGGTTCCGAGGAAAGGGGGCTGGGACCATAGCAAGCATTGTTCCTCAGAAGCAAGGTTGTGAAATGTTGCTGTTTAGAACTAGTCAGCCTCTGTGGTCTTTTCCCCTCCTTTGGAAAAATTGTTTCTGCATTTAAAAAATGTTTTATATAATATTTTGTTTTTTTTTTTATCTTTCTGTATTATTATGGCTTTCAATGTCACTTTTTTCTTATGCCATACATTGTAATTTTGCATGCTTTCCATTGCTTTTCTAAAAATAATGATTGTCCTATGCTTTTAGGCCAAATTTATATAGGAAAGTGTTTCTCTATGTCTGTCCTCTGTTATTCCTTTTCTTTTCCTTCATGCTCTGCTTTGAAGGAGCTAGATAGTGTTCTAAAAAATAATTCTGCATGTGACCATGACATCCAATGAGAAGGTCCAAAACAACTTCCAGGAATTTTAGGGGAAGATGACAAATGGAACTCCTACAACAAAGACGACTCAGGTGACAGTTTTATAAAATGCTTTCTGAAGGCAAGCATAGCACTGCCCTGGGATTTTGTCCAGGGGAGTATTTGTTGCTTTGCTGTACCTTGAACCCAGCACAACTGAGTTACCAATATATGCTTTTGACCCTAAAGTGGCACCTGGCAAGAGGTGTGCCTGAATGAGTACAGGGTCATCCCCAGTGTTGGGGAAAACAGCAACACTGCCATCACCACCCAGTGCAGCTCTAAAACATACCCTCCCACCCCTCCAGCCTTCTTGGGGAAACTGGATAAGTGTCTCCTCATCCATGAACACATAATGGCAAATAGGCGTGACCTGTCTCCATATATTGGGTCTCATTTCATATAATGAAAGTCATTCATTCATCCATTCATTTTTTCATTTGCTTATTCATTAAATATTTAGTGAATCAGGCACCAGGCGTTGGGGTATGTTGGGGTACAGAGGTGAGTAGGTGCCAGTTCCTGCCTTGAAGGAACTGATGGCCTAGTGAGGGACACAGACAAGTCAGTGAGTGAGTAGAGTTTAGCATGGTAAGTGCAATAGAGAAGTAAGCACTGAGGAGGGGTGTCTATTGAAGACTGAGGGAAGGAGCAGTTAGGGGAGGCTTCCTGGAGGAGGGGACCACTCAACTGAGGTGAGTCTTAAAGAAGGAATAGAGCCAGCTATGTATGAGTTGGGTGGGATTTAAGATACAAGGAACAGAATTATGAAGGCAGTAAGCATGACATAATATTAGTTGAGGTTCTATGACTATAACTACAGGTAGTTCAGCATAACTAGTGCATAGAGTGCTAAGGGGAAGGGTGGGAGATGGAGCTGTGAAGGTAATTGGGGATTGGGTTCTAGAGGGTTTATATATGTCATACTAAGGCATACAAAAGGGCTTTGGATATGATTCTGAAGGCAGTGGGCCAACACTGAAGCAGGGAAATAATATCAGATTTGTGTTTCAAAATATCACTGTAGCCACAGGAGAAGAATGAATGTGGATGGTGCAAAGGATGGGGGCATCATGAAAGAAGACAAGTCAGGCTGTGGGAATCACACAGGTGTGAAATCACAGAGGTCTAACCTAAGGGCCAGTATTGTAAGAATAAAAGAGAGCAATGCAGAGAGAACATTTAGGAGGAAGAGTTAATAAGACCTAGGTAACTAATCAGGCTTTCCAGGTGGTTCAGTGGTAAAGAATCTGCCTGCCAATGCAGGAGGTGCAAGAGATGCAGATTTGATCCTTGGGTCAAGAAGATCCCCTGGAGGAGGGCATGGCAACCCTTTCCAGTATTCTTGCCTGGAGAATGCCATGGACAGAGAGGAGCCTGGTGGGCTACAATCCATGAGGTCACAGAGAGTCAGACATGACTGGCTGAGCATGCATAGCATGCAGGCAACTAATCAGATGGTGACAGGAGAAGCTAAAGAGAGTGAGGTAGGGAACACAAGAGGAACTGTAGTTTCTTCTTGTAGATGGGGAAAGGCAGTTGAGAATTTGTTTTCTTTTGAAAATATTTCAAGTGAGGGGGTTGTGAGGCAGCCAAATAAAGGTGTTCAATAGGCGGTTAACTCCATGGGGTCAGAGGAGATCCATGTGGGGAGTCTCAAAAGTAGATAGTAATTGAAACCACACAAGTAGATGAAGTGACCTAAGGGAAAAGTGTGTTGATGATAAGAGATGAGGACCTAGGACAGCTCCTGGGGACTACTAGTTAAAGTCTACAGAAGACCCAGAAATGTACGAATAGACTCTAGGAAAGAATTGTGTGAAAGATGGTGAGGAGACGTTAGTTTCATGAAGATCATAGTCCGCATGTCAGTTTTGACTGTGAAGTCAGTGGCTGTGAGGACTGAAAAATGGCTATCTCAGGGAGGAGATCAGTTTGGGACCTCAGATTCATTTCAGTGGTTTGAAGAGTGAGGGTTAAGGAAGTCTAGATTGCCTTTTCAAGAAGTTGAAGCTAGAGAAGGAATGGTTGAGAGATTATAGCTACTGAAGAAAGCTATGTGGTAGCAGGGAGCTTTAATTTTTAAGGACAAAAGAAATCTCAGCATGTACTTTTAAAGCCAGATAGGAAGTGTCAGTAGAGAGGGAGAGACTGAATAAACGGAGTGAGACACCCCCCCCCCCGCCCCCCGCCATGGAGAAATGAGAGGGACAGGAACAGTGGAGCACCAGTGAGGGTATAAACCTCAGGTAGAAGGATAGGACAGTGTTCCAGTAAGATGTGAAGGGAGATGTTACTAATGGAAATGCATTCCTAGGAGTGGGACAGGAAGTGAAGTCAAAGGAGTTCTAAACTCATGGCCTCTGTTTTTTCCAGTGAAGTAGAAGGAATTTCTTATGCTGAAAGTAGAGGAGAGAATGAAGCAGAAGTTTGAGTGAAGTGGTGAAATTCTAGAGTATTCCCTAAGAGGAGTGGGAAAGGAAGTTGGCCAGGGCCAAGAAGGGTGTTGCAAGCACCACTGATGACCCAGCTCTGGTCCAGCACAGTCTACATGGTTGTGATTTTTTCCCCCAACAACTTTACCAGCCTCGGTATGGAAATGGAGGTTTCATGGCTAGATTCGATCAGGGTAAGGTTTTGTTGGAGAGTTGAAAGAGGAGGTCAAAGTAGCATAGTTTCCAGGGCAGTGGGTTAAGGGCAGTTTAAATGATGTACTGTAGAGTCCAGGCCAGGAAGAAGCTGAGAAGTTGGCTAAAAATGGAAGGGTCCAGGGATTGGAGGTTTTGTTGAAATCAAAGAATAAGTAAAATAGGAGTAATGACATGAAAGAGTGAGAAAGCTGGGCCCAGAGAATAAGATAACAGAGTTATCTGAGAGAATATTACAGAGAAAGGGTCATTCTGGATAATGAAAAGGCCTGACATAGCTGTGATTCTCCACTCTGCACATCATCTGTGGCGCTTCAAAACATCATTTGCCCAGGCCTCCCTTTCAGAAATTCTGATAGGGTAGGTTCTGAGTGGGCCCAAGATATTTGGATTTTTGTGAAACTCTACAGGTTATTCTGATGAGCAGCCCTGGTTAAGAACCACTCGTGTAATGGTGGCCATGGGAATGGATTGAAGGAGTGGAAAGGAGATGAAGTTCATTAAAGCTGAGGGGCATCAAGGACTTAAAAGGTGAGGGTGTGTGTGACAGAGGTGCCCATTTGTATATTATGTTTAACAGCAAGATGGCAGCACTGAGTGTTGGAAAGAATATTGGGAGCCCAAGTCAATGATAAAGGGGACTTGGCCAGGAGAACTAAATGGCAGTGACCTCAAAGGAGGGGTCTTTGTAGACAAGTGCAGAATTACTTATCTCAAACAATTTGGAATAAAAATGAGGCAACTCTGCCCTTCTCCATTGCCCTAGGCCTAAAGACATGGAATGGGGAAGAATGATCAGCGTCCATCAAGGATAATCTGAGAAAGTGATACCTTCGTTGGATAGCAGGGTTTAAAATGATTTTTCTCAACCCCAGCTGCTTAAGGAAATACTGGAGGGCCTTTAAAAATCAACGATTCTGGGGACAACCCCAGAGTAAATCTGAATCTCTAGCAGTAGGGCTCTGAAATCTCTCTCTACCACCCCTCCAACTCTCTCTCTCTCTCTCACTCACTCACTCTCTCTCTGACTTTTTTGAAGTTTCCCACACAAAAGTGATGCATAGTGAGGTTTGAGAACCTAAGGCAGGAAGTAAACAGTGCCTTTAACGAAGAGGTTGGAGTGAAGATGTAGAGGGATTTTAATGGAGTAAGCCCTAGTCACTAGAGGAAATGCAAAACATTGGAGTGAAGAATATAGGAGATGACAGATGACTTCTCCTTTAAAATGTAGGGGGATGGAGAAAGATGTCAAGATGAAAGACTCTGGAGAGACTAGCTGACCCCTGGAGTTACAGCCAGAACCCATACACATGCAGAAGGTCCCAGTACTAAACACCATTTGTAATTTGTGGTCTAGTCACCAATTTGTGACCTTTGTTCTAGGTTCTGATAGAATATGGTTGATAGTCTTACAAAGTGGTGCTTCTTCTTTGTGCTTCTGCTCTCTGCAAATATCAATCCAGAGCTGAACAGACTGCATCTCATGAGCCCAGGATTCAGGTTAGGCTGAGTCTTAATGTAAACAACCAATTCTCTGAGAATTCTCTAGAGGAGATACAGATATTTTTAGTATTCCTTAAAATAAAAAGAAAGAAAAAATTTCTTACTTAGGATCCAGTCATTGAACATTTGCTGAAGATTAGGCTCAAATCTATTGATTTTTTTAATGCTACTGGATAATAAATGTGGAAGTTGCTCAGTCATGTCCGACTTTTTGCGACCCCATGGACTGTAGCCCACCAGGCTTCTCTGTCCATGGGGATTCTCCAGGCAAGAATACTGAAGTGGGTTGCCATTTCCCTCTCCAGAGGATGTTCCCAACCCAGGAATTGAACCTGGTCTCCTGCATTGCAGGAAGATTATTTTACCTTCTGAGGCACTAGGAAAGCCTGGATAATAAACAGTGCAACTATTAAGAACTTAGGTTCTGTGGACACAGCTGGGACCTGGATTCAAATCCTGGCTCTGTCAGCTTTTGAATCCTGCATATGTGGTTTAACTTCATTGAGTCTCACTTTCTTCATCTGTACAACAATGTGTGTGTGTGTGTGTGTGTGTGTGTGTGAGTGCATGCTCACTAAGTCATATCCAACTCTTTGTGACCCCATGGACTGTAGCCTGCCAGGCTCCTCTGTCTATGGAATTTTCCAGGCAAGAATACTGGAGTGGGTTGCCATTTACTTCTCCAGGGGATCTTCCCAACCCAGGGATTGAACCTGCCTCTCTTGTGTCTCCTGCATTGGCAGGTGGATTCTTTACCAGCTGAGCAGCTCTGCCTTATAAAATTGTGGTTGAAATTAAATGAGATAACCCTAGAAACACTCTGCACGTGGTAAATATTCTCTAAATGCTAGTGACTACGTGTGCAGACGTAAGCTGTGTGTTAGGAAATGTGAGAATGAGTAAGATACAGTCTCTGCTGTCAAGTGTCTCAAATTTTAGCTACAGAGATAGGTATGTAAAGAAAAAATGAAAATGCAGTGTTAATCAGGGCCAAGCTCAGAGTATACACTGGGTCACTCTATGGGAGCAGGAAGAGAAGGGAATTTAACTTTGTCTGCAGAAGGAAGACAGGAAAAGTCTTGCCAAAGGAGAGAGAATGCTAGAGTGAGTCTTCAAGAGTAAGGATTAATGGGAGTTGACCACACAAAGCAGAGGCGTGTGGTAAGAAGTCAGGCTTTCCAGGCCTCAGCCTAGCTCGTATAAAAGCTTGGCAGTAAGAGAGAAGCTGGCAGTTGAGGGAGTATGAAATGGATAAGGAACAGTGGGGGCCACAGCAAGAATAGACAGTGGAGAGGTAAGCTGGGGGCAGATCATGCAGGCCCTTGGCTCACATGCTAGGGTGCATGATCTTTGAATATCTGGATAATGCAGGGTCTTAAAGGCAGGAATGTGGTCAGATACGTATATTCCAAAAGGTTATTCTGGCCACAGAGTAATGAATCACAGAGGGCAAAATTGGAGATAATAAGACCTGGTGAAAAATGCTGGTGCCTTGGACTAAGATGATGATGATTTGTGGAGATGAAAGAACAAAGATGGATCCAAAATGAGTTAGAACGTGATGACTGATTAAGATTGAATTAACAAAGGAGTCAAAGAAGCTCCCAAATTTAGAATTGGGCAGTTGGGCCAGTATTGGAATACCCAATAGCCAGAGTAAGCATGTGTCTAAGACCCAGCAAATTAGGGCACCCAAAATGTGAAAACAGTTTGGTTTGGGATATACAGTAGTTAGACAAGTTAATCATCATAGGAACATCAGAACTTTTGTGGCTTCCTTACCTTTTTAATGAAGTAGGATTGTTTTTATTTGAGAGAGAGAGTCATAATCTTTTCATTGCTTAGAGTCTCCCAAAGAGGAGGAGTCCAAAGCCTTAATCCTTCTCTGATCTGGGCAGTGAGTGGTTATCATTTCACTGAGAATATGGACACTGAAGGAGGAGCAGTTTGGATGTCCTGCCTCTGTTATAATTAGTGCTACATGATGAGAATGGCATAATTAGGCTGGTAAGGGACTGGCAATCAGGTGGCCTTAGGGAGACACCATTAAGCTGATTCTCGTCATTCAACTTAAGTAGTGGAACTTTCCTTGTAGCTCAATTGGTAAAGAATCTGCCAGCAGTGCAGGAGACATGAGTTCGATATCGGGGTTGGGAAGATCCCCTGGAGAAGGAAATGGCAACCCACTCAAGTATCCTTGCCTGGAAAGTCTCATGGACAGAGGAGCCATGTGGGCTGCAGTCCATGGGGTCGCAAAGAGTCGGGCACGACTGAGCAACTAACATTTATTTACATCTCAGTCAACATGCTTCAGTTGTGCTGTCATTGCTAATGGAGAAATAGGGAGAGCCTATTTGCTGGCAAGAGAGATCATGAATGCAAGTTGATATCATGATTAAAGATATAGCCTAAGCTAGGGGTTCTTAACCTGGATCCTAGGGAAATATTGAGCCTCTGAAGTTATATTCAGAAGTGTGTATATGTGTGTATAATCCAATTTTGTAGACAGAAGTACCACAGCTTTCTTTAGATATTTCATAGTGGTCTTTGATACCAGAATGGTCACCAACTACCAGTAGATTTACTGTGAAGTAAATACAGCTGCTTCTTCAGAGTTTCTCACTTGGGATTCTTCCAAGGCTCTTGAAGGAGTCCTACCATTTTTGTATTGTTTTTACTTAAAGGGAATATTCCTCTCAAATCACATAAAGTCTTTGTACCCACAAAATCTATATCTACCCCTGCCAACCACAGATTAGGAAACTACCCAACATGAGTTAGTATCTGGGAGTGAATGCCATCCAAGAGAAATGAATGCCAAAGACTGTGCTAGGAAAGGAAAGGCAGAATAAGAAATGCCCATCAAACAAAGAATGATTACTTAGGGAGGAGGAGGATTAGACCACATTGTCGAGGAAACAGAAAGAGAGGTGGTTAGCTATGTTCAACATGAATGGGAGATCAGGAAAGAGGAAAATAAGAAAATGATTACAGGAGTAGCGGGGTGATCAGTGGTGATCAGCGGACTGGCTAGAAAAGAAAGCTGAGTGTTTTGTTTGCCTTTCTGGACAAGTAAAAGTGGTAGTTGAACAATTATAAGTGGTAGTTATGGTCTATAAACATGCAAGGGAAGTAGAAGTACCTACAGAAAATGCTAATCTTCATTGTTCAGTTAAAATGATAGTCAATAAAATAGATTCACTGTAAATGTGGAATCTATACCGAGTTGAATTTAGATGGCACATATATACTTTTCAAAATGAGTCCTAAATGTGTTCTATGGCCAGGCAAAAACTTTGAGTGACCCTTATCCCCCTCACCCACTCCCCCCGACCGCCTCAACCTTTCTTTCCTAATCTTGTATCTTAATCCTCTTACTTCTTGAATTTCCATATTTGTGTCCCATATCTCTGTCCTCTGGCTGGCGAAAGGGAGCAGTGAGAGAGTCAAAAGAGAACAGAAGCCATAAGAGTGACCATTGGATATGAAATGTTTTGAATTTAAAATTTATCCTGGCAACCCACAGAACCAGTAATCCATTATGGTTAATTGAATGTTGTCTAAAACTCAGGGCAAGGAAACATCTATTTGAACCAGAATGTTCTAAATTTGCCACCCTGGCAGCTCTAAAGTTGATTGGTTTCAATTGGGCAAAACTGGTTCATGCTGACTTACCCAGTATTAGGAGGTTATTACTTTTTTGACTGTGAAATGCAGCCATAGCAGAGATACATACTCAAATTTGCTGATATATAAATGCCATCTTACAGTGTTTCCACCATAACTTCCTCCTGGGATCGTTTTGATATAGACTAATTTCATTACAGTTCCCAAATTTATTTCTTCAGTGATTATTCCTTTAAAGTTTTTTGACTTATTAACTATTAAACTATTTATTCATAATTGTGTCACTATTAAAAATCTGTTACTTGAGGACAATAATTTTGAACAGTTAGAACTGGACATGGAACAACAGACTGGATCCAAATAGGAAAAGGAGTTCGTCAAGGCTGTATATTGTCACCCTGTTTATTTAATTTATATGCAGAGTACATCATGAGAAATGCTGGACTGGAAGAAACACAAGCTGGAATCAAGATTGCCGGGAGAAATATCAATAACCTCAGATATGCAGATGACACCACCCTGATGGCAGAAAGTGAAGAGGAACTAAAAAGCCTCTGGATGAAGGTGAAAGTGGAGAGTGAAAAAGTGGGCTTAAAGCTCAACATTCAGAAAACGAAGATCATGGCATCCCGTCCCATCACTTCATGGGAAATAGATGGGGAAACAGTGGAAACAGTGTCCGACTTTATTTTTCTGGGCTCCAAAATCACTGCAGATGGTGACTGCAGCCATGAAATTAAAAGACGCTTACTCCTTGGAAGGAAAGTTATGACGTACCTAGATAGCATATTCAAAAGCAGAGACATTACTTTGCCACCAAGGGTCTGGCTAGTCAAGGCTATGGTTTTTCCAGTGGTCATGTATGGATGTGAGAGTTGGACTGTGAAGAAGGCTGAGCGCCGAAGAATTGATGCTTTTGAACTGTGGTATTGGAGAAGACTCTTGAGAGTCCTTTGGACTGCAAGGAGATCCAACCAGTCCATTCTGAAGGAGATCAGCCCTGGGATTTCTTTGGAAGGAATGATGCTAAAGCTGAAACTCCAGTACTTTGGCCCCCTCATGTGAAGAACTGACTCATTGGAAAAGACTCTGATGCTGGGAGGGATTAGGGGCAGGAGGAGAAGGGGACAACAGAGGATGAGATGGCTGGATGGCATCACTGACTCGATGGACGTGAGTCTGGGTGAACTCCGAGAGTTGGTGATGGACAGGGAGGCCTGGTGTGCTGCGATTCATGGGGTCTCAAAGAGTCAGACACGACTGAGGGACTAATCTGATCTGATCTGATGACAAAATTTATAAGGACATGGAAAAATAGCTACAAAATATTGGAATTGGTTTGAGGTTTCTAGTTCAGTTCAGTTGCTCAGTCGTGTCTGACTCTTTGCTACCCCATGGACTGCAGCATATCAGGCCTCTCTGTCCATCACCAACTCCCAGAGTTTACTCAAACTGATGTCCATTGAGTCGGTGATGCCATCCAACCATCTCACCCTCTGTTGTCCCCTTCTCTTCCCACCTTCAATCTTTCCCAGCATCAGGATCTTTATAAATGAGTCAGTTCTTTGCATCAGATGGCCAAAGTATTGGAGTTTCAGCTTCAGCATCAGTCCTTCCAATGAATATTCAGGACTGATTTCCTTTAAGATAGACAGGTTGGATCTCTTTGCTGTCCAGAGGACTCGTAAGAGTCTTGTCAAGCACCACAGTTCAAAAGCACCATTCTTTGGTGCTCAGCTTTCTTTATAGTCCAACTCTCACATCCATACGTGACTGCTGGAAAAACCATAGCCTTGACTAGACAGACTTTTGTTGACAAAGTAATGTCTCTGCTTTTTAATATGCTGTCTAGGTTGGTTATAACATTTCTTCCAAGGAGCAAGTGTCTTTTAATTTTATGGCAGAAGTCACCATCTGCAGTGATTTTGGAGCCCCCCAAAATAAAGTCTGTCACTGTTTCCCCATCTATTTGCCATGAAGTGATGGGACCAGATGCCATGATCTTAGTTTTCTGAATGTTGAGTTTTAGGCCAACTTTTTCACTCTCCTCTTTCACTTTCATCAAGAGGCTCTTTAGTTCTTCACTTTCTGCCATAAGGGCGGTGTCATTTGCATATCTGAGGTTTTTGACATTTCTCCCTCCAATCTTGATTCCAGCTTGTGCTTCATCCAGCCCAGCATTTCTCATGATGTACTCTGCATATAAGTTAAATAAGCAGGGTGACAATATACAGCCTTGACGTACTCCTTTCCTGATTTGGAACCAGTCTGTTGTTCCATATCTGGTTCTAACCATTGCTTCTTGACCTGAATACAGATTTCTCAGGAGGCAGGTGAGGTGGTCTGAAATTCTCATCTCTTGAAGAATGTTCCACAGTTTGTTATGATCTGCATAGTCAATAAAGCAGAAGTAGATGTTTTTCTGGAACTCTCTCACTTTTTCAGTGATTCAACGGATGTTGGCAATTTGATCTCTGGTTCCTCTGCCTTTTCTAAAACCAGCTTGAACATCTGGAAGTTCACGTATTACTGAAGCCTGGCTTGGAGAATTTGAGCATTACTTTGCTAGTGTGTGAGATGAGTACAATTGTGTGGTAGTTTGAACATTCTTTGGCATTGCCTTTCTTTGGGATTGAAATGAAAACTGATCCTTTCCAGTCCTGTGGCCACTGTTGAGTTTTCCAAATTTGCTAGTATATTGAGTGCAGCACTTTCACAGCATCATCTTTTGGGATTTGAAACAGCTCAGCTGGAATTCCATCACTTCCACTAGCTTTGTTCATAGTGATGCTTCCTAAGGCCCACTTGACTTCGCATTCCAGGATGTCTGGCTCTAGGTTACTGATCACACCATTGTGTTTATCTGGGTCATGAAGATCTTTTTTGTATAGTTCTTCTGTGTATTCTTGCCACCTCTTCTTAATATCTTATGCTTCTGTTAGGTCCATACCATTTCTATCCTTTATTGTGTCCATCTTTGCATGAAATTTTGTGTCTAGGAATGACCTGGAATTAATTCAGTAAAAAGCAGCAATTTGTTCTTTTTTTTTTTTTTTTTTTTACTAGCAATGTTCTGGGTAAGATATGATTTAAAACATTTTTAATGATAAAGAGAGACTTGCAACATTATTGATTTGCAATAATATTCTCACTGACAGAAGACTAAGCATCTGTTAAGATATGTTTTGTAATGTAAACATGTAAATTTTAAAAGTTCTAGTTACTTGATATTTAGCTATGGTTTAACATAGAAACACTTATAGATAAACACATATAGATAGTTTAAGCACTTTTCTATTCATTCTTTCTAATAGTAAAGGTTAGCTTTACTTGAGTCTAATGAATTTCTTCTTTAGTAGGTGATGTTTGATTCAGCAAAGCCAGTTAAATACAATCTACCTAGATACCTGTTGATTATATCATTAGACTGGTAAAAGATATAAATCAGTTTGACTACAAGTTTTGTTTGAATTGGATGTGGAAATTTGTAAATTATTTGGACCTGACATTTTGTCCAACTCTCGGCCACTTACTTATATAAAATTATAAATTCTGGAGTTAAGTATTGTTATAATTGCATTGGTCTCAGTTGTCATTCAGCTTTGTAATTATTTTGATGAACCTAACTGTACAACTTATGGATGCCAAAACTTTATCCCAAGTAAATACATGTTAACATTTTGCCTTTAGCCAATAAGAAGAAAGAGAAAGAGCGCCCAGAGATCTCTCTTCCTTCAGACTTTGAACATACGATTCATGTGGGGTTTGATGCAGTCACTGGGGAACTAATTGTAAGTAAGCTTCTTATTTTGTTTTGTAAGGCATGAAAAAATTTTTTTCCTTTGTGAAAATAGGTTTCAAAGAAGAATTGCCACGTCCCAAAATATCAGACTTGATGTTTTTGGTGATTTCAAGGAAGATGGACTTTGCCTAGTCTATCACAGGTGGAACTAGAGAGTGGCTTTAGAACTGGAAAAATTATTTTGTTCATCATGACAAAAATGTCTAATTGTGGTTAGCCTTCAACTTGATTGAAAATGCTAATTTGCTATGGCACAGGAAGCGTAGTCTAGATAGACTCAACTTGACATTGTTCTTTATCACTTGAAGTGAATCAGAGAACCATTGACTCAACTTGGCCAATGAAGACAGTCTATCTGAATAATTCAGGCTTTACATTGGATCCTGGATTACCTAGATAAATTAACCACACTAACCAAAAGTCTCTGTAAAATTGACCTTTTTTTCCCTTTGATTTCAAGAACATAGCTTACTTTTAGGCCTATATACAGGTATATTTTATAGACATTCAAAACAACAAACCTCATGTTTCAGGAAGAAATATTAATGGGTGTATTGTGTGCTTTAGTGGTTATATACTTACTTTATATTTGTATATATATAATATTTGTATATATACTAAATACCAATAAGAATTTCCCAGAAGGCTATAGCTATAGATCCAGTCTTTCTTTGGATATTGGTAGTGCCCAAATGGCACATAATCTCAGATCTATGATATTTTATGCCTGTTTTTTTTTTTTTTTTTTTTTAGATGTAGCATTTTTCTTTTAGATGGATAAAGGAAAAAGATATGGGTAGAAATATGTCCTCAGGAAGATCAAGTACTTTTTCATACTAGTAAGGACCTCAGTCAAAATGTGCATTTTGAGATAATGAGTAATTTTGAATGCATTCTGGAAAAAAAAACCTTTAGTAGAACCATCTCCATTGATTCTTGGCTTCTTAGAAATTTAGATATTAAATAAGTAAATTTCCTATTTCATAACATGATGGTTAGTGAGTAGACTTTGTTATAAGATTAAATTTTTGAAAAGAAGGAACAAATTAATTTGATTTAGAGAATCAAACCATGTTTCTAAATTAACAGACAAGTTATCTTTTTTCTTAATTCCGAAAGTAAGCTGTGTGAGAATGAAATGGAAATTGATTAAACATCTTAGTCTTGTAAAATGATATAAACTTATTATATGTTCTCAGTAGCAAGTAGAAGAGAATGTTAAGAAGTACTGACATTAATAAAGTTGAGATAATGGTTTAACCAATTTCATCATTGAAATCAGAGACATTATTTAAATGGCTTTGAATTTGAGCCCAGTCTCTGTTGTTTGCCATATTTGAGAATATTCTGTTAGCTACACTTAGAAAATATAACCTCACTGTCACTGCTACCACCATTATCACCACCACCAAAACCAACAAATCTTTATATATTGTTATTTTGAATAATCTGAACAAGTTTAGATTTTAAAAAAATCATAGAGATGATGCTTTTTTTCTGACGTTTGAAACAGTAAAAGCACTTAATCATTAAAAGTTTTCTCTTAAAACACTTCACTTATTTAAGAGCTCTCTTCCCCAGTTTTGACTTTTTGTTTTCTATGTGCTTTTCTTCTGTTTTATTGTCTTATTTCATATTTCTCTTATCTTTTATTCTTCCTTTTTGTTTTTGGATGTGAAAAATTTCCCCTCCACTGTTCTCATGTGATATAGTCTGGTTCCTTTCCAATTTTAAATATTTTTCCACTTTTTCCTACTTGTCTGACATCTTATGATACAATTTTTAAATTTATTATTATTATTATTTTTTACTTTACAATATTGTTTTGGTTTTGCCATACATCAACATGACACAATTTTTCTATCTTTTCTTTCCTTTGTTCTTTATGGGTTTTGAATGGAAATGAAAGAAAGTGAATCACCAGCATTTTGCTGACTGTAGATAAGTCGTTTTCACTTTGCTATCAATTAGAACCCAAAAAAAACAATCAGAGCGGTGTGGGGTAGCAATATGTGATGCACAGTCTTTCCAATCATGAAAAACAGCTCAATGCAACTGAACCAAACCAAACAATAACTTTTCCCCTCTTCTCAAAAATCTAATATTGAAATAAAGTGTTTGATGCAGTTGTTAGAAATCCACTGAATATGGATAAGACACAGGCTAAATTTGGAAATCTGATGTACTTTATTGTCATCATGATAATCTTTTATAACTATCTGACCCCACGTTTTTTTTTTTTAAATACCAAATTCTTTTTTTTTTACTATCTTAACCTGTGATTTATATTTACTGACTTTAACAATACCAAACGATAATAAGCTTTTAAAAGTCATTTTATTGGTAGGATTTAGAATTCAGTCTTAATTGCCCCCATACCACTAATTGATTATGTATATGTGCGTGTGCATGTGGAGGGGGAGGGACATAGTACTAAATTTTCCCACTGCAGTTGTTGAGGTTGAATTTTGAGCAATTGGTTGAACTATCTAGTCCAGTTGTGTCCCAAGGGCCTGTTACTTAGAATATTTGGACACTGATTTGGTGTATTGCTTGGTGCTTATCCTTTGACTAATCGGCCCATAAAACCTTGTACACTTGATCATATGCTTGGACCCTGAGGTTAAAATTAGGTTGGGAGGTGAGATTTGGGGTATGAAACTATTACAAGTCCTTACCCTTTATCTTGCCATTTTTGTCCCAAATACTTCAGAACTCCCCCTTCCAGACCTCTAGACCTGTGACGGTCGCTTCAAGTCAATCAGAGGGAAAAATGGTATGAGTGATATAAATAATCATTTCTTCTGATAAGATAAATGCTTGGCCTGTTGTATCATGCTGCCATTCTCCTGGACTACACTGGATAATCCCCAGCTTGATGTATATCTAGTTGTTATTACCTACATGGTCAGGCCTTGACATGTGCTCCTGCTTCTGATGCTCACACGTCTAGGTCTTCATGAGCTATCTAACTTCTGGGGTTTGTACCTCAATTTGGAGTAATGAGATGGCTTTCCGTTTACATCCCTTTGTGGCATACATTCAGATTTAAGTGTTAGGTCTCATTGATGAACTGGTTTATCTCAACTTAAAAAGGGAAAAAAGACCTTATGTCACCAGCATAGTCACATGGTAAGTATAGTTGTCTGGAGGATCTTTTGCAGTTGACAGCAGTTATTCCTGCTGTCTAGTGATCATATGACTATTATCACAAAAGTTTAGAAGTGCCATGAGAATGTATAGTAACTGCAAATATTCTAATGATTATGGTAATGATCATGCCAGTGATGTCTGCTCTAGTGGTTATGTGCAATGCATACCTGGTTTTGTAACACTTCATAACTCCTTTGGCCATTACAGTATTAACCAAATGCTATTAATTGCACTTAGAATCAGAACTGGGATCATGCATGGGCTCCTGAGTTCAAACTTTTGGCTTAAAGCTTTAGCATCAAATTGCGTGATGAATGCATGTAAAAGTGTCCTTTTCACTGTGCTTGGAGTAACCCCAAATGCCAGAAATCAAAGACCTGTATCCCAAATCAAACCAGTTGGGTCAAAGCATGTTTCTGTAGTGTTGTAAATAATATCTTTATTTAGACAAAGGTGTTACCTTATATCTGATCTTATTATGTGGGAAATGGGACTTTGGAACAGCAACATTAAAATGGAGATTGTTCATAATATGGTTTGAAATGAAATGGTTTCCCTTCCCTGGTTTAAATGACTCAGAAATTCAAACATAGAGTCTGGCTGTGTGGGAAATCCTTAATCTAGTTTTTTCTAAGCCAGCCATGACTTTAGCTCCAAAATACAGAAAAATCACTTTAATGAGGTCAAGGTTAAATTCAGCATCACAATATAACTCTTCTTTGAATTTTAGCCATACAGACACTTCCCATGTGAAACTGAAAATGGTTCACCAGAATTGGGAACTGAAATTTGTAAGTTCATCACATGGCCACTGGCTACCTGTGATCACCCAGTTGTAAAAGACGACTTACAAATTATTGTTGAAGCTTTTCATGATGCCATCCTTCTTTCCTCCAAATTCATGTTTCTGCCTTTTAGTAATTTCTCTAGCCATGTAATGGTAACTCTTACAATTGCTTATTTATGGAGGAAGCATCTGGCCAAAACTGGAATTATTGCATCCAAACTTTGGAACATTGTCGTTTTCTCTGTTTTCTGGAATCTGTTGTCCTGTAGGCTGCCCTGGCCCTGATGTAGTTAATGCCTCCCTATTCTCACAACCGCCCCGCTTTAGAAGGGATTTCCCCTCCCCATTCAGACCCATTGGTTTCATCTCCTCCCACCTTCTAAGTTGTCCCACATTCTGTTTTAACTTTCTTTTCTTTCTTTATTTACGTCCATTACAGCCAGATCTCTATGGCTCACAGATGTGCCCAGGGAAGCTCCCAGAGGTGCGTCACAGGCCCAAAAGAAGCTTGCATCAAAGTGCTTCTTTGAGATGTCATAGCACTGCAGCAGCAGGTTCATGTGTGTGCAGTAGAGTTGTTGCTTGGCTTATCTCACTTTTTTGTTGTCATTCCCAAACTCTGGAGGCCCACGTCACACATTGTTTTGCCGAGACTTCATAGGACAAAGCCACGTAAATTGTGTCTAGATGCACTTCAGGAATAGTGTGTCTGTTTCTCGCTCCAAGTTGCTCTTGGAGGTTGGATAATTATGAAATGGGGGCATCCATAGGCCGAACATGTAGGAAAGGATGCAAAGCTCACCTCCCAGTGTAATCTTTGCAATTCTCCTTGGTTAGAGTGCCAAGTACTCCCTCCTCTCTGCTCTAAATGCTTTGGATGATTGCAAATTTTCACAAGGCTTGGTTGCCACAGTCCCCAGGTTCTATGTGGCCGATGAATGAAGCGGGGAGGAGGGGATAGAGGGAGGAGAGGAGAAAGCTGCAGGGAAGATGCCCAAAGCAGCCTTTACTATTTAGCACTCCTGTGGTTATTGCTCTGCCATGATTCTGTTTTTGTCTCCTCTCAATCCCTCTTTATATTAAAGTTCTAGACCCCCCAAAATTGCATTTCATAATCACAAAATATGAACTGACCAAGGGTGAGGCTTTCCTTTTATTCTAAGAGATATTCTGATTACAACATGCTCAGAAACAGCTTATGTTATTCTAGACATATAAAACCTATTGATCTGAACTATACTATGCTGTGCACAAATTTAGAGAAGTCTTGCTATGTCTGCCCTGAGTCGCCAGAAAAAAATAAGCTAAGCCGTAAACATCATTTCATGGATGAGCAGAGTTAATATGGAGGTGATTTTCATGCGCTTTTTTTTTTTCTATCACAGTCATACTCCCACCCACCCTTTTAAGTTGGATCCTAGTTTTACCTATGTGTTTTAATTAGAGAAGAGAATGATTGCATTATTAAGTTACTAACTTTAAATCTAGAGTGTAACTTCAGTTTCCCAAGTGTAATCCTACAGGTAGCATGGGCTTCTTGGTGAAGAACTTTACTGGAACATGAAAATGCAGCTGCCGAATGTTCTGAGCTGCCATTCTTTCCCTTTGGTTGTCCACAGGGAATTCCTGAGCAATGGGCACGATTACTCCAAACCTCCAACATAACAAAGCTGGAACAGAAGAAGAACCCCCAAGCTGTTCTAGATGTTCTCAAATTCTATGATTCCAAAGAAACAGTCAACAACCAGAAATACATGAGCTTTACATCAGGAGGTAAGAATAAATCTAAGATATCAAAAAGTAAAGGAGAAGGAATTCCCTGGTGGTCCAGAGGTTAGGACTCCATGCTTTTATTGACATGGGCCTGGGTTCGGTCCCTGGTTGGAGAACTAAGATCCTGCAAACTGTGCAACACATCCAAAACAAACAAAAACCTGAAGTCATTTCAGTCTCAGAACTTTAGGATTAGAACAGAATGCCTGGAGGGCATTTGAAGACAGTTCAAGCTCCTTTTCCAAATGACTTCAACATAAGTCAGCCAGAGGATAAGTTGGAAGTTGAAGTTGATGTTAGGAGATTTATGGTACTTGAGTGATTTTAGAGCTCAAACAAGGAAATTTTCCAGTGAAGTAGTAGTTGTCAGTTTGAATCAGCAATCACAATTGTTGTTTTGTCTCTTCACTGGCGTGAAGACACTCAAGTCACTTAAGATCAGGCCTTGCGAAGTGTTCATGAAATAAGAGGAGTCTGGATCAAACCCTGGTCTCTTGAAATTAATTTTTTTATCCTTTTGATCATTGAATTGCACCATGATGACACAGCACAAATTTTATGGTTGCTGGATTATTTTGATCAGACCTCAAAATCAGACTTACAAAAAAGACATATGTCTTGGTATTTATAAGAGATCAAAATGGCTGTGTTCCTCCTACCTTATTTCAGCTTCATTTGCTAGCATGTGACCTGGCCTCTGACACGTTGATGTCCAAATTTGCACTATAAACAACTGGAGAAATATACCAAAGAATAATTTTACATTTTGAAAAGGATAATCTGGATTGCATCTCTAAAACAATTTATTATTTTACATCTAAAGGAAGAAGAGAATACTATCATTACAGCTCCAGCTAAAAAGAGCCCCTCCCTCTTGGCATTGGTTTTAATACATAGGGCAGATTTCAGAATTTATTCTTTATTCCATGTTGCCACTTCTTTTTAACCATTTTTATGTGTCACATTTTCTCAGCTTACAAAGATGAGATCCTGAAAACTAGGTTAGAACTCAACAGTATCTGAGTTACTGCTGTATTCTGAAACTCACCATGTGTTTTCTTGATGCTCTCATGTTGTGACTAATAGCATAGGAAGGGGAGGGAAGGAGCAGAAGGGGAAAAGAAGGCAGGGTGGAAGGAAGGAAGGAAGGGAAAAGAAGGAAGGAGGGGAAGAGGGAAGGAGGAAGCTGAGGAAAAATTCTGAATATAGATGAGTAGAGTCATACCAGTCAGGAGTAGGTAATCTCAGCATTGCTCAGTATAGGTGCAGTTCACTGGAGGCCTTCATTAAAACCTATAAAATGGGGTGGCGAGAATGTGATGATGCAAGGGTGTGAACTATTTTAACAAAAATGTCATTTGTCATGATATCTATTTAATACTGAATTGACAATTTTCCTTCTGGTCAAACACATGCGGTTTTTTAGAGCATAGTCTCTCAATGAGACAGTCTTTATAAAACAAAGGTAATATCTTTATCTTCACTTTTCAGATAAAAGCGCACACGGATACATAGCAGCCCATCCTTCGGTAAGTGAAAAATTGAAAATGGTCTTGTATGATTGGTATTTCTGGTGGTCCAACAGAATATAATTGTGCAGGACTAGTTTTTAAATACACATAGAGTCTTTTAAAAATAGTTTAAGAGGTATAATTTAGAATGATAAAATTCACCCTTTTAAAGTGTACAGTTTGATGCGTTTTAGTAAATGTATATACCTGTGCCACCATCACCATAATCCAATTTTAGAACATTTTCATCACCCCAATAAAGTCTCCCAAGTCTGCCTAGAGTTAACCCCATCTACCCCACCCTAGCCCTAGGGCATCACTAATCTGATTTTGTGGATTTGTCATTTTGGACATTTCACATAAATGAAATAATATAGTATATGACCTTTGGGGATTGACTTTTCTCACTCAGCATATGACCCAATTAAGTAAGTCGTATCACTGTCTCCATTTTACAGATGAGATTCAGAGAGGTGAAATAACTTGTCTAAGGCCATACCACTAACATCTTTTGGTGTCACCTGTTCCAACAAACTGAGATGAAGTGGGGAGGGGATAACTAAAGGTCCCATAGATAGTTTCCAGAGAAGTGACTGGAAAATAAGGAACTTAGCTCAAGGGCCTTGAAAGTGCTATAGTATCTGAAAGAATACTCATACAGAGAAAATCGTCTTAGACAAGGATTCTCTTTGTATGAGTTTCATTTTGATGACCTGATAGAAATAATTTCCTGCCCTGCCTGCTTCCTTAAGAGTGAAATATTCTAATTAGCATTAGTGAAAGTTTCCTAACTGCTTATTCAGAGTCATGGATAATCAAGCTAATTCTTCCTTTTATAAAGGACAAATGCTGGCCTGCTTGATATCACCCTGGGCAGTCAGTGTGACAGCAGTACAGTAAATCATTATTGGTGAAAATTAAAGACTTTCAAATAATATGGCAGTTCCTCAAAAATTTAGAAGAAAATTACCACAGGATCCAGCAGTTCCACTTTGGGATATATACCCAGAAGAACTGAAAGCAGAGTCTTGAGTAGGTATTTATACACCCATATTTGTAGCAGCAATGTTCACAGTAACCAGAATGTGGAAGCAATCCAAGTGTCCATCAACAGATGAATGAATAAACATTGTGGTATATCCTTACAATGGATTATTAGTCAACCTTAAAAAGGAAGGAAATCCTTACATATGCTACAAGATGGATGAACCTCTAGGACATTATGCTAAGTGAAACTATCCAGTCACAGAAAGAAAAATACCATGATTCTGCCTATATATAAGGTACCTAAAGTAGTCAGTATCATAGATACAGAAAGTGGTTGCTGGGTGAGGTAGAAATGGGGTGTGGTTTAATGGGTACAGAGTTTCAGTGATGAAAAGAATTCGGGGGATGGATAGCAGTGATGGATGCACAGCAATGTGAATATACCTAACTCTCCTGCACTGTACACTTAAAAATGGTAACTTTTATGTTATGTCTATTTTACCACAACTAAAGAGAAAACTTAAAAGAATAAAGGCTCTGGACATAAGTGTTTAGTCTTTTCCTCCACTTACAAGCAGAGGCCACTTTGGGAAAGTGGCTTGATTTCTGTGACCCTCTCTTTCCTCAGCCTTAACTGGGAATACTAATACTTGCTTCCTAAAACATGTGTGACTATTGAATATGATAATGCATATAATATACTTAGTACATTTCCTAGCACCTACTACGTCTTCATTAAATGTAAGCTACTACTGCTGCTGCTTTTATATGGCAACAAGGACGAAAACTCATTCTCTCCACACATGAGACTTGCATGAGGCCCTGGTACTGGTGCCTTGCTCAGAATTCTCAGAACAGAGCAGAAGGTAGCCCTCCTGTTCTTACTGCTCATTGCCCTCCTGCTGCTTCTTTGCTATGACAGCTTCCTGGACTCCATTGAAAACAGCACATGAAGGAAGATGATAACAAAGTGGGAAAGACAGAAATGCCAACCTTCCATCATCAACACATACTTTACCTCCCTTGACTTAATTACTGTCATTATTGTGCAATACAAGATAGATATGTTGACAAATAGTTGTTATCTCTTTAGGGAGGTCAGTTATTTTGAACACCAACTTCCTAGGATGGTCCATTGGCCTTATTTTTAGCTTGCTTCTATTGGTTTTACTTGTAGAACTAAAACTAACTCTACATAATGTTCAAAATATTCCATCAGATCAGGAAAGAAACTGATGAACTCACTGTTTGGAGTTAAGAACAACTGGATATTTACTTTTAAAAACATGTATCTATCAAGTGCCTCCTTGTCAAAACTAGGAAATTTAGAGCCCAGTCGAGTAAGGGAAGAGAAGTATGAACATAAAGAAGCGTAGTACCATATGGATCATGTTACACACCATAAAATATGTCCATTTTCTATGAGAATTCAAAGAAAGGAGCTTCCTTTTATCTGGGGAGGGATAAAGGAAGCAGGCCCTTTTCAAGGGCTTAAGCTCAGTGCCTAGTACAAAGTATGCACTTGGTACATATTTTGAACGTTGAATTAGAAAAATGCTTCATAGAAAAGGTGGAATTTGAACTCGATCCTAAAGTTCAGATGCGATTGGATCTGTGAAGATACAGAAGGGTATTCTTGGCAAACGGAAAGCATGATAAAGGGCAGGGTAGTGAAGAGAGCAAGGGGACAAAGGGGTATGAGTTTGAATGAAGACTAAGATGCAAGAAAAGGAATCATAGGAGTTCATCTTTGAAAGTTAGGTTGGAGCCAAATCATAGAAGCCCTTAAATAGTATTCTAAGGAATCTGGTCTAAGTAAGTGTATAGGGGGAAGCCCTTGAAGTTTTGTGGAGCAAGAGAGTTAAGTTATTAAAGCTTATAAAGAGTGATTTGATCACACATGTTCAGAAGGAATTAAGGACAGAAGGTAAGACTGGATGAAGGGAGACCGACTGGAGAGATATTGCAAGCATCCAAGCCCAGAGGTGATGTGGGCCTACGTGAGACAGTGGCAGTGGGAATAGAGATTAGATTTAAATTCCAGAGATATCTAGGTTACTAATTAGATGTTGGAGGAAAGGTTGATAATTGCAGGTTTTGAATGATATGTGGGTGTCCAAAAAGATGAGGACATTATCTTTCAGGAGGTACATATTTCTGTAAGAAGATGCTGAGTTTCCCATCAGGCAACTTGAGTTCAAAGGGCTGGCCAGATTTCCAGATGGAGATAATTGATTAAACTACTTGACTAAGGGTGGGTTTCTATTGATCAGATGAACTAAATTTGGAACTTTAAGGTCACGTTGGATCACTTCTTTCAGACTCAGTAACTTAGGACTGGGGAATTGTACTTTACGTACTTTTTATGATTTTAGGGGGAGATTGTACTTCACACTGCTTGTGCTTTTGTTGCATTAGAAACACTTCCAGTAGACCTAGCTATCCTATAGGATGTGACTTCATGGGATTGACTACGCCTTCTAGACATAGTCTCAATTGTTTATAAGTTTCAGCATCTTCTAGTAGCCTGGATGGGAATCAAAATAGAAACAATGTTGTAGTCACTAAATCTGTTAAACTAATGGCTATATAATTAATATGGAGTTAATGAGGCCTCCCATAGTTGTAGGAATCTGATTTGCTTCTCACCCATCACAGCTTCTTTGGTATTAGTGTTATTAAACACTAAATACCTTTCAGGGACCTACTCTTCAATCTGAGGCTATTTTGACTTTTGTGTATATTTATTGTACTATCAGGGCTTCCCAGGTGGCGCTAGTGGTAAAGAACCTGCCTGCCAATGCAGGAGACACAAGAGATGTGGGCTTGATCCCTGGGTCAGGAAGATTACCTGGAGGAGGGCATGGCAACCCACTCCAGTACTCTTGCCTGGAGAATCCCATGGACAGAGGAGCCTGGAGGGCTACAGTCCATAGAGTCCCAGAGAGTCAGACACGACTGAAGTGACAGCACACACACACACACGTTTATGCCATATCCAGATGCATGCTCTTATCTTTAGGCACAAAATAGCCCTTTTCTTGTTGATAAACTGTCAGCAGTCAACACAGTGATAACCTGCCTGGTACAAATTCAAGGCTTTATTGGCAATTAATTTGATTTTTACAATATATTCATTGATTTAAAAAACATTAAAACTCGAAAATGTTACATGAATAGTTCACTGTTTTTGAGCTCAGTGGAAAATGAAAGGAATTTAAAAAATCTATGGTGCTTAAATCCTGACCTGAATTTATCTCTGAGTGTGGGCAGGTCCTGGCCACCAAACTGCAGACAGTTCTGCTGATGTGTAAAAGATGAAATTCCCTCCTATCCCTACATGCTTAAATATCTTATTTCCCTTTTCTCATTTCTGAAGAAAAACAATGAAGAGTTAATATCTGGTCTTTGTTTTTATCCTAAGAGTACAAAAACAGCATCAGAGCCTCCTTTGGCTCCTCCTGTGTCTGAAGAAGAAGATGAAGAAGAGGAAGAAGAAGAAGATGACAATGAGCCCCCACCAGTCATTGCACCAAGACCAGAGCATACAAAATCAGTAAGTCCCAAGTGACTGTTTCCAAATGATTCAACAGATGTCCTTTGAAACAATCCTAGAGTTCGAAATTAGTTGATGGCCCAGTATCTATTGAGCATCTGTGTTCCCAGAACTAGAATAAGTGAGTGAAAGGCGCTCAGTTGTGTCCAGCTGTTTGAGACCCCATGGACTATACAGTCCATGGAATTCTCCAGGCCAGAATACTGGAGTGGGTAGCCTTTACCTTCTCCAGGGGATCTTCTCAACCCAGGAATCAAATCCAGGTTTCCTGAAATGATAGCTCAGTTGGTAAAGAATCTGCTGTGATGCAGGAGACCCTGGTTCAATTCCAGGGTCCAGAAGATCCCCTGGAGAAGGGATAGGCTACCAATTCTGTTATTCTTGGGCTTCTCTTGTGGCTCAGCTGGTAAAGAACTAGAATATAAGATACAAATTTGGTTGGGGCTACTGTTTGGAGATACAGATTAGCACATGACAGTGAGAGAATAATGCCAAACAATATATAAATACGTGCTAAATTTTAAAACCATTGCAGAAGTTAAGCTAGAGAATGAAATCCATGGGAATCACGAAGGAAGTATTGCATCAGCAGAGGAACCAAGACCACAATTAGCACAGTGTGTTTGGGGACCTCAAAAGACTAGCTCCTGAGAGCTTTCAAGGGCAGTATACTTGAAGCAATGTAAAGTTCTTTTTTTTGATAGAAATCAGTTGTCTTTAAAATCTTATTAAAGGCTGAGGGGCAGGGTGAAGGGAGGGATGAATAGGTGGTGCACAGGAGATTTTTAGGGCAGAGAAAATATTCTGTATGCTACCATAATGATGGATACATGTCATTACATTGTTGTTTAGTCACTCAGTCATGTCCGACTCTTTTGCAATCCCATGGACTGTAGGCTGCCAGGCCCCTCTGTGGGATTTTCCAGGCAAGAATACTAGAGTGGGTTGCCATTTCCTTCTCCAGGGGATCCTTCTGACCCAGGGACTGAACCTGTGTCTCTTGCACTGGCAGGTGAATTCTTTCCACTGAGCCACCAGGGAAGCCCCCGTGTCATTATACACTCATCTAAACCCATAGAATGTACAACACTAAGAGTGAACCATATGGTTGTTGGATTGAAAGTGATGAAAAATAGGGTACTTGAATATCATAATTCTGTTGATCCAGTCTGTGTGTGGCCAAAAATGTAATAGCCCAATGCTACCTTTATTATAGTTTCCTCTTCTAGTTCCTCCTGCTTGACTTTTGTAGGTAAAAACAGTTCCAGTTCGGTAAATACCTCTACAGAAATTGATAGTCCTGGAGGCTGCCATCTCATATACAAGATGATGGGATACAGATAAGGTGTTTCTGGAAAGAATCAAGGGGGAAGGTCAAACATAAATTTTGAGAATTAGAAGAGGGATAGCAAGTATGCTGCTGCTACTGTTAAGTCGCTTCAGTCGTGTCCAATTCTGTGCGACCCCATAGACGGCCTCCTACCAGGCTCCTCTGTCCCTGGGATTCTCCAGGAAAGAACACTGGAGTGGGTTCCATTTCCTTCTCCGATGCATGAAAGTGAAAAGTGAAAGTGAAGTCGCTCAGTCGTGTCCGACTCTTAGCAACCTCATGGACTGCAGCCTACCAGGCTCCTCTGTCCATGGGATTTTCCAGGCAAGAGTACTGGAGTGGTGTGCCATTGCCTTCCCTGGATAGCAAGTATACTCAGACCCTAAAACTTTAGGAAGATGATGTAATTATCTAGGGTTATACAACTATTTAGTTACAGAATTTTCACTAGTATTTGTATCACCCACACTCAGTTAGTGATTTTGGATTCAAGGGACATTGAATTTATTGTTGTTCAGTGGCTAAGTCATGTCTGACTCTTTGCAACTGCATGGACTGCAGCACGCCAGGCTTCCCTGTACTTCACTTTCTCCCAGAGTTTGCTCAAATTCATGTCCATTGAGTCAGTAATTGAATATATTAATGACCTAAAAAATTGATACTTCTAGAGTTGTAATTGTAAAGGATACATTTAATAATTATAAAAGTACATGATGAAAAATCACTGTGTGTATTTTTTAAAAAAGAGTGAACCACATGTAAACTGCAGATGTTCAGTGATTCTGATGTGTCAATATTGGTTCATCAATTGTCTTTAACTTGGAACAAAACTTTTTGTCTTTAAGATCTACACTCGTTCCGTGGTTGAATCAATTGCTTCACCAGCAGCACCAAATAAAGAGGTCACACCACCTTCTGCTGAGAACGCCAATTCCAGTACTTTGTATAGAAACACAGATCGGCAAAGGAAAAAATCCAAAATGACAGATGAGGAGATCCTAGAGAAGCTAAGTGAGTTTTTTTCCGCCATCATCCGTTTCTTCATGAGAGTGTTTCTCATAAACCACTTTGAGTGGGAATTAAACCTTTAAAAATTTGAACCTGCTTGCAGGCTCCCTGACGTCATGAGATAAACAGTTTGAGATGCACTGTGTATTTTAAATCTCCACCCCCCCCCTTACTCCTAATTACACAGAAACCAAATATTTTCACTTGAAAAAAAATCAATTTAGGGAAAAACTTCACTAAATGAATTAAGTAGTAAGTTTTATTTTAAGATTATACCTCCCCCAAAGAGATGAAACAGTCTGATGAAATATATCCTATGATCATACCCTAGGGGCACCCACCTGATCAATCATGATAGGTAATTCAACCTCAGAATCCAACACAGTCAATCAAAATGGGCAGCCACAATAAAATAGCCCTTTCTCTTAATTTAGGAACATTGCTATATGGACAGGAAGTCAGGGCAAACTGATGCTTTCAACCTCCTTCTTGCAGTGTTATTAGTGTATCCATGCTTGTGCATACACAGTTGCTCCATTTTACAAAACACTCCTTTTCCGGTTACCTTTCTAGGTCAGAGAGATTAAAAAAAAAAAACAAATTCTCTGTTGAAAAGAGCCAAAGTTCTGTGAAGCATACTCATTAAACTCATACTCCAAAAGCATCTAACAGATTGCAAGTTTTCTGCACTTTGTGCCCTCCGTCTAACTCATCCTTCAAACCTCAGCTCAAAAGATGCCTCCTCAGGAAAGCTGTCCTTGTCTCTCTCAGTATGAGTTGAGGGATCTTTTTGCTGCCTTTATCATGCGATGGTTTGATAGCATCACCGACTCAATGGACATGAGTTTGCACGAACTCCAGGAGTTGGTGAATGACAGAGAAGCCTGGCATGCTGCAGTCCATGGGGTCTCAAAGAGTCAGACACAATTTAGTGACTGAACTTTGAACTACTGTAGCAAATAATCCCACTGTACTTTGTCTTCTTCACTAGACCAGGAGCTCTTTAAAGATGAGATTGTGTCTTCTTTTCCCACATGTCCAGCTCTAATAAAGTGCCTGGTACATAAAAGGACTTAATGGATGCTCTTTGATTGAATGGGTGAAAAATGAGCAAACAAGTGCCTCTTCACCAGGTTCCTACTTGTCTGTTCTATGCCAGAGTCTTTTGGAGGAAACAATCAAAATATAATTTTCTGATATTAAGAAGCTTACAATTTTATTTGTAAGATAAAGTTTATTAGTGTGACACAATTAAAGAATAGGATGCCATCTTGTTCATGCAACAGTCCATCTAAAAGAACTCAGAAAAGGAAGAGAGCGGTGCAGGCTATAGGTCACAGGAAGACTCTGCAGAGGCGGTCATAGGGCCATTTTGCCCTCCAGGGGACATTTGGCAGTATCTGGAGACATGTTTATTCTCACAGCACAGGAAATGCCACTTGCATCTAGTGGATAGAGGCAAGGATGCTTCTAAACACTGTAATGCAAAGGATAGGCTTCCTTCTTTTCTCTTCTGCATCAAAGAATTATTCAGCCCCAAATGTCAACAGTGCTGATGTTGAAACAATCTGAGACAGAGGTATTTGGGAAGGCTAAGTTTCGGGTTACAGTAGTCAGTAAGTGCTCAGAACTGGAATTGAGGGTTTAGCCAACTGACTTTACTGTACATGATTAAATATGCCTCTTTGGTGCTGATACCAACTATTTCCTGAATAAAAGCAGAAATAATTCCCATTTACTAAGTGCCTTCTCTGCTGGCCACTTTACATGCATTATCGAGTTTAATATTCACTGTAATTCCTTGTGGTAGATTTTCCTAGCCTCATTTTACAGATCAGTGAAAATAAGCCTCAAAAAGCTAAAGTTACCAGATCACCAAACTAATGCATGACGTACCCAGAGTTGAAATGCAAATCTCTTTGCCTTTGAAGCTTGTATTATTTCCCTTATTCAGTTTACTTCTGCATATGCCGGCTGTCTGTTTGTGTAAAAGGGATGAATAAAGGAAAGAATTGCCTGGATAATTTCAGTTAAAGTATTCTTGGAATACTTAATGCCTTAGTTTTCTTTATTTTACACAACCTATTATATCAGATTTTAAAAATGTAACAGCCTTGCTTTAGTAAAACATGATTATTTGATACCTATTACAAATCTCACTAGATTTATTATAATGTAGGCACAGCCCATGCCAAAGTGGACTCCACTATAAGCAGGGGAAGTGGGAAGGGTGGCCTCACCTTCAGTCTCGGGAATCTGATTACTGTGAGGTGAGTAGCCCAGACCACAGAGCTGTCAGGCTATTCTTCCATGCAGATAGCAATTGTGAGGGCCAGCCCTTGGGATCATTCATTAATGGCTGAAATGAACAGATCATCTTTCAGTTTTACACAGATGGATAGCCTGGGTCTGGCATGTTCATTGTGGTCTGGTCTGAATCTGATGGAAAATAAAGAAACCCCTACATTTTACTGAATTTTTTCAAAAGGTGCTGACTGTCAGCAAAATTGTGCAATCCTAGAAATTGTTTTCGGACTTCCCTCCTTTGGGCCCCACAAACGCTTCCTTCTCGTGCTGCCCCCCAGCTGAAATTCCCCACTGAAAATTCTTTCTCTTAATTTACCCACAAATAGAGCCAATATGGGTTTAGAGAGTTCTTTTGTTTTTTTGTTTGGTTGTTTGCAGAAATCAGAATGTTCATTATGCTAAAGAGAAAATCTTTTCATGGTTGGACAACTTAGTTTACTTTATATGTAGGACAATACATTGATTGACTTTTCTGTCACTGAAACCACATCATGAGCCCCATTTTTAAATACTAGTATTTAGTGATTTCTTAAATCCTTGTCCTTAAAAGTGAATGGTTTGTTTCTCATTTAGGAAATTGCTCCGGTTGGAAGTTTTTCTGGTATTGTTATCATTTTTTCCTTTTGATTTTGAGTGGCTGATTTTCGTCACTTTGTGCCTATTGTGTCACAATGTTTTTTAATCCTATCTTTAGTATAATTTATGAATATAAATTATAATGGCTCTGATGAAAGAGGTCACTGTAAAAGCTTGTTTTGTAATTCAGAATTGTAAGCAAGGTTTCCTGTCCACTTGTTTTGCATCAGTAGATGGCAGCACACACTCTCCTGTGACTGATAATGGACCTGGGGTGCCATTTTATTTGAATAGCAGTTAAATTCAGAAGCAGGAGCACATCAAAATGGTCGTCTTTTGGTAATTCTTATGGGACTTTCCTGATGGCTCAGCTGGTAAAGAACCTGCCTGACAATGCAGGAGACCTAAGAGATGTGGGTTCAATCCCTGGGATCCCCTGGAGAAGGAAATGCCAATCCACTCCAGTATTTTTGGCTGGGAAATTCCATGGACAGGGGAGCCTGGTGGGCTGCAGTCCATGGGGTTGCAAAAGAGTCAGACACGATTGAGCATGTGCACACATGTACACACAGTCCTTATGAAAGGATTAATTCCCAGTTTTTTTTATTGTTGTTTTTATACTGCATACCACAGAAATAAAAGTTGAATCATTTACTACCATAAAACCTTGTTAACTAATGCCTGCCAGTTGGATTTGGTCATAATTCAGAAAGTGGCTTGGGCTGAAGCTTGCTTACATTTGTTCCGTCTACGGAAAACAGTTTGCTCAACAACTTATAGTATAACTTTCTTAGAAGACTTTAAACTATTAATAAAACTTTGGTTTGAAGTGACTTTAAAATCATCATTTCATTAAAAAAATTAAGTTCCAGGTCCGTACTAACCATTAATAGCTAGCTTGAATAAGAGTAGTTCACAATGTTATAGAAATCTGGGAGGCAATTTGAAAAAAATGAAATAGCAACTCAGGAATCATTAAATTAGATATAACTCAAGTAAAAAAATATATATATATAACACATTAGATATAACTCAAGTAAAATACATCTCTGTTTTAAAATATGGGGCATTTACAAAATGGAATTCCTAATTTCATTTGCTTTTAATTCAACAGATATTTATTGAGTAACCAATGTATTCCACACACAGCTTTATATGAAGAAGCACTGGGGATACAAGATGCATAAGACATGGCTCCTGTCCTTACGACATGATCTATAAGGGGATGTAAAATACATAGATATAGATAGAAGGATGATGGATTAAGTACAAAGAAGGAGAGCAAGAACAAAAGCAAGAAGAAAGCAGAAGTGTCAGAGAGAGAGAGAGATAGAAGGTGCAATAGTAGTACAGAGAAGTTATTGACTTTATTCCAAAAAATCAAGGAAGACTTCCTAGAAGAGGCTTAACTGAAGCTGAGTCGAAGGATGCATAAGAACTTGCCAGGAAGAAAACTTAGAAGGACATTCTAGGCAGAGACTAGCACACAAAGGAGGTACAAAGGCATATGCTTGGGAATGTTAACTCATTCAATACCACTTGAATATAGAATTGATGGTAGATGTTGATACTAGAGTTTTAAGAGAAGAAGCCAAATCATGTAGCAGGATCCGATCATGAGCTGCAAGTTGTTCATTTTGGTGAGAGCATAAGGTTCTAGTGGGGGAGATGAAATGGAGAATGATGCAGGAGCCAGATATGAAGGACCTTGGATTCCATGCCAAGGAGTTTGAGCTTTACCCTGTAGGTGTTAGGGAAGCCTCCAGGAACCCTGAACTGGAGAATCACTTGATCAGGTCTGTACTTAGAGCATCCAGATAGAGGTGTGGAGCCTAGACTGAAGTGGGTGGAGGCTGAAAATTTTGAGTCCAGTTAGGAGGCTGTTGGATAGTTCAAACAAAAAATGATGAGGACCCAACTAGAACAGTAGTAATGAGGAAATGATAGATTCGAAAGGTATCTAGGAGGTGAACAGAGATAGGCCCAGGACTCAGTAGAAAATACTATGTGGGGGTGAAGGTAAGGGATGAGTCAAGGTGATTACCAGATTTCTGACTTGGGCTCCTAATTCATGGGATGGTAGTACCATTGACTGAGATTGGGAATACAAGAGGGAAAAACTTACAGTAACTAACATATGGTAAGTCTTCTTTAACCTAACTGGAACATGGACTTGCTTGTCTTACAAAAAAACGAACAACAACAAAAACCTAACCACCATGGATGAACAACCCATGAGTGAAACATTTAATTTGTTATTTTTTCAAGCATACTATGTACTGGTAATTCTGAATTAAATTGTTCACTAGCCCAGAAAGTAGATCATGTCTAAATTAGTACAAAGTATTATCTGTAGCACACAGTTTAGCTCTGGAATATGTATTTTCTTGTTCACATTCATTTGGTTAATGGATTCAGTGAAAACCATTGTTCTGGGCACTGAAGTTACCAGAATGAAAAGACAACATTCCGGCCCTCAGAAAGCAGCATGTTTGGGGCTTCCCAGGTGGTGCTAGTGGTAAAGAACCCGCCTGCCAATGCAGGAGATGTAAGAGAAGCGGATTCAATCCCTCGATAGGGAAGATCCCCTGGAGGAGGGCATGGCAACCCACTCCAGTATTCTTGCCTGGAGAATCCCGGGGACAGAGGAAGGGCCTGGCAGGCTACAGTCCATGGGGTCACACAGAGTCGTACACGACTGAAATAACTTAGCACACACACAAGTCTCATTAGAAGGATCAGAGAAGAATTCACAAGGGATGACTTGATATTATACTTACATAATAAATAGGAATTCATGGGATTGATAAGAAAGGGAAAGAGGGAGCATGTCCAAAGACCAGAGCCTTGGATAGTGATGGTGTTGCTAGGATATAAAGTAGGAAGGTTGGAGAGGAGAGTAATAATATAAGGTTAGACTTGATTGGATAGGAGCTAGATGCTGCTCGATGGTAAAGGGCCTTCTATGCCAGACGAAAAATGTGAACTTGATCCTGTAGTAAGGAGGAACTTTTGAGGATTTATGGATAATGGAGTGAAATCACTCTGAAGTAGGCTAACCTTACATCTCAGTTTACCCAAGACAGTCTTGGTTTATGAATTATATGGTTACCCTATTCCAGAGGCATTGTGGAAAAGGAATTAGAGAAGGCAGAGTTTAGAGTTAGGTAATGACTAGCACAAATGTTTGAACAATAGATATTGAAAGCCTAAACAATGGCAGTGGCCATGGGCATGAAGAGGAGAAAATGGATAAGAGTGACAATTAGCAGATAGACTCCATAATTAGATCATGTATATAAATCTTTTTTTACTGATTCCACACTTCTTTAAATAGGGGCCATGTTAGTAAGATATAACTTAAAGGTAATGATACTGATGTTTGAGATAATTTAAAAGTACTGATACTGATACTGAGGTTCAGATAGAAAAAGGAGAGCTGAAAGTATCCAGATAAATGAATGATTCCCTTCAAAGTTGTCCTCTTGTGAACTTATTTTCATGATGCTGCTATGGCACAGAATTTTCCTATACCTATTTGAGCATTGCATTCAAGAGTCAATGTCACTTCCTTTAGATTGATTCTGAGTAATGGCAAGTATTGATCCTCTGAGTAGTGGATTCAATATTTTGAACTTGTAAAACCAGTATTTTTTCCCAGAGCCCAATAGGATAAATGAATGATTTTCTTGTATGGTTTGTTAACTTATTCCACAGTGTTTGAAACAAGAACAGTAAATAGATAAGTGCTTGCCTGGGGATGAATTGGTAAGCAAAGAGGGAATCCAGAGTGACTGCTAACCCATACAAGATTTATTTTTAGAATGATAATCTAAAATCAGATTATGGTAAAATTTAGTAAATTTGCATAAGCCTAAATATTTACTCAAAGCCATTTAATTGTGCACTTTATTTTTATTTTATTTTATTTTCATTTTAAACTTTACAATATTGTGTTAATTTTGCCAAATATCGAAATGAATCTGCCACAGGTATACATGTGTTCCCCATCCTGAACCCTCCCCCCCTCCTCCCTTCCCATACCATCCCTCTGGGTCGTCCCAGTGCACCAGCCCCAAGCATCCAGTATCGTGCATCGAACCTGGACTGGCAACTCGTTTCATACATGATATTATACATGCTTCAATGCCATTCTCCCAAATCTTCCCACCCTCTCCCTCTCCCACAGAGTCCATAAGACTGTTCTATACATCAGTGTCTCTTTTGCTGTCTTGTACACAGGGTTATTGTTACCATCTTTCTAAATTCCATATATATGCATTAGTATACTGTATTGGTGTTTTTCTTTCTGGCTTACTTCACTCTGTATAATAGGTTCCAGTTTCATCCACCTCATTAGAACTGATTCAAATGTATTCTTTTTAATGGCTGAGTAATACTCCATTGTGTATATGTACCACAGCTTTCTTATCCATTCATCTGCTGACCGGGCTATTATAAACAGTGCTGCGATGAACATTGGGGTACACGTGTCTCTTTCCCTTCTGGTTTCCTCAGTGTGTATGCCCAGCAGTGGGGTTGCTGGATCATAAGGCAGTTCTATTTCCAGTTTTTTAAGGAATCTCCACACTGTTCTCCATAGTGGCTGTACTAGTTTGCATTCCCACCAACAGTGTAAGAGGGTTCCCTTTTCTCCACACCCTCTCCAGCACTTTAAATGAGTGAACTTGATGGTATGGAAATCATATCTCAGTTAAACTGTTAACAATGTTTTGAATGCTAGCAGGGTCCTAGGTTCAAGGATGTGTGGAGATTTTTAGGATTTTATTTTATAATTATACAATTTTTTAACTGAAGTATAATTGTCTTACAATATTATATTACTTTCAGGTGTCTGGGGATGTATGTTTTTTTTTTTTTAAAAAAACAACAAGTCTCATTACTAAACTGTGTTCTTTATTAGACCCATCCCCATCCCCCACTGCCCTTATTGTAGTACTGGGTACATATTAATTGCTCAAGAGATATTTATCCAGCAGAACTGAATGTGCTGCAGAATTTAATGTACTCAACTTCACTCTAATTCAGAGAAGATAGTGATTTTATTAAATACTGTGTTCAAGTCCTTAGATGTTTTTATCTCCTAATCTACAGTATCCTTTTATGAGAACTTTTTTATAAATGTTGGGTTATAATTAGTTCTTTTTGTTGTCTAAACATCATCAATTTTGAGTATAAGCATCTGGGTTATTACTACTAGTTTAATTAATATATTACTGTTTATTACTTTAATAAAATGTATCATTATCCATATAAATTTTAGAAACCACAGGAGAATGTTTCTCTAACATTTATTTGTCATTGGCTCTAGCATCATAAATTTTAGTATTAAATAGAGGCAAATCAATCAATTTAAATGTCTCTCTTTCTCTCTTTCTTCCCTCCCTCCCCTCAGGAAGCATTGTGAGTGTTGGTGACCCAAAGAAAAAATACACAAGATTTGAAAAAATAGGTCAAGGGTAAGTGATTATATATATGAAGACCATGTGTGCATGCATGCATGCACGTTAGCTTATATGAAAACTCCTGCCCCCTCTACATCTGTATGGATGTTAATGCTTAAGATCATGTTTCATTGTCAAAGTGTAAAGTGACAGGTAGTGGGGAGGGTCCTTATTGAATGATCCAGAGGTGGGCAGAGTTGACAGATTGAGTAATGAAGAAATAGATTAGTAATTCCTGAATGGGATGGAGTTCATCATTTTCACCTAGTATGCTTATAAGAATGGAGATTCCCAGGTCCTGCTGCCAGAGGTTTGGTTCAGAAGTCTGGAGTGGGGCCTAGTAACCTGAACTTTGGAGCCGTTTCCTCAAATAATCCTGACCCATCAGCTAGACCTGGAAGCCAGGGGGTTAGATCAGGGGGTTAGATCATTCGGGGGAGCTAAAGGTGGGAGTCACCAGTTCTACAAGTCAGCTATAAATAGACATGTTTCTCAAGCATCGATGTGAAACTAAGCAGGAGTGCCTGAGTAGGCAACAGGGTTTGAAATAGGAAAATGTTTTGTTTAAAGAGAAATGAAACCAGAGTATCATGTATACCTGTGGTGGATTCATTTTGATATTTGGCAAAACTAATACAATTATGTAAAGTTTAAAAATAAAATAAAATTTAAAAAAAATAAATAAAAAAAAATAAAGAGAAATGAAGCATTCTAAAGGGGTATCCTTAAAGGGGAAATGAGACAAGATATTGGGTTGGCCAACAGATTCATTTGGGTTTTTGGTAAGATGTTACACAAAATCCCGAACAAATTTTTTGGCCAATACAATATTTAGGTGTACCAACTCCTGTATGCCAGGAACCAAGATGGCACCCCAGAGGTCTCCTGACTGAGACCAGGGCTGGGAAGAAAGGGATACAGCTGATGTACCTGCAAAATTGTGCTATCCCCTCAGCTAATGGAGTCTGTTTTCAGGTAAGAGAATGTAGGATTTCTTCAGCCACCTCACTGCTTTTCCTGGGATTCTTAGGTTCAGAAAATTATATATTGTATATAAGTTGGACTATTTTTTGTGATTTTTATATTTTATTTCTTTCTCCCTCTGCCCCGCCCAACTTTTGTACTAACGTGTCTTTTGAAATTGCAAACTTATGTTGGGAAATGAGGGAAAGGATTCATTAGACATTTTGACTAGAGGGTAAGAGGGATACTCAGGGATTGTGCCTGGTGGGAATCAAGGTGAGAAGACCCTAAGAGGAAGGCAGAAACTGAGGGAGAAATATATGGCAGTGTCTTCTTCCAATGAAAACCATAATGGTGATGCATTTGAACTTTCTAGGAGAGTAAAATGTATACCTGTTTGTGTTCTTGCTTCATTCCTCATCATTTCATGTCACTGGTATTCTCACTCGCTCATTTAAAAAAAAAAAAAGTTTTGTGGTGTCTAGAGGTCCCCTGAAACTTAACAAGTCAAATAGTATTTCTGCCCATTGCTCTAGGACAGTGCTGTCCCGTAGAACTTTCCAGGATGGTAGAGATGGTCTACATCTGCACTGTCCTATGTCATAACCACTAACATTAGGCTGTATAAAAGTGAAAGTCACTCAATCATGCCCAACTCTTTGCAACCCCATGGACTATACAGTCCATGGAATTCTCCAGGCCAGAATGCTGGAGTGGGTAGTCTTTCCCTTCTTCAGGAGATCTTCCCAACCCAGAGATTGAACCCAGGTCTCCCACATTGCAGGTGGATTCTTTATCAGCTGAGCCACAAGGGAAGCCCAAGAATATTGGAATGGGTAGCCTATCCCTTCTCCAGCAGATCTTCCCAACCCAGGAATCGAACTGGGGTCTCCTGCGTTGCAGGTGGATTCTTTACCAACTGAGTTATTAGGGAAGCTATGGAGCACTTCAAATGTGTCTAGACTAAATGAGAGCTATTTATTTGCATAAATTTATTTGTTCACACATTTATTGAATACCAACTATGTGCCAGGCACTATGCTAAGTGCAGGAGAAACAGAGCTTGCTAATGATAGTGTGGGCTCTCAAGTGATGAATGCTTGAACAGGCTAAATAGGATACCTTGGGTGACATGCCTACTCAATTCACCAAAGTGTAGGGCAGGATTGGCTTCTGTAGCCATTATTTCCCACCTGGAGTTTTCCTTCTTAGCTTCCAGTGAACTGGTTGTTTTATTTAAGTTAGGAAGCTCTGCCTTCTCAAGTCCATGTATCAATACAAACCTTAACTCACTTTCTTTTTGTCCAAAAGGTTAACACCATAAGGCAGGTTAAAAAACACAATATTATGTACTAAGGGAACTTGGAAAGGAAAAGTTACCTTTTAGATTTTTATTTTAATTGAATTGGGTCTTTGATGGAGCTAACATTGCAAAATGATACACAATCCATAGAGAAATAGCATTGCAGATCTTTGCTGTCCAGTATGGTAGCCATGTGGCTATTGAGCCCTGGAAATGTACTAGTCCAAATTGAGATATACTGTAATTATAAAATAGACACCTGATTTCAAAAAGTTACTATGAAATAAATGATGCAAAATACCATAGTAATAAGGTTTATATTGATTATATGTTGAATTGATATTTTAATACATGTTAAGTAAAATATGTTATTAATATTAATGTCACCTTTAAGCTTTTTTAAATATAGCTTCCCCCCAAATTTAAAATATGGCACACGTTAATATGTTTAATGGACAACACTGCCCTAGTTGTAGGTTTAAATAGGAGCTTTTTATTTGTTCATAAAGTGTTTTTTTCAGAGTTGTCTTTTAGGGCATGAAAGATGTTATAATTTTGTTTTGATGGTTTATTCTCACTAAGACCCAACCGAGCCAAAAAATCACTGAATTTAGAAAAGAAAAAAGTAAGAGATGGTTTCAAATATCTCCCAGATACCAGGTAATGAAGCAAGACTGATTTCTCCAAGAACAAAGATTAGACTGCCAAGCTATTTTGCATACCAAAGAGATTTCCCCTCCTGGATGATATTTGTGCCTCTAACCTCTGAAGGTGCAAAAGGAGAGTTCTCTATTTCTGCATACCTTTGTAAAGCTTTTGCAATCTAAAATGAAAAATCAAAGCAGAAATCTTGCTTGCCACTGCAGAAAGATTTGTTTTAACATCCCAACAAGTTCATCATTTTCAAGAATGATGAAACTGGCAGATAGTTCACTCACAGACCACATCAGCTTTTAAATAAGCCCTTAGGGGGTAAGGAGTCATTTTTTTGGGGGGGGGAGTTCTCAATTTACCTAATTTTATTACAGTTATATTTGATGAGGGTTCATACTCAAAATATTAATTTGCTCTAACCAGCATTATTTTACAGGGAGGAGTTGAATTGGCCCCAAGCTATTTGGTTTTACATTTTCTATTGCCTAAATATTGATGGTTCCCCCAAACCTATCACTTTCTCTGCATTCTTTTTTTTTTTAATTTTAATTTTTAATTGGAGGATAATTGCTTAAGAAAGATGTGTTGGTTTCTGCCATACAACAATGTAAATCAGGCATAAGTACACACATATATATGTATGTATCTCCCTTTTCTCATGAGCCTCCCTCCCAGCCTCCCCCCAGGACTCTTTTTGATTTATCCTTTTTATAGCCTTTTATTGTCTAGCACAGTCCTTTTGTACTTAGCAAATCCCCCTAAAACAGTTTTAATCAACAGCCAGAGTTCATTTGGCCAAGCTCAGAGATTTATATAGCTTCCTCTGTCTGCTTTCCCCATTTCTCTTGATCTGTTTTTGCCCCAATAAATATTTGTTGAACTAATAAAAATGTTTGACTTTCTAGCTCTCCCTTTCTTCTGTGCTCTGTCTTTTCCTGAGTATATGCATGTCTTTCTAGCTCCTTCTGTCTCTCTTTTTTCCCAATGTGTCTTCAACTGTTTCTCATAATGACTAGATCAGCCTCACATTCTCCTTGGGCTGTTTGGCTATTTGTGTGTGTCACATGTCTGTCTTTTTTACCCATGTTAGCTTCACCTTCTGCCCATATTCACATACACATCCAACTAAAATGGTCATCATATAAAATCAAGATGTATTTGCATAGTATTAAAGATGTAAGCTAGTAACTTAAATCTATTTATTTACTCTAACTCTATCATTTATATAATAAACCCATTTCTTATTCATTTTTGAGTAGATTTTTGCTCTCTTAATTTTAAAGGGAATGAGCAAAATATTGATTTATTTCTCTCTAGACCAGGAAAAAAACACTTAATTTTCCTTTTACTTAAATTGCTCTCAATGAATTTTCCCATGAAATATTGACCCAAGTTAGATAAACTAGAGTCTACTCTCAATATGTGGGCTTCCTTGGTGGCTTAGTGGTAAAGAATCTGCCTACAACTAAGGAGATGCAGGTTTGATCCCTGGTTGGGAAGATCCCCTGGAGAAGGGAATGGCAACGCACTGCAGTATTCATGCCTGGGAAATCCCATGGGCAGAGGAACCTGGCAGGCTACAGTCCATGGTGTCGCAAAGAGTCAAACATGACTGAGAGACTAAACAACAACAGCTATAAATGTATAGAGTTTTTATTTTCTTTTCAAACTTATGGAGTTTTGGTTTTTTAAAAAATTGTTTTGCTTTACCTACTATGATGGTGACATTCAAACCTGTGTTAGTAACCATTCAGTGCTAGGAATAATCAGCCCCAGTATTCCATTTTTAGCTCCCTGGAGCACAACAACTTACTATTGGGAGCCAGATTTGAGAGGAACCTCTCCATTAATCACCCTCATCTACTTGGAAAATGAAAATTTTTCCAGTATGGGTTCCTGCTGTCCCAGCATTCAGGCCTGGGGCCAGAGTATTGGACTTCATCTCTCATAAATCAAATTCAGAATTGCATGTTTAATCATCTGAGGCCATAGCTGTGACTTGAAGGCTAAAAATGACATTATTTTATCAGATTTGCTGTGAAAAGTATGCTGTAAGTGGCCACCAAATCTAAGTATTTAGAGCAGATGTATGTATAGTTTAAAAGGAAACAGAAAGAAAGAAAACAGGACTGGTACCCCACAAATTATCATTAACTTGACAATATGAGTTTCTCAGAAATATATCTGGTGGAGATTTAAGCATCTTCACTCTCTAGGATAGTTATAGAAAAGAACTTGTTTAATAAATGAGGTAGGGTGAGACACCGAAATTAAATATTGATTTTCAGTCAACAGCTGTCATTGGCTCACCTGTGCAACTCCTGAATAAGCAGTAGCTGTGTAACAGAGGGCTGAATTTGTGAACATGGCAGCTGTCTGAACAGATTTCTCATTAATATATTTGAATTCATTTTAAGGTCTTTCCTTAAATAAGAGTGCACTGAAAATAAACTTTTTTTCTCTTTCAAGTTTCTGTTTGTTTTCTCTTCAACATTTTAATAGAAAAATATTTTTCAGGAAGCAGCTCAGAGGAAATAGTTTGGATCCAGTTTAACAAATAATGTGTTTCATTCAGCAAACTTTTGTCAAGGGTCTACTATGTGGAATGCAGAGTAGTAGTTAAGAACTAGGTTCTAGAAGTCAACAGAGACCTTACTAGCTCTCAGAACATTTAACACAGAGAAATGGAGAGTTGTATTAAGAAATAAGCTGGACCACCTCACTCCCAGATGCATCTACCTTTCCCCCATCTTTATCCACATACTCTTATCTTCTTCACTGTCATCTCCCTCACAAATCGCTCTCTGGCTGTTGCGGCCCTAACATCTTTTCTATGTCCTCCTGAATCCTACAGCTTAGATCTGCACAGGCACGTCTACACCACATATATCTTAGCTTGTCTAGACATATAAAATTGGTTGAAATTCTGAAATCCATGGTGAAATAAAGGGAGACTATTTGGAAAGTTTGAAGAGAAAGAAAGCCCAGATTCTGAAGTCAGAAGGCTGTGGGGAGGGTATTTAGTTTAAGCACCAGTTCTCTCAGTCATAGTAGGCAGAATTCACATACCTTATAAGGTTGTGAGAAATGAATGAGAGAAGATATTTAAAGTGCTTTGCACAGTACGGAGCACATAGTGAAGGGCTCCGGAAATGATAGTTATTTTTAGGGGTAAAAGTCACACCCACGGTTAGCAAAATACAGTAAATATTGTAAATAATTACTAAGAGCTATGGGGACAGGGAGAAGGGGACAAATCATTTATAGCCAGGGGACAGGTATGATGAAAAACTCTTCAAGGAGGATGTGCTTGAATATTGGGATTTAACAAGTAGAGATTATAGCAAGTTTCAGCTGAAGAAAACCAAGTGAACACCTGCTTCAGACTGTAGGTTTCATTCATTTTGATATCCCTAGGATCTGCAATAATGTCTGGCATAGAGTAAGTATTCAGCAAGTATTGGATGAATGCATACTGAAAAGACTAGGAGAATTAAATCAAGAATTCCAATTCTATAGACAGTCAGAAGTATATTTTGGCAGGGAAGTTAACAGGAAATAATGCTAGAAAGGTTAGTTGGGGCTATGTTATGAAACAAATTGAGAGATATAAGCAATACCATGTTTTTTCTTTGTTTGAGTTTAATTCTTTTAAGTAGGTAATACTTGGACATGATAGAAGATACAGAGGAGTAGACAGTGAAAAGTAAGTGTCCCTCCAACCCTTTCCTCTCAGCCTCTCAGTCACCTTGCATGAAGAAAACTTCCAGAAAGAGGTTTTTTATGATTTCTTTATTTTCACAAAATCTCTGCACACTTACACAAACACATACACATGTGTACATGTGTGCTTATACATATCATATATGCTCAAATATTAGGTGACACTGTTTTTTGACTCACTTGAATACACAGACTATTAGATATATGAATAAATGGTGAGTATCTATTTATGACGTTTAACTTGTAAATTCACCCTTATTTACATATTTAAAACCACACATTATATAAAATCATTTATAAATTAGAAGACATTTTTCTACTCTCAACATTTCACAAACAGTATAATTCAAAATCTGCCCATGCATCTTTATTGTTTTTTCTAATCCCAGAGCCCCCTTTTTGAGTCCCCAGCAGTTAGCCAAGTACATCATCTGACTTCCATCTAAGATCTTTGAGAGGAAATATTTTTGAATCTACATATGATTCTGATCCTGGATATTTTATTCCTAGTTACAATTACCCATTTATATGACATTAAGATGATTGTCTTCTGAATCTATCCTGTAGGTGTAGATTTAGATCTTAACAATGTAACTCTATACTATATCACTTTTAAAAATCTCTGTTACATTTTTCAGACTTACACAAGAGTAGAGAAAATTGTATAGGAATAGGACCTCCCATATTTTTATCATCCAAATTCAATATTTATTATTATTTTTAATATAATCACCATGACATTATAACATGTATAAAAATTTAACATCCAACACCCAGCTGATAATCAAGAGTTGGCCATTTGTCCCAAAAAATGCAGTTTTTGTGGAAAGTCCATCTTCACTTATAGAAGTCCACTTTCATTTATGGAAATTCCACTTTCACATTCCATAAAAACTGCATTTTTGAGACAAATGGTCAACTCTTGATTATCAACTGGGTGTTTGATATTAAATTTTTATACATGTTATAATGGCATGGTGATTATATTAAAAATAATAATAAATGTTGAATTTGGGTGATAAGAATATGGGAGGTCCCATACAATTTTTTCTACTCTTGTGTAAATCTGATAAATGTAACAGAAATTTAAGTTGGTTTATTTGTTCACATCAGTATCCAAAAAGATTCACATATCGCATTTGGTTGTGTCTCTTAAATCTCTGTACTCTAAGCAGTGGTACCCAACCTTTTTGGCACCAGGGACTGGTTTCATGGAAGATAATTTTTCTACAGACCGATGGTGAGGGGATGGTTTCAGGATGATTCTCATAAGGAGTGCACAACCTAGATCCCTTGCATGCACAGCTCACAGGAAGTTTGCACCCCTGTGAGAATCTAATGGTACCCACTGATCTGACAAGAGGCAGAGCTCGGGTGGTAATGCAAGCGATGGGGAGCAGCTGTAAATACAGATGAAGCTTCACTTGCTCACCTGCCACTAAATGTAATGGGCCCACAACTGGTACCAGTCCTTGGCCTAGGTACCCTGCTCTAAAGCATCTTTCTTTTACTGCTGCCATTTACTTACTGAACAAACGCATCAGCATCTTGTAGAGTATGCACTTCATGGACTTGTCTATTGGTTTTATTTGATTCCATTTACCTTGCTTCCATGTTTCTTGTATTTCCTATAAATGGAAGTTAGATCTAGATGCTTAATTAAGCTCAGGTTCAGTTTGGGGTAAGATTTCTTTGTCTGTGGTGCTCTGTGTTTTATAGTATATTATATCAAGAGGTACAGTGTCTGATTGTCCCATGTTTCAGTGATGAGTACATCAAAAGACTCACTGGGTAGTTGTCCCCTCCAATGCAAATTTTGTCATCAGCCTTTCATCTAATGGTTTCATCTATTGATGATTATTGCCCCAATCAATGATTTCATTAGAGGTTACAGAATGACCATTTTTTAAATTTTATCATTCTGTCTACACTTATTGGTTAAAATACTTATATAAGAACTTTGTCTCTTTAGCTGGGGAGTCTTTGGTTGCCCTGAAATATAGCTCATGCAGGGAAGTCAAGATAAATACTTAATTTTTAAATTGCCATTTTTCAGTATAACATGTTGGTACTCAAGCTACTTCCAAAGGTGTCCAATGAGAGGTATTTTGATTTAAGTGGGAGAGGGAAGTATTCTCTTTTTTTTTTTTTTTTAAACTTTACATAATTGTATTAGTTTTGCCAAATATCAAAATGAATCCGCCACAGGTATACATGTATTCCCCATCCTGAACCCTCCTCCCTCCTCCCTCCCCATACCACCCTCTGGGTCGTCCCAGTGCACCAGCCCCAAGCATCCAGTATCGTGTATCGAACCTGGACTGGCAACTCGTTTCTTACATGATATTTTACATGTTTCAGTGTCATTCTCCCAAATCTTCCCACCCTCTCCCTCTCCCACAGAGTCCATAAGACTGTTCTATACATCAGTGTCTCTTTTGCTGTCTCGTACACCAGGTTATTGTTACCATCTTTCTAAATTCCATATATATGCGTTAGTATACTGTATTTATAAAGATCTTTTATTTTAAAAAAATCTTTATAAATTCGTGGGTTTTTTTATGTTTTCAGTCTGTTTCAATTCACCTATTACTGTTTTTGATGGTCAAACTGTCCCATCTTTACCTACTGGGAGCCCTTTTCATTGCATTCATTTTGTTTTTTGGTTTATTTTTTAAATTAAAATAATTTATTGGAGTAAAATCATTTTATAATGTTTTGGTTTCTACTATACAGCAAAGTGATTTAGTTATACATATTCATATATCCCCTCTTTCATAGATTTCCTTCCCATTTAAGTTGCATTAAGTTTGGAAATGAGCTTTAAAAAAGTTTGTTTTTATATCTAACACCTGCATTTATGAGGTCATTCCTTAAGAAATAATGTATTTACATCCTTTTTTTCCAATTCTGACAGATACTCTTTATGAGCATCCAAAACTAGCATTGATTGAGAATATTCCCACTTACTGTGTCTCTCCTAAACTGTAGTTTGTGGATAAAAATAAATGGGAATGGAGAATTACTACATTACATAAACGATTTTATAAGGATATGAATATAAGGCTATTCCCTTTTTTTCTGAAGAAAGAATTGGGAGAGAACCCCTTCCCTTGTATTTGGGAAATATGGTGCGTTTCTCTTTGTGTGTGTGCACGTGCAGGCTGTGCATATATTTTTAACAATGTTAACACTGTATATCTCCTTTGTTACCATGTGCCTATATCTTAGAGATGGCTCCATCTTGGTGCTCCATTCTTTTTAACAGATCCACAGTGTTTTGCTGTTTAGATGTACCAGGCCCAAATGGATAGACATTTAGCTTGTTTCCAATATTTTGCTACTATAAACAAATAAGCCATTTCATACATATGCAAGTTTATCATTAGGATAAAATCCTAAAAGTGGAATTGTTACATTAAAAGATAAGTGTATTTTTCATTTCCAAGTTGCCCTCCATAGAGGTTGTTCCATTTAACACTCCCACCAACAATGTATGAGGGTGCCTGTTTGTCCACACTCTCGCCAACACACCATGTTCAAATATGTGGGGTTTTAGTACAATAATAAAAACTGTCCCCACACTTATTTTCAAAGGAAAAAATGTTTAAGAAAGATATTCTAACAAGAAATTATCTGTCAAAAGAGAAGGCTATCCTGAAGAATCCATTGGCCAATATAATCCATGTTTATATTATACCAGAGTATCTTTGTTGCATGTTGTGTCTCTTCATATATTAGATCAGCCATGCAGCTCAATTTGTCAGCAAGTGACAATGGGAGGATTTCTTGAAATCATTTTCCTCCTATGCATAAAGATGCATATCTGATGCAAAGAAATTTTTGTCTACCTCTGGATCTTTGCCAATCATAGCATATGACCACTTCATCAGTAATTGCAAACAAACATTATTTGGAAGCCCCCAGTCCCCATCCCTCTAAATTAACTTTAGTTTTAGTGCTTAAGCAAGAAAATATATCACATTAAGTATTTTGCAGACTTATCTCTTCTTATTATTGTAACATAATGTTCCCATATGGAAAACCATTATTTTTGAAACTTGTTTCTTCAAGGACTGGATGAATAACAGCTTGCTTTGCAAATCTGACAAAGCAGTATTCAGCATAGAACTCAGAGATAAGTGCTGAGAATAAAACCTCTGACTTGTTTTTCTTTGTTCAAGAAAATATTTGCAAGAGCAGAAGTGGTAACTCGAGGGCTTACAGAAGTGATTCTTTGGGTAAGACCACCCACCCCCAAAGTGTTTGCCTCCTCATGGGATCTATTCAGGGCTGTACAAGATAGAACACTGGTATGAGGAACTAAATAGATGCAGTCTGAGCTTCATAGTAGATTTTGTGATGAAGGGGACTGGAAACACATTAGCATATGTGAAGAACAGTGTTTATGGAGAAATGGAAGATGCTTTTTGCTCTACTTCAGTTCAAATCAGTTCAGTCCCTCAGTCATGTCCTACTCTTTGCAACCCCATGGACTACAGCATGCCAGGCTTCACTGTCCATCACCAACTGCCAGAGCTTACTCAAACTCATGTCCATTGAGTCGGTGATGCCATCCAACCATCTCATCCTCTGTCATCCCCTTCTTTTCCCACCTTCAATCATTCCCAGCATCAGGGTGTTTTCAAAGGAGTCAGTTCTTTGCATCAAGTGGCAAAGGATTGGAGTTTCAGCTTCAACATCAGTCCTTCCAATGAATATTCAGGACTGATTTCCTTTAGGATGAACTAGTTGGACCTCCTTGCAGTCCAAGGGACTCTCAAGAGTCTTCTCCAACATCACAGTTCAAAAGCATCAATTCTTTGGTGCTCAGCTTTCTTTATAGTCCAACTCTCACATCCATACATGACTACTGGAAAAACCAAAGCTTTGACTAGACAGACCTTTGTTGGCAAAGTAATGTTTCTGCTTTTTAATATGCTGTCTTGGTTGGTCATAGCTTTTCTTCCAAGGAGCAAGTGTCTTAATTTCATGGCTGCAGTCACCATCTGCAGTGATTTTGGAGCCCCCAAAAATAAAGTCTGTCACTATTTCCATTGTTTCCCCATCTATTTCCCATGAATTGGTGGGATCTTAGATGCCATGATCTTAGTTTTCTGAATGTTGAGCTTTAAGCCAATGTTTTCACTCTCCTCTTTCACTTTCATCAAGAGGCTCTTTAGTTCTTCTTTGCTTTCTGCCATAAGGGTGGTGTCATCTGCATATCTGAGGTTATTGGTATTTCTCCCACCAGTCTTGATTCCAGCTTGTGCTTCATGCAGTCCAGCAATTCTCATGATATACTCTGCATATAAGTTAAATAAGCAGGGTGACAATATACAGCCTTGACATATTCTTTTTCCTATTTGGAACCAGTCTGTTGTTCCATGTCTGGTTCTAACCGTTACTTCTTGACCTGCATACAGATTTCTCAGGAGGCAGGTCAGGTGGTCTGATATTCCCATCTCTTGAAGAATGTTCCACAGTTTGTTGTGATCCACACAGTCAAAGGCTTTCGCATAGTCAATAAAGCAGAAATAGATGTTTTTCTGGAACTCTCTCACTTTTTCGATGACCCAACAGATTTTGGCAATTTGATCTCTGGTTCCTCTGCCTTTTCTAAAACCAGCTTGAACATCTGGAAGTTCACAGTTTACATATTGTTGAAGCCTGGCTTGGAGAATTTTGAACATTACTTTGCTAGCCTGTGAGATGAGTGTAATTGTGCAGTAGTTTCAGCATTTTTTGGCATCGCCTTTCTTTGGGATTGGAATGAAAACTGTCCTTTTCCAGTCCTGTGGCCACTGTTGAGTTTTCCAAATTTGCTAGCATATTGAGTGCTGCACTTTCACAGCATCATCTTTTAGGATTCGAAATAGCTCAATTGAAATTCCATCACCTCCACTAGCTTTGTTCATAGTGATACTTCCTAAGGCCCACTTAACTTCGCATTCCAGGATATCTGGCTCTAGTTGAGTGATCACACCATCAGGATTATCTGGGTCATGAAGATCTTTTTTGTATAGTTCTTCTGTGTATCCTTGCCACCTCTTCTTAATATCTTCTGCTTGTATTAGGTCCATACCATTTGTGTCCTTTTTTGTGCCCATCCTTGCATGAAATATTCCCATGATATCTCTAATTTTCTTGACGAGATCTCTAGTTTTTCCCATTGTATTGTTTTTCTCCATTTCTTTGCATGGGTCACTGAGGAAGGCTTTATTTTCTCTCTTTGCTATTCTTTGGCACTCTGCATTCAAATGGGTATATCTTTCTTTTTCTCCTTTGCCTTTTACTTCTTTTCTTTTCACAGCTATTTGTAAGGCCTCCTCAGACAACCATTTTGCCTTTTTGCATTTGTTTTTCTTGGGGATGGTCTTGATCCCTGCTTCATGTACAATGTCAGGAACTTCTGTCCATAATCAGGCACTCTCTCTATCAGATCTAATTCCTTGAATCTTTTTCACTTCCACTGTATAATCATAAGGGATTTGATTTAGATCATACTTGAATGGTCTAGTGGTTTTCCCTACCTTCTTCAATTTCAGTCTGAATTTGGCAATAAGGAGTTCATGATCTGAGTCACAGTCAGCTCCAGCTCCTGGTCTTGTTTTTGCTGACTGTATAGTATAGAGCTTCTCCATCTTTGGCTGCAAATAATATAATCAATCTGATTTCGGTATTGACCATCTGGTGATGTCCATGTGTAGAGTCTTCTCTTGTGTTGTTGGAAGAGGGTGTTTGCTATGACCAGTGCATTTTCTTGGTAAAACTCTATTAGTCTTTGCCCTGCTTCATTCCGTATTCCAAGGCCAAATTTGCCTGTTACTCCAGGTGTTTCTTGACTTCCTACTTTTGGATCCCAGTCCCCTATAATGAAAAGGACATCTTTTTTGGGTGTTAGTTCTAGAATGTCTTGTAGGTCTTTATAGAACCATTCAACTTCAGCTTCTTCAGCATTACTGTTCGTGGCATAGACTTGGATTACTGTGATATTGAATGGTTTGTCTTGGAAACAAACAGATAATTCTCTCGTTTTTTAGATTGCATCCAAGTACTGCATTTTGGACTCTTTTGTTGACTATGATGGCTACTCCATTTGTTCTAAGGGATTCTTGCCCACGGTAGTAGATATAATGGTCATTTGAGTTAAATTCACCCATTCCAGTCCATTTTAGTTCGCTGATTCCTAAAATGTTGACCTTCACTCTTGCCATCTCCTGTTGGAGCACTTCTAATTTGCCTTGATTCATGAACTGAACATTCCAGGTTCCTATCCAATATTGCTCTTTACAGCATTGGACTTTACTTCCATCACCAGTCACATCCACAACTGGGTGTTGTTTTTGCTTTGGCTCCATCTCTTCATTCTTTCTGGAGTTATTTCTCCACTGATCTCCAGTAGCATATTGGGCACCTACCCACCTGGGGAGTTCCTTTTTCAGTGTCCTATCTTTTTGCCTTTTCATACTGTTCATGGGGTTCTCAAGGTAAGAGTACTGACGTGGTTTGCCATTCCCTTCTTCAGTGGACCACATTTTGTCAGAACTCTCCACCATGACCTCTCCGTCTTGGGTGGCCCTACACAGCATGGCTCATAGTTTCACTGAGTTAGACAAGGCTGTGGTCCATTTGATCAGATTGGTTAGTTTCCTGTGATTGTGGTTTTCACTCTGTCTGCCCTCTGATAGAGAAGGATAAGAGGCTTATGGAAGCTTCCTGATGGGAGAGACTGACTGAGGGGGAAACTGGGTCTTGTTCTGATGGGCGGGACCATGATCAGTAAATCTTTAATCCAATTTTCTGTTGATGGTTGGGGCTGTATTCCCTCCCTATTATTTGACCTGAGGCCAAACTTTTGTGGAAGTAATAAAGATAATGGCGACCTCCTTCAAAAGGTCCCATGCACACACTGCTCACTCAGTGCCCCCAACCCTGCAGCAGGCCACTACCGACCCACGCCTCCACCGGAGACTCTTGGACACTCACAGGCAAGTCTAGGTCAGTCTCTTGTGCAGTCACTGCTCCTTTCTTCTGGGTCCTGGTGCCCATAAGGTTCTGTTTGTGCCCTCCAAATGTCTATTTCCCCAGTCCTGTGTAAGTTCTGGCAGCTGTATGTTGGGGTTAATGGCGACCTCCTCCAAGCGGGCTTATGCCATACCCAAGTCTGCTGCACCCAGAGCCCCTGCCCCTGCGGCAGGCCACTGCTGACCTGTACATCCACAGGAGACACTCAAACACAGTTCTACTTAATACTCTTAAATGCACTGTGTTGTGTGCTGTCACTTGTAAAGAATGAGGATGCCACTCAATCAGCCACCATTAGCAGAGGTTGCACTTCAAGTTGTTTTTTTCCAGCCACAGTAATGAGCTTGGATTAAGCCACCTGCCTCCCCTACCTTTTTCCTGTCTAGGCCCTCTTGAAACCAATAGTGCACACTGGCAAACAGTTGTTTAGACTTAATGTTGGAGTGAATAGTTGAGAGTTAGCAGGCCTTTCCATGGATTAAGCCTTGTAAATGTGGCCTCATTATCACTGGACTATAATCCACTGAGCTCCCTGGTCCCACACCAATAATGCGTTACAACTCTATTTAAAATTAGATGACCATGAATACACTGGGGAAAGTCATGCCCTAGCTAAAGAACAAAAAATTGCCTGTTCCTGTTTATAATCCTAGTAATTACAGACTATATCATCTGGCCCTTCACCACATTCTGTATACTTAAAAGGGTACTGAGATAACATGATTTTTGCACAATTTTTTTTTAACTTAGTGGTGAATTTTTGAGTGGCAAATTATAAGAAACTCTGAATCTCTTCTTTTCTGGCAGCATTATTGCCAGTAATGGTAACATTGTTACTGTTCCTGAGCCCTAAGGGACTCTTGTTTAGCCATTGTTTAGTTGCTAAATCATCGCTGACTCTTGCGAACCTACGGACTGTAACCCACCAGGCTCCTCTGTCCATGGGATTCTCCAGGCAAGAATACAGAAGTGGGTAGCCATTCCCTTCTCCAGGGAGTTTTCCCGACCCAGGGATTGAACCCACCTTTTCTGCATAGGCAGGTGGATTATTTACCACTGAGCCACCAGGGAAGCCCCTTAAAGAATATGTCTTACCAAAACAAGTAAATATGTGGGAGTATTGAAAATATGATATCTATGTATTTTTATATATAGATATCATATTTTAACATATAAAATGATATCTATATAAAATATATATTTATATATAAATATATATAAAATATATATTTTTATATCAAACTCACTATATTATATCTCACTATATTAATATAGTGAGACAGTTTCTACATAAAGGCCTACAAGGAGTACGTGTATCTTATATACTCAGCGTAAGATAAAGTCCAGTCCTAAGAACTAATTCTAGGTCCAATTAACTCTTGGCTGCATGACCAATCTTAACTGATTCAGAAACAGGAAGAACCATCTTCTATGGTTCTTCCAAAGGAATCAAACTTATTGTGTCCAGTTCAGTCGCTCAGTTGTGTCCAACTCTCTGCGACCCCATGAACCACAGCATGCCAGGCCTACCTGTCCATCACCCACTCCCAGAGTTTACCCAAACTCATGTCCATTGAGTTGGTGATGCCATCCAACCATCTCACCCTCTGTCTTCCCCTTTCCCTCCTGCCTTCAATCTTTTCCAGCATCAGGGTCTTTTCAAATGAGTCAGCTCTTCGCATCAGGTGCCCGAAGCACTGGAGTTTCAGCTTCAACATCAGTCCTTCCTTCCAATGAACACCCAGGACTGATCTCCTTTAGAATGGACTAGTTGGATCTCCTTGCAGACCAAGGGACTCTCAAGAGTCTTCTCCAACACCACAGTTCAAAAGCATCAATTCTTCAGCACTCAGCTTTCTTTATAGTCCAACTCTCACATACATACATGACTACTAGAAAAACCATAGCCTTGACTAGACAGACCTTAGTTGACAAAGTAAATGTCTCTGGTTTTTAATATGTTGTCTAGGTTGGTAATAACTTTCCTTCCAAGGAGTGAGTGTCTTTTAATTTCATGGCTCCAATCACCATCTACAGTGATCTTGGAGCCCCAAAAAATGAAGTCAGCCACTGTTTCCACTGTTTCCCCATCTATTTGCCATGAAGTGATGGGACTGGATGCTGTGATCTTAGTTTTCTGAATGTTGAGCTTTAAGCCAACTTTTTCACTCTCCTCTTTCATGTTCATCAAGTGGCTCTTTAGTTCTTCTTCACTTTCTGCCATAAGGGTGGTGTCATCTGCATATCTGAGGTTATTGATATTTCTCCTGGCAATCTTGATTCCAGCTTGTGCTTCATCCTGCCCCGTGTGTCTCATGATGTACTCTGCATATAAGTTAAATAAGCAGGGTGACAATATACAGCCCTGACGTACTCCTTTTCCTATTTGAAACCAGTCTGTTGTTCCATATCCAGTTCTAACTGTTGCTTCCTGACCTGCATACAGATTTCTCAAGAGGCAGGTCAGGTGGTCTGGTATTCCCATCTCTTTCAGAATGTTCCACAGTTTATTGTGATCCACACAGTCAAAGGCTTTGGCATAGTCAATAAACCAGAAATAGATGTTTTTCTGGAACTCTCCTGCTTTTTCGATGATCCAGCGGATGTTGGCAATTTGATCTCTGGTTGTGTCCAGGGACAAGTTAAATGGTTCACAATGGGGCACATGGACTAAGTGAATAGAAAATTAGAGACAAGAGAAATATTTTAGGGAGGCAGCTTAGCATAGTAGATACAAATGTGGGCTTTGGGAAGTACCACACTTGCATTGTAAAAATCCTAAAGATCTATAGCAGAGCATGAAATGGTGGTTAAGACAATGGGCTGTGGATCAAACAAATGGATTTTTTAGCTCAGCTGCTGACCGTCTGTAACTTTAGGCAAGCTACTTAACATTTCCCATTTCCTCATTTGTGAAAGGAAGATAATAGAACTTATCTCATAGGGTTGTATAGGGTGAACATTAAGGGAGCTCATCCATTTACAGAGAGCAGGCAGAAAGTAAGGCTCAATAAATGATAGTCTTTTCTAGCAGCAGCAGTAGAAGTCAAAGTAAATGTAAAAAATAGCCAACCTAAATGTGGATTTAACTCTTGACTGTGATCTCATTAGCATCAGATTTATACTTATGAAACCTTAAATGTGAATAATGCCCTATTCTTCTTTCTGTCTCACTCTTATTCCCATGAGGCTCTCCTTGAACCCTCTAGTCCTCTTTCTCTTTCCATTTTCTCCCAGAGCAAGAGCTTCTTCTTAGCCCTGCCCTTCTTTACTGCCTCTAATCTATTTCGATGCTGAAATCAGAGTAATTTATTTAAATTATAAGTCCTACCATTGGTTGACATTGGCTCTGAGCAAGAAACATCGAAACGTGATGAAGATTACTGGTACATAAACTGACTTGTCTTTAGAGGAAAGGGAGAAATAGTGAATTGTTTGTTTCCTTTTGGACCCTTTAGGCTAGATGCCAGTGTTTCCATTTGAGTATTAAGTGCTTGACCAGGTCAGGAAGAAACTGTTGATAAAGCATCTAATGTGATGCCAAGAACCCAGCAGTACACACTACACTGTAATTGCTGATGAGGCCCAATGGTTGAGCAATCTATTGGTTTAATATTCTTGGATCATAGTTCACCAAACTCTCTGTGCTTCAGATTTCTCATCTGTAGTGAGGAAGTTAACCTGGATGATCTCTATAGTCCCTTGGGTCCTGATAAGGCATGATTTCTTTATACCATTTGAAGGACTAAGGTTTGGAGTACACAAAATCCCTATCATAAACAAATGTTCTCCCTACAGCAATCTGGCTTCAGTATAACTGCAATAGGAGAATAAAAGGGATCAATGTAATTAAATGCCATAAAAATCAGACAATGTTGACCATTTTAACACCTCAGCCCCAATATACCAGAGGATTAGGAGTTTTAACTGCTACCTTTGTCACTTTGATTTCTGCCATTATTATCTCCTAAAGTGCTACATGATACTGACTTTTTTTTTTTCTGTGAAAGTGATTGACAGATTTTATAAAGATACCTAATGAGATACTTCAACATACCCCAGCTGTTGCAAAGTTTGTCTTTTGGGAATTACTGTGGCATCTTGTTGACACAAAGACTGTTTCTTTGTGACTACACACAACTGTGCATCAACTATTACAAGGAGAGTACTTCCCAACCTTACCAGCAAAGATTCCTTCAATTATTTGTCCTTATGAACTCCAGATTGTGAATAATAATAACTATTAAACTATATTTATTATAGCTTATTTCCCATACTTGGTGAACCAAAAACAAAAACCAAAAACATATAACTGCTACTTAGAGCATTTGATCAGCATAAGACATGCAATCACAAGTTGATGTAATTCTCACTAAAAGGAAATGTATATGATATTTTAATTAGCTTCATCTTAGGTAAGTATCAAATTTCTCTTGTGAATTTGAAACACCAAGATATCTTGGAAACTCCCAGATGCTTAAAAAGATTTCTAGTGATCCATGGATTATAATTTGGAAACTTAACAAATACATTAGATCAGATCAGATCAGATCAGTCGCTGAGTCGTGTCCAACTCTTTGCGACCCCATGAATCGCAGCACGCCAGGCCTCCTTGTCCATCACCAACTCCCGGAGTTCACTCAGACTCACGTCCATCGAGTCAGTGATGCCATCCAGCCATCTCATCCTCTGTCATCCCCTTCTCCTCCTGCCCCCAATCCCTCCCAGCATCAGAGTCTTTTCCAATGAGTCAACTCTTCGCATGAGGTGGCCAAAGTACTGGAGTTTCAGCTTTAGCATCATTCCTTCCAAAGAAATCCCAGGGCTGATCTCCTTCAGAATGGACTGGTTGGATCTCCTTGCAGTCCAAGGGACTCTCAAGAGTCTTCTCCAACACAGTGATCAACCAAATAATGATTATCATTATTACTGATGTTGTTATTTATTGGGCAATTATTAATACTATATGCCAGAACTGGTTTTAAACACTGTGCATTTTAATCTTCCTTTAATCCTGAGTCACAAAGAGATTACATGATTTAGCCAGTATCACACAACTAGGAATTGTGTGGAGGATTTGAACCCCAGAAGGTTTGAGTTGATGGAGATGAGGCCTACTGTCCTTAACCCATCAGTGAACAGAGACAGTGCTCTAGTAGGTGAATAAGAGAAAGAGAGAGATTCACATTTAACAGTTGAATCTTAAGTTGCTGAAATATGGAAAGGCATCAGAACTGAAGGGTGGAGAAGTACTAGGAGTGCTGAAATGTAGCTGGAGACAGGGCTCCAATCTTTATTCTTTAGATTATTACCTGAGTTTGTGCATTTGTGTTGAGAATTCTACAAAGGTTGAATGTTGGGCCAATCAATAACTTATTGGAGAGAACAATGAATTCTGAATACCTAGCAACATGTTTGCTGTGGGCCTAGAGAGGTGAGAAGTTGGGTAGATGAGGCTAACCCCATTTTAAGACTGGGAACACAGTTGGAGGGAAGGAGAAAATGGCTGCCCCCAGACAGTGGCATATATGCAATAAGGTGGGAGGAGGGGAAAAGAGGGAAAAGCTCATCTTTGAGTTAATAAATTATGTTCTAGAGTTTCAGGGTCTTTAAACTTCTGTGGAGTAGGGATTTGTGGCAATGCTATATGACAGAATACCATAAAACCCTGGCTATTGGGCTTGCAGGGTTAGTACTCTTAACAATTTTCAGTTCAGTTCAGTTCAGTTGCTCAGTCGTGTCCGACTCTTTGCGACCCCATTATTCACAGCACGCCAGGCCTCCGTGTCCATCACCAACTCCCGGAGTTCACTCAGACTCACGTCCATCGAGTCAGTGATGCCATCCAGCCATCTCATCCTCTGTTATCACCTTCTCCTCCTGCCCCCAATCCCTCCCAGCATCAGAGTCTTTTCCAATGAGTCAACTCTTTGCATGAGGTGGCCAAAGTACTGGAGTTTCAGCTTTAGCATCATTCCCTCCAAAGAAATCCCAGGGCTGATCTCCTTCAAAATGGACTGGTTGGATCTCCTTGCAGTCCAAGGGACTCTCAAGAGTCTTCTCAGGCATCACAGTTCAAAAGCATCAATTCTTTGGCGCGCAGCCTTCTTCACAGTCCAACTCTCACATCCATACATGACCACAGGAAAAACCATAGCCTTAACCAGACGGACCTTTGTTGGCAAAGTAATGTCTCTGCTTTCGAATATGCTATCTAGGTTGGTCATAACTTTCCTTCCAAGGAGTAAGTGTCTTAATTTCATGGCTGCAGTCATCATCTGCAGTGATTTTGGAGCCCAAAAAAATAAAGTCTGACACTGTTTCCCCATCTATTTCCCATGAAGTGATGGGACGGGATGCCATGATCTTCGTTTTCTGAATGTTGAGCTTTAAGCCAACTTTTTCACTCTCCACTTTCACTTTCATCAAGAGGCTTTTTAGTTCCTACTCTTCACTTTCTGACATAAGGATCGTGTTATCTGCATATCTGAGGTTATTGATATTTCTCCCGGCAATCTTGATTCCAGCTTGTGTTTCTTCCAGTCCAGCATTTCTCATGATGTACTCTGTATATTAGTTAAATAAGCAGGGTGATAATATACAGCCTTGACGTACTCCTTTTCCTATTTGAAACCAGTCTGTTGTTCCATGTCTAGTTCTAACTGTTGCTTCCTGACCTGCATACAAATTTCTCAAGAGGCAGTTCAGGTGGTCTGGTATTCCCATCTCTTGAAGAATGTTCCACAGTTTATTGTGATCCACACAGTCAAAGGCTTTGGCATACTCAATAAAGCAGAAATAAATGTTTTTCTGGAACTCTCTTGCTTTTTCCATGATCCAGCAGATGTTGGCAATTTGATCTCTGGTTCCTCTGCCTTTTCTAAAACCAGCTTGAACATCAGGAAGTTCACGGTTCATGTATTCCTGAAGCCTGGCTTGGAGAATTTTGAGCATTACTTTACTAGTATGTGAGATGAGTGCAATTGTGTGGTAGTTTGAGCATTCTTTGGCATTGCCTTTCTTTGGATTGGAATGAAAACTGACCTTTTCCAGTCCTGTGGCCACTGCTGAGTTTTCCAAATTTGCTGGCATATTGAGTGCAGCACTTTCACAGCATCATCTTTCAGGATTTGAAATAGCTCAACTGGAATTCCATCACCTCTACTAGCTTTGTTCATAGTGATGCTTTCTAAGGCCCACTTGACTTCACATTCCAGGATGTCTGGCTCTAGATGAGTGATCACACCATCGTGATTATCTTGGTCGTGAAGATCTTTTTTGTACAGTTCTTCTGTGTATTCTTGCCATCTCTTCTTAATATCTTCTGCTTCTGTTAGGTCCATATCATTTCTGTCCTTTAAGGAGCCCATCTTTGCATGAAATGTTCCCTTGATATCTCTAATTTTCTTGAAGAGATCTCTAGTCTTTCCCATTCTGTTGTTTTCCTCTATTTCTTTGCATTGATCGCTGAGGAAGGCTTTCTTATCTCTTCTTGCTATTCTTTGGAACTCTGCATTCAGATGCTTATATCTTTCCTTTTCTCCTTTGCTTGTCGCTTCTCTTCTTTTCACAGCTATTTGTAAGTCCTCCCCAGACAGCCATTTTGCTTTTTTGCAGTTCTTTTCCATGGAGATGGTCTTGATCCCTGTCTCCTGTACAATGTCATGAACCTCATTCCATAGTTCGTCAGGCACTCTATCTATCAGATCTAGGCCCTTAAATCTATTTCTCACTTCCACTGTATAATCATAAGGGATTTGATTTAGGTCATACCTGAATGATCTAGTGGTTTTCCCTACTTTCTTCAATTTCAGTCTGAATTTGTAATAAGGAGTTCATGATCTGAGCCACAGTCAGCTCCTGATCTTGTTTTTGTTGACTGTATAGAGCTTCTCCATCTTTGGCTGCAAAGAATATAATCAATCTGATTTCGGTGTTGACCATCTTGTGATGTACATGTGTAGAGTCTTCTCTTGTGTTGTTGGAAGAGGGTGTTTGCTATGACCAGTGCATTTTCTTGGCAAAACTCTATTAGTCTTTGCCCTGCTTCATTCCATATTCCAAGGCCAAATTTGCCTGTTACTCCAGGTGTTTCTCGACTTCCTACTTTTGCACTCGAGTCACCTATAATGAAAAGGACATCTTCTTTGGGTGTTAGTTCTAAAAAGTCTTGTAGGTCTTAACAATTTTAAGACAATGAAATCCTGTGGGAGGTAGGGAATACAAAGGTCAAGGATTTGAATGATAAAGCTCTGGGAGATGCTAATGACTAATCTCCCTTGTATTCTAAATCAATCGCAATTTTAGCTCCTAGGATAGTGGAAATGGACTTGGGGGTGAGGGCAGAGCGGTGAATAGGGGAAGGCTACTTGGACAAGAATTTGTGGCCTCTCTCCCTAGCTTTTTATTGGAGAATAATTGCTTTACAATATTGTGTTGGTTCCTGCCATACATCAACATGAATCAGCCATACATACGGCCCTTCCCTCCTGAGCCCCCCTCCCACCCCCCTCCCGATCCCACCCCTCTAGGTTGTCACAGAGCACTGGGTTCAGCCCCCTGTGTCACATAGCCTCCTTTAGTTTAACTTGAGCAGTTTAACCCTCCCATTTATAGATTAACCTTCCCATTTTATATTGAGGGTTTATCCATGAGGCTTCGTTTTATAGATGTTCCAAACTTAAGGAAAAAGGCAAAACCACTTTCCTAAGGGAGAAAAACACAGGTGAGAAAGCTCCAAAAGTGTTCAAATAGGTCACCTTTGTCCTTTCTGAATTTAGGGGCAGACACTAGCAAGGGTGCTTTGGCTGGGAGATCGGGAAGGTCTAAGTAATGACTCAATGAATAAAACCAATAACAGCAATAGCAGCAATAAATGATAATAATAACAGCTACCATCCCCCACCTTTAGGAGTTTGGAATTAACATATACATAGTACTGTATATAAAAACAGATAATCAACAAGGACCCAACTCAGGGAACTCTACTCAGTATTCTGTAATAACCTATATGGGGAAAGAATCTGAAAAAGAGTAGATATTTGTATATGTATAACTGATGCACTTTGCTGTACACCTGAAACTAACACAACATTGTAAATCAACTATACTCCAATATAAAGTAGAAATAAAAGCATAGCAGTTACCAATTCAGTGTCACCTCTGATCTGGGCACAGAGCTAAATGCTTTTATAGATTGTGCCATTCTATTCTCGGTAGCGCTATGAGATAGATGCTCATTTTGCAGACATCATCACTTTTTTTTGCCTCTGAAGGAGCTGTGCAAGTTGCCTAAGGATATAGGAATAAACCAAGTAAAGAAGGATATAGGAATAAACCAAGTAAAGGAATGTTTCAATCAGTCTGCAAATAGATTTAAGTAATTGCTCGGGCCTTATGCAGCTGAAATACACACCAGGTTGAAATGATCTATTCCTTTGAACCCAGGAATTTCTGAGTTCAGAAGGACAAATCACAAACTGGCCCCTGAAATTGGGAATGTCTGATAGCTGATTCCAACAAACAAGTGTTTTCCAAAGATTTAAATAGAAGAAATATTTCCTTCACAGAAAGGAATGGTTTTATTGCAATTAAATGTTTGCTTGAAAAGACTTTTATTAATTTGTTCATTAAACAGATACTTCTTGAGCACCAACTATCTGCTCTGCACCCAGTGACTCAAACATGAAATTGAGACAGATTTAATAAAACCCTCGATCCTAAGGAATGTCTGAAATAACCAAATTTAGGTAGAATCTATTAGTCAAGTGTGCTTTTTCAGTCTCATTCCAATGGCTATTTAAATACCCTCACTGAGTAAGGAGGGCAGTAGAGTCCTTGGATTCTGCTGCTGCTGCAGATCATGGAATAAAAGAACCTTTAATGAGATAGCCCCTTTCCTGTATTTTATAGGTCAGGGAGTCAGATGGCCTTGGACTGTAAACTGTATAACCTTGGGCAGGTTACTTAACCTCTCCCAGCCTCAGGCTTTTCATCTGTAACATGGGGGTAAAAGCACTTGCCTTACAGAAACATGATAAGGATTGCACAAGATAATTTATATCAAATTCTTAGTGTAGAACACAACATGCTCGATATATTATACGTTCACTGTTATTGTGATCACCATTTGCTGAGTGAGGAGACAAATTCAGAAAGGGGAAATGACTAGCCTAAGATCGTATAGTTTGTTGTTAGGGCAGATAGTAAAACTCAGATCTCTGTTAGCAAATATTCCTTCTACTACACTACCTATTTTATTCCCTAGGAATAGGTAATGTAAACTTCCTATGCCTGTTAGAAATAATTTGGCTCATCCAGGGAGAAGAAGGGAGAGGAAAACAAGGAAATAGATAACATAAGGAAATAATTCCTAGAGTCAGAAACCAAAACAGCCAGGGAGATAACCAGAAAGCAGAGGAGAAACAGCAGTTACCAGAGAGTTTAAATCATAAAATTGCAGCATTATAGTGCCTGCTGAATCACAGAAACGGACCTCTATCCTCATTCCTTTATTCACCACAGACATGTCAATGAAATTAACTAAGCTTTTCTTTTTTCCTGGGGATGGCAGTAGGGAGGTGGTTCAGAATGCATGTGTGTTTCACAGAAAGTTCCCTTGCATACAGCTTTACTAGACAATTTCTATTTTCAAAGCAAGGTCATCCTATAGTGGAAGTTAGAATAGAAGCATAAGTACTACCAAGACTTAAGGAATGATAGACTTTAAAAGATAGTGGGCTGGAGTGAAACCTAAGAGTAGAAGCTATTGAGAAGTTTAACAAAAAGAAAAAAAGGCTTAAGAGTAAAGCCACATTGTTATTCCTCTGTATATTGACAATATAGGTAATTACAGTGCTGGGAATAATTGATTTGTTAGATGAAGATATTCTTAAGAATTAGAAATATATAAAAAAACCAGTCTGTCCATATGTTAAAAGCAAAGATTAATTTACAGTTGTCTAAGCAAAAGACAAAACCCTGATGCTGGGAGGGATTGGGGGCAGGAGGAGAAGGGGACGACAGAGGATGAGATGGCTGGATGGCATCACCGACTCGATGCACATGAGTTTGGGTGAACTCCGGAAGTTGGTGATGGACAGGGAGGCCTGGCGTGCTGCGATTCATGGGGTCGCAAAGAGTCAGACACGACTGAGCGACTAAACTGAACTGAAGCAAAAGATGATATAATCTTTCCTAAAGTATTCAATCGAAGACTGCAGTATTGGTTATGCAATGTCCAGTTCAGTTCAGTTCAGTCACTCAGTCATGTCCGACTCTTTGTGACCCCATGAATCGCAGCACGCCAGGCCTCCCTGTCCATCACCAACTCCCGGAGTTCACTCAGACTCACGTCCATCAAGTCAGTGATGCCATCCAGCCATCTCATCCTCTGTCATCCCCTTCTCCTCCTGCCCCCAATCCCTCCCAGCATCAGAGTCTTTTCCAATGAGTCAACTCTTTGCATGAGGTAGCCAAAGTACTGGAGTTTCAGCTTTAGCATCATTCCTTCCAAAGAAATCCCAGGGCTGATCTCCTTCAGAATGGACTGGTGGGATCTCCTTGCAGCATCCAAGGAGTGTTCAAAATATTCCAGGAGTTTCCTAGAAGGAACAAGGCCATTTTGCTCAGTTCATAACTGCCTAGTTCCATGGCACACATAACATCTGATTAGAGTTTCTGACCCACCAATAGAGATACTTGATGATAGTTTGGGAAGCAGTTACTATACAAAATGATTGTTCCTTTTGTACTTCATCCTTTAATCTTGAGTTTTCTGATTTCCCTCTCCTGAAAATAGTTACATATTATTCCAAATAAAATATACTAATAACACTTCAATTGCTTGTTCATTTGATAATTTTTGCCTTCACAGGGCCTCAGGTACTGTTTATACAGCGCTGGACATTGCCACAGGACAAGAGGTAAGCATTAACATTCATTTCTAGCTTTTACTTTCCTTTATTCGTATTGATCAGAATTCTTCTTTGATGGCATTTGTGCCTGACAAAATGGGTACCACTGGGTTGACATAAGTTTCCTTCATTGATATCCGAAATATCTGCTGTGAATGATGAATTCATGATTGGCAAAAGAAAAGGAGCATGGGTTTGTGGCATTAAGAAAAATCCTAGTAAGGTAAAGAATTTGTATGTCTGACTCTGTTGCTGAAAAACATGGATGCTTGTGTTTAGTCTAATGATGGTAATTCATTCTTATCTTTTAATCATGATTCAGGTGGCCATAAAGCAGATGAACCTTCAACAGCAGCCCAAAAAGGAATTAATTATTAATGAAATTCTGGTCATGAGGGAAAATAAGAACCCCAATATTGTTAATTATTTAGATAGGTAAGTTTTGTTTCATCATATACTTGTTTTCTTTATGGGATATAATTTTCATGGCCAATTATTTAGGATCTATTCATTTAGCATCCATTCTGCAAATATCTTTCAAATGCTACAAAACAGTATCAAATATATTGCTAAACTTGTACCCACTTATCTTTGTCTACCCATTAAACATTTGAAGACACATTTTATGGTGTTGCTTCTAAACATGAGCAGTTTGTGTAATTTTCTTTTGAAGACTGTGGTTCTGTATTGCCACGAAACAGACTATCCCATATAGTAGAGAGCTGTGGTGTTTTAAACATTTAATCAAGTGTTTGTTTGGAGCCAGTGCAGTGTCTGGCTATCTAAGTAAAGAAGACAGACTACAATGGCCCTGCTTTAATGGGTGCTTTGTGATGAACTGACAGTGAGGTCTAGGGAATTGAGACTTTAATCTCAAACCTTTTTCCTAGACCAGATAATTAATGTCTCTTTCGTCAGTCGTGGTAGCATTGGGTTATTAATAGGTGTTTAAAAACAGCACTAACTCTTTACTTGTGATTTAACATCTATCTTATTCAATTTCGATGTTTTTATTTGGCACCACTGTGCTGTGTACTCTGGGTTGATACAAAGGAAATAAGACCAAGTCTACAACCTCAACGAGCTTAAGATCTCACTTTATGTGTTTTGTACCAGGTAGACCAGTGGTACAGAAAGGAGGCAAAAGAGGGGCCAAAAAAAAAGTGTCATTTAGGAGGCAACTGCAGCAGAGTGACTTTATTCTGCTTTTGTAATTTTGTAAAAACTGCATTTGTAAAAAAATGCAGATTTCTTGGTGGTTCTCTGTAACTAATGAGGTATTTCATTTTTATGAAATGAGAATTTTAATGAGAATTTTCCTTTTGAACAAACTTTCTGAAGTGAATCTTATGGGTACTGCAGTTTGAACACCACTGGATAGAAAGTCTTGCTTCATACTTATGTCAAGCTGGGAGCAGGATAGGATTGTTGGGATTATTCCATTCATTGTAATGCCTCTCTCTTGCTACACAGGGGGAAAGACAGACCTGATCATACTGTTAAAATGCCTTCAGATGATCCCAGGGGTTTGAATTTGCTCTTGTGACCTGCCTTCCTGTATTTGATCATGTAGGCTGTGCTCCTCAATACCTACTTAAAGATAATGGGCATGTGATGACCGACTTCTATCAGAACTGAGACTTAGGTGCAGTAAATCCATTGCCAATTTGAATCTTTTTACATTATCCTATAAAATTGTGTCATGGGCAGTTCAGTCCAAGATGTCAACACTACGGCTTGAATGATCCAAAAGGGCTATTCACCAATCCTGTTAATTGAAATTAGCTTTTTATAGTGGAATGACTGACAGTAGTCAGTCACCAAAGGCTTCCTTGCTCTTTTCCTTCCTTCCATGGTGCACTTTCATCTCATGATCCTTTAATTTCCACGCATATTCTCTTCTAAGATAAAGGAAGTGTCTCATAAGCATAACTGATATTTTCCTCTTGTTAGATACATGACCAAATGCAGACAAAGACTGATTGCACATTGCCTTCTTAATGGAAATATAGAAGGGTCTCCACTTCCTTAGGCCTGAGTCAATGTCTTTTTCCTCTCTTGTTGTAGCTACTTAGTGGGTGATGAACTGTGGGTAGTCATGGAATACTTGGCTGGTGGCTCTTTGACTGATGTGGTCACAGAGACCTGTATGGATGAAGGACAGATAGCAGCTGTCTGCAGAGAGGTAAGAAAATAGAACATTTTTGGCTGATGAGAACACTCACATTGGCAGTTTTTTTTTTTATCTTTGATTATTTAGAATGTTTATAACATCAGAATATCAATAGCACATCTTTTATACTAAAAAAACAATTGAAGATCCTAACAATTTAAATCCTAACCCTCTCTCCCCAGCTCCTTGTTTATTTTAGTTGCTTTGTAATGGATCTTTCTGAATTCTATTATACCATTCACAGGGTACAATATCTAAGCCTGCCTAGTGGAGTCTTGGTGAATATGGAAGGCAGTAATGTTGACATGGAACTTCTTCCTGGTTGGGGGGAATTTTTATATGATAGTTATTTTGCTTTGTCTATGCAATATAAGCCGTGTACATATACAGATCACATTATAACCCCATTATTTTCTGGAAGGCAGTTTACACGAGGTCCTCCCTCAGTCCAGAAACTAGTTGCTTTCACAGTACAATCTTGAAACTCTCTCAGACCCCTCCAGTGGGTCTGAGTGTCTGCCTGTTTTCTAATAATAGTGACATATCCCCAGTTTCAAACTAAGCTAAGGATATTTTGTTATATTAATTTTCTCAATATTAAAAAAAAAAAACCACTCCTCATTGGAGTCTTATCTTGAACATTACCCTCTACCCTCTATTCATTGAAGTTTTCTATAGACACAAGTAGGAACTCTGACCCACTGAAACTTGAAAATCAATGATAGTAAAACAAAGCCAAATAATGTTAGCTAGCCTTTCATTGTTTTATATTTTAAATTATTCACTTAAATTTCCTCCTTCTGCTGTCCTCTCATTCCCATTTCTTCCTCCCCAAATATGTACACATATCCACCAAATTCATATATTTTCTATTCATACAATAAATCAAACTTAAAATATTCAGGGGATTCTTCAGCCTTTAGCCTGTGTTCCATCTTTTAGTATTACAACACAAAGCCATTTCCGAACTAGTACCTATAGTTACTTCAGAGCCTAGAAGCGGTTCCCGAAGCTAGCTATCTGTCTATCAGAACTAGCTGGGGCACTTGTTTTAAATGCAGATTTCTAGGTCCCATGCCAGACCTTCTGAATCTAATCATATCCCAGATGCAGATGCTTACTATATCTGTAACAGATCAAGCCAAATCCATATCCTCCAGACAAGCAGATCCAAATATGATTATAGTAATTGGTTCAATCAATTGTATTAACAATGTAGTGCTACTTACCACACCATCACTCTTTGTGGCCAAGTCTGATTCAGGAGCTTTCATATGTATAATGCTAAGTTGCATCACTGATGTAAATGGTAACATGATTTCAAAATGGCTTTGAAACATTTAATTTATTTCACCTGACAACTTAAGCGTGTACCTTTGCCCAAAATTTATCTAGAAATGAAACACATTTTTAAAAAATTTTGTGATATAACTAGAACTTTTTTCTTCCTGATACAATAGTGCCTCCAAGCTTTGGATTTCTTGCACTCAAACCAAGTGATCCACAGAGACATAAAGAGTGACAATATTCTCCTTGGGATGGATGGCTCTGTCAAACTGAGTAGGTATTATGGTTCAGATGGCATGTGAGAGAGTGTCAGGGGATTTATGCTCTTTTACTGTCTATCTTGGAGAAGGCAATGGCACCCCACTCCAGTACTCTTGCCTGGAAAATCCCATGGACGGAAGAGCCTGGTAGGCTGCAGTCTATCGGGTCGCTCAGAGTCGGACACGACTGAGCAACTTCACTTTAACTTTTCACTTTCATGCATTGGAGAAGGAAATGGCAACCCACTCCAGTGTTCTTGCCTGGACAATCCCAGGGATGGGGGAGCCTGGTGGGCTGCCATCTCAGGGGTCACACAAGGTCGGACACGACTGAAGCGACTTAGCAGCAGCAGCAACTGTCTATCTTGAGAAGAAAAAGGCTCTTGAGAGTGAGGGTTTGAAGGCATTTAGAGGCCAGATTGAGGTGAAGCATTTTTTTCACATTGTATTCCTGTAGATTGTGACCAGATTTGGGGAGGGTTAATAGTTAAGAATATCTAAGTGGTTTCTATCTGCTGGATGACAAATACCTAAGCTGTAATACATAATTATATTATAATAGTCAAAAATAATACTAAAACATAATAAAATCTTAAGATTAAAAATAAAAAAAAAAAAAAAAAGAAAGAAAAGAAAAAGATTCTATAAGTTAGAGGGAACAGTATGAGGAGGGAACCAGGATTGAGGTCTAGTAAAAATGGTATCACGCAGTTACTTCAGACTAGTTTAAAATCTGGAGCAGCTGAGAGATCGGATAACAAAAGGATATGAGTGAGGCAGTTGCAGAAGCTCAGTGTCTAAAGGAAGGTACGGTCGTATCTGAAAGTGACCTCTCGTAAAAGAAAAATAAGTTGAGCTGATTTTAACTGACTTTTGTTCTCTGCAGCTGATTTTGGGTTCTGTGCCCAGATCACCCCTGAGCAAAGTAAACGAAGCACGATGGTGGGAACTCCCTATTGGATGGCACCTGAGGTAGTGACTCGAAAAGCCTATGGTCCGAAAGTTGATATCTGGTCTCTGGGAATTATGGCGATTGAAATGGTAGAAGGCGAACCCCCTTACCTTAACGAAAATCCACTCAGGGTAAGTAAAAAGAAAACTCAAGTCCTTTATCCCCAGGGAATGGAAAAAAGCCAAATGTCATTTCTTGTCTCCACTAAAAGTGGCCAGAATGGGCTCTTTAATGGGACAAGTGACATAGAAGCTCCAAATTGTAATTTTCAAAATTACTGTGAGTTATTTATTTTATGTTTCTCTTAAGATGTCTCAACAGCTTTTTCAAATGCTTTGATAACACTATTTCTAATGTCAGGGGTCTTTAAAATTCTGTAGCATAATTTTCTGCTGTCAAAAATATATATAACTTTTTTAAAAGCAAGATGTGGGAAGAAAACAGTATTTTTATCACATGCCACTTACTTTTAGCAAAGTAAATAAATGCATTTCCAGAACAGCTGAAATTTTTTAAATTAGATTTTCATTATCAGTAAAGATTTATTGAGCCACAGCAGCTTGGTGGGTATTGAATGGAACACAAGATAGACACAGTACCAGCCTGGCAAAATCACAAACTTAATTAGACTGTCAAGTTAAAAATGAATGGAAATTGTGTTGGGTAACTCAGTTTGCTACTGCAGAATCAGAGGTTAGATCCTTATGTGGTCTGGTTACTTCTGTAAGGAGAAAAGCTCCATTTTGGAGCCTAACGCCCATTCAGAGAAAGGCAAAGGAACATGAAAGAAATGGTTGCTCAGTGCAGAAGTGAGCCAGGAGCTGTTTTGTTGAATAAAATCTAAAGGTAAGTCAGAAGCTGTGTTTTATATATATAAAGGGCATCACACTATTAAGAAAAGGAAACATGTACCCATTCGAATTCTAGTCTCAAATTCTATGCAGAGTGCCAGTGCCAAAGGCATCTTGCATATTGTTGGCTTCCTTACCACTAAGAGTCTAAAATTGAATTTTACCATTAGTATGTAAAAATCATTTCCTGTACATGGTTAAGTGTTTACACGTTCAACTTATAAAATCCATATGAAAGCCAAATACATGTGGCTTTCTGTACATGTAAAGAAACTTACAGACTAATTATCTAGTTATTTTGAAATGGAGCAGTTTCTAATTGGGAGCTGCATTCCCTGTGAATGGAGAGGGGGACAGCCTCCCCTTTGCCCCTCCCTAATTCTTCTCTGCTAGTTGGCCTCTTGTCTTAGACCTAGCACTGAATATAAAATAACAGATAGGAGTGAATGCCCTAATGAATGCTATGGGCTATTGCTCTGGGCTCATGAAACAATCTGGAAGTGAGACCTGCACCGTGATTAGCTGCCTGCAGGGCTGAGTGGAAAAAGAGGAGCATTTTCCCACTGTTTGTGGATCAGTCCTCCATGAACTTAATCAAACCCACCCCTGACCTATGGATAATTACATGGGCTTGTCCTTATTGTCTAACCACCTTTGCCCTTTAAGAAGTAGCAGTGAAAGAACACACCAGGCCTCTTGTTTCCATGGATTTCCTCCTCTAAATCTTCAGAGTTTGGAGGCACTAAACAGATTATGGCTATTTTGCTTTCTGTCTTCTAATGAGTAATTTACAGCTTGCAAAATTTAAGGATTAAATAAATGCTCTGTAAAGCAGTTGGCCTCAGTAATGCATTTATTACCTTCTTCAGTTCCCCAAGTACAATTGATCGCTCTTCAGCAAGGCTGTTAATTGTTAGAAAGAAGGAAACAAGTTGTAATCTTTATGGGCATCTTCTAGCCTGGGATTAGAGCTAATAATTAACAGCTTGTCTCTTAGGATCCGAAGCCTTGTATCTAAATAAGTGCTTGTAGATTAACAAGCCACAGGTTCAGGAAGCCTACATTATGGCTATAACAAAAAGATTCGTCAGGAAGACCACCCTGTTGAATTCCACTGATAAGGATTTACTGTAACTATGCTCATTATTCTCCATGTGTGATCAACCTCCAGTGACTCAATCAAGTCCGTATGGAGGCAGCCCTCTATCTGTTTGCCAGGCGCCACAAGGACTTTTTAAGTTTTGATTTTGAATATGTTGTCCTCCTGTTCTCTTAAATAAAATCCAGTATCCCTGGCTATATGCCCTTATTTGGGATTTGAAAAATATAGTCACTGAAACACTGGAGAGGTTGGACAGAAAAACGCATACCATGACCTTGTTGGAAGCCTGTGTTTTCTTGAATTCTGGTGACCAGGGCGTGTGGAGAAATAGAAAATGGCAGAACTGGCTTAGCCCTTCTTTCTTTAACATCCTTCTGAGACTACCACCAGTCTACCACTTTAGCTTTGAAGATGAACAAAAGGAAGGAAGTGGAAGTGAGACAGAGTGGTAGAGTGAAGTCTAACATGTTAATATGAAAAACATTTGGCCTATGGAGTCAGGCAGATTTGGGTAAGTCCTGGTTCCACCACCTGCCAGCTCTGTGACCTTCAGCAGATGACCCAGAACCTCTATAAGCCCTGTTTCCTGTGTGTAATTGGGGACAATATCTGTCTTGCAGAGTTAGTATGAAATCTAAATGAAATCATGCATGTAAACACCTAGCACAGTGTCTAGCTCATTGTAAGGAGAGGGAGAAAGAGATTTATATATCAATAGAAAAGTGAGAAAGGAAACGGAACAGATGCTTAGAATACTTTTTACCCATTCATGAAGGGAGGTTGGATTCCCCACTTCCCTTCCACAGTAGCATCCCCTTGAAGAGTGGAAGGTCCTACACGGTTCAGTATAAATTACCATGAACAGGTTACACTGAGCAGCAGAGGTTAAAGTTGGAATCTGGGACTATACATTCGAAGGCTGTTGGCATTTTGCTGTGGCTTTTGTGTGTGTGTCTGTTGTGTCAGTTGGAACTGAGCAAGCCTTCTTGGAATATTGCCTGTTAACATATCACCGATGCAAGGAATTAGCTACGTTCCCCCCCTAGTTTTAAAGTAGTTGGGATTTTTTTTTAAGTAAATTGCTCTGTACTAATTGACCTAATTTGCTCATAAAATGCCTTTTAAAGGTTAAAGAGTTGTTAACTGTGCCAATGTTATAAGGTTGGTACTCTTTCAGAGACAGAGAGGAGACAAGTTCCTCACTGCCTGAAGTTTGTGCACTCAACGTAATTGGCCTTGAATGTGTTGTTCTGTGACCCACAACCATTTTTGGTGCAGCCTCCAATAATAAAGTGCCTTGTTCTTTCTGTTCACCAAAGTGACTGAAGTCAAATTCAAACTTTCTCTGTGGATGTGCAAATCAAACGTTGGTATACTGCTCCTCTCCCCAACTTGTGTGTTCGTTTGAAGATATCTTTTTATAAACCTATGATTATAATGACCTGATTCTAAATAAGGAGGCACAATCATTTCCATAAAACAAATCTTTGGTTTGTTGTTGTTGTTGTTGTTTTCCTCAGCACTAAGAGAGTGCCTCTTTATTAACTTGGCATTCCACATAATGGGGCTGTTCTTGTCAATGGGTTTTGAGGGATTTTGGTGTTTGTGAAACATCTCAGTGATATCCAGTGGAGGATCCTACTGGACCCTGTGGGTGGAGCCCCTTTTCTGTGTAACTTTCCAGACCTTTATCCTAGTTGAGATGAACTTTAAGTGTTCTCTTTCTACCCTTCCTTTAAGCATCTGTGAAGCCATATCAAACACTGGATCTTTGGAAGACAATTATCAGTATCAAGAAGAGATATCTGAAGGCTAAAAACAGTGTTTAAGAGAGTATGGGACCCACCTATCTTATACCAGTGGTTCTCCTCCTTGGTTGTACATTGGAATCCCTGTGAAGCTTCAAGAATTGATAAGGTCAGGTTTCTACACCAAGGACTAGAACAAATATCAATACAAAGCTCTGTGGCTAGCCCTTTGTAGAACCCTGTCTAAACTGAAAAAACCATTCTTTATCAGCCCTCTTTGAGCCTGGTTGTTCAACCAGAAAAGAGCATGCTCTCATTCTGGCCACATTTCTCCTTTTCATCTAAAAAGGACATCATGAATCACTTTGTCAAAATCCTGGCACATTCTGGCATTCTTTGATTTACTGTTTCCAGCCACGCTATCAAAAAAGAAATGACATTAGTTCAGCACATACCTCCTTGCTATGCCATTTTCTTTTTCAATTTTGCTTCTGCTGCAAATGCAGTCCATCATTACCACCTGCTAGCTGTTGTGTACATCGCACGTATTGATGATAATAAAGCCATCAGTCTAATTGCTCATAATTAGCAGCGTATAACCTGTATGGTCAGAGAGAAGGGTGGGAAGAAGTACCAACTGAGACCTGTTGTCTACAGGAAGAGGCTCCCTACTCCCCCATCCCCACACTTGAAACACTGCACAAGTGTTAGTTTCTTCTTTTTTACTATAGAACTAGGGAAATTGTGGTTAGCTTGTATGCCTAGAGAAGAGAATTAAGCAGAATAGAATCTCTAGCACTAAAAAGCAGCAATTTAGGGCCAAAGTGCTTTGAGCGCCCTCCAACCACTGGAACCTGTGTTGTGGACTGGAATGTCTGGGTTTGATGGAATTAAAGTCAAATATAAACTTTCTGAGTGCCAGAGAAGCAAGCGTACTTTGCTAGCACTCTGTCAATATTGTTTTGAATGTATTTCAGGAAGAGCTGGAGCAAGGTTTATTGATGGTTTGTTGACACTCCGCCTACTTTGAGGGCAAACCTATGCCTAAAAGGAGGGGCGAGTTGGGATAACAGCAACTAAAATAATTATGATGAAAAAGTAACAGAGTCTCTTTTTAATCAGAAAAATATTGCCTGTCAAAAGATAGATAGCTCTTAAGACTCATTGGTTGTCAGGAATTTAGCATAGGAAAATGGGACCTAGCCATAGGAAAGCTGCAAGTCTCATTTAGATTGTAATTCAGAAGCAGACAGTTCAAACCAGTGATTTATGATCCAGAAGACAGCCAAAGGAGAAACTGATTCCACAGCAAACAAAAGTCTGAGAATCTGACTAGGTGAAGATGAGGCAAAGAGAGATTATAAACGTGGTAACCAGGGACCTACTGTTGGCCAAGACTGATATTCCTTTATCATGTGAATTGAAGAGTAAATTCTGTTCCCAGGTCTACCCATCAGGAGCCCCATGATCTTGCATAGATTACTTCTTGCTGGGCCTCATTTTGTTTTGCTTCAAACAAGTGGAATTTCACAAGATTATTAGTTACCCGTGAACTCTGTGAATTCCATGGGCTCCTAGAATTCCATGGAGGTCCTTGGGGCCCAATGGGGAGGTCATGTGGTTCTCAAGTCCACCAAAATAGTTCCCTCATTAACTTGTTTTCTATATCAGGCTTCCACATGAGATTTAGTTAAATAAAGTGGGAAACTCATGGGTCTCTGTCTCTGATTCTGTTTTCCTAGGCTGTAGATACATGCTACAGCCTCCCATGAGTGCCAGGACAGCCTGGGTTTGAGTATGCACTGTCTGTAGAAGGGCTTCCAGAGTTATGATCTTCAGACAGCTTGAGTGGAGGGACTTCCCTGGTGGTCCAGCGTTTAAGACTTCACGCTTCCAATGCAACGAGTGTGGGTTTGATCCTGTGTTGGGGAACTAAGATCCCACTTGATGAGTGGCACAGCCAAAAAAGAAAGAAAAAAACAAAGAAAGCTGTTTGGAGACATCTCTCTGATTATCTCCTGACTAAGTCTGTATTCCATAGAGTGAAAAGAACCCCATTTCCCTACCAAGAAAGACACTCGATCGTGATGCAAATGAAACATGCTGCATGTGGGGCTGGGTAAGAAGCCAGGGAAGAACACAACAGTGATAAAGCTGTTTCAGGGACCCATTTTCTACCCTGGGTTTTACTGAAAAAATGTGCATGTTATTGTGTACAGAGCTATTCACCTGATGAACTGCATATAAAACAGAAGTTGAAGCCAGTTTACGTAAGCAGTAATGCATGTTTCACAGATCATATCACAGTCCAGCTGGTTTTTGATGCTAACATGGAAATTTGGAAAAGCCATAAAGAATCAGGGACTTAGTACCTTCCTGCTGCAGTGTTCTGAAATGAGACAGGAATAAACATATAATGGTAAACAGTACTTTGAAACTAGAAACTAGGTGTGGGTTGAAGAGAAAATGGGAGATGAGGAAGTCAACAGACCACATGTTAGATGATGTTTTGAGAAGTTTTATGGGAGAAGGACCAAAGAAATGGGGAGATAGCAGAATGGATCCTAGGATCAGGTTCCCTTGACCTCCCTGAGTTGTGGAGCCTTTATCTTCATCTCTCTTCCTCGTCACTCCACCAGCCACCTTCTCTCCCCAGGTCCCTTGGCCCTAGTCCCTGCCCTGTGTTCTGCTACCTCTGTTTCTTACAGCTTTTCTCCTCCACCTCCTGCCCTATTTTGCTTTCCTGCTTTTCTATCTCTGTGCCTATCCCTCCTCTACTTCCAAACCCCTTGTGGTTCTCAAGCTTGGGTGCTTCCTGGGCTGTCCAGGGTGGCTCCTTGAGCACACATAGCCTGCTCCACATTTCTTGACGAACACTATTAATCCTGAGAGATTAAAATGAGCATGGTCTTTATTTTATGGCAATGGCCAGTTTTTTATGCTTGAAAGGAGCACTCTAAAGGTAGTTCAACACCTAATCTGTCGGTGGTACCTAATTACCTTTTACAATCAACCAATAAGGGAATAGATCTGTAATAGGTCAATTTTTAATGACTTTTTAAGGATTAAACAATAACAGCAGAGCCCCCCACCATGTATAATTTAGTGACAGATGAGACCTACTATACAAGACAAGTCAGGAACTAAATTTAGAGCACAGTGCTTATTCAGTTATCACACTGAACTGTTGGGTTGAATAAGTCAAAATAGGGAATACAACATTAGTTATAATATAACAACTTTTTTGTAGATTTGGCCCCATTTACTCTTGTCTTAGAAATGTCAGAGCCTTTAATGAAATCCATATACACATCAGAGGCAGTAATACACTCTGGCCTTTAACTTCTGAAATCCCAGGTCAAAAGTAATCTCTAAGTCATAAGGTGTCAAGTCACTTGTTGCCAAATCTCTCCCATAAAACACTCAAAGATAGTTGAAAGGAATTGGGACATAAGTAGGTTATAGGCAACAACCAGAAGACACACTGCTTATAAACAGTCAACATTATATACAGATACTGGCGAATAAAATAGGAAACCTAACTGGACCTTTTGTTCCCCATTTCCAAGTTTAATTGTAAAACGATTGACCTCAAAAGGGTCCGTTTCCTTTGTTAAAGGTAAAGGTGGAGTTACACATGCTCAGTGTGTCTCATCTCTTTTTTTTTTTTTTAGTTGAAGTTTCAATATCAGACTCTCAGAAATTAATAGAATGAATGTACAGAGAAGTAGAAGAATATAGTAGACCCGAAAAGCACTATGAACCAATTTGACATAATTAAGATTTATACAATTTTCACCCAACAGTAGGATACAAATTCTATTTGAGTTCCCATAGACTATAAACTAGGAGATTGTGAAACATATCCAGGGACATAAGACCATGGCTTCTTAGATATAGCCCTCATTTAAAAATGGAAATTTAATTTACAAATACATGGGAGTTTTTAAAGTATCTTTGATATTAATTTCTCATTTTGATATTATTTTCTCATTTAAATGCTTTCTTCTCTGGAGTCACCCTCCATGATTTTTCAGTCTTCTAACTTTATTGAGGTTTTCAATAGCTAAGTCACAGAGCTCTCTTGGTAAATGTCACACTGCATTTGAAAATATGTGGGTTATTTTCAAATCTTTTGATATTGGTCGCTAACATAATTCCACAGTAATAAGAGAACAGACTCTGTATGATCTCAATGCCTTTAGACCATGAAATTTCTGTACCTGGTCTTACGTCAGTGTGTCTCATCTCTTGAAGAGTCCTCGTCTGCCTCTGCTTACGAAAACCACTATCACAGAGGGTGGGAACACTGTGAGGTGGTGCCGTGAAGTGGTCAGGCGTATGGACTCTGGGCTCCCACTTCCTGGATTCAGATACTGACCCTCATTGCTAATTGTGTAATGTTGGGCAAGTTATTATGTTAACCCTACCGCCCTCAGTTTCTTCATCTGTCAATTGGTCATAATTGAGTATAACTCAGGGGATTGTTGTATGAATCATGTGAGCTAATAGTAATCATTCAGTAAATGCTAACTAATAATATTTCCCATGAAACAATCTTTATACAGATATTAAGATATAGATGAATAGCCCTCTTGGTCTTATTGTTACATTGTTTGTTAAACAGATTTTTATGGGCTAGTCTGGGAGCCTGTTCACCATGTATAACACCATTTCCATGGGAAAATGTATTTTGAGTTCTAAATATTCAACTTAGAAAGAAATGTTCCACCACTCTCCTCTTTGTAAAGTGAGTCTTTATATCAGTGCTGGGGCCTCTCAGGGTTGCTAACACATTTCCATATGAGTCTCCTGGTTTGTTTCTAACCTAAACTTTACAAACTGTTAAAATGAACTGAAGTCACAAACTGAAGCCTTTTAATTAAATGGTTAGTCCAGTTGCAAAACTGCCTTAATGAAAATGTATTGGGTACCTATGCATTGTTTGGGGACCTCTTTGGAGAAATGTGGTAACTTCTAAGATGACTGCTTTGATCTTTTTTTAACTGAAGAAATTGCCAGTAAGGTAAATTGAATTATTCCTCTAACTGGGTAAAGTCATGCTATCTAAGTACTTAGGTAAATTTAGTTGCACATCAGGATCTGTAGAAAACTGCAACATTTGTTTGTTATTGACAAGGGATGTAAAGTTATTAAGAATTCCAGAACACCAGAAACTTCTAGGTAATATGTATATCACAATGAAGAAAGGCAGTATTTTTTGGCCAAAGGTTGTCTGCCTAATATTATAAATAAGGTCAGTAGGTCATGGGGGCTATATCGTCTCACCTTAGGAATAAAACAGACCTTGTTAAATAATGTAGCAGAAGAAAAATTAAGAGCTCTTTCTCTCTTCAAGATCAGTCAGAGAAGACTAAGTTTCTGTGTTTCCAGTTCCAGAGAGAATTAATTGTCTTCACTTGCTCTCTGGGTTTGCCCACAACAAATTACCATGTTGTGGTAATCTCCAGTTTTCCCTCCCTTTCATGGTATCTCCTTACCTACATTGCTCATGGCACTCTCTTCCTTCTCCCACACCGAAGAGTTGGGTAGTCAGAAGTTCCCGCATTTCAGGCCTATTCAACTCAGAAAGGGTGTCATTCTCTATGTATCTTCTTGTATGTTTACTCATTCACTTTAGCTTCTGAGCTTTAATACTTCGTATAGCAAAGTCTGTCATATTCCCATCTCAGTGAGATTTATTTATACCTTTTGGTTTTCATTTCATTTAGCAACAAAAACATTTATTGATCACCTGTTTTGAGCCACTATCCACAAAATCCAGAGATGCTTGTAACACAATTCCTACCTTCACAGTCTAGGGAGACAGACCTGTGAACAAATAACAGGTATTCACCCTACAACATGAAAACAAAGGGGTATAGTAGCTCAAAGGAGGAGAGGGCTAACCCTGTCTCCATGGTGACTGCCACCCCAGTTTGCTTGGCACTGAGAGACATAGAACCTTCAGTAGTAAAACTCAGGACAGTCCCTGGAAAACCAAGGTGGTTGTTCACCATATCCATCTGGGAGAGATTGAGAAGACTTTACAAAGGAAGTGCCATTTGAAATAGAAATTAAAAGGCAAGTAGAAGTTCACCAGGCACTGAAGGGAATAGCATTTGAGGCAGATATGAAAGAGCATTTCTTATTATAGGAATGAAGAACTAATTGGCATGAATAGTATGTGAGCTTTGGCTAATATGTGTATGTATGTGAAAGTGGGGGAAGCAGGGCTCTCAGATGAGAACAGAGGAGGACTAGAAAGGGAGGCAGAGGCCAAATCATGGAGGACCATCTATGCCATGCAAAGAAATCTTTATTATGTCCAGTGTTTTCAAACAGCTATAGTGATCCCTTGGTTCAAATTAAACCTTGCTTGGAAGCATAGTGAAAGTGAAAGTCGCTCAGTCGCATCCGACTCTTTGCAACTCCATGACTATACAGTCCATGGAACTCTCCAGGCCAGAATACTGGAGTGGGTAGCCTTTCCCTTCTCCAGGGGATCTTCCCAACCCAGGGATCAAACCCAGGTCTCCTGCATTGCAGGCAGATTCTTTACCAGCTGAGCCACAAGGGAAGCCCTTGTGAGTGAAATAAGTCTAGTCTAATTATTGAGCCAGGCTTCCCAGGTGGCTCAGGGGTAAAGAATCCACTGCCAATCAGGAGACGTGGGTTCGATCCCTGAGTCGGGAAGATCCTCTGGAGAAGGAAATGGCAACCCACTCCAGTATTCTTGCCTCTTGCCTGGGAAATCCCATGGATAGAGGAGCCTGGTGGGCTACAGTCCATGGGGTTGCAAAGAGACAGACAGGACTTAGTGACTAAACAACAGCAATTTCTGAGCCAGCCCATTTTCTTTTGAGCTTTCAACTAACTTAGATAAAAACCAGAATGTGGTCACTTGTGCCTAGTTTGATTTTCTTCAATCTTTCTTCAGCTAAGATTTGACTTTGCGAGGAAAATGCTTTTTGCTGTAATTGTTGTATTGCCCACAACTGCTTTTGTCTCTCATTAGCAGGGCAGTGAGTAGCAGTTTTATTTTTTACAAAGATAGGGCCCAGCTTACACGCAAGTTCTTTTTAAAGTTAATTATTTGGAACTGAGTGCATTTTCCCATAGAAGCAGCATTATGCCTAGTGAGTAAGTTCTCAGGCCAGTCCACAAAGGCTAGTTCCGCCGTAATATAACTGAAAGTGTGGATTTCTGCAATGGAAATTAGTTGGAAATATGTACTGTTGCAATTAAAATGAAAACAATAGCTGAAAAAGAAATTGTCTGGGTTTTTGTTTCCCTCAAGGGGTGGTACTGCATGAAAAGCAGGTTTAATCCTAGGAGGACAAAGAAAAATAGCTGAGGATTTTTGTGTAAACAGAATGGCACAGCTTTTTAGATTTTATTTTTTAAATAATGTTTTGGAGGATTTTTTTAAAATAAAGCAGTCACATTCATTGTAGAAAATTTGGAAAATTGAAAAAATGTTTTCAAAGATTACATCATTAATAATCCTGCCACCCAGGAGGAACCATTGTTCACATGTTGGAGTGTTTCCTATCGATCTTTTTCTTCGTACATGAATTGAAGAGAGGTGAGAAAGACTTTAGTAGAGATGTATATATATACTTGTGAAAAGCAGTTTTATTTGGAGTAGAATGTATTGAGCTAAGAAAGGTGAGACGAAAAGTGAGAAAATGAACCAGTATGGCATGTACACAGACTTAGGGAGAGTGGAAAGGGAGAAAAGAGATGTGTTTGTTTAGTATTGGGTTTGGCTACAGAACAGAAAAAAAGCAAGCAAAGGATGCAGAGGTTGGCAGAAATTGTGACCAGCTGAAATAAGAGAGTTTTAGGAGGAGGCAGCAAATGTCATTTGCAGGAACAATTTTCTTTTAGTAACAGAACAAAGATGGCTTGTGAGGACAGGTGCTCCGAGCATTAATCATTAAACCCATTGCTTAATGGGGTGGAATAAACCAGTTCTCAAAGTGTGGTCCTAAAACCAGCAGTTTCAGCATCAACAGGATACTTGTTAGAATGCTAATTCTCAGACCCCTCTCCAGATTGATCTGTTTTTAACAAGCCCCTCTAGGTGATTCCAATACATGCTATAGGTTGATAGCCACTGGATGAAATGGTCCTTCCTAACCCTTTCTAAAGTACATCTGTGGAGGTCTCTGGAATGGAGGAGAGATGTTCTCACCAGCTGATGAAAACAGGACTGGGAAAAGACTTTAATAGAAATGTTTTTGGCAATAATATTCAGAGCCATGGTGGGAAAAGGGGATGATAATTTGCTACAAAGTCCAAGCCAGTTCAAGAGGGAGCGTGTCTTCATAATAGTTAGGAGTCTGGTTGCATAGGCAGGCATAACCTTGGTGGTAATACCTGCAGGAAAACTCCTGTGTATCCTTCAAGACCCTGATCAAATGTCAAGCTCCTCTGTGAAGTGTTCTCTGAGCTATGGTGTCAATGGCTTCATCCTTGTATTGACTTGGCACTTGCAACGTTCATCTGATTGGCTCTTATCTCACTGTATGGTGGGTATATATAAGTCTCTCTTCTTCACTAAACTGTATGACCTTTGAAAGTAGGACATTATTCATCTTTGAATCTCCAGTGTCTAATATGATTCTTGATACATACTTAATACTCTAGAATAATTTGCTTAGAGGAGGCATGAGGAATGGCCAGCTTTTTATGGCTGTCAGGAGCTCAGAAGCCTTTGAAAGATGAGTTTACTTTTGTGAATTAACCATGGTCTTGAATCCAGCTCTGTGCCTTGAAAGTTATGGCCCTTGATTCTGTCAGCACACCATGAGTTGATCTCTCTCAGTGACCTCAACTAAGATCTCAGAGATATATTAGCAACTTAATATGTTACAGTAGGCTTCCCTAGTAGCTCAGGCAGTAAAGAATCTGCCTCCAATGCTGGAGATGTGGGTTGGATCCCTAGGTCAGAAAGATTCCCCTGGAGAAGGAAATGGCAACATGGACAGAGGAGAATGGCTGGCTACAGTCCATGGTGTCGCAAAGAGTCAGACATGACTGAATGACTCTCTCTCCAAAACACACACACATACAACTTACAGTAGGATACAGGATTACTAATGTCAGCTTTTCTTATGTTTTCTATTATAGCTAGACTTTCATGGGAAACCTAATTAAAATCTATAGGGGTACATCTGCCACAGGACAAAAGTATTGGATTGGTCAAAAAGTTTGTTAAGATGTTATGGAAAAAATCCGAACAAGCTTTTTGGCCAACACAATACTTCCATCTTTGGGACCCATGGGTTACTTCTCATCTCATCCAGGCACTGCCATCTTCTGATTGCTTTTACTTCTCTGATTCCATAATGTAGCCTGTTCATACCTGTGCTGTACTATTCGCTTCAATCATGTCCGACTGTTTGTGACCTCATGGACAGTAGCCCACCAGGCTCCTCTGTCCATGGGATTTCCCAGGCAAGAATACTGGAGTGGGTTGCCATTTCTGCCTCCAGGGGATCTTCCTGATCCAGAGATAGAACTCGAGTCTCCTGTGTCTCCTGCATTCCAAGCAGATTCTTTACCCACCAAGCCATCTGGGAAGCCCCTGTTCATCCCTGGTCTACTCACACATATTCTCCAATCAAGATAAACAGTTAGTAAATTACAATCACCTTTGCAACTGTGCCTTCCAGAGGTTATACTTATATCAGTGTGTTCAGATGTGTGTGTGTTTCCCTAACTCTGTGGTCACAGATTCCCAGGCAGTCCCTTGGTTTCATTACCTAGGTGGTTAATGACACATTCATTTTATATGGATTTTTACTGGCTTCCCTGGTGGCTCAGATGGTAAAGAATCTGCCTGCAATGCAGGAGACCCAGGTTTGATCCCTGGGTCAGGATGATCCCCTGGAGAAGGAAATAGCAACCCACTCCAGTATTCTTGCCTGGAGAATCCCATGGACAGAAGAGCCTGATGGGCTACAGTCCATGGGGTAGCAAAAGAATCAGACACGACTGAGAGACTAACACGTTCACTTTACTGGCTTAGCTTTCAGAGGACAGCCTTATAACCTTATTTCCAAACTTTTGAGGGTGGGGCACCTCACTGTCCTTCAGTTACTGCCAAGAGTAATCATTTCTCAATGTTACAGAAACTTTGCAGTGTATGCCAATGTCATTCTCTAAAATGGAGATTTTAAGACCCAAGGTAAAAATCAGAAACTGGATATGTGTCTTCTGTGTCAACTCACGATCCTAATATGTATGTGCTGAATAGATTTTTCTGATATTTTTCTGCAGGCATTATATCTGATAGCCACTAATGGAACCCCAGAGCTGCAGAATCCTGAGAGACTGTCTGCTGTATTCCGTGACTTTTTAAATCGCTGTCTTGAGATGGATGTGGATAGGCGAGGATCCGCCAAGGAGCTTTTGCAGGTGAAAATTAAATAGGACAGTTACAAACAGAGAGTCATTATATTGAGCTTTTCCACCTCGATGTGTGACAATCAGAGAACTCTGTTGAGAGATGCCTAGTTCGAGTTAGGCGCTAACCATTTGATTTGAGATCACAGGCACAGAAATATAGGCAGGCATCTAATATGTAATGGATTGGCGTGTGGCCTTTCTTCTGAGAAGTTGGCAGTTTAAACTAGAACTCTCTTTTGTTCTTCCTGGAGTCTTATTTTGCAAGGGGAAAAAACAATGTGAACCTCTGGTGTTGCTGTTTTGTTCTAAACTTTGCTTGTGCCCCTGGATGTTGTACACAGGTGCTCTTGGCCGGAGGTAATTCTCTACATAACTATGCAATTATTTCCATGGCATTTGCTACTCTAATGCTTTACTGGTCAAAGCCCCTTTGCTTGTGATGCCAAATGGCAGGCACCTGCTTGCCTGGGTGAGTACCATCCAGTGGTGAGTGCCTCTGTAACCATTTGTCCTTTTCATGGCTCTCAGGGATTCGTATATATGATGATAATTAGTACCTACTTGATAGCAAAATTTTTACACATATTATCTCATTAATTCTTACAACACTCTAAGATAGGTGTTATTAATCCTTGTTATGGATGTAGAAATTAAAGCTCACACAAGTATTGAATGGCAGAACTTGAATTTGAGCCCTGGATTGTCTTTCTTCCACACAAACCAATTTAGAAGGGAAAAAAGCATTTATATTGATAAAGCAATGCATGCCCAGGATCACTGCTGGGGATGGTCCTTCAGGGAAGAAAATAAAGATCTGTAATAGCCAAGCCAAGAAAAGTGACTACTTGTCCCTCCTGACTTTGAACACATAATCCAGTTAAATAAAAGGCATAATATTTGGTCATGCAGAGTGTGATTAACGATAGACTCAGTCTGTTCTCGGCCAAACAACAAAAAGTTCATATTGCTTCTGAACTTCTTCCAGAGACAGAGAGCCACACTCAGGCGAAAATACCCTACCCCAACCTAAGTTATACCTGGGATAAACCAATTTGGAGGAACTGGGAAAGCTATACCTTCTCTTTTCTGCTATCTGTGAGCATTTCACAGGCTGTCATGAGGCCTGAAAATGTCCTATCTGAAATAGCCCTTTATTAGTCCTCCCATTATTCCAGCCTCAAATTATAGATGAAAAACTGGAACTTTTGAGTACATCATTTCCATGCGTGTACGCCTCTCACCACCCCACATACACATCCTGTACACATTCCTATCATGTCTTCTTCAAGGATGAGTGAAAATACAGTTTCACTTAAGGTAGCTATACAGTTATATATATATATAATTAAATCAATTATCTAGTTAATTCCTTACTCAACAATACTTTTATCTGAACCAGTCAGATTACTGATGCAAAATGATGTTTTGAGAAGATTGAAGAGTGTGTTTGTTGAATCTTTTGATTTTATACATGTAAGCTATGATCTGCATATTACCTTAAGTCCATATAACTCCATTCTCTGCCTCTAGTCCATTTTAGAGGTTGGAAAACAGACTTACATGACATTCACACCACTGGAAGACTTGAGAAAAGGCACAAATAAATGAATTTTTATGGAGCAACTTCTGTTTGCAAGGCTTAAGTGCACTGGGTGATACAAATCTCTTAAAGGCATGATTCCTACTCTTTAGAAGTTCAGTCTCCTTGGGAATATGAAAAAACAAGATTGTTCAGAGACTCAGTGGAACCAAGTGGCCATTCAAACAGTGAATGTCATAACTGATTAGAGATATGCATCTCTGGCCTATGGCATTCGTAAGATGTCTGTGAAAGGGAAGGAGTTTGGCTGGGCCTTGAAAGACAGATCAGTCTTAGATAGTTTAAGGGGAAAAGGGGAAGGAATTTCAGATAGGAGGATTATCACCTGATCAAAGGCATGTAGGCAAGGTTCAAAGGAACAGAAAATAGACAGTGTGGCTGAAGTAGAGTTCAAGTCAGGACAGCTGCAGGTGGCAGGACTGTAGAGAGCCTTAAACACCAGGCTAAAGCATAGGGGCTGTAGGAAATGGGGAAATAGTGAAGCCATCTGAGGGACACACATGATGAAAGCTTTGTTCAGGAAGATGAAACTGATGGTCTGCAATAAGAATTAGCAACAGAAACAAGTGGAGGAAGGAATATGGGGGGGAGGTTATTGTTATAAATCAGGATTAAGTTGATTAGGCCTAGGCAAAGCAAGAGATCATTGTAAAAGGCATTGAAGAGGCAGCATTTGGTAACTGGTTGCATGTAAAACATAAGAACACAAAAGTGACTTCAGAATAACAAACCAGTGGTAACATTAAGCAAAAGCAGAAGTGATAGAGGATAATAATACACTGGCTAACATTGATTGGCCTTGATATAGTTTACAAGAAACTGTCGCTTACCTCATTTAACCACTGTGATAAGCAGAGGATTGGATTGAACCTAGGTATTCTGACTCCAAAGCCCCTATAGCTTACATCACATAAGAGTACCCTCTTTGAGAAACTTCAAAGTATAAAAAACTATATTTTTTTCTTGAATTAATTTTATTTTATTTTTATTTATTTTAAAAAATTTTTATTTTTTACTTTACAATATTGTATTGGTTCTGCCACACATCATTTTTAAAAATCATTTATTTTTAATTGAAAGATATGCTTTACAATACTTCTGCCATACGTCAACCTGACTAAATGTACATTTTTCAATGTGGAGTTCAAGGTGGCAGGAGGACATTCAAAAGGAAATAAACAACAGGCAATTAGAGAAATAGGACCAAAATTCAGGAAAGAGATCAGGTCACAAAATGGATATTTGGGAGTCATCTCCATAAGGCTGTTAAGAGCTTGGTTGGAACCATGAAAAGGAATGAACTCTCCAAGGAATTAAATTAGAAAAAGAAGATGATGAGAGTCAAGTTATGGGAGGTGGAAAGAGGATGTGAAACCAGGAAGAAGATAGGGAGGGAGCAGTCAGTGAGCATGCATATAGAAGAGAACTGAGACAGTAGAATGTTACAGGCCCCCAAAGAGAACAACATTTCAAAGAAGGAAGGGACATTCACTTGTATGAAGTACTGTGGAGCAACCAAAAAAGAAATGGCGGAGGCACACTATTGGGTTTAGCAGTTAGGAGGCTATTGGTTTCAGGGTTAAGGGCTCTAGTGGTCAACAGAACACAGTTTTTCAAGCATTGAAGGCTGCTCCAGATAGAGTCATCAATTTAAGAAAATCAGAAAGTTAGACTCCCTAACACAGTGAGATTTTACAAGACACCTACTCTGAATTTCTAGCTCTGCCAGTCAGCTTCCCAAAGATTTCATGACACTGAAGAACAAAAACATCTGAAGGACAAAAGCTGGCACTATATATTTTTAAATGATGTTTAATTGGATCCACAAAATACAAATTTTAATGAAAAAAAAAGGCTCCTTGCAAGTGTAAAGTAATATACTTGTTGGAGGAAAGAATTCCAGTAATTCCTCTGTTTTTCCTTTTGCAGCATCCATTTTTAAAATTAGCCAAGCCTCTCTCCAGCCTGACTCCTCTGATTATTGCTGCAAAAGAAGCGATTAAGAACAGCAGCCGCTAGGACTGCCAGCCTTACCCCACACCATCTCCCTCATGAGTAAGACTGAAATAAAACTCCGCTGCAGGAAAGATGGAAGAAAAGACAGTCAAATGGGGTGGGGTTTCTTTAACTTTGAGATGAATAGAAACTTCTTATAAGCCTTTTTCCTACTCCCTCAGATTATGTAATTTATTTGTAAGCCTGAATCGCGGCCCATACAGGGCAGCAATGTTGAAGTGACCATAAAAAGGTCACTTCCACCGTGAAGCGAAAGAGCCAGTAGTGAATCCCCTCATTTTGTGCATTCACTTTGAAGAAAAAAGATTTCTCAAAGATGCACAATCCCTCTTCATAGTGTTGTGTTTGTTTTTAAGTTAGAGAGTAGTCCCTCTTGCATTCAAACCTCCTTCAAAACTCCTTACCCAATGTAATGTTTTTCACTTGCATTGTCATTAGATGTCCAGAAAAAAGATGTCAAAACTTTTTTTTAAAAAAAAGAAAGTAAAAAACAAAACAAACAAGCAAACAAACAAACAAAAAAAAAACAAAATGAAACAAAACAAACAAAAAAAAAAAACCTCAGAGCAAGTACTGTGTGAACATGTGGAAGTCCATGCCCTCATAGAGTTGCAATTTTTTATTCTTCTTCTATAGTGGTGGCTTGGTTTGTGTACCTGTTTTTCTGCATTTGTATTGGAAAAGGTTTCTTTTATGACATTTTCCAAAAGCAGAGAGGAATATGTGTGTTCAGGAAGGGCTTTTAAAAACTATCTAAATAAAGTTCAGATGGTGAAATCTTATCACATTTTCATGATGATGCTTAAGTGGTAGTTGATTTGTCATTTGTATAAACCTGCTTGCTTATCTTCATGGTACCTGCAAAAAGACACACCAAAACTATGGCACTCCAGTTAGGTGAGTCTAGGTCTTAAACCTAGGAAATCCTGATTGGAGAGGCCACACTTAAACAAAGATGGGGCTTTCTCTAAGAGCCAAAAGGAAGATAATATAAGCATGAAATACTGAAATCTTCATTGGACAGTAAGTAAACAAAGATATAGATACCTAGTTTAATCCTGTTTTGTGCTTGTGGAACGTATGCAACTCTAAAACAGGCACATCAGGAGGAAACAGACCCATTACCCAAGATTTGCTGATGATAAAATATTATTTATCTTCACAATTTATAACAAACATTAAAAAAAAGTTTTAAGATATGGAGAACAGAAATATGTAAGCATTCAACTCTGCAAGAAATGGGAGGTTAGTGAAAACTACATCCCAGTCAACGTTTGGCTCTAAGTACTTACTGTCATTTCCCCTATGTACCACAAATTTCTGTTTCTGCATATGGTGTGTTCATACTTAGCCCTTTGGGCTTTTGAATTTCAAAAACATGTATCTAAAGATCTTGAAGTCCTCCAGTGAAAAGCCTTTGGCTTTGCAATCATGTATCCCAAGACCTACCAGTTCAACTGAGTTCCTTTTGTGGCTTGGGCAAGATATGAAAATTTGACTATTATTTCACCATGTATCAATTTATTAGACACTCAACAGTCACCACTTCCTGAATCTTCTGAGAGTAGAAAAATATCTGGAGGGTGTCTGCATAGAAAGGATATGCTTCTCTTTCGAGTGTTATCAGTTTTATAAATTCTGCAGAATTTTTTCTCTAAGCCTTTGAAAAGCTAGCAGTTTGTGCAGTAGAGGGCTCCTTGATTTGTAGTATGTCAAGAATCTGAATAGAACCTATCTGCATTTAGCAAGAGAGGGAAAGAGATCACTGCCATGGGCCTCTCTCTTTCTCTGCTGAGGCACATCCGTCCATGTAATCATCTGTTCATTCCTTAAAATGAAAGCACTTTCTTTAGAGTTTTTGCTAACCAACCATATAGTGCACACGTTTATATTTAGGAGATAACACCACTGGTGGATTTCCTGTTGTTTCCTTTGACTATGAAATTTGGGAGGGGCTTGAGCCCTGCCCCTAGAAAATGTGCACAAGGGCATAAAACAGCAAATGTGAAAAGATCAAAGAGTAATATTAATTTGAACCATATTATGTTATTCTTCACAAAGACGTGGCTGGGCCTGAAAATGTTAATGCCACACTGTTTTATGTGTGAGAGAGAGTGAGGCCTTAATTTTGATTTCATTTAAAATTAAGTATTTTTTAAATTTTTCATTCATCGTACCAGGGAATTCAATGAAACAATAGGTGGGATGCAAATAGAATTCAGTACATTGGTACCTATGCCCTGCCACTGGAGAGAGCCCCAAACCTGGTTGGGAAGCCCTAATTGTCCGTGAGCATCCCTTATATGTCATGAAGGCATTTTTTTGGTGGAAGGACACCTGGAGCAGTGATCCTTCAGATTACTGGAGGCAGAGAAATGGCTGCTCTTTTATGCTTTCAATTCAGCATGTTAACAACGAGGAGTCTTGTACTACTTCACCACATCCTGTTGTACCAAGATTTTATGATAATATATCCCAGTAGGCTTTACTCTTACAGATTTATATCTATGTAAATTTTAAAATGAGAACAGCTTCTAAAGACCATTCCCTGTGTTGGAGAGTTATGTATATTTCTAATAAGTATTAGAGAGAAGCTGTTTCTCCTGCCAAAATGATGCTGAGGGATTTACACTTGGTATACCTGACCAAGTTGTACTCCAGATGGTTAATAGTTTATTCCCTTTTCCTGGATTATTTTTTTGTAGCTCATCTTGACATTGGTGAGTCTATGAGTGCCCTGAGATAAGGAGGGCGCATCATCGAATGTTGATTCCAAAATGTCCTGAGATAGGGATAGGGCAGCGGGAAAGTCAGGGAAGGGTGAGAAGCACAGTAGAGATTATTTATTTAAGAAAGAAAAGAACGTTAATGTTGTAGCAAGGATCCAGCACGTTGTCATCATCCTATGAAGATTTTTGGATGACACATCCCCTCAAATCAGTCACCGTGTTGGGTAATGACTTCGTTCTTGCTGATCTCGTCTATGTGTCATTGTAAATATTTGTGTGTCCATGTTCCATTTTGGCTACTGGATGGCCAAGTCATGTAAGAAGATTTAACTCAAGTATTTATTCTTTAATTGCGTTATTCAGATTTCTTTCAGGCTTGTGAATTGCACCCCAGTGTTTGATTTTAACCACCTGATCCCCACATCTTTCCCTCCCTTGTGAAGCACATTCCATTGCTAAAAGAAAAAGAAATACGAAATTGCTTCCTGTCGTCTGTAAAACTGTTTTGATAGTTTGAGATGTTTGTCTATAAACGATATTTCTCAGCTCAAAGATTGTGTAAATAATTCTATTCCTTTGCTCAATGGGTTGTTTATTTCTAATGAGGCTGCCAGTTCTCAGAGAGAATCTATAAAATCACCTTTAAATAACATAAATAGGGATGACAACTATGTAAAAATAAGTGTGCATATGAACAAAGACTGGGAACACAGACAATTGAAATCAGTTGTGTTGGGGTGGTGGGATTATGCACATTTTTTTCTTGTTAAGATTTCCTTTGATATTGTTATACTATTGCTTTATAATAAATAAACATCAGAAAGGGGACTATAGAAACATAGAAAAGATGCCAGAAGCAGATGCCTTCTGGCCAGAGCCCAGAGCATGCAGGGCACAGATATTTGCTAATTACAATTATTCCATAGGCTTTATATTTGCCTGGATGCTGCGGTTGGCACACACTCGGTATGGCACATGCTTTCTTCGGGGACTAGTATCTATAAGTTAAAGCCAGGGAGATGTCGCTATTAGAACTTCAAACACATCCTTCTGCTTTCAAACTGGCTGGCTGCCCCCTCTGCTTTGGTATGGCCTTAAGTTTTCTGTTTTACTTACTTTAGATTGGAGGGGTCACTTTGGATAGCCCCTCTGACAACATCTGTTTCAGGTACTGCCTTTCTGGATCATTTTAGCAGATTTTAGGTTGAATTTTGGAAGAACAGAAGGTTAAAATCCCCAGCTCCCACCATTTCCTTTTCCAACAGGATATACTATCATTCAGGTAGGATTTTCTTTTAATAAACAGTAGGCAAGTCCTGTTGATTTCAGTAGAAGTTATGACTTGCACTTAAAAGCTGACTGTGAAAATATTGAGACAAACATTTAGAACAGCCCTGGCCTCTTGGCATTCAATCTCAACTCCTTTGAGCTTTGGCCTGAGATGGTGACCTCTAGGTGCTTTCTGATCTGCCTAATTATAGGTTGTATGCAGTAACTACTGTCATTTTAAACAGAAATCAGGGAGACTATCTACCCAGAGAGAGGAATTTCCTTGTAACTCACCAAAGACTTTGCAGGTGAGGACTTTTATGATACGGTAGTGGCCTCAGGTGTTAGTTTCACCAAGAGCAGACCTTTTATCTAGAGAACCCACTTGGGGCCATTCTCAACATATAATCTACTTATCAGAGTCTTAACCCTGACATCCCCAGTTGTTACTCATGGTCCTTTTCTGAGCTACTTGCAGTTAATATTTGTTTAAACAAAGGCATGGCCAGTGATGGCCTACTCCTAGTCTCTGAGCAAGAGGACTGAAATTCAGCATTTGTAAACTGACAGTCTACCAGACCTGAGATTTTGAGTGAACTTAACACACAATTCTGAACATATATTTGCATGTGAATTGGGAAAGGATTAAAGGGGACCCTAGAAATAATGGAACTGTTTTTCCTAAGAAAGACTTTTTCATCAGAAATTGGTTTCTGATATGATCTTTCTGTTGGTAGGCTTTTTTTCCATTCCTTTTCTGATCCCGTGCTCCTTTAGTGACCAAGTGAATATAAACCCGATTCCTCATGCATTGAGGATGTCTGTGTAATATCAAGCAGTATCTAACTGAATCTGCAAATGCGGGAACTGAGACTATAACTTCCACGTGCACACTTTTGTGTTCAAGTAGACAATAATAATGAGGAGCATTTACTGCCACATGATACAGTCACACTTGTAAGATAAACTTATAGAAGCTGTTTAGTGCCATCAGAGTCTCCTTTGGAAGCTGCCGTCAGATGAATGCTATCCCATAATACCAGTAGTGAGGCAGGTACCATGTGCATCTGATTTAGGACCTATGAGGAAATCAACAGCAATTAGAATCAATCAGATGTAATGGAAGTAGTGCTAACCTAGAAGTAAGAATGGTGGTGGTGGTGTAGTCACCAAGTCATGTCCGACTCTTGCGACCCCATGGGTGTAGCCCACCAGGCTCATCTGTCCGTGGGATTTCCCAGGCAAGAATACTGGAGTGGGTTGCCATTTCCTTCTCCAGCAGATCTTCCCAATGCAGGGATTGAACCCAGATCTCCCACATTGCGGGCAGATTCTTTACCAACTGAGCCACCAGGGAAGCCCAGAAATAAGAATACTTGGATTCTAATGTAGGCTCTGCTCCTAACTTACTGTGTGCCCTTGGGCAAGTCACTTAACCATGTTGTGTCTGTTTCCACATTTATAAAATAAAGGTGTTGGACTAGCTCTCCAAGGCTTTCCAAAGCTCTAACATTCTGTGGTACTATAGATTGCCTTGATAATTCATCCTGCTAAAGTGATGGCAAATATCATATGCTTAAGCCTGGGTCTCTTATGTTGCAGTTAAACAATAGAACTATGTAAGATGATGCCAAAAAAAAAAATCAAACCTCAAGTAAATGAAGTGAATAAATACTAGGGAATGTTGATAAAACTCGTGGCAGCCTTCCAATTCCTTCACTGTTGTTTTGTTTTTGATTTAGTGTTCCTTTTCTGTTGAGTGTTCCAGCTTTTCTTTTCCATACACTCTGTATGTAAAGTCTGGTTTTCATTAAGCTGTGGCCAGTATTCGCTACTAGAACAGAAATACACTGTCACACTTGCTAGAATAGAACTATACTTCGGCCTCTCCTTTCCTATGAAGCAGTGTTGGGCTTTATAGAGTTTATTTCCAAAATGGCACAAGATGGCAGAACCCATGCCATGGCTGGGACTACTGAGTGGGCCTAAACATTTGCAGGTTGCAGAGAGAAAAAGGAAAAAGTGATTACATGCTATTAACATTAAGGAGTGTTGACAAATCCACTTGGGAACCAAAGACAGCATTTCTGATGACAGCTCCCACAGGGATTGGCCAATTGGATGAGTATGATACTATAAAGAGGATCAACTTGTAGTTAGTGGACAGTCCCAATGTCCTGCCTACAGCAGTGCCAACCAGCCCTAAGTGTGAAATTCAAGTTCAGTGTGTGTGCTTGTGTGTGGTGTGCTTTATGGACCCGCATATACTATATTCATTAGTGATAATAAGACCTTTCACAGAATTCTGTAACCACTAGTGGGTTGAGTTTTAAATCTCAGTACATCAGCAAGGAAGAGACAGATCACAGGGTAGTTAGTGATATGTACTGGGATTATACTCGTAATATCCAGACAAAACAAGTTAAGGAGGATCTGTGTTTTCATTATCAGAGTTGTATCTCATTTGGCTGTGCTTTACTTTTGTTAAAATGTGTTATCTGTAAACCCATGTGTAGTGAAATTCTTCTGTAACTGAATTAAAGGTATTTATGGTCTTTCTGTTTGATTTTTTAAGTAAATTATTTCTTTTGTAAACCTGCTGATGGTATGGTTCCATCCTTCTGACCTCAGCATCTGCTCTTTTTAAGGACTTTTGTTTATGATATTGTTACTTTAAATTGTGGTTGAAGCAATAGAAAATTGAAATATGGATTGTGCATGACTGTGTCTTGAGTGTAAAAATAATGCAGTTTGAAACTTGGACCTAAAGTATTGCAAATAAAAATGACAAACATCACTGAGCTGGTGCTTCTCTCTTCTGTCACCCTTCAACCCACCCCCTTGGCATTGGCCATTTTACCCCATTCACAAGTTAGAGGGTAGCATTCTCTCAAACGAATCAAGGCAGGGAAAACGTCCAGCCTTGTAAGCAGTATAGGAAATGTCCTGCAGACCCTGCCACTGGATAACTCAGGCCCAGAATCTCCATCAGGTTTTTACATAGAAGAGCTCGAAGAGACAAATCTGTATACTCGATGCAGAGCAAAAGGCAAATGAAGGAAAACTGCCAAAAGAAAGCATATGTAGTAATTTGTTTTTTTGCTCATCTTTCTGCTTGGAAAATTCGGAACAAGTACATCTGCATAATGTTTGGTTTTTATCTTCTATCTAGAATCAAGGGCCACAAGTCACAGGAGATTCCAAAGCCATGTCACTGAGAATATTCTTTCTTTTATTCACTCTTTCATTCATAAACGGTTTATTGAGCTCTTGATATATGTCAGGCACTGTGGACTTTTCTGAGAAAGATAACGTTCATATTAAAAACCAACTCCAAGTATGACTAAATGACAGTAAAGTTCATTGAAAGCTGCTAAGTGAACATGTTGGAGTCAGGTTTATCAGAAACTCTCTGAGTCCTTAGGATGAGATAAAAACACGAGAGATTTAACATAGTGGAGGTTTGTTACCCTGGTAATACTTTTACAGTGGGGTAGTATTCCTTCTGGAGCCTGTGATGTCTTTGTGTAAGTGGATACCCAATGGTACTCTGTTCCCTTTGAGCAGATTATATATCTTGTGCTCATTGAGTATTCTTGCCTGGAGAACCCCATGGGCAGAGGAGCCTGGTAGGCCACAGGCCACAGGGTCACTAAGAGCCAGACACTACTGAAGTGACTTAGCATGCATGGCACACAAGATAAAGAGACTAGTACACAACCAGTGGAGGGTGAAACGGGTTGCTCTGTCATCAGAGGAAGGAGGTGTCCTGATAGGTGGTTCCTCCCCAGGCTGCTATCAGCAAGGCTGTATTATCATGGAGCGTGTGCTCAATAAGAGAAAGATAAATATCATACTCTTAAGCATATGTATGGAATCTATAAAAATGGTACTGAAGAATTTATTTAAAGGGCAGCAATGGAGAAACAGACATAGAGAACAGACTTATGGACATGGGAAGAGGGAAGGAGAGGGTGAGATGTATAGAAAGAGTAACATGGAAACTTACACTACCACTTGTAAAATACATAGCCAACAGGAATTTGCTGTATGGCTCAGGAAACTCAAACAGGGGCTCTGTATCCCATGATCTTTTCTAACTCATTATTTGTATCATTTTGAGGATTGTTAACACCTACCTTAAGCCATCCTTCAAGTTGGGTCTGGATCATAGGATTTTATAGGCTATTAGTCAAAGCCCTGATGTCATCTGCACTAACATCTGTACTATAACGGATGCAGTGTTGCTTGTGCTGGGCCTGTGCATGGTGCTCTGTGACCTTCCAGGAAGCACTGTTCCTCTGATGGGAAAGGTGAGGCTCGGCACTTGGCCACAGGCTTAAGGATCCAGAAGATGCCATGTACCAGCTTTAGTTTGCCTCACTTTCTCAATTCTTTGGGTTTTCCACCAACTTTTCTTTTACCATCATGGCATCACAATTGAAGGAGGCTCCCTCCCCCTCCCCCCACCCCACACACAGTAACACATCATCTCCAACCACATTTTCTTTGTCATTGCCGTGGAACCTGGCTATACTGAGGTGTAGCAGCTCCAGAAGCCAGTTCAAGTACAAGTTTGGCTCCTTGGACTCTAAGTATGTAAGAAGTAAAGGAATGAACACTGCCTGAAGGGGCATTTACTTTGCTGGCAAACATATGGATGGTGGCCCCCTTGGCTTTCCATTAATTGCCTATTGGCTGGGGTACATGCTGTGACCCACTGTAATAGGTTCACCCCATTTTTCTCCCTGTCCATGGATAGAGCAATGATTTGGGGCTCACCAGGGAGGCCCGATTCCTCAACATCAATAAGCACTCCATCTTTCAGCTGCTGTCCTCCTACTCCAACATTGTTCTGGTGCTTCTGCAACATTGCATTCAATGTTACTGCAAAATGCCTTGGGAGGTGGCAATCTATATGTTTCTGGCAGTTTCTACTTTAGTTATATAGTAATATTATATCAGCATCCTCCTAAATTTCCATACCTTCCACTTCCTCCCACATAGAAGTCTCTGGATTTCCCTCCAAAAAATGTAAAATCATCATTCATAATACGGCAGCAACCCAGAACCCAAATCCTGGCTCCCACCACCTCTTTTTGCTCTTGCCTCAACTGCACTCAACCACATACTGTCGATTCATTTGAGTCTCGTAAATGATGGATTCCCCATAGGCTGACATGGGATTAAGAGTTTAGATTTCAGAGCTAGAACTTCATTTCGCTTTTCTTAACTAAGTGTTAGTTTCAATTATTTTGATTATTTATCAAAAGAGGATAAATATACATGATGGGATTGTGAAGAATAAGAAAGTTAACACATCGGAATGCTCAATACATAGCATAACTCAATACTCAATACAAAATGCTCAATACATATCAAAACATATCAATAAATGGTAGCTCTTGGGCATCCCTGGTGGCTCAGATGGTAAAGAATCTGCCTGCAATGCAGGAGACCTGGGTTTGATCCCTGGGTCAGGAAGATCCAGAAGGGAATGGCTACCCACTCCAGTATTCTTGCCTGGAGAATCCTGGTAGACAGAGGAGTCTGGCAGGCCACAGTCCATGGGGTTGCAAAGAGTCAGACACAACTAAGCAACTAAGCACAGAACAGCACATTAGCCTTGTAAAATATCCTGGCCGATTGGAACACCTCCAAGAGTAGCCAGTCCTGAGTGAATTTTGGCTGGTGATCCAAATGCAGAGAAGTGTTTCTTGCATGACACAGCAGCCATCGTTAGAGATCTTCTGGTCCCATGTAGAGCCAGACTGGAAGGTTGTTGAACTGTGCAGTGTAAGTATGCACCCTGTTTTTTCCAATCTACATCCAAAAACAAGAAAATCTTTGCTAACACGGGTGGCTTGTATCTGGGTGTAGCATCCCGTTACACTATCTGTATTGGTGAAATCTTGTACTGTGCAAAGCAAACTTTTGCCTCACATTTGTGTTTCAAGTCCTTATCCATCTTTGGCTGAAATAACTGGTTCTTTAAGAGTTACCAAATCTTTTCCCTTCTTATATTGCCAAATCCATTCTGTAACACTCTTAAAGCCATAAGACAATACTCTTGGGGAAAATCCAGCTATTTCAATTTATTTTTAGCAGGAGGCATTACAGGACCCATATAAGACATAGTCAACCCACAACTGAATCATCCAACTAAAGTCAGGCAATCTTATTGTATTTAAGTTATACTTTAATGAAACTGACTAAAAAGAAACAACAGATCTTCCTCAACTTCTGATGGGGTTGTGTCCCAATAAACCCACTGTAAGTTGAAAATATTTTTTTTTATTTTTCTTCCAGTTTTATTGAGATATAATTGATATACAGCACTGTATAAGTTTAAGGTATACAGCATAATGATTGAATTTACATACATCATGAAATGAATATCACAATAAGTTTCAGTGAACAATATGTCATCCCATATAGATACAAAATTAAAGAAACAATTTTTTTGTGATAGAACTCAGGATTTTCTGTCTTTTCTTTAAAAAGTTATTTATTTACTATAATTGGAAATATTTTAAATTGAAAATGCACTTAACACAACTCACCTACTGAACATCATAACTTAGGCTAACCTGCCTTAAATGTGCTCAGAACATTTACACGAGCCTGCTGCAGTCCATGGTGTCACAAAGAGTCGGACACGACTGAGTCACTGAACTGAACTAAACTGACAGTTGAACAAAACCATTTAACACAAAGTCTATTTGATAATAAAATGCTGCAGATCTCATGTAATTGATTGAATGCTGCACTAAAAGTGAAAAACAGAATGGTTGTCTGGGTACAGAATGGTTGTCAGTGTATCAATTACGTTTGTGATAGTATGACTGACTGGGGGCTGCAGCTCACTGCCACTGCCCAGCAGCACAAGAGACTATCGTACTGCTTGTCACTAGCCTAGGAAGAAGTCAAAATTCAAAGTATGAATTCTACTGAATGCAAACTGCTCTTGCACCATTGTGAAGTTGAAAAATTTTAAGTCAAAGTAAGTTGGGTACCATCTGTTTATGATTTTAAGTGTGAGTGTGCTGGTGTATGTGTGTTTGTGAATATATGTATATATCATCTGACCACATTTACTGCAACCAATCTGATCCAAGGCATCTTCATCTCTTGCTTGGTTGCAATAGCCTCATACCTGGTGTCCTTGCTTCTATCCTAGCCTGTGTAACTCTAGTCTCAATGCAGCATTCAACATAAATCAAAACTCTTCTTTGGGTCCATATTCCTCTCCGACTAAAGACAGGGTCCTTATAATGACTTACATGGCCCTCCACTGTGGGTAAGTACCACCCCCTACCTTCTCATCCCTTTCTATTCTCCCCTTCACTCGTTCTGTTCCAGGAACACTGGTTCCTTGCTAGTTCCCAAACATTTCAGTCGTGTATTTGCCTCAGAGACTTTGTGATGACTGTTCCTTCTGATTGGAAAATACTTCCCTTAGATAGCCACACATCTCATGTCTCACTTCCTTTGGGTCTTTGCTCAAATATTTCTTTTTCAGTGAGGCCAACCTGGTTACCCCATTTCAACTGCAATTCCACCACCAGAATTCCTGATATGTTTTCCCTTGTCCTTTTCCTAACAATATCTATCAGTTACTTTCATACTCTACTATTTCATTTATCTCATCTATCTGTTTTCTGACTCTTCCCAGTTGAATGTAAGTTCCACCAGGGCAAAGATCTTTTTTTTTTTTTAATTCCTTGAGGCATCCCCAGGCACACAGCAGCTATCTACAAACCTTAGTTAACTCAGTGAATGTTGGCTATTCCTTTCTTCTTTCTTTTTTTAAAAAATGTGTAAGTTGATATGTTGTATTTTCATTGTTATTCAGTTCAAGAAATTTTCTTCCTGTCTTTTTTGGCCATGCAGCATGTGGGATCTTAATTCCCCAACCAGGAATCAAACCTGAGCCTCTTGCAATGGAAGAGCAGAGTCTTAACCCAGGAAAATCCTTGTTCCTTTCTTCTTGAAACTCTGTCTCTTCTTGATTCTGTGACCAGTTTTTCCTGATCATTCTCTTCTCTGTTTTCCATTTATCCAGTTCCCTTTTCAGAGTCCTGCTTCTAATCATCCTTCACATGTGGATGTTCTTCCAGGATTCTCTCATGGTCAATTTTATTCACACCCAAGTCTCCCATACCCCCCACATAGCATAGCTCTCTAAGTAATATCTCCAACCCATATGTCTCCTCTATACTTCAGATCCTGATTGTAAACCCATCTACCCACTTGAAATCTCCACTAATGTGTCCCAAAGTCACACAACACTCAAATTGTCCTGAACTGAATGCATCAACTAATATTCACTATATCAGAGCCTCTCCCTGTGTTCTGTTCTGTCTCCCATCACCACCCCAGTCAGAAACCTGGGTATAATCCTTGAGATTTTCTTCATTTTATTTACCCATACTGTCTCCTCAGTTACCAAGTTCTTATGAGTCTTCCTATTAAATATCTTTTCAACTGTCCCTTACTCTTTACCTCCACTATTTATTTGGGGAATATTGCAGCAAAATAAATAATGAAGGCCTGAAGAGTACCAAGAATGGAAACTAAAAGACTGGTTTGCTGCTAGTGTCTGTTCTTAAAAGAAAATCTGACAAAGTCATGACCTTTCTTAAATCCTTTCCATAGACTCTCTAGCATCACCAGGACAGGCCCCTTGCTCTCCAGTGCATGCCCTTCATGTGGATTCTCATATCAAGCTCAATAGCTTGTCAAACACTTCCTAAAAAGAAACCATGACACTTGCTTATAAATCCATGGAGAGGTACAGAAACCACATAAGAAATTCACATCAATAAATCAAAATTAATGAACCCTAGACCTGTAGGGAGTAGAAAAAAAGATGCTGAAGAACCCTGACTATAGGTTGTGATTGCAAACTGTTCCTGTATGATAATCCCATAGGAAAAACATATAAAGCCAATGCTATAATTAGTTCTGAAGCTGAGAACTCACAGACTAAAAAGAGGAGGGGGCATCTTTGTAATAACCAACATTCAGAATCACACGGTGTTCTCTATTTCATGGCGTTTGGATTTGCCCTTCCAATTGCTGCAGCCTAGCCTCCATCCTGGAAGGTAAGCTAATTCTCTTCTCACTTTGATGCTCAAGAAGGTATGGTCCTTCACAGAGAACAGACTTGTGGTTGCCAAGGTGTAGGGGGTTGCGGAGGGATAGAGTGGGAGGTTAAGGTTATCAGATAAAAGCTGTTAAATATAAAATGGATAAACAACAACATCCTACTGTATAGCACTGGGAACTATATTTAATATCCTGTAATAAACCATAGTGGAAAAAAAACTTTAAAAATAGAATGTATACGTAAGTATAATTGAATCACTTTACTGTACAGCAGAAATTAATACAACATTGTAAATCAACAACACCTCAATTAAAAATTTAAAAAAAAATTTTAAGGTACAGTATGTTAATGCATATATATATGGAATTTAGAAAGACAGTAACAATGATCCTATATGCAAGGCAGCAAAAGAGACACAGATGTAAAGAACACACTTTTGGACTTTGTTGGGGGAAACGAGGGTGGGATGATGAGAGAATAGCATGGAAACATGTTTACTACCATATATAAAATAGATGACCAGTGCAAGTTCGATGCATGAAGCAGGGCACTCAAAACTGGTGCTCTGGGACAACCCAGAAGGATTGGGTGGTGAGGGATTTGGTGTTCAGGATGGGGGGACACATGTGGACCCGTGGCTGATTCGTGTCGATGAATGGCAAAAACCACCACAATATTGTAATTATCCTCCAATTAAAATAAACTAATTAATTAAAAAAAGAAGTTACGGTCCTTGACCAATAACCTGGATAGGTTCAATACATTCAGAATCCTTGGAAATGGCCTTATAGTGGTCTAGAGCTAGACACACATACATTTTCCATTACAGAGTAAAATGGATTCTTTACATAATTGTTGCTGAGACCTGTATCTCAAAGGTTTTGCCAGGTGAGAAGGTCTACTCTAAAATCCAAAAATATAAGAGTTATTGGTTTGACTCTAAGTCCAGCCCTGGGATAAAAGGCAACGCCCATCTCTGGGCAGAGCTTCTCTGGAGAGATGTACTGTGCAAGAGTCCAGGTTAGCTGGGATAAGAAACCTAACACAGACCACAGACTTCCCTAGCGACCCTCAACATCTGTAGGGAGAATATGGCAGCAACTCAACAGCCTAAGAAAGTGCAGAGAAAGGAAGTGACACTCCCTCTGCTAGGTCTGGGAAGCAGGGTTAAAGGGGCTTGGACAGATGCTTTCATACACTCACTGGCTTCAGGGCATGGGAGCAGTTGGCCCATCAGAGGTTCTGAAGTTAGAACAACTTTATTCCCACCTCTGCCACTGAATAGCCCTGTAAGTTGAATCCAATTTCTTAAACTCCCCAGGCTTTCACTTCATCATCTGTAAAACTGGAATTGTTATACCAATGTAAGTTCATTGTAAAGATGGAATGAGTTCATGTTGTGGGAAAATGCAGGGCACCAGACTTGGCCAAGAGTATTTCTCTTGATGTATGGTAGTTTTCATTTACCCTGGTCCAGCCTGGGACACTATGAACAGTGAGTCTGCAAAACCAAAAATTCTCAGGATCAGAACTGCCTGCTTTTGATATGCTCCAGTTCGCACGTGGCACTAGTTGTTAAGAACCTGCCTGCCAATGCAGGAAATGTAAGAGACGTGGGTTCAATCCCTGGGTTGGGAAGACCCCCTGGAGGAGAGCATGACAACCCACTCCAGTTTTTGTGTCTGGAGAACCCTGTGGACAGAGGAGCCTGGAGGGCTACAGTTTACAGGGTTGCAAAAAGTTGGACATGAATGAGCAACTTAGCATGCACAGCACAGTTGTAATAGCAAGGTCTTTGTTTCTATTTCTAGAGGACCGGATAGAAATAATACAAGAGGAACACAGGGCACTTGCTGAGAAGGGGGCCATAAATGGAGTCAGTGTACAATTTTATCAGTAAATGATATTAGTTTTACTTTTATCTAAAAAGTAATGCATGTCCCATGTTCATTTTGATGTTTTAAATTAAATGCTATTTAACATTGTTTGATGTCTATATTATCCAATTTGATCTACACATTCAAAGCAACCCCTGTCAAAATTCCAGCTGGTTTTTTGCAGAAATTACAGACTTACCCTAAAATGTATATGGACATTCAAGAGACCCAGAATAGCTAAAATAATTTTGAAAAGTAATAACAAAATTTAAAATCTCCAATTCTTGATTTTAAAACTTACTACAGGGCTTCCCTGGTGGCTCAGTGGTGAAGAATCTGCCTGCCAGCACAGGAGACGTGGGGTTCAACCCTGGTTGGGGAAGGACCCACAAGCTTCAGAGTAACTAAGCCCATGCACCACAACTATTGAGCCTGTGCTCCAGAGCCCAGGAGCCACAACTTCTGAAGCCCATGTGTCCTAGAGCCCATTCTCAGCAACAAGAGAAGCCACTGCAATGAGAAACCCACACACCTCAGCTAGAGAGTAGCCTGCACAGCGACGGACCCATCACAGTCAAAAAGTTAAAAAAAAAAAAAAAAAACTTACCACAAAATTACAGTAGTCAAGACAGTGTAGTATTGACATAAAGACAGACATATAGATCAATGAAATAGAATTGAAAGCTAAGAAATAAACCCATACATTTATGGTCAGTTGGTTTTCAGTAAGAGTGACAAAACTATACAGTAGTGGAAAAAATAGTCTTTTCAACAAATGATGCTGGGACAACTAGACATCCACACTTGAAAGGAAGAATTTGGACCCTTGATGTACATCAACAATAAAAATTAACTCAAATGGTCAAAAATCTACCTGTGAGAGCTGAAAGTACAAAACTTTTAGAAGTGGACATAAGCATAAATCTTGTGACATTCAATTAGACAATGGTTTCTTAGATATCACATCAAAACCATAAACAAAGGAAAAAAAAATAAATTGGACATTACCAAAACTAAAAAACATCATGCTTCAAAGAACATCATCAATGAGGCCACCATCACCCTAATACCAAAACCTGACAAAGATGCCACAAAAAAAGAAAACTACAGGCCAATGTCACTGATGAACATAGATGAAAAAAACCTTAACAAAATTCTAGCAATCAGAATCCAACAACACATTAAAAAGATCATACATCATGACCAAGTGGGCTTTATCCCAGGGATGCAAGGATTCTTCAATATCCACAAATCAATCAATGTAATATACCACATTAACAAATTGAAAAATAAAAGCCATATGATTATCTCAATAGATTCAGAGAAAGCCTTTGACAAAATTCAACATCCATTTATGATAAAAACTCTCCAGAAAGCAGGAATAGAAAGAACATACCTCAACATAATAAAAGCTACATATGACAAACCCACAGCAAACATTATCCTCAATGGTGAAAAATTGAAAGCATTTCCCCTAAAGTCAGGGACAAGACAAGGGTGCCCACTTTCACTACTACTATTCAACATAGTTTTGGGAGTTTTGGCCACAGCAATCAGAGCAGAAAAAGAAATAAAAGGAATCCAAATTAGAAAACAGAAGTAAAACTCTCACTGTTTGCAGATGACATGAACCTGTACTTAGAAAACCCTAAAGACTCCACCAGAAAATTACTAGAGCTAATCAATGACTATAGTAAAGTTGCAGGATATAAAATCAACACACAGAAATCCCTTGCATTCCTATACACTAATAATAAGAAAATAGAAAGAGAAATTAAGGAAGCAATTCCATTCACCATTGCAACGAAAAGAATAAAATACTTAGGAATATATCTACCGAAAGAAACTAAAGACCTATATATAGAAAACTATAAAAACACTGGTGAAAGAAATCAAAGAGGACACTAATAGATGGAGAAATATACAGTGTTCATTTATCAGAAGAATCAATATAGTGAAAATGAGTATACTACCCAAAGCAATCTATAGATTCAATGCAATCCCTATCAAGATACCAATGGTATTTTTCACAGAGCTAGAACAAATAATTTCACAATTTGTATGGAAATACAAAAAACCTCGAATAGCCAAAGCAATCTTGAGAAAGAAGAATGGAACTGGAGGAATCAACCTGCCTGACTTCAAGCTCTACTACAAAGCCACGGTCATCAAGACAGTATGATACTGGCACAAAGACAGAAATACAGATCAATGGAACAAAATAGAAAGCCCAGAGATAAATCCACACACCTATGGACACCTTATCTTTGACAAAGGAGGCAAGAATATACAATGGAGAAAAGACAATCTCTTTAACAAGTGGTGCTGTGAAAACTGGTCAACCACTTGTAAAAGAATGAAACTAGAACACTTTCTAACACCATACTCAAAAGTAAACTCAAAATGGATTAAAGATCTAAATGTAAGACCAGAAACTATACAACTCCTAGAGGAGAACATAGGCAAAACACTCTCTGACACAAATCACAGCAGGATCCTCTGTGATCCACCTCCCAGAATATTGGAAATAAAAGCAAAAATAAACAAATGGGACCTAATTAAAATCAAAAGCTTTTGCACAACAAAGGAAACTATAAGCAAATTGAAAAGATGACCTTCAGAATGGGAGAAAATAATTGCAAATGAAGCAACTGACAAAGAATTAATCTCAAAAATATACAAGCAACTCCTGCAGCTCAAGTCCAGAAAAATAAATGACCCAATCAAAAAATGGGCCAAAGAACTAAACAGACATTTCTCCAGAGAAGACATACAGATGGCTAACAAATACATGAAAAGAGGCTCAACATCACTTATTATCAGTGAAATGCAAATCAAAACCACAATGAGGTACCATTTCACGCCAGTCAGAATGGCTGCTATCCAAAAGTCTACAAGCAATAAATGCTGGAGAGGGTGTGGTTAAAAGGGAACCCTCTTACACTGTTGGTGGGAATGCAAAGTAGTACAGCCACTATGGAGAACAGTGTGGACATTCCTTAAAAAACTGGAAATATAACTGCCATATGACCCAGCCATCCCACTGCTGGGCATAGACACCAAGGAAACCAGAAGTGAAAGAGACACATGCATTCCAATGTTCATCGCAGCACTGTTTATAATAGCCAGGACATGGAAGCAACCTAGATGTCCATCAGCAGACGAATGGATAAGAAAGCTGTGGTACATATACACAATGGAGTATTGCTCAGCCATTAAAAAGAATACTTTTGAATCAGTTCTAATGAGGTGGATGAAACTAGAGCCTATTATACAGAGTAAAGTAAGCCAGAAAGAAAAACACCAATGCAGTATACTAATGCATATATATGGAATTTAGAAAGATGGTAATGATAACTGCATGCAAGACAGCAAAAGAGACACAGATGTATAGAACAGTCTTTTGGACTCTGTAGGAGAAGGTGAGGGTGGGATGATTTGGAAGAATGGCATTGAAACACATCTAATATCACATGTGAAATGAATCGCTAGTTCAGGTTCGATGCATGATACAGGATGCTTGGGGCTGGTGCACTGGGATGACCCAGAGGGATGGTATGGGGAGGGAGGTGGAGGGGGGTTCAGGATGGGGAACACGTGTACACCCATGGCGGATTCATGTTGATGTATGGCAAAACCAATACAATACTGTAAAGTAATTAGCCTCCAATTAAAATAAATAAATTTATATTAAAAAAAAAAACAGAAAAACAAAGAACATGATCAAATGGAAAAGACAACTCACAGAATGGGAGGGTATATTTGCAAAATTACATATCTGTAAAATGAATTAGATCCAGAATATATAAAGGCCACCTGTGGTGGCACAAGTGGCAAAGAGCTCACCTGCCACTGCAGGAGACATAAGAGACATGGGTTAGATCCCTGGGTCAGGAAGATCCCCTGGAAGAGGGCATGGCAACCCACTCCAGTATTCTTGCCTGGGGAATCCCACGGACAGAGGAGCCTGACAGGCCATGGTCCATAGGATCACAAAGAACTGGACACGACTGAAGCGACTTAGTACACACACACACACAACTCAGTAATAAAAAGACAAACAAATTAAAAATGGACAAAGGATTTGAGTAGATACTTTTCAAAAAAAGATGTACAAATGGCCAATAAGCACATGAAAAAGATGCTCAACATTATTAGCCATCTGTTCTGTTCCTTTCTGTTCAGTCACTCAGTCGTGTCCGACTCTTTGCGACCCCATGAACTGCAGCACACCAGGCCTCCCTATCCGTCACCAACTCCCTGAGTCCACCCAAAGCCAGAAAAATGCAAATCAGAACCATGAAATGGCAACTTCACACCCACTAGGATGGAAGTAATTTAGAAGACAGATAACAATTATTGGCAAGGATGTGGAAAAACTGGAATCTTTATGCACTGCTATGGGGTATGCAAAATGGTGCAGATACTTCGGTAAATAATCTGTCATTTACTCAAACAGTTAAGCATACAGTTATCATATGATCCAGCAATTCCACTCCTAGCTACATACCCAAAAGAATTGAAAATACATGGCCCCACAAAAATGTGTACACAAATGTTCACAGCAACATTATTCACAATAGCCAAGAAGGGGAAGAAACCCAAGTTTCCATCAAGTGGTGAGTCAATAAATGAAATGTGGTATGTCCATACAGTGGAATACTGGGGCTTGCCCTATAGCTCCGTTGGGAAAGAATCTGCCTGCAATCCAGGAGACCCAGGTTCAATTCCTGGGTTGGGAAGATCATCTGGAGATAAAAAGAAATGAAGTATTAATCCATGCTACAGTGTAGATGAGCCTTGAAAATATTGTACTAAATAAAAGAAGCCATACACAAAAAGTCACACTTTGTATAATTCTATTGACAAGAAATGTGCAGAACAGGCAAATCCATAGACACAAAAAGTAGATTGTGAAAGTGAAAGTTGCTCCCTCATGTCTGACTCTTTGAGACCCCATGGACTATACAGTCCATGGAATTCTCCAGGCCAGAATACTGGAGTGGGTAGCCTTTCCCTTCTCCAGAGGATCTTCCCAACCCAGTGATCGAACCCAGGTCTCCTGCATTGCAAGAGGATTCTTTACCGGCTGAGCCACAAGGGAAAGTAGATTAGTGGTTTCCTAAAGTGGAGGAGAAGGGGATTAGGAAGCAGTGGGGAGTATAGGGTTTCTTTTTGGAAACGATGAAATTGTTCTAAAATTGATTGTGATGATAGTTGCTCAACTCTGTAAATAAACCAAAAACCATTCAACTGTACACTTTAAATTGGTGAGTTGTATGATATTTGTCATGTTTTTTATTAAAATTGTTATAATAAAAAATGATATATGTTCATTACAGAAACTTGAGAAAATTCAGAAAAGCAAAAAGAAGAAAAAAGAAGCTAAAGAGAAATTAAGGAAACAATCCCACTTACCACTGCAACAAAAAGAATAAATACCTAGGAATTAAACTACCTAAGGAGGTGAAAGACGTGTAAGCACAAAACTATAGGACACTGATGAAAGAAATCAAAGATGACACAACGAGATGGAGAGATATAGCATGTTCCTGGATTGGAAGAATCAATATTGCAAAAATGACTGTACTACCCAAAACAATCTACAGATTCAATGCAATCCCTACCAAATTACCAATGGCATATTTCACAGAATTAGAATAAAAAATTCCACTGACATTGTATTTTTTTTTCTGTTTCCCAATTGTTCCCAGGATTGGTTAAGCCAAAACTTCCTCTCCTGAAATATACAACCTCTCATGATTCATTCTGTTTACTCCTTGAACATCACCTTTCATCATTTCTGCACTGGCACCATATGTTTCAACCATAATGAATTGTTTTTCTCCAAACATTGCACGCTCCCTTGCAAATCTCTGCACTTGCACACATCATTCTTACTACCTGCAACTGTTGGTCCCTCCCTTTTCATTTGGCCAATTGTATTCATCCATCAGATTTCAGCTTAGACAGCACCTTCCAGAAAGCCTTTCCTGATCCCTGGGATTGTGCATACCTCTTTGGTATCTAACAGTTCTCTATGCATATTTCTATCAAATCATTCACACTATGTAGATTTTTAAATTAAAATTTAATTATGAGCAAAACCTCCAAGATCTCCGGGACAATATAAAAAGATTTCATATTCATGTCACAAGATCCAGAGGGAATGGAAAAAGGAATTGGTGCAGCAATTTTTGAATAAATAATTGCTGGAAATGTCCCAAAATTTGATCAAAGACATATTTACACATTCAAAAACTCAGTGAAATCCAAATGTGTAAACATAAAGAAAATCCTGCCTGGATAGATAACAATACTGCTGAACACTAAAGAAAAAGAAAAATTTTGAAAGCATATAGAGCAAAATGACACATAATACACATAATATTAACAAAAATTTGAAATACTGTGGATTTCTCATCAGAATCCATGGAAGGCAGAAAAGAATAATGTCTTTAAATCACTTAAAGGGAACAACTGCCAACTCTGAACTCTATATCCAACAAAAATATTCTTCAGAAATAAAGGCAAAATAGAGATATCCTCAGATGAAGGAAAAACAGAGAATTCATCAACAGCTCTAAAAGAAACGCTACAGAGAGTTCTTCAGGGTGAATATAAATGATACTAAAGAGAATCTTGGAACTTTGGGAGTAAAGAAGTGAAACAAAATGGTAAATATAAAAACTATTTTCTCCCCTTTAAGTTCTTTAAAATATGTAGGCCTGTTGAAAGCAAAAAATTGTAACATTATCTGGAGGAATTTTTAATGTACTCAGATATAATATGTATGAAACTTTGAAAGATTAGAGGAGATGGTTAAAGTGTTATAATTCTTTATTTCTTAAAAATTTATTTATACTAAAATTTAGTTGCATTTTGAGAAATGCAGATAATTGAGTAGGCTTCCCAGGTGGTGCTAGTAGTAAAGAACCTGGCTGACAATGCAGGAGACCTAACAGACGGGTTCCATCCTTAAGTGGGGAAGATCCCCTGGAGGAAGCCATGGCAAGACACTCCAGTATTCTTGCCTGGAGAATCCTATGGGCAGAAGTGCCTGGTGGATTACGGCCCATAGTGTCGTGAAGAGTCAGACAAGACTGAAGTGACTTAGCATGCACATAGAGTTATGTAACCAACTTGACAATTGATACACAAAGTTTCAGAATAATGAACCTAATCATTACTCCCCAAATGATCCTCAGGTTACTATGTATTCCTTTCCTCTCTCCTGTTCCCACCTCCCCAGGCAACCAATGAGAAATTTTACATTACTATAGAGTAGAAGGAAAGTTAGGACCAACCTAGATAGCATATTAAAAAGCAGAGACATTACTTTGCCAACAAAGGTCTGTCTAGTCAAGGTTATGGTTTTTCCAGTGGTCATGTATGGATATGAGAGTTGGACTGTGAAGAAAGCTGAGCACCGAAGAATTGATGCCTTTGAACTGTGGTGTTTGAGAAGACTCTTGAGAGTCCCTTGGACTGCAAGGAGATCCAACCAGTTCATTCTAAAGGAGATCAGTCCTGGGTGTTCATTGGAAGGACTGATGCTGAAGCTGAAACTCCAATACTGTGGCCACCTCATGCGAAGAGCTGACTCATTGGAAAAGACCCTGATGCTGGGAGGGATTCGGGGCAGGAGGAGAAGGGGACGACAGAGGATGAGATGGCTGGATGGCATCACCGACTCAATGGACATGAGTCTGAGTAAACTCCTGGAGTTGGTGATGGACAGGGAGGCCTGGCGTGTTGTGATTCATGGGGTCACAAAGAGTCGGACATGACTGAGTGACTGAACTGAAATGAACTGATAGAGTAGTCTGAATTTTTGAGATTTTATGTGAATGGAACCAGGCAGGATGCACCCTTTTTTTCCCTTCTTTCACCCAACGTTATTATTTTGAAAGTCATTTATGTCGTTATCCAATACATATTGATACATGTTCATGCACTGGATTTATTCTGGGAAGACCAAGTCGACTGACATTATATATGTGCATACTTAAGTATATACATGAGTGTGTAAGTTAGAGAGGTAAGGATTCTGAGAGAAACATTTGGTGTGCTATTTGCACACTTCTTAGTATGGTATTATGGATACACAGGTGGTAATACAGATGTAGGGAGGATGTTACCACTTTCTTGAGACAGCATATTTTCACGGAAAAGCTCAAGTGTTAGGCATCAAATGGACATTATTATCCGATTAATAATCATTATATAATTACTGACCAGCAACCTTGAGTTATTTATTTACATGTTATTTAGCCTCTGTGTTCCTTCATGTCATTTTTGAAAAACAGACAATGACAACACTTCATATGTTTAAGTGAATTCAGATGAGTTCTCATTTTTAAAGCATAGTGCATGGAGTCTGACACATAGCAGGCAATCAAAAAACTGTTAATTCTTTTCTTTTTCTACCTTTTTATTTGGGAAAAAATTTCTCATTCTTAAAAAAGGGTACTGCATTTGAGTTTAATCGTGATATCATAGTGCCATCTGGTGACCATGGAAAGCTATTACATTATCTGTATTGGATACTTCATTTCTAACAAAGTTCAACTGCCTGGAAATATCCTGGACTTAGGAATTCATCTCTAGTGTGTCTGGGTTAGTGTTGCAAGGACAGGGAATGAGGACTGTGCTTGAGGACAGTCCTGTGGAGCTTGGAGATGCCTCCTTTGAGTGGGCATCCTCTCCTGTCGGGAGGCAGAGCTCAAGGAATAAGGAATTTTCTTCCCAGCCTACCCTAAAATGGGCAAAGGACAAGTTGAGTGTGGTAGGAAGTAAATGAAGTCTTGAATGACCTGGCCACTGTAACTCTGGCCTTTTGAGTCCAATCTCAGAGGGGTTTCAAAACCATGTAACCCCAGACACCACACAAATATCCCAACTAGAAAAGGAACCCCCTTCTCCAATCTACCAGCCCGATCCCCACCTGGATAAATAGAGCCAAGGCTTCTACATTCATCAGACTCATGCCTGGACTCAGGTTACACCAAGTACCCCTTCCCTCACTCCACCCCCACCCATTGAACAGCTCCCAAATGATTCTCTGCGGATGGCCACTTTTGCCATCTCTCCGGTGCCGCCAAATCAATTCAAGACTGGTCAATTAATTAAATGTCAATTTTATTGTGCTTTGGATTATGTAAGGCAGTGTGGTGGAGGCAGTAGAGAAGATAGACTGAAAAACGTGGTAGGAAAGAGTGAGCTAAAAATAATCTACAAAATAATTTTTTAAATGATTGCGTGCTGAACTAGACTAAGGGCTACAACTATGTCATTGTATTCATTATTTGCAGAAGCGTTGAGATATTCTAGGAGGTGGAGGTTGGAGGATGGGGAGAGGCTTCATGGAGGATGTGGCTTTAATGCTGGGCCTTGAAGGAGGGGTAAAATGTTGATAGATGAGGTGGAGGGAAGAACATTTCAGAGAAAATTCTGTAGAAGGACTGAAAAAATACAAGAGGGCAAATAAACACCCCCAGGAAGTGACACTTCCCAACTGGGAAGCCTGAGGGGGCTCAAGCCCCCAGATGGGGTCTTCAGTACCAATGATATTAGAAGGCACAGGGCAATGGGCTTGTTTGTAAACCTAGCAGCAGCAGGAGGTTTCACATTGCAGTCAGGGGCCCCAAACTAGCTGAACTATGCCTGGATGGACTCTTTCATCCTTTGATCCTGTGTGGTCCTTATTCATCTTTCCTCTTGCCCACTGACTGCCTGAACGGTAGTTCGTGCGCGCCCATGTGCGCGTGTGTGAGTGTAGGTGTGTGTGGATGGGTGGGGGACCGAGGCTTTGTCTCCCACTGCAGCTTCTTCCACTTTTCCCTCTTGTGGCACACAGCTGGTTTCCATGGAGCTTGAGCTCGGGCCCTTTCCACTGTCTGAGCCTCAGGGAACTCTAGCTCTTGATTAAGCACCTAGGAAGCTTCCTCAACATGAAGGTAAAACCTACTGTGGGGGGTGACTTGGATTAGGGCAGGACTACTCTTTCCAGAGGTGGAGATTGATGGTGGTGTTGACTGATGGTGGTGGTAGTGATGGTGGTAAGGGCTGGGGACGTATGAACAGACTCTGGGTGCTGTGTAAAATGCTGCTGGGACTGCTCTAGTGTTCAGTCAGGAGCTGGGATGTCAGGCTAGACCTGCTTGGCCTCAATCACCCCTCCCCCTTCCTCAACATGCCCTACAGGGGAGACATATTGGGGACCTGAAAACGGCAATGACATCGGTAGAGTATCCAGGCTGATGTTGTCCTGCTCGACTCTCACCCCCAGAAGCCCCAGAGATCTTTTTTCTTGGCCAACATCTGTCTAATCTCCAGATGGGACTGTCACCTCCCCCTGTCCAGCTGCTGGAGGTAAATAGGTTATGTAGCTACTTATGCTACTCAGATCGAGAGGTATAGGGAATTTGTCAGAAGAAAAGGAAAGTTAATTACTGTGAATTTCTCTCTCAAAAGATTGGGAATCCTAGATAAAATCTAGCATCTGACAGAAAATGAAAGGATGGAAGAGCTCTGTCAGGCTTCCCTGGAGCTGAACATTTAGAGCTCAGTGAGGTCATCGCTCGAAATAATCTTGAAGCTGATGTGGCCTTGTTTCACTTTGGCGGTTGGGCCACCCTTCTTACGCAGGTACAGGGACTTTAGTTCACGGCAGTCACTGGGGTCAGCATCCAGGATAACCTGGCCCAAGAACTGATCACAGAACTTTCTCTTGTTCCATACCTGGAGAGACAAGTCAACAGAGTGAAGGTGAGTAACCCTCTGTGACACTGGACTCTGCCCCTGTGGCATGTGGAACCTAATGCTGGACTTAGAAAGGGCTATTTAAAAACCAAGGACTTTTCCCAAATACTGCTCTGAGTAGGGGAAAAGTACCTCAAAGAGCAGAGACGAAAAAGCAGAGTTCAGGATCAAACTTGGCAGATGGTCAGAAGCAGTAAGTCAGGGGAACACAGCCAAACCATAGTGATCCATCCTGACCTAGCAGGTTGAGGGCCATGTCAACCGGCATATGCTTCCCTACATGGGAATTTGCTGTGCCTATGTTAGCATGTGAATCTGACAGCATGTGGGTTTCTAGACACAATGAAATATGTGGAGGAGAAGATGTTTAGGATGGACATTAATAAAGAAGTCAGTGATTGTGCCTAGTGGGAGGTATCTGAGTACAAAACAAATAACCCAAAATAACCCTTGCTCTGTATCCTAGTCATCTGTGATGCACTTGGAATCATCTAGTATCTAGTAGTGAATAGGAGCCACTCTGCTGGTCCCTGTTCACATCCTTACCTGAACTATAATAGGAATGTCAGTGGTCCTTCTGTAGAAAATGGCCTGGGTGTCAAAAATGGCATGAACGGTGTTCTTTTGGACAGGAGAACGGACTTCTTCCTTTCCACACTTGATGATCAAATATGGGTTTACAGCTGGAACAAAGTAACCGTTATTTTGAATGCAGTGATGAAAAGTCCTCTTCATGGATAGTCAAAATGATCTCACTAAGTCTACTCAGGGACTTTTAACATAACACCTGGTTAGTAGAATGACCTAGGACTTTGGTGTCTACTTTCCTTTTCTTTTCTATATTTTATAGAAGGATATAAAAATGAATACTAGATAGGCCTCCCCCAAAGACTCTTATATCCCATTTTCTCCTGTTTAGTTGAAGTATAGTTGATTTACAACATAGTGTTAATTTCTACTATATAGCAAAATGATTCAGTTTTATATATATATATATATATAGCCAAAATGTTTGTTCAGGTTTTCTGTAAGATGTCATGGAAAAGCCCAAACAAACTTTTCTGTCAATCCTTTATATATATATACATATGCATATATATATATACACACACATATGCATATATATATATTCTAAATATATATATATACACATGTATAATATATACAATATATAATCCTTTAAATATTATGTATATTTATATATTTTATGTATACAATATATATACATTATTTTTAACTATTCTTTTAATTATAGTTTATCACAGGATATTGAATATAGTTCCCTGTGCTCTACAGTAGGACCTTGTTTATCTATAGCCCATTTTCCTAACTTGGTTGACAGCCATTCTGACTTTTCTACACTGAAAATACCACTGGAGAGACTCATCTGCGACCATCTTTTCTATTCATATATGCAGTAAGTGAAGCTGCATTTTGCTTTCCCAAACACCCCTGTATTTCTTACTTTCATTGTCATACTTCTTCTCCAGGCCCTCAGCGCTATGCACTGTGATCTGGGTGACAACCTTGGGGTAGCCACGAGCCAGATTCCAGCAGGACATCTTGGGCATGTCCATAGTCAGCTCCCTGGAACATCAAAAGGAAGACACGTCATCCATGACGAATGCCCTTTGATGAGGAGAAAGGCTAGTCAAAGCAGACCTTGTTATTGAAAAACATGAAATGCCAAGGGGCCTAGCCCATTTCTCCCCAGACATGGCTTATGTTTTATGGGTATGTTTTCCTTTCCCCTTGCTTTAAGGTCCAGAAGATAAAGATCAGAGTAGGCAGGGCTGGGGTGAAAAGGTAGCTTTGGTGACCCAGCACTCAGAACATAAGAGAGATGTAATGAGGAGGGCCAGCTGTTTAAGAGAACAGAGAGTCAGCCAGAGAACAGAAGATAAAATATAAGCGGAAAAACTTAGGCTATAGGCTCGTTCTCCTTAAATGGCAGCTGAGAGCACTGAAGCCCAGACATCAACGGGGAATTCCTCACAAACCACCCCTTTTTGAGACATAGTTCTCCTGCCATCATTTCAGTTAAATCTGACTTGAACAACTTGGCCCTCTGAGTATCCATCTATGGGGAGAGGGCCAATGGGGTTAGGACTTGGAGGCAAAGCCCAGAATAGGAGTTGGCAGGGCTGGCCAAGGAAACGGCACCTGAGCTGGACAGGCACTTCACAGAAGATTCTCAGGAGGAACTCGCTGGTACGGCCGTGCTGGAACATGGTTGGGACCAGCACGTAGTTGCCCTTCTTCAGGTACTTGCTCAGAAACACGGTGCGTGTGTCGATGTAAGTGGAGGTCCCAGCACGCTCCTGAATGTAGAGGTGGTGGAGGCGGAATTTGCGGTTCAGTTCCACCTGGAAATGCAAGAGAAGGAAATGCTCCATTGCACTCATATCATAGTTGTTTTTTTTTGTTTGTTTGTTTGTTTTGGTTTTGGAAGATTCTAGGTCCTCTTGCTAGCTTCAACCCTCCACCTTTCTTAATTCCCTTAACCCCAAGGCATTCTAATTTTGACGCTGTTTGCCATTACTGTCTCTGCTCCAAAGGCCCATTCTTACCTTGAAGAGCTCAAAGCCGATGATGTAATTGTCAGGTCTTCCCATGCGGCGGTAAGTGCGCAGGTCCTTTTGCTGTAGAGACATGATGACCTTGTGCTCATCCTCTGGCACAGTGAAGATGTACTAGAGAAAAGAGGCCACAAAGGAGCTTAGTTAACTCACTTGTTTCAGCTGGGTCAGCTCAAATGTCAGGGCAGAAAACTCTACCTCTCGAAGCAGAGACTTGGGTTATGTTCTGGGCTTTGCCACTGACCAGACAATGAAACCTTGGATAATTCATTGACTTGCTAACTGTGGATTATAATGTTTGTTTCTCCCTATGGCATTCAGCAGGTGTTGAGAGACACAACTTCATGCCCAGGCGTCTGATTCCAAACAAGGTATGCTTTCTTTTAATAAATTATTGGTTGGGCTCTTGGTCTTTTTTTTCCCCAATTATCCCCTTATTTTTTAAGTTGTACATAGGAAAAATCAAGAATCTATAAAGACAGAAAGCATTCTTGCTTGACTTAACCAGACACAGCAGCATTCCCCTAGGTAGCCTCTTTTTGCCATCCCAGATGTGTGACTTGTGGGAGGGGTTGGATGCAGTTCCTTGGTGAATTGATGCTCTGCTATCACTATTATAGGGAAGCTACAGGGCTGTGTTGGAGACTTTCCAAACATAATTTGGGGAATCATGCCATTGGGAACTGAGTCTAAAAGGTCTCCTATTTTTCTCTCTGCCTCTGTCTCTCTTTATCTCTCTCTTTTTCTGTTTCTGTCTCTGTTTCTGTGTGTGTGTGTGTCTTTCTTTCCCTCCTAGAAGGAAACAGGAAACAGATGCAAAATCATAGGTTCACAAGGCCCCCATAGATCTATCCTGTGAAGACACTTAAACACTGAAGCCAAAAAAGCCCATTTCATCAGTTTGGTATATGTGCCTGACAATTAAAGCATTTCCAGGGTTGTAAATGAAGGCAGGTGGTAATAGGAGCTTTCTTCTCTTTAGGGACAATTAAGGTAGAAGGAAAGGAGAAAAGTATAAGTTAAGTAAAGCAGCCCACTAAATTTAGTATCTTTCAAAATGGCTGCCAATGAGGTTCATGGAAAGAAAACACTCATGGCTAAGGCTGCAGTACAGTCAGAATTCTTGTCTCCTGTGGGCTAGCTCATCAGCACATTTGTGGATCAAAGCATCAAGGTTATTATAGGTTCAGGCTTTGGATGTTTGTAAATTTTGCTTTGAGGTGTGCCCGGGGTTGACCTCTAATGTGTCACCTGGCATAGCATTGTAATGGGAGATGAATGGAATGGGTTCATCAATATGGTAGTGATTCAAATCCTGGGAATAATGACCTGGGATTCTAGATGAGAAAACGGAGTCATAATGATGGGGTTCAGGAGAATCACCTGCCTGAGAAAGAGGACACATATAGTAAGTGTCCACCCCAGGGAGCAATTAGGCAGTAAAGATATAAAAAAGAACTGAGAAAGCATCAAAGAGCAGATCCTCTCTCTCCAATGTAGGACCATCACAAGGAAGCAGGGAGTGTCAAAGCATACCCAGCAATAGAGCCAAGAGAGAGGCAGCCAGAGGAGGTGGCTTGGATTTGATAATGTTGCCAAATCACATCTCTGCAAAAAGACACAGTCTACTGTGCTTTACAAGCATCTGAGCCCATCCCTCTTCATCTTGGCTGATGAATATTATACAATAGTGGCCAGTAGGAGAATTGATGTCTCAGAAACATTCCAAGGTGAGACCTGGCTTCCTATTGCCTTGATAGTGAAAAATGAAAGTGTTAGTTGCTCAGTTGTGTCTGATTGTTTGCAACCCCTGTCCATGGAATTCTCTAGGCAAGAATACTGGAGTGGGCTGCCATTCCCTTCTCCAGCGGGTCTTCCTGACCCAGAGATTGAACCCAGGTCTCCTGCATTGCAGGCAGATTCTTTACTGTCTGAGCCACCAGGAAAGCCATATTGCCTTGATAACTTTAAGACAAAAAGATTTTGGTTCAAACCTGGGGGTTCTGCAGGAAGGTATCACGGTTGTTATAGCAGCCTCCTGAACGATTCATTAGGGGATCATCATTCACAGTCCAGCATCCCACCACCGACTCCAGCTCCTTGTGGCCAAAAAGTGGGTTGTTCACATTGCGGCAGACATTGAGTTCATGGAAGTTGCGGCAAAAGTCCTCTAGGCTCATCCTGAATGGAAGGAGTGCAGGAGAAAGAAATGAAGATGGTACTTAATACCTACCCCTGCAGTTCCATGTGAAAGCCTCAATTCTCTTAGTAAAGAAAACTTCTCACCAAAACTCTCCATCATCAGACATGACAATCCCCAGGTTCTTGCGATCTGCTGCAGTCAGTTGTTGCCACTCTTCAGAACTAAAGACAAATGAACAAAGGGATAAGCCAGTATGTTTGCTATTGACTTCCTACAGGAAGCAGGATGCCAAAGGAACAGAATGCATAAGGATTGGGACAGCTTTGTTTCACTGCCAGCTAAGTCAGACTCCATGCCCGAGAAGGACCCACAGATGTCACTAAGCATTGACAGCCCACTAGTAGCCTGAGGGATGGGATTGGGAGAAAGTATAGGGTTTGGGGGATGCAGCCATCAAAGTAGAAAGCCACTCACATCTCACTCCAGGGGCCACTCCATTCCTGTCTTCCCAAGGGGTTCCTCAGACGAATCATATACAGCTTCTCAGTACTGAAGACTTCCACAAGTCTTTCTCCAAGGCGGATCTTGCGAATATCAGTCATGGTGTAGGTATGGCCCTTCAGCAGACCCCAATCAGTTTCAACTTCTTGTTCCTCCTGGTCAGGAAACTGAGAACAAAAAAACATACATAAGGACACAAGAATTGGGAGAGCCAAGGCTTGGCTCCTCCTCTTCCTTGATTGGTTTACATCAGTATGGTTGAAACTAGTTCTCTTATGTACATGGAAATGTGTTCCTGCTGCCTAACTTGACACAAAGCAAGCCAAGGAAAAGAAGCAAGTAATTTAATATAACAACTCAAACAATACAAATGACCTATGGTAGTACATTGATATGAAGAGCATCAAAATTTCGTGGGACTGGTTAATTCTTTGAGCAAACAGCTATAACCTCCACATTCAGGAGCACAGGTAGGAGGAATAATTTAGCAGAGGCTATTTATATCTGCTTGAATGCTGCATTGCCAGGTTGGAATGACTGGTACAAAAGGATGATATGTTAAATATCCTTAGCCTCTGCACCAGGGCTCAGTGTCTATTGTTAGCTTTCTGAGTTTCACAGTGGCTTGTCTTGGATTTCCAGGGTTAGGGTCATGTTCCACACTGTCATGGTCTCCTCCACCAAAAGTGAGTAAAGAGTAGTTCTGATGAGTACAAACCTCAATGGAGCAACAGATCAGACCTCCTTTGGTAAATGTCTTGTACAGTTCTTTAAACAGCTTGTACTTCTCCTCAACAAGATCAGTGTATCTTCCCTTCTGCATGTCAACAGTTTCAGCCAATGTGCCAGTGAAGTCCACAATGATATCACTGGTGGTCAGACCATCAAGGGCTTCATAACAGCCAAGGAGCCTAGGGGAAAATATGCAAACTTATCTTTGAAAAATTATTTTTCCAGGTCTAGGACATCTTGCTCCCTCAAAATTAGAACACTCCTTGCACAGTCAGTCCTTACCAGCTAGCTTTTCTCTATGCACAGAAGGAGAGAGATTTTGAGACCATAGTCATATTTCTAGGCTTAGGCTATGTTGATCTAAGTCCATGCGTGAAACTTCTTTCTACCAGTAAATATTAGACAAGAAGGAAATCTGAAGCCATAATGTCATGTGATCCTTAGATTAGCCTCAGAAAGGGGGCATCTTTCTGAGGGAGCAGTAGGGGTTTAATGGAAATTGGAACAGCTTATTTCTTTCTCATCTAGAATTATGGAGGGCCAGTCCCAGGTCCAAAGCAATGCCTTGGATCTGCCTGACATCCCACCCAAGGCTAAGCTGGGAGAGCATGAGTCTGAGTTCCCAAGGATGAATATGACCTTCCTTCCCTTGTGTAGCCTGACCACTGACTAGTCAACCCCCCGCCTCCTTACTTGGCATAAGCTTTTTCCAACAGGGCATTCCAAAACTCATTCATGGAGGTGGAGAAGGAGAACACAAGATCTCCATTGATGGTGGGCAGCAAGTCATCAATCACCACCTCAGTCCATTCTCCAAAATGCCAGAACCGGAAGTGAAATATCCCAGCATATTTATCTATTTTTCGAGGGTCCCATTCCTGTTCCTTATAGTTGGGGATTGTCTGGAAACATAAGAACATTCAATCAGTCAACTTTTATTCACCAGACCATATCCAGATATTGAGATTACAGTTGACTTCTGGAAAATTCATGGGGCAACAGAAAGCACACCAAATACATTTGGCTTGGGTTTAAGTTAGGAAGTCCCTGGTAGGGCTTTTTTCCCCCACAATTTTTGCTTCCCCAGTTCAGTTTTGCTGAGAATAGTATTACCATGCTTGCCCTGAATACACTCAGGATCACAGGGGGCAGCAAGTTGTGGCTTAAATTATTTCCCACAGATAATCTACAAAGTAGATTATGAGAAACTGTCTACACAAACATATTCATGGCTGTATATTCAGCCCTATAAACAAGGCATTTTAAAAGGCAAAAATTATTCAAAACACAAGGCCCCTTTGCAGATTCTATAGATGATAGATTTTATTCACACCTTGAATAAAATTACATTTTGGAGAGTCTCCTTTTAAAATTCAATTACACTTTCAGCTTCTAAAATTGTTTTTCTGAAGCAAATGCTCTACCTTTGTCCCAAATCAACACTTCATTGCCTTGAACTCTGCCTAAATGTCATAGGAATTTTTGTACTCTTAATAATTTATTAGAAACTTTTCAAGGATATATTTCCATCTTTCTCACCTTTTCTTTTATTCATATCTGTCGGTGAATTCCTGGCTCCCAGTGGGTTTTTTTTACCCCAGTTAGGTACAGAGAGTGTAAGTATGCAGAGCTACTGAGTCAAAGTACTGCAAGTGGACAAAAGATCAACTAGTATGTGTGACAAAGCAAATAGAGCAAAATGTTAATGGTGGAACGCAGGTGAGTCAATGGATGCTGACTGTAAAAATCATTCAACTTTCTGTATTTGTGAAACTCGTCATAATAAAATGAAGGAAAATCACCTCCAATCGTGAATACTTCTGACTTCAGGAATTAAACAAAGAAAGTTACGAGCTGACTTTTCCTAAAGTTACTAAAGAAGACAAGAAGGTAGAAGCCAAGTGAGGTCCTGCAGAAGGAAGAATACCTTTGTCCAGTGACACTCCTGAACAGCCAAACAGGAAAATGCAGAGACCATTGGCTTGTGCCCCAGTCTCCCTTGGGTCAGCTGGTGGTTGCTGATGTTGCCCACAATCAGACGAGGGTCATCGCAGATGTCCTGTGGATACAACAATTGGTTCTAAGAATCCGAGATGTGTTTCCCATCAGACAGTGTGAGCTCAGCTGCCCAGGACAGACCTCACAGATGAGGTAAGATCAAAAGATGACCAGGACTTCCATGGGTGGGAGAAAGGGAAGGTTGTGGGGTTATGAGAACAAACACAAAGCAGTAGATCATCAAGCCACAGGAAAAGGGTTATGTGAGGGGGTGGAAGGAGAGAGTGAGAATGAGACAGGATGAAATGTGCTGGTGCCCTCAGACATGGTTTTTGCAGCAGCGGCCAGCTTGTAAAGAGGAGAGCAAGGGATTAGCACATTACATTTTGATCCTATTTGTCAGGATGAGATTTCCTGAAGTGCCTGTACTTGGAAGGGTGATTGCATTTAAAAGACAAGGTCTGATGGAGGTGGACATTAATGCTTCTCCCTCTCTAGGAAAATTAGTTAGGAGACCTTATATATGAAATCCATTCCTAATAAAAAGCAAAGGCAACAGTGGTCTCCATGGCAACTAGATTTCCCTACATCCTTGGATGAATACAGATGGCAGCAGCACTAATAGCAGGTGGTAATAGACTGTTCTGAGGAGCACTTCAACAGACACTCTTTTTCTCCAGTGGATGTTCCAAGGGACGCTGAACAGACTGGCTGCAGTATTTGTTAGGGGTGTATGTGTCTTTCCCTAATATATCATTAGCTGTGCCATTCCCACTGCAAGGAGGAAAATGAGGCCCAAATAATACAATTACAACACAAAGTAATAAAGTCATTTTCAGAGTATAACCAATGCCTGAAGGAAAGATCCCCACGTTTCCCTGGTGGGAGGTGGAATAATTTGAATATCAGTGGCAATGCTCAGGTTGAAGCCTTAAGAATGACTAGAGTTAGCAATTGGACACAGGAGTGGTACGGATGTATAATGAGTAGAGAGACAGGCATGGACAGAAGCATAGCCACATACATGACACCATATAATTGAAGACACATTTGTGTGACTCAGAGTATCAGCCCTTGGAGACTTCAAAGGCAGGAAATACCAATGAAGTCTTGGGTAGATGGAGACAGCTTCGTGGAGGAGGCCTTTGGCCAGTACCTTGACATTCTGCTTACCCAGCAGAAATAAATCCTAGTCTCAAATGGAAAGAAAATCTAGACATATATCCTTTAAACAATTATTAAATAAACATCTATATTTTTCTGGTTCTCAAAACTCTTTTTTAATGGACATAATTCTCTTTGATGAAGGGTCTGGTCTACAGAATGAAACATTCCATATATTCTTTAAAAGCCAAAATAACTCTGGAAAGGAACAGACATTCTGGGCAAGGACAAGACCAAACTGAAGATTAATTGGTCATTCTTTTGCCAAAAGGAGAGAGTTAGGTGGGTTGTCAACTTTGTATTTTCTGGCCTTTTTTTTTTAGGTGTCTCATCATTACTTTTTTGTCTTAGAAGAAGACAAAATTTTTTCATGAGTTAGGAACTGCCTGTTTTTTTCCACTTATGGAGCATAGAGCAGGTGTGTTGGGTGAATTCAGTTTTGATATTCTTTCCCTTCTGTTTGTTCCTTTGCCCTTTCTAAGATGAAACGAAACCCAATTTTTCCTTTCTGAGCTATGCATTACCATTTTATGCAGAGCAAGATGAAAAGTTATACCATGATTTCCTGGACTTAGATAATGCATATAATAATTTACTAGCATGAAAAATCAGTAATGTGAACACTGATATGTGGAAAAGTGTGCTTTTAGGTTATTAAGGCAAATTACTTGCTGGTTTTGTGTAGAGTTATTAGTGGTTGTGGTCACATTAGTCTTGAATTTCCACAAGGCTTTCATTCATAGCAGGGATCTAGGCTCAGCAAACACTTTTGGCATGTCAACTTCTATTTAAGACCTAAAGGATCATATAAATAAGCAAAGAGATATGGAAGCAGAACTCAAATAGAGGCACTGTATAATTATTCTCTTGTTGACTAATCTGAAGGTGATTATTTTATATACAGTGTGTGTGTATGCATGTGTGTGTGTGAGAGAGAGAGCACATGCATGCATTTGTAAAGCTATGTGTAATCATGGGAGAATATATATTTGGGCAAAAAAAACCTCTCACCTTATTTTCCATTTCCTCTCATAAACTGGCCCATGCCCCAGTTTTACTTCACCACTCTTCATACATGATGGGTGGTTATTTAACAATGGGTTTAAAAAAATAAGTTAACAGTCCATAGACTGTCAAGCCTGAAAGGAATTTAGAGACTATTTAGTCAACCTGTTTATTTTACAAATGAGGAAACAGGCTCAGAGAAGAGCAGTAACTCACCCCTCCTGGCATTCAGCTAGTTAGTAGACCTAGGATTAAAGCTTTAGGTTCCTCACATACAGATAAAGAACCTCTAAACATCAACTAGTCCATCCTTTTTCCTTTAAGTTTATTAATGGCCACCATGTAAAAGATAATACTGTGCAGTTCTTCAGGGGTGGAAATACAACCAGTTCTCTGTCATCCATCCCAGGGTTTTATGTCTCTGCTTAATGCTCACCGAAAAGCTCTCCCTCATTCTGGAAGACTGGCTTAAGACGTTTTAGCTTTTGGTTCCAGGCTAAATATAATATTACCAATGAGCTTTAATCTCCTCAACCTCATCCACTAAATATGATTCAAACTCTTATTTATGTCAGCACCATGATGTGAAACATGGGAGAACATTTTTATCAAGCCACTTTTTTTTTTTTTTACCTCTTTAAGGAAGTGAAAGACTAGAAACAGCTAAGGAGGTAGAAAGGGTAAAGGGTAATGAGCCAATGTAAATCTACAGCCAAGTGGACTTTATGGTGACAAATTTGAAAACAATGAAATGGCTTCTTTTTGCATTTTCCCCTCGATTTGGACAACTGGGTATAATTCCTGTCGGGGTAAGGAAGAAAGGCTGGAGAAATTTTCCTGTAAGTCAAAGCTGAGATGCAGAGTGCAGATGGGACATGTTAGCCCAAGCTCTGCTGAAATGGTAGGGAGTGGAGTTGGAGGAGAGGTCACAGCTCACACAGTCACATATTTGGGTGGCTTGAGAAGTAGGGAAGATTGCTGAACCCCTAATGGTTCCCAGCTGTGTTGGCGTACTCAATATGATCCTGGAACTGGGCTGTTTGTCAAGGCAAATCACTTCTTAGCAGGAAAACACACAACTAGGAAGTCAAGCACCAAGAGTAAGTCTAGGAATGTTCTCTGCAGACCCCCATCCCAGAGCCAAAGCCTTCTACAAGCAAAGCAGCATCTCTAGGAAATATGTTGTCTTATCTGAGCACTGAAAGACGCTCTCATTGTCCTCACCTCGTCTCCCCTCCCAGACTCCTCCGGGTCGGGGGAGAAGGGGGCTTACCATTATAAGCTTTGGAGCCCCTCACACTCTATATGGCACTTACCACATCCACATGTTTAGTGATTTTTTTTTTTACACAGGTGAAATTTGCTGACAATAAACACTGAGGTCCAGGGTAAACCTCAAGAACCACAGTAAAGTGAAAGGCTGCCTAGAAAACCAGTGGCCAGAAGAACAGGGGCACTTTCAAAAGCGCTACAGGCTGTCTAGCAGTCCTGTGGGGCTGGGGTCAGTGTGGACACTTAGAAATGAGGCTAGCCCTGTAGTAGGTACATTACGAGTAAGTCTAGGATTCTAAGTCATCCTGAAAGGCCTAGGGTTGCCATTCAGGATGCAAGGGCTTTACCAGCTAGTTCAAGCAGTTATCTTATGCTTAGAAAATTGTACCATCTCCAGACACAACATGTAGGTGGACCTCCTCTCAGGGGCCAATGTTGGCTCCTCTGCTCAAGGAATTCACTTTCCTGGGGAGTTTTGTTTCTGCATGAAGATCTTATCATCAGTAAAATATTCTCTTCTTTCCTATTGCCTCCAAGGAAAATTCAATATGGAGCTGTAGAATAATACCTTAAGTTGAACTTCCACTTTCAAACTGGACAAGCAAGTCAGTACAGAATTATCTTCTTTAAACCTTCAGACTACTTCAGGGAGACTCCAGGGGTAAATACTAAATTGCTTTATTGGGAAAAATTTGTGTATCTGCAATGGGAATAAAACAAAACAGGTACATGCTACAACATAGATGTTCCTTCAAAATATTATGCTAATCAAAGAAGCGACTTACTTTTATGATTCCATTTTAAGGGAAATGTCTGGAATTGGCAAATCTAGGAATGGGAAGAGAATGTTTTACCAACAGAAACCAAAAGTGTATTAGTGATTGCCTATGACTGGGAATAGGAGGGTTTTACTCACTGCAAATGTACACAGTGGATTGTATTGGGATGATGCAATTGGTCTAAGACTGGATCGTGGTGATGTTTACATAGCTGTAAATTTTTAAAAAATCATAGCTTTGATAAAGTTTCTAAATTTTATGATATATAAATTATACTTTACTAAAGCTGTTAGTGTTTTGTTTTTTAATTCAGAATCGAATATAAATAGGAAAGATGGTAAGAGTACGGGCCTATTCAACTCCCTTTGATTGTGCCAACAGCTAAAAACACTTAGGACTATTCAAGTAAAGGGATGTGATCTCCGGGAAGAAAAAGGAATTCATGAGCAGTCTAGGCCCAAACTACACTACAAAAGTGTTACATTCAACTGGGTGTTGGAAATTTCTATTAGCACAGAGAGATATGTTTCCTCCTTTACTGGTCCCTCATATGTAATCTGGGCTTCCCTGGTGGCTCAGTCGGTAAAGAATCTGTCTGCAAAGCCGGAAACATGGGTTCAATCCTTAGGTTGAGAAGATCCCCCTGGAGAAGGAAATGGCAACCTACTCTAATATTCTTGCCTGGGAAATCCCATGGGCACAGGAGCCTGGTGGGATATGGTCCATGGGGTTGCAAAAGGGTCGCACATGACTTAGTGACTAAACCACCATCACCACCATATGTAATCTACCACCGAGGCTTGTGTATTCAACTTCTAAAATCTCCTCTCCTCCTTTTCCTTCCGTTCCTCCCACCTTTGCTTTAATACAGAACTTCATCAGCCTCTTCCCATACAAGGTAGTAAAATGGCCCCCAGGGAGGGTACTCCCTGGTGGAAGACCTGGGCAAGGTCAATGGTAGTGGAGGGTGAACTCAAAACTTGACTAGGAGAGCTAACAGATCTTGTGCAGGTGCTGTGCCTTCTCCCACCACTGGCTGTGCAAATTCCTACAAGGTCTTGCTCCATTTTAGTCGGAGATTAGTTGAGTCTGACTCGAGGACACGATTGTAGTAGGGTATGAGTCAGTCAGGAAAAAAAGCCAGAGGCGGGTTGGAGGGGAGAGTGGCTGGAGGGAGCTGGAGAAGAGACTTTCTGTGGGAATTTGGTGGTTAGATTTGAGCCTAAAAATCCTACCTGCCATTTTAGGATCACATGGTAACTCAGTAGAACTCAGCTCTTTGAATTTTCTAAGGTCCAGGAGGACAGGAAAGCCCAGGAATACAGGTCTCAGGGAATATACCTGTGTACCCAGGAAACAAGGCCAGTAGCTGGGGTCATTAGACCAATGGAGGCCTTAAGGAGGAGGATTTTCCTCTGGAAGATATGGGCCAATAGACTGGCATCGAACAATTGCAAAAACCTTCTCACAATCCCTGTCCATCTAAAATGGCTCCTCAGGACACAGCAGAGAAGTGGCAAGCGGGATAAAGAGGAGCTCAATCCTGCCCTAGGATGGTGGGGCTTGACTGCAGTTGGTTGGTTCAATTAGCAGTGATGTTTACAGACACGGAGGCTGTTCAAGCCGGGAGGGGAAAGAGACAGAAAATATCAGGTTAATCGTGCTTCTTCCCTTTTAGAGTCTTCAAAAAACAACCCTGCTTGCCAACGAGGCAGTGAGTCCAACGACCCGTTGGGTCTTTCTGAGCCAATTTAGAGAGGCCTAGGGCTGTCTCTCAGCTTTCCTAATGGGAGGCCAGAGAACTTTGACGTGGTTCTTGACCACAGGCTTGGCCTCCACTCTGACTGGAAACTACTCTCCAGCTTTTTGAAGATTCAGATGGTGGTCCAGAGCTTTGTTTCTTCCCCTACTCCCCCCCCTCCCCGCAAGAGGCCCCCTCCCCAACCACTTCAATCCACCATGATCTCCCCTTCTTCAAAACCCTATGTTGATTTACTGTCTGTATGCCTAAAATAGCATTTCCTCTATCCAGCATTCATTTATTATTTAACTCTTTGCTAGCTCAGTATCTATCTCTTCAGCTATAATGGGAGTCCTCATCTCAGATCTTGTCTGTATCTTGCATAGAGGCTGGCATAGAGTAAGTGCTACATAAATATTTCTCAACTGACTCTCCCTTTGGGCTGAATAAAGACTAAGCTCAGAGTATGCTCTCAAAAGAGAGGGTATCGGTCAATTAATGGATGTGCAGTATCAACATGGTGAGGAGGAATGTGAGAACTCACTGGAGGGAAGCTATGTATTTTATCAAAAGACACACAAGCAAATCTATGTTCCCTACATGGCAGTGTGGTTGAGTAAAAACTAATATAGGCTTTGGAGTCAAACCTGGATTCAAGTCCCAGCTTGTTAGCAGTCTGAACCTGGGAAAATTCTTACCTTCTTCCTGAGACACAGTTTCTTCATCAATAAAATGAACATAGTATCTACCTTTCTTTTTTACACTGGGAAAAAAGAATTATATCAAAGTGAATTTTTAAATACCTACCTTGCCTTGCTGTTGTTGTTTAGTTGCTAAGTCATTTCCAGACTTTTTGTGACCCCAGGGACTGTAGCACACCAGGCTCCTCTGTCCATGGGATTTCCCAGGCAAGAATACTAAAGTGGTTTGCCATGTCCTCTCTAGGACAGTGTGTCTCCTGCATTGCAGGTGGAGTCTTTAACCACTGAGCTACCAGGGAAGCACCACTTACCTTGCTAAGCCATAGCAAATTAGTATGACATTTTAAAAAATGTATCGAAAACTCCAAACACAGTATTTGGGCAAATAGCAGCCAAGTGCTACGATCCCCATTTCCCTTCTCTTTCTGACACTCCCTCACCTTCGAAGGAGTATTGCTTACCTCAGAGGCAAGATGGACTATTGCCTTGGTTATTTAAGTTTTTAGGACTCAATCCACAGAATTTGAAAGATGAAGGCAAAGGACAAAAGTCTGAGCCAGGAAAGAGTGGGGAGGATGTGTCTAAAGATGGGCCAGTACAGGAAGCACTGCTGGTTTGGTTCACAACTGGGGAATGGCTTCATGTTGGCTTGTGATTTTATGGCCCATCAGATCCCCTGCCACCTCCTCCGGAACCTCACCCCTATTCATTATCCCTTCTTTCTTCTGAGTCTTTAACCTCTTCTACTTTACTGTTTCCTCCTTAGCTTATAAATATGTTCAAGTCTGTCCTCCCCTAGAAAACCTCCCTCAATTTCCTGCTTTCTTTTCAGCTACTTCTACCCTATTGACCTCCCTTATTTCATAGACAGTTATCAAAAAAGAGTGATGGCCCTGATTATCACCATCCAGAGTGGCTCTCAAACAGCATATTTCTATTTTCTTCATGTGTTTTTGGGGAAAAAACTTACCTCTCTCTATACTGAATGTGTGGGTAATGAATTCTGCTCATGTTTTCCAGATTTGTTGGTAGGTCAGTGATCTACAAGGGTGTCAATAACTGGAGGCATAGAAACCCAGCAGGGGTTGTAATCTTTCTTCTGATGGAGAAAACTTCTCCAAGTCATATTCTCAATGGCTATCATACTTTATGGGCAAAAACAGAGACATGCCTTTGAATGATCTAGAAGACAAGCAACTTAAAGTGATCCATGTGTCTTGGCACCCCCTGGTGGCAACCTACATAAAGTGAAGTAGCTCATGCAAGAATCCCTTTTAGGAGTTCAAGTTGTGGAAATTGACACTAAAAAGTGATAGCTTGTTCATTGAAGAACGCAAATCTTGAGTTGCTGACTGAGATGGTTCCACAATAATGCACAGAAAGGTGTAATCATGAAATAAGATCAAAAGGTCTTCAGGATATTGTGAAGGTCTACGAATTTGCATTTCATAACAACCCTAAGTAACCTGTATACCTGGTCACCCACTTTGGGAAGGAGCCCAGATTGAATATCCTTCTATCTTGGTAGACTCTTTAGATTTAACCAGGTTATTATTTATTCTCTAAATGCGATCATCCTATCATTTTATAGATTGACCTCCTGCTCACATAGGACTTTTGAAGGGATTCTGACACTTGCTTTAGAGATACCATCTACAGATGCTCCACAGAGAACCATAGTAACTATTAATAAGTGATGAGAGAGGTACAGTCTTACTTGGATCCCACGTTGCTAATAGTGGGGGATGCAGATGACGATACCTAAAGAGCAGCAAAGAAGCCTCCCTCCCCCAGTTCAAACTCCATCTTGTTTCTGTTGAGTTCATTTCATTTATGCTCACTATATAAAGAGTAAAGAAAAGGTAAAGAATCTGCCTGCTATGAAGGAGACCAGGGTTCAATCCCTGGGTTAGGAAGATCCTCTGGAGAAAGAAATGGCAATCCACTCCAGTATTCTTGCCTGAGGATCCCATAGACAGGGGACCCTGGTGGGCTACAGTCCATGGGGCCACAAAGAGTCGAAAACGACTGAGTGACTAACAAGCCTATATAAGGAGTTTTCTCCTTACTGGTCTGAGATTATCTTGAAGTTGCCATGAGTGGTAACTCAGTAAAGAGATGAGAGTAGAGCTTTTTGAGTTACCATATTTACTCAAATGAACTTCCAAAAGAAAACAAGAACAGTATCTCTCTCTTTTGGTTCTTTCTAAATTACTAAATCTGATACAATGTGATTAAAATTCAAGATTCCTCATGTTAGAGTCAGAAGCCCATATCCATAAAACTTCTCATTATAAAGTTGTCTGCTGGGGATTTCTAGGGCAGTGAAAATATTCTAATATATAGAATTATGGATGTATGTCACTATACATTTGTCCAAACCCCTAGAATGTATACTAGGAGTGAACTCTAAGGTAAAGAATGAACTACGTGGGATAATGCTGTGTCAGTGTAAATTCACCAGTTGTAACAAAAGTACCACTCTGAGAGGTAGTGTTTAAATGAGACATCTCTGCACCTTCTTAATTTTTCTGTGCTCTAAAAACATAAAAAGGATACTATGTTATAAAAATTAAAGTTGTCTGCTAAATTGGTCTATACGCAGTGGGCTGTATGAGTGAAATAGTGAATCAAGTAGAATTATGATGAAAGAGATCAAGAGGGAGACAGGAATTGAAACCACAAAGTTACCTGGGGACGTTTCCATATCACCTTTCCAGGAAGCAGTCGGTTGTAGAAAAGTGAATCGTTCTCAGGCAAGAAGGTTGGATCACAGAAAAGTCTACCATCCCTGATGCATTCCTGCTTCAGTTCCTGGTACTTCTGGTTTTTGAAGAACTTCAGAGGAGGACCCATAATGTCAAACTAAGTCTAGAATGAGAAAATTGTTGTTATTGAGGGAAGAAGTTCTCAAGTTTTTGAAAGATTATCTGAGATTAGACCAACAGATGCCATCCCAGTGATTTATTCCTGGATCTAGGCAACTTGAGTTTAGCTTTAGAGGAGAAGTCACCATTTTCAAGGAAAGAAGATCTCAGACTCTGCAACAAATTAGTTTGGGGCTTGGGGTAAGGCATCCAAATCATTTCCAGGTCTCCGTTTCCTCATCTGTCAAATGGGTTAATATGCACTTTAACAATCTTACTGGAAAAATAGATAATAAATGTTAAGATTGAGAGTTAAACATGAGTCATTATAATTTAAAGGGAAATCTTCCATTTTCCACTGGCAGAGACAAGTTCAATCACAGAACAATTCCAAATTTGAAGAAAAGGGTAAAAAATAACTTTAGTATGTTTAGAATAATTTGGTGCCTCGAAGGGCCACACACTTTGTGCTTGAGGGGGAGAAAGAGCCCCTTTCACTTCTAACAAGCCCTTTTACACAATTCCTTTCCTCTTATCATTAAAGAGTTCCGCATTATTACTGGCCGGGGAGACTAACACAGGAAACAGAGCTCAGCAGATGGCCTCCAAAGACAAGGAAAGATAGAAGGTTTGCATGTGTCTTTCTTCTTAAAAGTCTAGTGTGCAATCATTTGCCTGCAATAAAAGGCAGACTCTAAAATTCAATTATACTAATTCGGTAAACTATAGATTCTTATCCCTTGGCAATACACTGTTGCTTTCTTTTCTGAAAAAAATAATCATGGCTAAATAGAGAATTAATATAGTGGCTCTTTAGGCAATGTCTATCAGAGTGCCCCACACTCAGATGTCCCTAACAACTGGTTTTTATTATGAGGGTAATTTGAAAGGCAAATTTGATTTTAAATAGCAGGGTTTTCAATGCCTTTTCATGATTCACAAAGATATATTTGTAGTGATTTTAATGATCCTCTCATGACAGTCAATGTTTAAATGTGCAGGGATGTAAAATTTATATGGCACCAAATATTTCAAAAATTTATTTTAAGGGTAACTGTGTCTACATTCTGTGATTACATGAGAGTTGAAACAAAAGAATCAGGCTAAGGTCAGAGTATCTGCTAAAAAATGGGCCAGATTTGGCGGGAAGCTAATTAGCTCTTTCAAGAGTATCTGTGTAGTAGCACAGTTCAAAACTTAGTTAATAATGAGGCAGTTGCTATTTTATACAAGTGTAATATTAATCAGACCTCTTTATCTCATTTTGTGTTCCTTCAGCATTACTTTGAAATGCCTTACTGGTGAAGAAGTCTCCCTATTTGAAAACCATAAAAAATCTTTAATTTGATGTTATTTGCAACCTCCAGTATATGTAAACAAACTTACCCTTTCTCTGAAGCCAAGGACTAAGAAGCTGAAAATAATCAGTCTTTCCACCGGTACTTATTTATTGGCAATTATTTTTCAAATGGAAGGCTATAGGACACTGCAAATACCAAAATGTTTTCAGTCTTCAGGTTTAAGTCTGTTTATAGGCTTGAAATATTAATGTATATTTCATTGTATGTGAAATCCTGGATGGTATCAGTAATACTTTTCTGTTAAGCAGCATCAGAGCCAATCTGAATGTGTGCCCAGGTTCCCTTCTGGAGCCTTTTACAAATGGATCCCAATTTTCATGTGTGTTCAAATTTATAACAAACACTACTATGCGTCTTGGTTTTCCTGGAAGGTTGGGTGGATTGCCAGAGGCTGGGGACCACAAATGGGGGGTCGTCTGGGGCAATTAAGATATTTAGTTTGCTAGAGCCTCCTGGTCCCTGAACATTTTGGATAAATGAGTATTTCCTGTTCTTGGGAAGGCCCTCTGCCCCTGCCAGTCTCCCTTTTTAGTCGGTCAACTGGGGAGGCAGGCAGGAACCTGCAAATGGAATCCCCATTATATCAAGAGGGCCTGTCTACAGACAGGAATGGCATCAACTGAAAAGAAAATCAAGTTTAATTTTTCAAAACTGGTATGATCCCAGTTGACTTTATCAGAGGCAGGATGTACAGCTGGTGCAGATCATTCAGGCCTTTGAGTGAGGGCACAAGTATTCTGGAGGAGCACAAGAAATAAGGAAAATCAAGCTACCAGCCTCAACTTTGACTGGTTCTGGTTAGAGTACAATTGTAGTCCCACGTCCTGTTGGACTTGCAGACTAGAATTGACCCCAATTTCTGATTAAGCAGCAGGAGAATTATATTCCATTCGTTGTGACCTTGGTTTCTTTGTGCCTCAATTTTCTCATCAGGGGAGTGGGGTTATTTATCCTATCCTCCTTACTCCGTGGCTGTCCCTAATGAGATGGTTAGTGTACAGGTTTTTGAATACATAGAGAGGGCTCCATAAATGCAAGATATACACTGTAAGCCCTCTCACTGCCTGGCACAGAGCTAGGCACACAACCATCAGGAAATATTTGTAGAATGGATGAATGCCTTATGGAGAAAATTCATGTTTGTGTGGCAAATTATTGCTTGATGGGTGCATTTCAGCTCATATTCCCTTCATGGTAGCTCAGTTTAGTAGATGTTATCTGGGTCCTTCATTTTGTATCTTCAGAAATGGCTGCTCAAACAAGGAGCAGCTAGAAAATGGTGGCTCTCTGTAACACCAGATTTAGTGTACTGACTTTTATCACACCACACTGCTTCCTTTGCTCACTGCTTTCTTAAAGAAGGGGTTTTGTTTGTTTGTTTGTTTGTTTGTTTTTAGCTAAGATGAGGAAAACCCTCCAAAGCAAACATGATACCTAACTTTGAGGCACTCTGCCTAGAATTTATTGCCGTGGTGAATATTGAAAAGGCCCTTTATTTCCATGGTTTGATAAGCATGGGAAAATCTGAACCCTTCACATCCCAGGGTTCATCCCATTGCATCTCAGAAAACTTTCAGAGACTCAGAAACTTGAATTGGGTTCATCATCAACAACTTGCCCTGTCAGGGCGTAAGAGAGTGGAGAAGGGAATGTTCCTTCTTTGCTAACTTGCTGCATCGAGCTGTGAAGCCAGGGAGCCTCTAGGTTAAAGACCACATATAGGAAAGTCGGTAAACAGAATCAAAGCTGGGGCTGCTTTGAATATCAACGAAAGAGAGCCTCCAGCTAACGAAGGGAATGAAGGGAACGTTAGCATTAAAGAAGAGGGACCTTGCGTCTCAGAGGGCTAGTATTATGGGAGGCTGGGTGGAAAAGAGTGTGGAGTTTTGTATTGAGATAATGGTCTTCAGCAGTTCTGTTTGAGCAGGGCTCCTCCACACCCCAGGGTGTGGTGAGTTCAGAATTGCCAAGGGAAATTGAGGGAGCCTGCCACGTAGAACACGAGGTCGCACTTAGGAGAGGGAGCTTTTGCTGCTCCCTGGACTGGAAAGCTTGGGCAGCTGGACAAACTCTTAAGAGGAAAATCACTTGTTCTTTACCTGTGGGTCAGCCTTAGAATAGAAACCAGATTTTGCTCTAAGAAGTGTATTCGTCTCAGTTTATTCAAGAGTGATGATCTGATAGGAGAAATCCAGTCTGCGGGTTATAAACTGGTTTTGATTGGGATGAGTGAGAAGGGAGGGTAAGGCATTTAAGGAAAAGAGAGAGGGAGGGAAGGGGGTCCCCAGGGTGTTGTTCCTGGCTGGTTTCTCCTTTTCCCCCAGTTTTCCCCATGTGCTCTACTTGGGGAAAATTTGGAGGTCAAAGCAATTAGGTGTTTTCAGAGCAAACTGAACACTCAAGACTTGACTCTGCCCTGACATGAAGTCACAGCCACTTTCAGCACAGTGGGTGACCCCTTATCCTCACTCCTGCAGCTGTGTGGGATGAGAGAAACAGGGCTTGGAGAAGGAGAATTAATAAAAATCCAGCATCCGCATGTTATACAGAAGAGTGTGTTCCGGGTCTACACAGGCAGAGGCATAGCCACACCTGTGGGCACACGTCTGCTGTGGGGAACATATGGCTGTTCTGATTCAAACAGTTGGCCAGATATCCTGAGGTCTGAAGTGTTAGTAAGTGTTAGTCGCTCAGTTGTGCCTGACTCTTTGCGAGCCCATGGACTGCAGCCCACCAGGCTCCTCTGTCCATGAGATTTTTCCAGGCAAGGATACTGGAGTGGGTTGCCATTTCCTTCTCCAGGGGATCTTCCCAACCCAGGGATTGAACCCAGGTCTCCTGTGCCGCAGGCAGATTCTTTTACCGACTGGGCTACAAGGGAAGCCCCCACAAAAGTCGTATGACTCAACCTTATATAGGACACATCTACTCTGCCCAGAGAGAAGACTCTGTTCAAAGAAATTCCAAGAAAAACAGAAAACACAATTTCCTTTCATTACATTGTTGCAGACCTCTATCAAAAAAAAAAAAAAAAAATTCAAAATCCTAAAAAGAGCACAGGTAGTCAGGAGATCCAGTGTCAAGTCCCAAATACCATCATTTAGTGTAAATAACATTTCTGTCCTTTAGTTTCCCCATAAGAGCAATGGGACTAAAATAGCTGCCCCATTCACCTCAGGGTGTTATTGGGGACAGCTAACAAAATTAGGAATATGAACGTGCTTTTTAACTATTACGGAGAAGACCAATGTAGAGCAGTAGTATTAGGAAACAGTTGTTTTGAGCAAATCAAATCTCTTTTTTGTCCTTATTGGGAAGTGAGGATATTTAATCACATATAAGACACTCACAAACATTCAAAAGACCAATGTAAAATGGCCCCTCTGCCTTTTAGTACCTCCCCTCTGTTCCACCTCTCCATTCTGGCTGATTTGCCCCCCTAACCCTTTTCTCCCCCTCTTGGCTTGAATAAGCCCATCCTATAATTCTAATTTTACAGCCTTTCAGAAACCTACTTTCAATTTTTCTAGAATGTTACACTAGATGGACTCTTAGAGGTAGATTGCTTAGTCCAATTCCTTGCTTTTACAGGGAAGTAAAGGGACTTGTCCAAGGTTACACAGTTAGTGACTAAAACCTGGACCTCCTGACTCGTCTTTTTCTTTTTTTTAACCACAGTTTTAAAAAAAAAAAAAGCAGAGGCTGGGGGAGCATGCAAACACAAAACCTCAGGACATTGCTTGTGAAAATGTGTATTGTCCTCTTCTTACGAGAATGCACTTAGGAGTTTTGTTTTTGAATTGCTGTCAGAAGGTGAGATGATTTCAAATCAAGGCTAATCAAAGAAACACTGTTTGGGGGTCACAAAGGGGCTTTTTCTGCTTTTAATTTGGGGACTGAAAACTCCCAAGGATACAGAAAGCCTGCTTTTTAACCTATTCCTGACGACACAAGTGTTTAGACTTCTCCCTCGCCTGCTAAGGACTCAAGGATAAAGAAAGAATGCTATTCAAATCCAAAGTATTCATACAGGCACACGCGCTTGTGTGCGCACACACGCACAGACACACAAACTGCAAGAGGAATGCCAGTTAGCCGTCCCCCATAGGTTCTTTTTCTACATTCCTTCAGATTATAAAACGTCCTTAATGTCACAACAATGATTAGCAAATGAGATATTAGGCGATTTTCGATAAAAACATTAATACAGACAAGGGATACTTTATCTTGAAGCCAGAAGTGACTGTCAGAATGGCAGAACCTGCTGAATTTTCCTCCGTGCTTTTCACTATATTTCAAGCTCCAAATCCTCAGAACTAACTTTCAATTGCAATGCTCCAGTCCCTTCTCACCCCAGCCTTCTCTGGTCAAGTGGGCCAGCTGAGCCCCAAGAACAGGGCAGTTGAGGGTTGTGGAGAGAGCCCCAACTGAAAATCAGTTTAAACCAATGCAAAAATCGGAGGAAAACAAAACCAAGGCTATCCTAAAATTGCCGAGATCAACCTGTCACCAGGACAGGAGGGTCCCAGCTCTGCAGACAGGAAAGACCTTGCAGCCATTCCCTCCTGCGCTGCAGTGCACCGTCCAGGCACCCCATTGCCAAGGCTTAAAGACCTTGTGCACAGAGTGTGGCTCCAAGATTTTGCCTGCGTTTCAACAATGTGTCCATGGTTGGGGATCAGCAGAAGCTAGAATAAAGCCCTGACAATGTGGTCTCCCTCCTACACTAGCCTCCCAGGAATGGAAAAAACAAACAAAAAAACAAACAAACAAACCCTGAGCAGATATCACCAGAAAAATATCATGGTCAGACATCCACAATTACCCCCTTAGACATACCAAAAGAAGCAATCCAAAATTCCATTAGTTTTGAAGTTTTCAAACTGTTATTATGCACACATATTCAATCCAGACAAACTGTAAAATGATAGCTGTGGAGTTTACCTATAAACTCAGTTATCCAGCAAATAAGATTGCAGGATGAGTTTGTGAATGTCCGCTCTCCTCACCTGAGTTATCCCAGGAGACTCGCTGCTGCTGCTGCTGCTGCTGCTGCTGCCGCTGCTGCTGCCGCTGCTGCTCTTCACCAGGTAACCTCTACCAAGTCTGTCCAGTAAGTGCGGCTGAACAAAGATTCTGGCTTTCTTAACCTGAAAACTATTTGGGCTGTACCAAGCTCTGCTCACAGGGGGAGGTGCCCTGCATTAAATTCAGGAGACTTGGCCCCGCCTAACAGTCAGAAACTGATCCTGAGTCATGAGGAAAATCTGGAAAGTGCCCCTACCAGATGTGCAAACGGGATGCCCACTCCAGATCCACCCACCAGAAAACTGAAAAACAAAAAAACAGGAAAGCCATGTTTGAAAGTGCTTTCTGTTCCAAGGAGAAAGAGGACTTTTCAGGGAGGGGTCTGAGAGATTTCTGGCTTTTCTGTCCCAAGGTTAAGAGTGCAGACCTGAGCATGACTCAAGGGAGGACATGGAGAGAAAAATCTCGAAGTGCCGGCAACATTCTGGTGGGCTCAGCTGCAGTCCCAGCCCTGGTACACAGATCTATGTTGGTGATGAGCCCTTCAGTGAGTGGGTGGGAGTGAAATAGGACTTGGTGTGGCACAGGGAAGAAAAGGTTGTTTTGTAAAGTAATAAGTTACCTCTGGCCAAGGGCAGAGAGAGGGTAACAGCAAGAGGAAAGCGAGTGGAGTTTGATTCCATGGCAGCTGGAAGAAGCCTAATTTCTAGCAAAGGGGCTGTGGAGAGTCTGCCTGGCCATGTTCTGTGAAAAGCAGAACCAACAACTGGGTTTATGCTGCTGACCAAGAGGCTTCGGGGAGATACTCAGAGCCCTGTAGATACTGTGGTGCACCCCAGCTAGGGCCCTATCCCCTGAGGCATTTCCTGGGCCACAGTTCCAGGGACTAGATTCTCAAGTTTTCTTTGTTTCAATTTTCAGAAAGGGTGAGGGCTCCATATCTCATTCCCCAGCTCTCTAACCTTTGATCTGAAATTACCACCCTCTGCCCCGTCCCTGCATCAAATGTGCTGCTGGCTCATTGAGTCCTAGAGGGGAGAGATTAAGAAGGAAAGGAAGTGTACTCACCCTATGCGCTGGCCCCATACCAGTATTTTCATGAAACAGATGTGAGCAGTTCTCTAACTCTGGTCTCTGAGACCTCCTCCTTGGCACTTCCCCACACTCCCTCTGTGCCATCTCACCCTGTATGCCAAGATTGAAATTGAATGAGAAGTATGGATATACCTGATTTGGTTCCTGAGTGACAGATTTCTCAAGCAAGTATCCTCCATAATGTGGGGTTACAGCTTTGAAACCAAGGGGAGAGTGTTTTGTCCGGGATCATCTTGGTCAGCCATCTTTTCCACCTCTGTAACTTTCAAATGAGTAGGGAGTCTCTGAATCTGAGAATTAGAAGAAATTTTAAAGGCCATATCTACCGTCCCGCTCAGTGCAGAAATACCACCCTGATAATCTAGAAAGCTCATCCCTCTCGAAGGCAACTTGCTCCACATTTGGACATCCTCTAATTGCTAAAAAAAAAAAAAAAAAAAAAGGGTATTCCTTAGGCCGTGCAAAAATTAGCTTTACATAAATTATTTTTAATTCCTCTTTCATATGAGAGATATCTGTCATGTCAGCTCGAATCTTTTGTCCCCCAGGCCAAATATCTTCAGTTCACTTAAATCATGCCTCATGGGACACGGTTTGCAGGTCTCTTGTCTGCTCAATATGGAGCTTGTAACACAATTAAAACCCTCTTTTGTTTCTTACACGAACTACTATTATTTGCCAGATACTATACTTATACAGTTGACTTTTATTTTTACCTAGATTCTGGGCTTTCCATACATCCTTGATAACCATCACCTTGTTCATTTTTTATTTCAATTTATCCCCTTATGATTTTTCTAGATTTTGAGTCTCTCACCTAAAATATTGTATTCTTTATACGAATGTTTTTCAACCTTTTTAAAATTATCAACCCCCTAGGGAGACTTTTAAGACATTTTTTCGCCTAATCTTGTCCCATGAAATTTTAATAACACTGGTAAGCTGTGTATTTATGTACTCTCTACAGATCTGTACTCTATATTTATATGTTTCTTTTCACTCCTCAAGAACCGATTTTGCCCTCTTGGGGGCGATATCGCCTCCATTGAAAATGCCTGCTCTGTATTACCAAGTTTCTTTTATATGCATCTTTGATCAACTTGACTAATAAAAATATTGAATAAGATAGGGTCCAGGACAGAATTCTGCAGCATGACCTTAGGGCCCACCCCTTATTAAAAATCACTTTTAATATGATTGCTCAAACTTGAAGCAATCCATGTAAATTCTGCTACCATTCAGCTTCAATTTTTCAATCTTTTCCACGAGGATATAACACTTTTTCAAATGTCTCGCTGAAATCCAGATACATTACACTCCAGTATATCCCCTTCATCTACCCTTTAAGATACCCATTCAAAAAAGGAAATGGGCTTAGTTAAGCATGACTTGCTTTTACTGAGCTCATGCTTACCCCTAGTGATTTCCGCTCCCTTTCTAAGGCCTCAGAAATGATCTGCTTAATAGTGCATTCTATGCCTTTGCCAAAGACCAATGCCATGCTCACTGGTCTGCAGTTTCCGGAATATATTTGTACTCTGTAACACCAACCTCCCTCTCTCGCTTCAGTAAAACTTGAAACAACATCTGCCGGCCTCTTTCTGTCTCTTACCTCTTCCCTTTGCCATAATTTCTCAAAGGTTACTAAGACTGGCTCCATGATCGCATCTGCATGTTCTCTCAGTAGCCTCGGATGTAATTTGTCCGGGCCTGGAAACTTGAACTCATTGAAGGCAACTAAGTACTCCTTTATTATCTCCTCATCTATCTTAGGCTTTAATTCTCTTTCCAGTTCAAAGATCATGTTCCTTGATGGAGAGGTTAAGTAACTTGCCCACAGTCACACACCTAGTAAATTGGCAGAGCTGGAATTTAAACCCAGCCCAGTCTGACTCTAAAGTCTAGCTCTTAACTGGCATGCTAGGTAGATTTCAAGTATCAAAAGAGTGGTATGGCCCATGGGTGCCATATGAATTCCCAAGTGGGAGAGAGCTCTTCTAGCAAGAGCAGTCAACGCAATCTTGGTAAAAGAAGTGAAATTTGCACTGAATCTTTAAGCAAGAGTGGGATTCTAATAGGAAGAAAGGAGTTATGTGTGCATTTATGGAAGGATGATAGAGGATACTGAGGATAGCATCCCAGGCAGGGGAAATAATCAAGAATCGTCACTGTGGGTCTGCCTCACAGTACATTTGGTTGATCATTATGAACACAGAGAGACCACAAGTGGTCAAGAGATAGCCAGGGTGTTCCTGCCTTCCCTTAGGAAGTAACCATTCAAGCTTTGTGGCTTACTGCTACTGCTAAGTCACTTCAGTCGTGTCCGACTCTGTGAGACCCCATAGATGACAGCCCACCAAGTTCCCCCGTCGCTGGGATTCCTCCAGGCAAGAACACTGGAGTGGGTTGCCATTTCCTTCTCCAATGCATGAAAGTGAAAAGTAAAAGTGAAGTCGCTCAGTTGTGTCCAACTCTTCGTGACCCCAGGAACTGCAGCCCACCAGGCTCCTCTGTCCATGGGATTTTCCAGGCAAGAGTACTGGAGTGGGGTGCCAGTGGCTTACTGGTCGTGGTATATCCTTGGGCAAGGAACCATCCTCTTGAGCCTTGCTTTCCTGTGCTATAAAATGGGAATAATAATGAGCCTATATTAGAGGGTTGTTGTGAGGATCCAATTAGCTAGTTAACACATGTAAACTCCTTAGGGCACTGCCTGGGGTACAACTGGGGCTCAACAAATATTGATTAGTGTCATTACTATTATTACTGTGATTCATTTATTCATCCAACAAGCACTGACTGAGCATCTACTATGTTAGTTCCTGGGGATTTGATGAACAGTAATAAGAAACATGATCTCAGCTCTCCATAAGTTAAAGACAAGCCATTCACTTATTTTGTGGAAACTTTTAGTCTGTGCTATTTTTTTTCCTTCATATTCAGATAAAGGGGTACATCTGACCTATTCTTTCACAAATTTTGACCTCCTTCAAAAGTTTGTGGGAATTGTAAGAATCCTTTTCATTCAGTAGCCCAGGATTGCTAGAATAAGTTGGTGGCTACTCTCTCCAAAAGGTTCCAGTTAACTCCATGTCAATCCACACCCAGGTCTTGGATTCTACCCTTTTGCACCCTCCAGCTGCATTCCTCTCCTGATCTCTTCTCCCATCTCGGGCATTTTCCACCCTGAGGTTGTAAAATCGAGTTCCCCTATGGGGAAAATCCAGCTACACCCAGAGTGGAGTGTCATGGGGCACTGTGGGGCAGCAACATTTGGTTTTGGCCAGCTAACTGCAGCCTCTGCTTCTTTTGACTTTACAATCTCCCAAGGCTAGTGAGAGTGTGAATAGAAGCCACAGAAGAGGTTGGACTGTCAGCTTCCAAACCAAATAGCTTTGGGCCAGTGTGGGGTGGAGTTCAACCAAGACTTTGGGAAGGGGTAAATTGGATGTCTTCCCTGCTGGCCTGGTTAACACAAAAATAGGCTTCACTGGGCTGTCGGCTGAACTTCCTTTAATTAGGGGAAGCAACTCATTTGCCTTGTCAACTAAAGGGCTCCAGTTTCTTAATATTAGTCAAAGGAAACCTCTGTCCCTAGTAATAGAAATAAATGGTCACAGTGGTTCCTAATCTCTGACTATATCAAATCTATACCACTCTGCTTGGTGACCAAGGCCCTTCCTCCACCATGGGATGTCATTTTAGCCATTTCCCATGACTGGATTTCCCACTACTCTTTGGTGCTATTCTAGCTCTCCTTTGTATTCCAAATCTCAGGGCTGGACAACATTTTCAAGAACATCCCTCCACTGTTGGGTGCCAGGGTAGGGAACTCAGGGCTGGGAAGGTTGGATGGGGATGATACTTTGGATACAGCTGTCATCCAAAACTCAAATATACATTGTAGCTGAGTGTCAGCCCCAACAAACTGAGTACTGGGTACCGGGTGAGAGTGGGCAAGGCCATAGAAGGCAAGATGAGGAGTCAGGAATTGAGGTGATCCAGAAGTCAGGTCAGGAAGCATGATTCAATCCTCCTCCACTCGCATGTTTTTACTCAAGATGTTCCTCTCCTAAAACTGTCTTTCTCACTCTTCCATCTATCCAAGTCTGGCTTATCCATCGATTCCCCAACCTTACTTTCTCCACGAAGCCTTCTTTCTCCCTCACTGATCTTCGACCTCTCAGATGGATGATCTCACTTTGGGTCAGTGTCCCATCTCTCAGAGTTCTTCTTAATCACTCTCCAACTGTTTCATGTGGGTACTTGGATTTCCTCAAACTGCAAACCCCTGGAGGACAGCAGCTCTGGCTTTTGCACTCCCCACGGTGTGAAGCACAGGGTGAGGCCTCCCAGTAGATGTGCAGCAAATAGTTGGCAGTGGACTCCAGGGATACTGGGAATGAAGTCAGTAGTGACTTAGCAAGACTCCCTGAGATAGGCCCATCACACACTCACAGAAAGTCCTCAGAAAATCATGCAGAACTGTCTTCTGGGATTTCACAACAACAATAACAACAACAACAACAAAAGCAGGGAAAGTCTGAGGGAAATGATACTATCTCTTTGCCCAAGCTATAAATATATCTGTAAATAGCTCTTTGAGTGCTGGGAAAGCTTATAGAATTGAAACATAAAATGTGGAGGTAGTCTTGAGTTCAAGAGTGAAGGAAAGACTGGGAGGGGGTTAGAAACAAACACAATTATGAAAGTTTTCCAAATGGGGTAAGGACTCTTTTTCAGTCCCCATAAAATGTTGTTCATCTGGGCTCTGCTAATTTAGGAGTCTTGAAAAATTGGACTAAAGAAGGCTGTAGCTTCTTATAGCCAGATCTTGAAAGAAAAGAGTCACTAAACTAATTAAGCCTCCCTGAAGTTGGGAGAGGGAGTGGGAGATGGGACAAGGTCTTGTTTGACTTAGTTAAGTCTTCCCAGCTCCCTCCTAGAGCTCTTTAGAAGCCTCATTAAGCTAATTATAAGTCCCAGTTGTACAGTCATTCTTGTCCCATTTTCCCGTTGTTGTAAATGCTTAGGAGTATTGAAACAGCATTTTCAAAGTGTACAATTTTGACTTCCCACTATATTTAATTCATTTCCCTTTCTTGGCTGGTCAAGGGAGCAGGAACTCTGGAGCGCCCCAAAGTACTGGGAGCTTTTATGTGCTATCTCATTTAGTCTTTACAAAAACAACTTTGCACAGAGGTATTGTTTTTCCTGGTAAACAGAGATAAGGGAGGTGCAGTGGAGGCTGGGGTGATGGCGGTGGGAGTGATGGTGGTAGAGTGTTAAGTAACCAGCCTCAGGCCACACAGAAAGGAAATAATGGAGCCTTGTTTTTATAAAAAACAATTCTTCCAACTCCAAAGTCCTACAGCTTTCTCCTGGCCCAGGTTGCCTCTAAATTGAAAAGAATCATTAACTGAGAGGCGATTCAAAGACTTTTCTCAACAAATCTTGCTTTACCAACTCATTTAAAGTGGTCATGAATTCATAAGAAGAAAACATGGTCAAAAATAGAGGTGATATTCATGATAGCCAAAACCTGCAACCAGCCCAGATGTCCTAATTTTAGAAATGGTGAACAGATTAGTATTTTCCACGGGTGGGAAAGAAGGTTGTCAGAGGGATGTGGGTGCAGCCATGAAAGGGTAATATCACGAAGGATCCTTGAGGTGATGGCACTGTTCAGAATTTTGCCTCTGGTGGTAATTACATGAAACCACCTGTGATAAAACCCCAGAGAACTAAATGCATACATAGATGAGTATAAGTGAAACAGGAAGTTGGAATAAAATCTGTGAATTATATCAATACCAATATCCTAGTTGCCATACCATAGAGCTTTGCAAAATGTTGCCATCAGAAAAAGCCAGGGAAAGGGTAAACAGGATCTCTCTGTATTATTTGTTACAACTGAAGGAGAATCTACAATTATCTCATATATTGCAATTTTTTTAAAAAAGGAGTGAAAGCATAAAGTATTTGTGTTTCTCCATCTGATTTAGTTCACATTTATCATAAGACCCTTAAAGTCCATCCATTTTGTTGCAAATGATAAAAATTCATCTTTTTATGGTTGAGTAGTATCTCATTTATATGTATGTGTATATACAACATCTTCTTTATTCACTCACCTCTTGATGAATACTTTGGTTGTTTCCCTATCTTGGCTAGTGTAAATAATACTGCAGTAAACAAGGGGGTGCAGATATCTTCTCATATTTGTGTTTTCATATTCTTTGGACATATACCCAGAAGCAGAATAGGTGGATCATATATGGTAGTTCTATTCTTCAGGGATGTCCATACTATTTTCCATACTAACTGCACCAATTCATTCCCATCAAGACTGTATGAGTGTTCCCTTTTGCTACTTCCTTACCAATATTTTAAAATTTCTTTCCTTTTTGATAATGGTCATTTTGACAGGTGTAAGGTGATACCTCATTGTGGTTTTGGTTTGCATTTTCCTAATAATTAATGACATTGAACATCTTTTCCTATGCTGGTTTGCCATCTGTCTATATTAAGCTAAGTGAAATAAGTCAGAGAAAGACAAAACTGTACTATTTCACTCATATGTAGAATTTTAAAAAATAAATTAACAAACCAAACCAAACAAAAATAAACATATAGATACAGAAAACAGAGTAGTGGTAGCCAGAGGGGAAGGCTGAAAAAAAGGGGGTCAACTGCATGATAACAGATGGAAACTAAAGTTCTAGTGAGCACACAGTAGTGTATACAGAAGTAGAAATACATAGTGTTGTACACATGAAACTTCTATAATGTTGTAAACCAATGTTACCTCGATTTTTTTTAAAGGGAGATTGTATGTAGTGGGGAGGTTTACATATATATATCAAATGTATTCTGTCTAATAAGACAGAAACCACTTTTGAAAAATGAAGTGCCAGTGGTCTGGTAGATTTGAGCAACATAGCCAAGACTTGGAGGTGCAAGGGCACTCGGCTCAGGGATAAAGTTCACACAGGTCGGTGAGCCTGACTGATTACAAAAGGATGGGAATATGGTGTGAAAGGCACAGGAACAGATTTCATGCTTGGGGGCCTTCCTTCAAGGCCATAACTTTGCAGGTTCCTCTGCTTTTTTCTGGGAGAGTGAACTCTGCTCTCAGAGAACTGTAAGATGGGCCTCAGCCCAAAACAGCTACATCATTTGTGAGGCCCAGTGCAAACTGAAAATGCAGGACTGTTTGTTCAAAATTTATAACGAATTTCATGATGATGATGGCAGAGCACTAAGCCAGGCCCGGGGCCTCTCGAAGCACAGGGCCCCATGTGACTGCGCAAGTCCTGGCCCCAGTTAACATTTCTGCTAAATCCCCACAGCTGTGATGTCTAGAGGATACAGAACAGTACCCCGTTCCCAACCCCTCCCTGCTGGTCTGGATTGACTGGGATGACTGAAGTCTGTGACCTTTTGGAACATATTTACTGTGAAGTCGCAGTACTGGGTACTTGGAAAATTCCTGCCAACTGATCTAGTGCAAGAGAGGGAAGAAGGTAAAGTCTTGGAGTAGCAGGGGGAGGCAACCTGGAACCCCCTGGGAGTCCACTTTCAAAGGGAGGCTTGTGAGTGAGAAGTAGATCTGCCTGGTGGCCATTTTTGATGTGTAGGGTGAAGGGAGCCCTAAACTGGGGTCTGGAGGCCTGGGCTTAAATGTCAGCTCTGCCATTACTGGGCAAATTAACTCATCTCTGGGTGTTTCCTCAACTATCAAATGGAGATACTAACAATAGTATGTATCTCATTGAATTATCATGAAGAGCAAGTAAAATCCTGGATATAAAAGCTCTGCTGAAACTCATGATGTACAGAAATGTAAGAAATGCTTATTATACATACATCCCAAAGCCTCTCCTAGCAGGTGGTGACTGACTTGATCTAATGCCTAAAATGAGATGTCAGGTTACAATTCATGGTCCAGACTTCTGGTCTTGGCCAAGACAGAGGGATACTGTTCCCCTCTCCTTTCCTCCAGGTCCTCCCTCCTAAAACTAACAAACACTGGAAAACTACCACAACAAACAAGCATAGGAAGACTGAAAGATGTGAAGAAGACAGGCAACCTAAGGACCTCTTGACTTGAGAACCAACATAACCTTGAGTTCTCTGAGTTTTCTTTTTTCCTCCCATATATTCCAGATAGGACTCTTCAGAAGCCCCCAACCCAAAACTTCCAACAGGCGCCAATCAAAAAAGTTCTAAGGAAAGCATGTTCCTCCTAGCCAAAGGCCTAGGAAAAAGGTAACCTAATAACAGAACACCTTTTGGGAAGCACTTCCCACACCCTACTCTAACCAAACATCAGTGGAACAACAGCACACCACTCCCCTGGGAGTTCAGTGGACCTGAATGGGGAGCTGATCTTCTAAGCCCTGAGTGGCAGAAACAGTCAGCACTTCAACTCCCCTGCCATAATCCTGCTGTGCTGAGTCTCCACGCCCACCTGCAGGGAGGAGATTGAACAGGCAATGTGAAGCAGGGCTACTTGGCCTCCATGAAAGTATTAGTAGCTCAGTCATGTCTGACTCTTTGCAACCCTATGGACTATCACCCACCAGACTGCTCTGTCCATGAAATTCTCCAGACAAGAATACTGGAGTGTGTAGCCATTCTCTTCTCCAGGGGAATTCACAACCCAGAGATAGAACCCGTGTCTCCTATGTCTCCTGCATCTGCTATACTGTCTGAGGCACAGGGGAGCCGCACAAGCAATTACGAATTCTTTTGAAACAAATGAAAAACATAGGAAATCCTAGCAAAGAAATAAAAAATGTAAAGAAGAACGAAAGAGCAATTATAGAACTAAAAAACACAACCACAGCAAAAGTACTCATAGGATGGGCTCAGTCGCAGAGTAGAAATAGCCTAGACCCAGTGAACATAAAGACAGATCAATAGAACTTACCCAATCTGAATAGCAGAGAGAAAATAGACTGAGAAAAGTGAACAGGGCCTCGGAGATCTGTAGGACAATAGCAGAAGAGTTAATATTTGTATCATTGGATCTCAGAAGGAGAGGGTAAAGAGTATGGGGCTGAAAAAAATATTTGGAGAAATAGTGACTAAGAATTTTTCAAATTTATCAAAAGATATAAACCTACAACTCAAAGAAGCTGAGTGAACCCCAAACAGAACAAGCCTAAAAAATCCAAGACACACCATAATTAAACTTCTGAAAATTGGAAGTCATGGTCTGAAGGAGAGAGTAGATTTGGGGAAGTTCAATACAGAAGATCTTCAGGGCTGTCAGTCTCCTCTTTCTGGCTCTTGCCAGGCAAGGAGAAATCTCAACTACTTCAAGCCCTAGCTTACTATCATCAAATCTACTCATCAAATTCACTCATTCAACAGACATATATGGGCACCTAGTATTTGCCAGTCATTCACCTAACTGCAGGGGAGAAAACAGTGAACCAACCAGAGTCCCTGGAGGAGGCCATGGCAACCCACTCCAGTATTCTTGCCTGGACAATCCTATGGACAGAGGATCCCTGAGGGCTATAGTCCATAGGGTTGCAAAGAGTCAGACAGGACTGAAGTGAGCACACAGGTACACATACAGTGCCCTAATTATCCTCAGAACACAACCTGACTTTCCCTTTCCCCAGGCCCTCCCATGTGCCCTTTTTTCTACCTCAAATACTTTCCCCTAGCCAGTGACCTCAAATGGTGTAGCACTCCTCTCAAATCTTTCTTTGAGGTGTTGACCCCACTTTGAGGACAGGGACTGTGTCAAGTTCATTTCTGTAGCCCCAGAGCCTAGCATAATGCTTGCCCATTGAAGGAATGCAAGAATATGAAAAAGAGAGATTTGACTGGCCCTAACTCTCAAATTGGGCTTTCCAGGAGGCTCAGTGGTAAAGAGTCCACCTGTCAATGCAGAAGATGTGGGTTTGATCCCTGGGTCAGGAAGATCTCCTGTAGAAGGAAATGGCAAACTGCTCCAGTATTCTTGCCTGGGAAATCCCATGGACAGAGGAGCCTGGTGGGCTACAGTCCACGGAGTCAGAAAAGAGTCGAACATGACTGAGTGACTGAGCACAAGCACACATACACACACAAACACACACAGCTTTCAAATTGCCTCCATGCTGCCTGGGGGAGGCAAGGCTAACAGAAATGAAGCAGTCACATTTCATACAACCCAGCTTGTTAAAAGTGAATACACGTAGGATGTATTGATCTCAACAATGATAGAGCATGGGAGGAAGATTCATGAGATGAGGAATTTGAATTGGGCCTTGAAGTATAAGCCTGGCTTTGATAAGATCAAGGGGAGGGAGGAATAGCTAAAGGATGGGGGTGGGAAAAGATAATGGAGCACAGCACACTCACCAGACGGCAAGAAAACTAAAGCCCAGAGAGTACAGGCCGAGACCTGCCTCATGGTTCATAGGAGATCAGCTCCCACTCTGAAGTCTGGCTAAATCTTGGCTCCTTTAAGCAGGTAGCAAAGGACAGGGTTATAAGTGTGATGAGAGGGCTGCCCTGGCAGCCCAGTGTTTAAGAATCCACCTTGCAATGCAAGGGACACTGGCTCAATCCCTGGTTTGGGAAGATCTCACATGCCGTTGGCAACTAAGGCCCGTGTGCCACAACTGCTGAGCCCATGTGCTGTAGCGCCCGTGCTCCACAACAAGAGAAAGCCACCACAATGAGAAGCCTGCGCAACACATCAAGAGTAGCCCCTGCTCACCGCAACTAGAGAAAAGCCCAGGTAAAGCAACAAAGACCCACCACAGCCAAAAACGAGTAAATAAATCTTAAAAAAAGAGTAATGGAAACTCTAGACTAGTGGAAAATACTGGGAATAATGTTTTAGAGAATGAACACAAGCACAACGCCCCCAACATGAGCTGATGTTCCAAGCACAGGAAGCAAATCCTTCCTTAGCACCTCCACTTCAGCTGACTTTGACAGAACACGTGTAATGTACAGTGTGCTTCCTGTTCATCATCAAGTTTAGTTTTCACACCAGTAATAATGGTCTTTCCATGGCAGAGCTGAGATTCAGATCCAAGCTTCTGGATGGAAGACGTGGCCACTTCCTCTGTGTCATACTGCCATGGTGGGCTGGGCCCAAGTTTGGGACCTACTGGTAATCTTGTCATGCAGGACCCCAACAATGAGCTTCTTGTTTCCCTTGAGGTGAGAGGTAGTGCCTATCCCTCAGTAGGGAAGACCCCGAGGCTTCTGGATTTAGTGCCTCATGGTGAGTGGAGGGGTTGGGGTGTATTTTTCCCTCTCCCCTTTCTGGAAGCTGAGGAGCGGGATTGCTGTCTACCAAGTGGTACTTTGCCCAGTTTGCCCTTCAACCAACATATTTCTGCCCCTGCTCATTTCCTAAAAGCGCCTGCAGTCTCTCCTGCATCAGGAAGTCAGCTTCTTCCTTTCCCAACACTCGTCCAGACATTCACTCTTCTCTGCCACTCCAGGGGGACTTTGCTTGAGTTGTGCATTTCTGCTTTTTGTCAAAGCTTTTCCCTAGAGAATCTTCAGCCTAAAGAAATAGGGACAAGCCCTCCACCAGCACTTACTGACTCTTGGATCATATTTAAGGTCCTGGAACAGAAGGGAGTAGCCCTGTACCAGGTGTTTACATGCATAGTTTCATTGAATGTCTCCATTAGCCCAGTGAGATAAGTACTGTTCATTTCCCCATTTGATAGATGAAGAGACTGAGGTTCAAAGAACTTGAGTGATTTATCCATAATTAAGCAGGTAATAAATAGCAGAAATAGGATTTGAACCTACAAACTTCATTCATCACACTTTTACTACAATTGTCTATTTTATTGTCTATATCCTCCAGTAGATTGTGCATATTTAATTATTGTTTTCATTTCACAGAATTTAGAATTGTCCAGAGCTTCCTCATGCAGTAGATGAGACAATCCTGAAGGATCATAGTGCTTTGAGAGAAAGTAGGCATTTGAGGAGGGCTTCCCTGGTGGCTCAGTGGTAAAGAATTCACCTGCCAATGCAGGAGACACGGGTTCAATCCCTGGGTTGGGTAGATCCTGTGGAGAAGGGAATGGCAACCCACTCCAGTATTCTTGTCTGGGAAATCTCATGGACAGAGGAGCCTGGTGGGCTACAGTCCATGGGGTCGCAAAGAGTCGGACGTGACTGAGTGACTAAACAACAACAGGCATTTGGGGAATGGGGTAGAGTGAGCTGCGGAGTTTCTGGGCTTCAAAGTTTCAGGCCCTGAGTCAGTCAAAGGGAAACGTGGTGTGTGTTGGGGATGCGCTTCAAGAAAAAAAAAACAGTGAGGTGGATTGACTGGGCTGGATTTCAGAGTTCATGTTGGCAAATAATGGAATGGGAGATCAGACAGGGAATAACCTACATCTGGAGGAGTGAGGAGTTTATGTGAGTTCCCCAAGCTGGTATGTGTAGACACAGGAGGCTGCCTAGCCAAATATAGCTGTAGGCAGTCATGGATTAGTTGACCGGGGCAGCTGGGAAGCTGCCACTGAGAATGGGTATAATTGAAACTTGAATGGAGACAGTGAGCAAGGGCCCACCCAGGGTGGGATCGCGTGCCAGGGATCTCCACACCTGTGTGTTTCGCCTAGCCTTCTCTTTGGACACCCCAGTAACATCCTGCATGCTCCTTGCAGAACTCTCACCTTCTATCACTGGCCAAGTCTCACCCAGGACCACCTTCTCTACTCTGCATCTTTTTCTCTTACTACTGGTGTCCTTTTTTTCCTCCATCCAAACCATATTATTTGTTTCCTCCAGGCTCTATCATCTTAGGAGCATAAACCTGATAGGCAAGTGTGCCGTAGATGTTACTTGTTGATAATGTCTTAATAATATTTTCATTTGAATGGGAGCTTACAATGCCTTTGCTAGAAGCAGGGATTATCAAGGGGACTTGGGCTTAGAGAAAAGGGGGGTTGGGATGGGTTGAGGATGGGGGTAGAGGTGGGAATTCGAGAAGGGGGCCTTTGGGTGACCTTTGCATAAGGATAGTCCTGGTTATCTCTTAAATACTTGGAAAGAGGCTTCCCCCATTCCCCTCCCTGCCCCCTCCACATTCTGCCTACCTTGTTCCTGCATTCCACTATCCTGCCAGGAATAACTGTATTAATTAAAACAACCTTCAGATGCAGAGAAAATGCCCAATTTGGTTTGAAGATAGAAGCTCTTCCTGAGTTGTCCAGGACCGCACAGAACTAAAGCTGGGACTCTGAGAGCTCATGTTCACAGCTTCCTTGGACACTAAATTTAACAGATGGGACACTTCAATCCAGGCCACAGTTGTCAAAAACCACAGTTTAAATCAGTCACAGACAACTGTTTCATTCCCCACACTTGCCTGGGTGTAACAACTGCAGGAATGCCTCTGCTTAAATTACACTTGGTGACACCACAGGGAGAGACATGTCTCGGCCACATTCATTCTCCATCCTTTCTGAGCTTCTTTTATAGCAGGGGTCAGTGCCCTTTCCCAAATGGGGTGCCAGGGCACTGAACTGTGCTCTTTTATGGTCCCAGTGTTATGTTGGTGTATATATTCGATCATGGCAAGGTGGGAGGGTGATGAGGTAGGAGGGAGAGGATGGGGTTATACTGAGTGTCACAGAGGGAGTGTTTACCCAAGGATGAGCTAGAGACATGGCAGCCCTGGGTGATGACTTACAAAACTAAATGGTGAAGAGCAGTTATACCTATGGCCCGTGACCTGTGTGCCTGTAATAACCAGTCTATGTATCATCACCTGGTATCCAGCTGCAAGGTACCATCTCCTGCCTTATGGAATCCACTTACGCATCCATCCATCCAGGCATTTACTGAGTGACCACTCTGGGCCCATACACTGTGCCAGGTGCTGGGAACACAGACGTGAATGACATAGTGTCTGCCTTGAAGGAGCTTGGAATCTAGCTCCGAGAGTTCAACTATTAACCCACCCTAGAATGCGCTGTCAATCATTCCACTAAGCACTTGCTGGTGCTTAGCACTGCACCACACTGGTTGATGGAAATGCAGAGTTACAAAGAAAAAAGAGAACCAAGTTGTTGACCTTAAGAAGATCCCAGTATGGTAGCACAGAGAGACAGGCTTCCCCGGTAGCTCAGCTGGTAAAGAATCCACCTGAAATGCATGAGACCCCAGTTTGATTCCTGGGTTGGGAAGATCCCTTGGAGAAGGGATAGGCTACCCGCTCCAGTATTCTTGGGCTTCCCTGATGGCTCAGATGGTAAAGAATCTGCCTGCAATGCAGGAGGCCTGGGTCCGACCCCTGGGTTGGGAAGATCCTCTGGAGGAGGACATGGCAACCCACCCAAGGATTCTTGCCTGAAGAATCCCTGTGAACAGAGGAGCCTGGTGGCTACAGTCCCATGGGATCTCAAAGAGTAGGACACAACTGAGTGACTAAGCACAGCACAGCACATAGTGCGGAGAGAAACATAGACATGTCCATTTGTATTCCATGTGGCTTAGATGAGTGTCCAAGGCACCATCCAACAGAAGATCCTTAGAAGTTGGGAGCAAGGGATCTGGGGGAGGCAGACTCATGTCTGAGATTTGTCTTGTCATATTACCAGGCTTCTAAGAAGGGGCTTGGTAAGCATTTGTTATTTTTGTTTGAGGAATGATCTCTTTCATCACTCCTTTTGCATGAGAAAAAAATGAAACACTTAAGCTAGAGAAATATGAGTGAAATAAAGCAGGGAGGCGTCCTGATGAACAGATTATTGTCTACTTCTGGTTCATGGACTTTGGAGCTTCTTCAGCTGGTCGTCATCCTGTCAGGGCACCCACTATCTTGTACTGGCAGTTCTCAATCTGGAGGTCTCTAAAGGGAGTAACTGGTGCTCTTAAGCTATTTTTTTAAAAAACATTTGTAAAAAGTCTAATAGAAATTGTACATTTGGCCAAGACAAAGCCACAGAAAGCTAAGTACAATATCATGTTTCTTCACTTTTGACTGGAATTATATTAGCTTGGTATGGTTATCTCATGCAGATCTGAAGCACTGAGCAAGTAAAAATTGGGAAAATGAATTATTCCATAATAAATGTAGTTTTGCTAGATAAAAAAATTTTCCAAATGTGGGGCCCACAGGGGAAAGAGTAATAAGAGGGATCCTTAGTGGTGAAAAGGTTGGAAATCACTGGCCTCTACGTCTGGATGCCAAAGTTTGGCTGCATATTCAAAGCCTATGACCACAGAATCCTGGGATTATTGGCAGCTGACACCCCTGATGTGGTTCCTGTTGGAAAAGCAAACATGCTCCCTGCCCAGTTTTCTAAAGTGTTATACATTAACCGGCTCACAAAGCACCATTCACAGGGGGACGGGGTTTTTTTGGATCACGGTTTACTGTGTTTTCGTACCTGCAGTGAAAGAACATTTCAGAGGAAGCATAGGCTTGCCTGAAATCTACAAAGCTATGCTATTTCTGGGCAAGCGCAGAGCTCCTTGTAACTTAACGGGGCTGGAATAAGCTGTCCACACCTTTCGCCTCATCAACAGTTTTCATCCACTACCTCTGAGAATACACATTCCATGAACACACTGGAAACAAGAACATCCATCGGGTATAGGCGAAAGAGGAGGGACTCTGCAGGCTGGCGGGATGGTGTGGGAGGAGATATGGAAGTGGCCTTGTCAAAGAATCATTCCCACTCTTCCCATTGTCTGAAAAAGTTTCCTGGAGGAGGCTCAGAAACGCAGGCGAAAGTAGTGCTGAGGTTTCTGCAGAGAGAAGGAGCTCTCTAAAATATGTATTCTAACCCACATTTGAAATTTTTTTAAGACTGTAATTGTGATAAAATACACATAATATTTACCATCATAATCATTTTTAAGTACAGTTGACCCTCTAACAACACAGGGGTTTGGGGTGCTACACTCCATGCAGTTGAAAATTCAGCCTCCATATCCACAGTTCTGCTTTCACAGATTCAACCAATTGAGAATTATAATCCTGTAACATGTATCTGTTGAGAAAAATATTTGTGTATTAAGTAGACCTGCACAGTTCAGAACAACAAACCCATGTTGTTCAAGGGTCAGCTGTACATGGTTCAGTAGTATTAAGTATATTTACATCGTTCTGAAGCAAATATCCAAAAATTTTTATCTTGCATGACTACAATTCTATGCTAATTAAACAAAAACTTCCACTTTCTCCTGCTCTCAACCCCTGGTAATCACCGTTCTACCTTCTGTTTCTATTAATTTGACTACTTTAGATATGTCATAGAGATGGATCGTACTGGCTTCTTAGTGTAATGCTCTCCAAGTTCATCCATATTTTAGCATGTGTCAGAATTTCCTTCCTTTTTAGGGCTGAATAATACTCCATTCTATATTTATGCCACGTTATGTTTATCCATTTGTCTGTCAGTGGACACTTGGGTTGCTTACACATTTTTTGACTCTTGTGAATAATGTTGCTAAGAACATAAGCATGCAACTATCTCACTGAGCTCCTGCTTTCAATTCTTTTGGATATATACCCATAAGTGGGATTAATGAATCATATGGTAGCCCTATTTTTAATTTTTTGAAGAATTGCCATACTCTTTTCCAGAGTGGCTGCACTACTTTGCATTCCCAGTAGCAATGAATAAGGGTTCCAAATTCTCCAAATCATTGACCAAACTTGTCATTTTCTCTTTGTTTTATATATATATAAAATGATAGCCATCCTAATGTCTGTGAGGGGCTTCCCAGGTGGCTTAATGATTAAGAATCCACCTGCCAAGCAAGAGATGTGAGTTCAATCCCTGGGTCAGGAAGGTCCCCAGGAGAAGGAAATGGCAACACATTCCAGTATTCTTGCTTGAGAAATCCCTCAGACAGAGCAGGAGCTACAGTTCATGGGGCCACAAAAGAGTCAGACACAACTTAGCAACTAAACAACAATGGGTGTGAAGGGGTATCTCACTGTGGTTCTGATCTGCATTTCTCTAGTAGTGATGTTGAGTATTTTTTCATGCATCTGTTGACCACTTGTGTATCCTGTCTATTCGAGTCCTTTTCCCATATTTTAACTGGGTTATTTTGTTGTTGCTGAACTGTAAGAGTTATGTATCCCGCACATTAACCTCCTATCAGATATATAATCTGCAGATATTTTCTTCCATTCCATAGGTTGCCTTTTCACTTTGCTGATTGTGCCCTTTGATACTCCAGCCCACATTTTTAAAGACAAGAAAAATATGATAAAATGAAGAAAGAACTGGCAAGAATGATGCCTCGGGGCCTCATTGGGTGATTTTGCCACGTCATTTGAACTCTGTTCTTGGATTCCAGTCTTCCTGGTGATGTTCCTACCAAGCCTTTTGTACACTGCTTGGTCTTTATCCCATTAGCTCTAGCCTGCTTCTAGAGAGAACATGCCCCATTCTAAGTACCATCTGCCTTTAACACCCCACAACTTTCTTGTTGCTTCTTCCATGCCTGTGAGATCTGCCTTGTCATCCTGCAGTAGCTTCAGCCTTGGGTGTTGTAACACAGCAGCCTCAAATACACTTGCAACCTCTCTGTCATGCCAGGCAGAGACGAGTTTAAACTCTCTGCTTTTATGGCAACCTTCGTGGTGGGACTGAGTGTAGAGGCGGTTTGCTATATGTATCAGAAGTTCTCCAAAATTTGATATATGACCCAGGAAGGCACCCAAAGCCGGTGCTCTGTGACAACCTGGGGGGATGGGGTGGGGAGGGAGGTGGGAGGGCGTTCAGGGTGGGAGGGACACATGTATACCTGTGGCCAATTCATACTGAGGTATGGCAAAAAACCATTACAATATTGTAAATTAATTATCCTCTAATTAAAGTTAATAAAGAAAAATTTAAAACATTAAAATGGCTAAGGTAGTAAATGTTATGTTTTGTGTATTTTACCACAGTAAAAAATACATAGGTGATAACTGAAAAAGAAAAAAAAAAAAAAAGAACATCATTCTATCACTTCCTGACTGTTGACAGGTCATTTCAACTCTCTGAGCCCCTCTTTCCTATTTGTAAACATGAGGATAGCACCTCCCCACCCCTACTCTGCTGGGATTTGGTGAGCCTTGCTTGGGGTAAATCTTGTGGGGTGCTGAGCTCAGTGCCCAGTGCATCTCAGGAGAGCTGGGCTATTGGAAGTTTCTCCTTTTGGGCCTTCAGCCAGAAAGAAGCTCACCCAGCCAGGATGGGGTCCACACAGAGGCTGCACAGCGCTGAGAGGCAGGAACAGAAGTACCTCATTGCCCTTGGCCTCTGGTAGCCCTGTGCCCCAAATAGCCCAGGCTCTGTGAGAGGTTGGCACTGCCCCGGAGAAGCCCCCATGTGTCCCTCTCTTGGTGACACCTTTCTGTGGCCCTCAGATCTCCCTGGCCTGGAGTTCTTTCATCTTGTGACTCATTTCCCTCCAGCCAGAACTAAAACCTTTTCTCCCTCACCTTCCCTCCCTTGGTGAGATTTCATCCTCAACAAGCCCTGTAGGGTCTACTTCCTGTTGGTCTGCACTGCCATGACCCTTGTCCAAGCTGTTATCAGTTCTCTCCTGGATCAAGGATGTCAATGCCCAGGGCAAATGCTCTCCTTATCTCCTGCTCCAGGGTCCCTCCAGTCCAGTCTCTACAGGAAGGCAGCAGGAATGATCTACCTTCAACTTGTATCTGTTCATCTAACTTTCCTGCTTAAAACTTGTAAATACCTCCCTGGGTGCTCTTCAAAGGGGAAGTTCAAACTCCTTAACTTTGCCTACAGGCCTCTGTGCTCTGGCCTCTGTCTAATCTCCACACTCCACAGTGCAGCCATGTTGGAGATCTTTCGGTTGCTCCAACTATCTTTTTTCAGGGCTTTCATATATTCTTTCCCCTTAACCTGGAACCTCTGGCTAACTTTTCTTCATCTGTAAGTCAGTTAAGAAGTCACTTGCTCTGCGAAGGCTCTTCAAACTACTCCTCAGGCTGAATTAGGTGCCCTACAGACGACCCTGCCATTTTGCATTTTCTCATATTACCGTCTCCCCTAGCTAGACTTGGAGCTCTGTGAGGTCAGGAGCCATGTCTATTTACCCCAGAACAGTACTCAGCATGCAGCATGTTGTATGTTGTCAGAAGAATGAATCCCTATTTACCTCTGCAACGTGGTCTTCATCTACTCACTCCCCTGCCCTCCACCTCACTGGAGGACTTTCAGACCCCCAGACACATTGCGCATGGACCAGACCCTTTGATTTTGTGCATACTAGTCTTTCTGGCTGAAATGCCCCAGCTCTCCTCTCCCCCTCCCCCAGTCCTCCTTCACCAAACAAACTCTAACTTGTTGTTGAAACCTCGGCTCAAGTTTCATCTCAGTGAAGCCGATGCCTGAAGGGGATCATTAAATTAAAGATTTATTCTTGGCAGGGTAATTCTTAGCTCATTCTTCATCATTAATGGTTTATTATTCTAGCTCCAATATCTAGCAGCCTTCATCACCCCACCCCAGAGGCCAGACTGCCCCTCCTCTGGGCTCTCCCATCTCCTTGCAGCACCTCCATTATAGCACTTTCTTAAGGCTTTGGGTGATGGGGTTTTGTTTGTTTGCTTAAGTCGGTTGGTTTCATTTACTTTACTTTTGTTTTTTTCCCTGGAGGAGGTAGGAGGACATTATGTGACCTTAACCCTTCTGGCTCCTTGTAAGGGGACCTTGGCTCATTTCTTCAATTAAAAGGAGACATAAATTCTGTCCCCTTCCCCACCCTTTGTCTTCTTGCAGCCAGTGTACCCACTCATTGCTGAGACAAACCAGGGCTGCTTCCCTTTCAGGAAGCATCATTTTTCCAATTAGCCTTTGATTAGAAGCAGTACCATTGCAGCTGGGCTGCTTTTAGTGCCTGCTGGTGATAGGCAGCCTGGTCATATGGAAAGAGCACAGACCCATGAGTCCCCAGTGCTAGCCCATCTCTGTCTCTACCCCAGTATCTGAATGTGGGCAACTTCCCTTCCTTCCCTGGGCCTCACTTTCCTTCTCTTCTGAATGATGGTGGGGTTTGAATGTAATGTTTTGCTACTTAAAGTAAGATCTGTGCACCAGTGGGGCTTCCCTAGTGGCGCAGTGGCAAAGAATTTGCCTGCAATGCAGGAGACGTGGGTTTAATGCCTGGGTCAGGAAGATCCCCTGGAGGAGGAAATGGCAACCCATTGCAGTATTCTTGCCTGGAGAATCCTCATGGACAGAGGAGCCTGGCAGGCTACAGTCCATGGGGTTGCAGAGTCAGACACAACTGAGCAACTGAGCATGCACACCCGCACCACGCACCAGGAGCATGGAACATCCATAGGTAGCTTGTTAGAAATGCAGAATCTGCCCCCAAACCTTGAAAATCAGAGTCTACATTTTAACAAGTTCATCAGGTGTTTCTATCCACAATAAAGTTTGAGGAAGTGCTGGGAACTTCCCAGATGAAAGAATCACTGAGGCTTTTGTTAAACATTCAGTTTCCTTGGCCACTGTTCTGGAGTCCTAATCAAGTGGGACTGGGATGGACTCCCAGAACTTGTATTTGTGACAAGTACCCCGTGTGACTCATATCCCTGGGGAAGTATGAGGAACACTGGGAGAGTGGTTTATAAGGGTTCTTCCACCTTGGACATTCTGCAGTTCTGTATGCAGCTGGTTCATTACTGAGGATAGTCAGAGTGTGTGTGTGTGTGTGTGTGCATGCTCAGTTGTGTCTGACTCTTTGCAACCCCATGGACTGCAGCCTGCCAGGCTCCTCTGTCCATGGAATTTTCCAGGCAAGAATACTGGAGCAGGTTGCCATCTCTTCTCCAGGGGATCGTCCCAACCCAGGGGTCAAACCTGTGTCTCCTGCGTCTCCTGCATTGGCAGGTGGATTCTTTACCACTAGCGCCACCTGGGAAGCTGAGGAGTCAATAGTGGTACAGAATGCAAACCCCTAGGACTTACCCTTCTTTAAATTCGGTAAAGAATTTTCAGAAGCATCTAGGGCTATGCAGGTGGGGGATGGGGTGAAGGAAAAGGGATTACGCAACTGAAGGCAAGTCTTTTTGAGTGGGGAAAAGCAGCAGCCTCCAGTGTTCAAAGAGAAATTAACTGCTTACTCAACACTGTTTGCTTGAAGCAATCAGGCTTGATACAATCAGACTATCTGAAGGACCCTTTTGGAGCACTGAAAGGGAGGATCAGAGACAGAGAGGCAGCGTCTCTCCCATACTGGCAATGGGATCCAGGAGACAGGGCAGACAAGTTAACAAGGAAACCTAGGGAAAGCCTCTCCCGGAAGGGAATCACAATTTCCGAATCCTCAGTGAGGATGTGTGTCCTGACAAGGGATGTTTTCCCATTTGTTGAGTGTATTTATATAAAAACTTTAAGAAAGGTCTAAAAATGAAATCACATTTAGTTATATGTTTAACAAATCACCTTTATTTGGAAAAAGAAAAAAATTACATAAGATCAGGACTGCCCTGGAAAGTCCAGGATAGAAAGTCGCCAGTTTTTCTCCAAGTTAGAATTTGTTTTTCTTATAAATATGCCTTAAGTTCCGTTGCTGGTAGGTTTTGGCTACATCTGAGATTTAGACAGGTGGAGAGAATGTGGAAGGGCATTCAGAGGGTATTTTTCTGGGCAGAGAAAGAAGGGTAGACTCTGTCAGCAATAGTGAAGTGTGAATGAACACAGCATATCCAGGGCTCGAGTCAGGGGTGAGGCGGCTAAGAAGGAGGCTGCTGAGCTGTCCGGAGCTGAGGACCAAGTCTGGTGACAAGGGAAGCCAGGACTGAATTGCTCAAGTCAGGGCTTTCCCTGGGTCGTATTCTCCCATATATCCTGTCGGCCCACAGATCCTGCCGATTCTGTATCAACTGCTCTTTCCTCTCTGCCTCCACTGCGTGCTGCATGCTAAGTTGCTTCAGTCGTGTCTAACTCTTTGCAACCATATAGACTGTGGCCCACCAGGCTCCTCTGTCCATGGAATTCTCCAGGCAAGAATACTGGAGTGGGTTGCCATTTCCTTTTCCAGGGGATCTTCCCAAACTAGGGATTCAACCCACGTGTCTTATATCTCCTGCTTTGGCGGGTGGGTTCTTTACCAGTAGCGCCACCTGAGAAGCCCTGCCTCCACTGCTCTGGCCTTGATTTAGGTTCCCTCATGTCTCCATCTGGATTCTAACAACAGCTGCAAAGATCCACTCTCAGTATGTCTTTATGTATGCAGGGTTGTTTTTTTTTTTTTTTTTTCTCTCAAGCTCGAAAGGGCTTTCTCCAGAAAACTGAATATATAAGAGATCTTATCAAAGTTAACTGCCTCCTGAGTCTTTGTTCTACTAGACAAAGATGCAAACCCCTCTAACTTAAATGATCCATGAGCTCATAGATGCTACTTAGGTGCTCACCGAGTCCTTGTGAAAAGGAAGTGGAATTCACAAAGGTAGGGGTTCTCAAACTAGAGAGGTTCCCAGAAACTGCCAGTTGTGGTGGGTGGTTTAGTCACTCAGTTGTGTCCCACTCTTTGCGACCCCATGGACTGTAGCCCATCAGGCTCCTCTGTCCAATAGCTCAGTCAGAAGAGAATCTGCCTGCCAGAGCAGGAGACCAGGTTTCGATCCCTGGGTCAGGAAGATACCCTGGAGAAGGAAATGGCAACCCACTCCAGTATTCTTGCCTGGAGTGAGCTATCAGGGAATCCTCCAGAGGGCTTATAAAAACAGGAATTTCTGGGCCCCACCTCCCCAGTTTTTGGTCCAGTGGAGGTGGTGTGGGACCTGAGGATTTGCATTTCTGGCAAGTGCCTGGGTGATGCTGATGCTTTGTGAGCACTTGAAGATAAAAAGGAGAAGGCAATGGAACCCCACTCCAGTACTCTTGCCTGGAAAATCCCATGGATGGAGGGGCCTGGTGGGCTGCAGCCCATGGGATTGCTAAGAGTCAGACATGACTGAGCGACTTCACTTTCACTTTTCACTTTCATGCATTGGAGAAGGAAATGGCAACCTGCTCCAGTGTTCTTGCCTGGAGAATCCCAGGGACGGGGGAGCCTAGTGGGAGGCCGTCTATGGGGTCGCATAGAGTCGGACACGACTGAAGCAACTTAGCAGCAGCAGCAGCAGAAGATAAAAACCCAGTTTTATCTCTATATCCCCATGGTCTTTGCATAGGGCCACTGTTGAAAGAGGGCTTCCCAGGTGGCACTTGTGGTAAAGAACCCGCCTGTCAATCCAAGAGATGTAAGAGATGCGGGTTCAATCCCTGGATCAGGAAGATCCCCTGGAAGAGGGCATGGCAACCCATTCTAGTATTCTTGCCTGGAGAATCCCATGGACAGAGGAGCCTGGTGGGCTATGGTCCATAGGATCATAGAGTTGGACATGACTGAAGAGACTTACCTTGGAAGATAGTGACATTGTGAGAAATCAGCAATGAGAAGGGGATGAAGACTGGCCTGGCCAGTCTGATTGTTAGATCTTTCCTTTGGATTAGAATCACTAAGAAGTCCTCCCCATATACTTTCATTGTCTCCACCAAAGTGATGGTCACAGGGCTAGTTGAAAAAATACTGATTGGACAAAGCATTCCTAATCATCTCAATCCTTGGGAATACCTAGGATACTGGCAGTTTGCTTCGCCAAACACAGGTCAGATGCAAGCTGCAGGGTTGACCCTCATGGTGAGGTTAGTCAAACTATTTTCCAGGATCTCTGCTTCCTCTTTCTGTGCCCTTTCCTCCCTCCCTCCCTCTCCATCAATCTCTTCACAAGCCCAACACCTTGTGTTCTGTTAATAAAATCCTAACTGAGAAAAATACTCAATTAGTCATTTATGCCTGAAAGTGAATAAGATACGTAGGTGTTCCCTCTCCTTGAGAGTAGCTGCAGATCAACTCTTGGAGAGAGAAAAGCCACACTGTCAAGGAATTGCAGGCAGCAGGAAAAAGTGTTTTGAAGGAACCCATATGGAATCTTTTCTTGGGCCTCTGAAATAATCGCAGTACTAGAAGTGACCACCTATTCTGATGGCATGGACTAAACTTGGCTTATGCATCATTAAACATAAAGAGGTCATTTGATTCCTGCTCAACTCCGGAAGGGAGATCTGAGACCTTACATGTTGTAAATGTGCAGTGCTGTTAATTATGGTCTTTCCATCCCACATTGACCCTCAACTTCCCTATCTGTAAAATTAAGGGGTTGGACAAAATAATGTCTAAGTTTTTTTGTCAGCTTGGACATTTTGTGGTTATATGATCATCGGTTCAATGCTTCAAAAAAAAAAAAAACAGAGAGAATGTCAGCCAGAAATATTGAAATCGAATTTTATTTTTGGAAAATGACATTACACACATCTTGCAAATGTACACAGAAATGAGCATGAGATGAAGAACAGAGCTTGAGAGCCAAAATGATTGCAAGAGCAGCTCTGTGGCTGCCCAGTACCGAACGCTGTGAATCTGCAGCATTCACAGTTCACAACACGTTTCACACATGGAGAACTTCTCTAAGCTTTGAAGTCCTCTGACCAAAGAAAGCCCTCATCAAATTGTGGAGGGAGGAAGAGGGATATTAACAGGCACAGGAGATGAAAAGGGTCTGCTCCAGCTGGTTTACATGGGCCTCACCAAACCTACCAGTCCAAGTGGGAACAGCAAACCATAGAGGAGTATGCCTTCTTGGAACACTGCTTTTGCATCTCAGCCTAAGAGCAGGCTGGGAATTGCCTGGGAAACTGACAGCAGTGCACATAAACCCATGTCCTTGTCTTTTCTCACTGTAACTATTCTAAAGGGGCAGCTAAAAATCCCTAAATATCTATTGTCTTTCTCTTTTTCTAAAAAATAATTATTGGTCGTTGGTCAAGCATAACCTTCTGAGAGCCTCTGAATATCTCAACACTGCTGCAAGGATAAGTGTTGCCCACTGTGTTTCGATTATGGGTGATTCTGTGAATTATTCAATTTGCAATGTCATCAAATTGCCAAAGAGGCTCCCAATTTGCCACTGATTTTTATTCAAAGGTGAGCTGAGTCTTTGATCACAATGCCATTCCTTGAGAAATGGTCAATAACTGCTGAGAGACCATTGAGAAATGTCTTTCTTTCCTCCCCCCTTCTGGTTTGTTTGTTCTTTGCTGACTTTACTTGGCAAAAATTATTGGGCCTTAAATCAGTTATTTACAACCATAAGACATCTGGGAGCAGGGGGAGGGAGAAGGCAAGGGAGGGAAGAGGGACCACAAGGAAGAATATATTCTTTTCAGAGGTTAAAATGAGTTATTTAAGAAATGTGATGTACAATAATACCATGCATTTACTCTCCAAAGCTAGTCACTAGCAAGCTAACGCCTCTAACACTACAACCACCAATTACAGCTGTTTTGCTACAGTAACTGAGTTCTAACTACAGCTATAGGGTAGAAAGGGTGGGCTGTTCCATTTTGAACTTTATCCCTTTGAAAATGGCCATAAAAGCATTTTCTGTACAAGTTTAATGGCACAAAAAGGTGACTGAAAACATTGTAAAGAACTTACCACACATGAGAAATGCAAAATTCAATCAAAACATGCATTAGTTGTGTACAAGTCATAAGGGATCATTGGCTTCAAGCTGCAATATATTACAGGACCATACATTGGAGACATTTTGGTGTAACCTCTTACTTGCTCAAATCCCTTTAAGAGAACTTAAAAAGAAATGGCATTGGAAAGGGCATTCCATAAGGTCTTGCTAAGCAGTGACATTCCCAAGGGCTATGCACCCTGTTGAATAAATTAGCACCTGCAGGATGGCTTCTTTAGTGTCATTAATTACTTTTATATGGATTGCCTGCATGGGATCATGAAGAATTGGCATCAATAGTAAATGTTTAGGTGGATTTAGTAACAGAAGGAAAAATAAAATTTAATTATGTGAATGCTTCTGTTTATATTGTGGAATTGCTAAACACCCTTAACATTTAAACCAATCCCAATTGCCTGTAAGTTTAGCTTTAAAAAATTCAACATTTGGCAAGCCTTAGTGTTTATAAGATTATTGTGGAGAGCTTATTGTATAACAGTAAAAGTTAAAACAAACTGCCCCCCACCCCACCCAACACCCCTGTCCAGCCAAACCATATGACAGGAGAAATTACCTGTGGTCTCTCACTATATTATATTGCAGCTTTTAAAATTATGAGCAGATTAAACAAAATCAATTCATAGTATTTAGCTGGTATGAATCCATAGGTGGATTTTTCTGTTCAGCTGATTATTTTTCTGAGCATACTTCACTGCACTACAAAATTGTGGACTAAAATGAAACACAAAGTATTCTGTACAATGCTTGGAAGGCAAAGACTCAAAGATATGTGAGCTATAATGAAACTGTGTGTGAGGATCTGCTTCAGTGAATTACAACTGAAAATGTTGGAGAAAGGGCCAGGCTCGGATTGCTCCCCACCAACAGACTTCTAACGGGACTCTCGTAGGATCAGGGCTCATTAAGTCTGGAAATAACTACTCATCACCAAGGCAAAATCACAGGGCTAAGAAGAGGTATATATTCAATAGTTAGATAAGGAGGAAGGAAAAATTAAAAGAGAGAGAGAGAATTGCAGAGGACAAAGGATAGATGTCTATAATGTGGAAAGTATAAAACTGAGAGCAAATATGGTGAAGTAGAGAGAGAAAGAAAAGACTGAGATACACAGGGGAGGTAAGGTAGAGAGTGGCAAAAAAACATTGATTTCCTCAGATTATTAACCTAGAAATGAGAAGTTCCAATACTTTAAAGTCTTCATCTTAGTTTACAAGATGTTTGCTCTGACTTCTCTGTGCCACCTTTCCTTGCCCAACTAGACTGTCCTTTTCTTGGGAGCAGGAAGATGCCTTAATTCCCGATGAGAATTCTATACCCCCCAGCCCCCAGCATCCAAGGTAAGACAAGATAGCTTCTGATTCCAGAAGATGTTGAAGCCTATAAACTAAGGAATAAAATGTTAGCCAGTTAGAAGGGGTAGGTGATTCAAGAGTCTTGTCATATGATAACCAGTGTCACACTAGGAGGCCTGAAAATAAGCAAGAAGCTTATTTACACTCAACTCAAAAGATTGAATGCAAAGATCACACTAGAACTGTGGGGATAGAGACAAGTTTGGAGACCAGAGTAGGAGAGACAGAGGAAGAAATCACCCTTTCCTGAAGAGATAGGAGGAGCAGAATTCTTTAGCCAGATATACTGAAAGGTTGACTGATGGAGAAGCCTTCTTGTCTCTGAAAAGAAAAAGAAGAAGGGGCTAGGTGAAGCTGTTAAGTTTCAGCCCATAGTACGTTGCCTGCTGGAGCCAGTGCTCTGCGGGTTTAGAAATGCATTTTCTTTCCTGAAGATGTGTCTTGCCTGCTCTGTAGCAAGAACCTCCAGCCTTATATCTACTAGGTAAGTGAGTTCTGCTAGACAGAGGAAGAATAGAATTGGGAATTCGTTTTTAAGAAATGATTTGTGTTGTCTCAGTCCATTATCATGCCACTTAGAGCTGACTAAGGGCAATCCATTGAGTGTTAACATCATCAAACTGGGTCTGGGCCACCCAAAGCCAGAGAACCTGCTGGAGATGTATCTCTAGCCAAAAGGTAGGTGAGCGGAATCAAGGCAGTATCCTTGTTCCAGGTGGTCACACCTGTAACGAAGAGTCAACCCTGCATGGGATCATAGAACTGTGGATGAAGCTACATATGGGGTCTCCTTCTTGGGCAGAGGCAGAGTGTAACAGCCTCAAAGTTTCACATCAGGAGAGAGACCCAGGAAGCCCAACAATTGTAAGGCTCCATGGCTACATAGGAGGTCTCAGGTCATTTCTGGCATGTCAATTGCTAGGTCTTTATTCTCTCTAGGTTCCCAGTACTAAAACATTAGGACTCTAACCCCTTGCTAGTCCCAGATGAGCTTCAAAACACTGATGGTTTACTTAGGAAGCCAGCCTAGGCCTCTAGGTCAAATCCCTTAATGCAATGACAATACAAGAGTGAGGCCTGGTCTTAGAAATCCAAATGACTTCATGTGGCCAAGGACAGGTTCCAGTGGCTTTAAAAGAAAGAAATATGCATGTTTTTTTATTTCCATGGTAAACTGGACAGTAGGGGGAGGTCATTCAAACACCACTATCCCACTGTATCTGTCTGGGAAAGTCCCTTGGCACAGATGTTTTTGAGGAGCATTGAGCTGGGGGAACATTCTCATCAGTGTGCTGGAGCTCATCTTGGAGACATGGCATGCTTGTACCCTTGTCCAAGGGAGATGTGTGTGTGTGTGTGTGTGTGTGTGTTTAAGATAAGCTATTCAGAAATAAATCTGAGGGGGATTAGGGACACGTCCATCCAGAGTACTAAAGGGACTAAGAAGCTGATGTAATTTTGACCAAGGCAAACATTCGATTGCTGGCCTAAGACTTGGGTTGGGTGGCTCAAAGAAGAATCTGGAGATTCAAACCTGCTCTTCTTGCCTTCTTCCGATAACAACACATTTCCTTTAAGGTTCCTTGATTACCACTGAGGGAGGAGGAGAAGCAACAAGGAGAGAGAATTTCCAGAGGAGTGGGGTAAGCCTGGAAGGAGGTCTTTCAGAACTAAACTGATGAATACCTAGTTCCCAGGAAGAACCTCACTGTGGGGAAAGCTACATGTTCAGACCCCGTTGCCCTGGTTTCTGCCATGGAAGGCAAAATACTGTAGAGTAATTAGTCTTCAATTAAATAAAAAAACAAATCATTGTCAGGGAATGGTGCTGTGCTGTGCTTGGTTGCTTCAGTCGTGTTCGACTCTTTGTGACCCCATGGACTGTAGCCTGACAGGCTCCTCTGTCCATGCGGATTCTTCAGGCAAGAATGCTGGAGTGGGTTGCCATGCCCTCCTCCAGGCCAGGGAATGGTAGCCACACTCATTTAAAAAATACTGAAAAGTCATCTCAGAAAGTCAGGATAAACAAAGCTATTATTTCTCCCTCTCTCCCTCCCTTCTTTCCTTCTTTCCTTCTCCTGCTCTAGAAACAAGAAACATTTACCTCAGCCTACAAAGACCAACCCGTATGAGATGAGACGAAGTGAACTGACAGGAGAAACCAGTCTTCCCCCATCCCATTTGAACAGAGCAGGAGCTCTGGGGACTGTTCTGAGGACTCCTCAAGGTGGGCAGGGATCCCAGGTGCTTGATGGACGAGGGCAGCAACCCCACTATTCCTATTGGTCCTCAATGCCTGCTTCTCTCTGGGGACATCTGCAGTCCATGTGGATGGCAACCATGTGAATATAGGGAGAAAGAGCTGTATTAGGTTGGTGGGTGGATTTCCCACTGAGATCAGGGCAGCAGCATATGGCTCCAAGATGCAACATGACCCTGGGAAAGAATTCTCAGGAGCCTAGTGGAAGGCAATACAGTTCAGTGGGAAAGGCCTTGGAATGAGAGCCAGGAGATGTGGGTTCTAATCCCAGCCCTGCCCCTAGCCAGCTGTGTGACCTTGGGGAAATTACTTTACTACTGCATCTCCGTTCCTGGCCTGAAAATGAGGAATTTGTAGTAATGATATGATCTGAAGATTCCTTCCAGCTTGAAAACTGTATGATTCAGTCTAGGCTAATACTAAAGTCTGTAAGGACACAAAGCAGTCATGCTAATGGCTATCCTTTCCAAAACAGTGAAGAGAAAAGGACCTTTTCTCTCAATTTACCCCTAGTTAACACTACTTATGAAGTTGTTCAGCCCAGCCCCATATATACATTTTCCCCTTCTTTGTCCCTATTTCTATTTCTGTAAGGGAGAAAAATCAGGAGGTAGGAACAAGCAATAGATGGATTGTGTGTGTGTGTGCATGTGTGTCTAAGAGGGAGGGAGAATGCGGGGAGTGGTGGCAAATCCTCGCTGACTGACTTGCTATTTGCTGACTGTGCAGAAGGTAATACAACAGGACATTTGTGGTAAAACTGGATTGGGTAAAATTGAGAATGAATGACAGGACTGAAGGAGCTCAGTAACAACCAGATTTTTTCTCTTTTGCCTTGAAAATGGGCCAATTTAAAATGCAGTTGTTAAAGGCTTGAAGTTTGAACTAGACCAAAGTCCCCTAAAGTGGCAGTACAGAAACATTTCCTTATTATTTATTTTTTGAAAGATAGAAATTCTATTATTATTATAGACGATAATAATAGAAATGCATTGATTATTATAGAAGGTTGAAAGATCATTCTGAGGAAAATATGGCCACTGAATATTTTCTAATGGTACATGTGGCACAAGCAAGGTAACGCTCAGAGAGGTAGCCTAGGGTGTGGACATAAGGAAATCTGAGTTTCTCCTCTGGTCCTGCTCTTTACCAGATGGTCATTTGGCTGCCTCAGCCTGCCTTTCATCTTAAATTGAAGGAATTGGACTAAATGATATCTAGAGAAAGACTGGGTGGAATCTTTGGGGAATCTGGTCTGCAATTTAGATACTGACCTCCTACCATTCTCTACAGCCTCCAACCCAAGTACCATTTTTTCCTAGTTAACTACAAATTTTTCTGGGAGGCACTAAGCAAAACTTTAGCTTCCAGAAAGAAGTAGCGGGTAAGTAAAATGGGCTTCTTAATGATTTCTAACAGCTTACAAATAAAGGAGAGTGGGCAAAAAGAGATTCTTATACTTTGGGGTTTTTCAATGACCAGTTTTACCAGGAGTCAGTACCACCATCATCTGGATTTTCCTTGTAGCTAAGGACATCTGAAGCTTGTCTTGGGGCATCTGATCTAACCCTTCCATCAGTGCATTTCCTGCTACACAGTGCACATCAGCAATGCCATAAAGTTGCCACTGATTAATGTCAGGGTGTCCTGTAATATCTCCTAAATATGAATCAGTTATGTGTGTGCGCATGCATGCATGTGTGCACGTGCGCGCGCGCGCACACACACACACACACACACACACACACCCCAAGCTCATTCCAGTTAAAGCAGAGGAACAAATGCAAGTCATTCAATAGCCAAACAGCAGCTTGACTTTGAATGTTGCACCTTTCCAACTATCTGAACAATTACTTCATATCTGCTAAAAGCAAACACAGAATTGGCATGCATGGCTTTTACTTAAATTTAGTTGTCTTTGCCATTATGGGCTATGATTATAGACAAAAAGCAGTGTTATGAACCTGTACCTCAAAGACTGAGAACTATTTCAAATGATCAGTCCTTATAGCAAAGAGAAAGGATTCTGTGTCTTCAGTATGAAATATCAGGAATATAGATAAAAAAGAGCTGCTTAAAATATGCCGTAACATTTCATTTAAAATATAATTAGAATGTCTGGTCCACATTGAAATTATTAATGTAAGCATAACTGTTAAAAAGTTATCAAAAGACTGATTCTATTGAATTGGCCTCTGCTATTCATTTTGTTTTTTTTTGTTTGTTTTTTTTTTTTTTCCTGGAAGTTTCTGTTTGGCAGTGACAGCATGATTTCTAAACTACATTATTCTTCTGCATTTTTTTTTTTTTGGTAAATTTTCTGCATGTGTTTTTTAGACAAAAGAAAAATCACCAGTTTATAAAAAAGGAGCCTGAAGAGTTTGCTCCCGAAATACAGACACAAGTTTTTATAAAAAGGATATTGGTTTCTTGCTATAAAAAGCGACTGAAAGGTGTCAGACCTGAAAACAAATTCTCACAGTGTTTTCAGTGTTGGCTGTTTACAAGGCATTCAATAGAACAGAGATAGATGGATACCATAGAGTTTGTGTCCTAACTCGCTAGGTTAGACAGCCTCTTAGAGGGCCCAGGTATATGAAAGTCCCTCACCCCCAACTGTTATTAATTGCTTATCGACTCTAAATTGCCCCAGTGGAGATGTTGACAAGGAATTCACTGTGCTTTATAAACACTATTGAAATGTCTACAGTGTTTTCCAATTTTGCCTAGTCTCTTTAACCTATCCTACACCAAGGTCCTAAGCCTTTGGTGTCAGAATGACAAGTTGCTGGTGTTTCTCCCCCTTGGCAGCCAGAATTAGTGCTAAACGACAAACTAGAGTTTCAATCAGGAGTGAAGTGCCAGGCTGGGGAGCTGCCTTGCCGTCCTCCCAGGATCCTCCAGCTTTCTTGAGATGGGGAGACAAGGGACGCTTATGTTTGTCACTCTTGGAGTTGCCAATGCTTTTCCCCTCCGCACCCCCACACACATCTTAAGTGCTATGTGTGTAAACAACTCTCTGCAGAGGGAAGACTGTCACAGATGAGGAAAGCGAGATGGGGGAAAATAATGCGGGTGCCTAAGGATCCAATAGAAAGATCATGGACTAGTACATTTTGCATCCCTGGAAAGTTACCCCCAAAAGGATGGTTATCAATCTATCTCTTGTAACTGGTAACTGTGGATCAGTGGCCCAGAGGAGAAATCACAGGAAAATAAACCCAAAATATTACAGTGTGTTTTTAAAAGTAACAACAACAACAAAATAAAAATTTGAAAGCACCAATAGCCCTGTTGGACACTTGAGCAGAAGTACCCTATTGTAACGGTAAGCTTGCATTTGTACTCTGGACTCTCTCCTCCTTCACATGGAATCACCAAGTGAGTCTGAGTCATCCAAGGACAGAGGCAGGTACAGGTCCTGTAAGATAAGAGATAAAGTTAATTCTCCTTTTCTTAACACTTTGGGCTCTGCAATGGGCAAGATTACGTGACTGCTTTTTTTTAAACTAACATTTTCTCTAATTGTTATTTTGAAATTAGATTCACAGGAATTTGAAGTACAAGGAGGTAGCTTTGCACAATGTATCCTTCATTCAATTTCCCACAATGGTAACAATCTTGCAGTTTTCCATGCATTCATGTATGTGGATGTGTGTGTGCGTATGTGTGTATAGTGTAGTCATATGTGACTTTATCATATGTATATATTTGTATGACCATCATGACAGTCAAGATACAGAACTGTAGCCTCACCAAAGGGCTCCTGCATGTTACCCCTTTATAGCCACATCCACTCCTCCCCCATCCCTAAGCCTTGGGAAACAGTGTTCTGTTTTCCATCGCTACAATTTTGTCATTTCAGATGTTATATAAATGGAAGCATACAGTATATAACCTTTTGAGATTGGCTTTTCCCATCAGCATAATTCCCTGGAGATTCATCAAGCTGCTGCCTATAAGAGTAGTTCACTCCTTTATATTGCTGAGCAACATTCCATGGATGTACCACCGTTTATTTAACCATTCATTGGTTGAAGGACATGTGGGATGATTCCAGTTGTAGGCTATTATAAATAATACAGCTATAAACATCATGTACAGGTTTTTGTGTCGACATAGTTTTCACTTCTCTGGGAGAAATGCTCAAGAGTACAATTTATAAGTTGTATATTAATTATATGTTTAGTTTGGTAAAGACTGCCATATTGTTTTCCAGAGTAACAGTACCATTTACAGTCTCACCAGAAAAATATTAGTGATCTAGTTTATTCACATTGCCACCAGTATTTGGTGTTTTCACCACTTTTTATTTTAGCCAGTCTTGTGGGATTGTAATGATATCCCATTGTGGTTTTAATTTGCATTTCCCTGATGTTAAACTAACTAATGATGTTAAACATCTTTTCATGTGCATAATTGACATCGATAATTTCTCCTGAGTTCAGTTGAAGAAAACATTCCTCAGAAGTGTTTCTTCATGTCTTTTATTCATTTTTAACTGGATTTTTCTTATTGTTGAGTTTTAACAGTTATTTTTATATTCTATATATGGCTTTGGTTAAATACATGGCTTGCAGTCTGTAGCTTATCTTTTCATAACTTTTGCATAGTCTTTGAGAGCAAAAATTATTAATTTTTATGAGGTCCAATTTGTCTAATTTATCATTTTTTCTTTTACAGGTTGCACTTTTTGTTGTAATATCTAAGAACTCTAGCCAAACATCAGAAGATTTCCTCCTGTATTTCATTTCTAAATGTTTTACATTTACAATTATAATCCATCTTTTAGTTAATTTTTATGTAAGATGTGAGGTTTAGGTTGGGATTTTTTTTTTTTTTTGCCTAAGGATATCCAATTCCTCCAGCACTACTTATTGAAAAAGTTATCTTTCTTCTACTCATTGACTTTCGCACCTTTGTCAAAAATCAGTTGTAGATATATAAGTGGATTCATTTCAGACTTCCAGAGAGCTGCCAGACCCTGAACAAATGGATAACCCCAAAAATGTACCCCATCACCTAATTCCAATTTATTTCTTAATACTTCCATTTCCCACCAATAACTAGGATTCATGACTCCAATACTGCCCCAAGTCTTGTTTATGTCTTGAGGAGATGGGATGATATAGCAAAGGTTTTTTCCACTGTTCCCAGAGCTCTATTTGGAGATCCTTGTGATTACTTGTAGACTTACTTCCCATACGGTCTAAGTCAGTGCTTTTCAAATCTCTCTCTCTCTCAGTCTCTCTCTTTCTCACTTCTTGTTTAAATTTTCTATTCAAATGAAAATTTTCTTGGAAGCCAAATACATGAGACAAATGGAAGCGTAGTTGTTTTGGTCAAATCAGACATGGGGGAGGCAGAATCTCATCCATCCCCAAATGAAGTACCGTTTAAAAACCACTCTTTTCATTTACATTATCAGCAAGATACTAAAGGAAACTGGAAATTTGAGGGTCAAGTCTCTGGGTGATTAAGAGGCTGTCTTTGGTATACACACAGAACTTCAGTAGAGAACTGTCTAAGAGAATTAGAGAATGAAACTTCTCCTTGAGGTAAAAGAAAAAGTAAAGATGATGAAGGGGGACAAGAATAGGGAGGAGAGGGACTTATTTATCTAACATTGAGAATGGTTTTTGCTGAGAAAGGATAGGAAGTCTGTTAGGCCACTTAGAATGGAAACAGAAGTAAAGTATACTCAGGAATCTGAGGGTGTAGTTAAGTAGTACTCTGACACTGAATAAGTCTTTAAGTCTTGGTTTCTTCATCAAGAAAATGCAGAATGTACAATCTGTAAGGTCTCTACCAACTCTGAGGACACTCAAAGAAAGACTGAATCATTAAAACACATACACATACACACACACACACAACAAAGGCAACTATAGCAAATGGATTCACTTCTCACCAACCTGCCATCCCTACACTGTAAATCAGGGGTTGGAAAACTTTTTCTGTAGAGGGCTTGCTGACAATAGGAGAGCAATAAAAACATGTAGAATGGAGTTGGGGCAAAGTGGCATACTATGGAGTTGCATCTCTGAAGGGGTTTAGTTCTCCAGAAATTGAGTAGAGTGAAAATTGGACATAGTCAAAGTATCTTTGAGCCTTAGACTTTAAGAATAGTGGAGAGACTCTCTAAAAATCTGATCCTGCATAAATGCAGTAACACTGGAAAAAATTGTCAAAATCAACATTTTCAGAACTCCAGAAATTAACCAAAGGCTTGCAACAACCCCAAAAGTATTTCTTCAAGAAAAATGGCTGACTCTCAGTAAGAATAACAAAGTTTGTGGTGCTTTAACTGGTCCTATTTCCATTCTCTCTCTCCCTAGCTCCAGGATATATTTGCAAACCAACAGCCTCAGAACTACAGTATCTGAAAAATAGCGACCTAGACACCACTAGAGGATGCAGAATGGAACTGGAGTTCCCCCCAATGCCATATTTCCAGACAACTGTCACTATTTGACCTGTCAGTTGATTCCCACTTATGGGGCTCTTCTTTATTTGACCTGACTCAGAGCACACTCACTGTGAACAGCCTTTACAGGCAGCATTAATCAATTGCAATTGTTTAAAATCACAGCTGCCTGATGTGGGGGAAACAGCTGGGGCAAATGAAGCTGCTCAAAACCTTAAAAGGAAAAGCTGGAGAATTCATGTCCATAGGGGACTTTGAAAATCTCTGACAATATTTCCAGGAATCTCTAGGGCCAGGCACATGTTCAGGGTGTATTCTCAAAAAGGACCTGAGAAATTCTTAATCTCTCACTTCTGGTTGGCCTTGAGGCCTTGAACAAACAGCAAGTGAAGGCTAAGGCAAGCCGCCTGACAGCATTGAAATCAGGCTCCAACACACACACACACACACACACAGCCCTTCAGCAGAGGCCAGGAGACTTACTGAATCAAAGTATTTAAGGAAATCTAGCAAAATTATCCTTCAAGAATGAAGAAGAAATCAAGGTATTCCCAGATAAACAAAGACAGAGCTAGCAGACATGTCATATAAGAAATACTAAAGAGAATCCTCCTGAGAGAAATGAAAGGACAGTAACCCACATAACCCATATAAGTAACACACGTAACCCACATAAGAAATAAAGAACAATGGTAAAGATAAATACATAGGTCAAGACAAAAGAAGTTATTATAAATTTATTTTTCTAACTCTTTTCTTCTATTATCCAATTCCAAAGACAACTGCATAGAATAGTAATTATCAAGATGTGTTGGTGGACTTATTATGCATGAAGATGTAATTTGTATGTGAATAAGAACACAAAGGGGTGGGGGATGAACAGAGATATACAATAGCAAAATTTTTATATCAAATTGAAATGAAGTTGATAGTAATCCAAAGTAGATTGTGTCAAGATGTTAATTGTAATCCGCAGGGCAACCACTAGGAAAATAACTTGAAATAAAATTAGTAAAAATACAGCAAGGAAATTAAAACGGTATACTGGAAAAATATCTATTTAACACAAAAAGGACAAACATCCAGGAGTGAAGGAACAAAAAAGACATACACAAAATAGCAAATGGCAGACGTAATCACTAATTTACCAACAATTACATTAAACGTAAGTAAATTAAGCACTCAAATGAAAAGGCATAGACTGACAGAATGGTTTTTAAAACATTCAGCTCTATGCTGTTTGAAAGAGACATAATTTATATTCAAAGACATAAATAGGCTGAAAGTAAAATTATGAGAAAGATTTATCATGCAGTTAGTAAGCAAAAGAGCTGGAGTGGCTTATACTAATGTCAGAAAAAAATAGATTTTAAGGCAAAATCTGTTACTGGAGACAAAGAAGGACATTCATAATGATAAAATATAATTAAAACATATCTGTGCTTTAACAACAGAATACCAACATACATGAAGCAAAAATTACTGAATTAAAGCAAGGAATAAAGAATTCAACTGTAACGGTCAAAAACTTCAATACCCCATCTTCAGTAATGGATAGAATAACTAGGCAGAAGATCAATAAGGAAAGAGAAGACTTGAAAGACAGACACTACAAGAAATTATACATCTAACCTATTCTGTCCAACAACAGCAGAATACACTTTATTCTCAAGGTCCCATGTAACGTTCTACATAACAGATTATATGTTAGGCCATGAAATGAGTCTCAATAAATCTGAAAGGGTTTAAAATCATACGCAGTATGTTCTACAACTACAATGGAATTAAATCAGGAAGCAATAACAGAAAGATATTTGGGAAGTTCACAAATATGTGGAAATTAAACAACACACTGCTGAATAGTCAGAAATCACAAAGGAGATTGGAAAATACAGTGAGATAAAGGGAAATGAAATCACAGTATACCAAAAGTTTTGGGAAGCAGCTAAAGCAGTGTTCAGAGGAAAATTTACATGAAATGTTCAGAATATGCTAACTCATAGAAACAGAGAGTAGATTAGTGGTACCAGGGGTGTGGGTAGAGGAGAAAGAGGCTGTGACTACTAACAGGCATAGGGTTTCTTTTGAAAGTGATGAATACATTCTTGCATAACTTTGTGATTATTCTAAAAGCCACTAAACTGGACATTTTATTTAAAAAGGTGAATTTTATCTCAATAACATGTTGTTCTAAAAAGTAGTACCTTTGAAAAATCCTTCACATTGACAATTGAATACTATATATTTCAATTTTACTTTTTAGTGTAGTTGAATTATAATGTTGTGTTAATTACTGCTGTATAGAAAAGTGACTCAGTTATACATATACGCTCGCTTTCATAGTTTTCCATTATGGTTTGTCACAGGTTATTGAATATAGTTCCCTATGCTGTACAGTAGGACTTTGTTGTTTATCCATTCTGTATACACCAGTTTGCATCTGCTAATCCCAAACTCCCAATCTAACTCTCCCACCCCTCTCCTCCTTTGCAACCACCAGCCTGTTCTCTATGTTTCTGGTTCTGTTTCATAGATAGGTTCTGAATCTTGTTTATGTGACTCCTGAGCAGGTAACCCTATATAGCAATATGCATATATCGGTATATAGCGTATACAGTAATATTCAGTGTGTAATGATATGTACAAATGTAAAATACAGTTTTGTAGTAGTTTTGCTCTATGACTATATTGTGACCACTGATGAATTCCATAAATTTACACATAAATGCAAGTCCACTGTAGTAGAAAGAGCACAGGATTAAGAGCCAGGAGAACAGTCCTAAGCCTAGCTTCCTCTTTCAGGATCTTTGCTTTTATATCTGAAAATTGAGGAAGATGAAGACTATAAGATCTTTGTTTTGTTCTAGCTCTAAAATTCTATAAAATATAATGTGGACCATTACATTTTGCTTTTCTCTAGTTATACCAAAGCCAGGGGAAGGGAGGCAGGCACTGCCAAGTTAGTGAACTCCCTGGGCAGTCTTCAGGCCAGCACACGAGGGTCTTTTTTCATTATGGAAGTCACTTTGAGTCCCACCACACTGAACACTGAACCATTGGACTTCAGTGTAGCTCTGAATCATTCATGTAATAGACACTTTAGTGTAGTTGGTTGGCTAGTGGAAATAATTATCTGAGAGGATTATTCCAGACTGTTATCTCAGAGGAAGAGGAGACAGGCCTGGGGTAGAAATGGGAGGCTACTCCACTTGCAGCTGCTGTGACTTGTAATGGGTGTGGTGAGACGTAGGCTATGGAGAAAATCCAGAGGACTAGGCCTAGGTATGAACTTCCGTACTTCTATCCTCCATCAATTTCTTTAGTATTCAAAATATATTTTCTTGTATGAGTAGGACACTGTTCAGGGAAAGAAATTATCTCAACATTCTGTTTTTGTTGATTGATATGTAGAAATACAGAAACACACATATTGCTTAACAATACAAATAATTTGCACCTGAAATTCATTTGCTTAGTCCCCTGGAGGCCTACAGAACAAAATGTTTGTAACAAATACAGCTGTGCTGGCGATACTATTGCTTTAGAGAAAACAAAAACTTGGTCTCTGGTCCAAGAAGCTTATAGTCCAAAGGAAGTCAGAGAGAAGTTTTGAGAAACCTGGCTTCCAGTTTGGGTTTGCTTTTTCCCAAATGTGCCCTGTCCTTTTCTGATGGTGTGGCTTTGTTCTTGCTGATTTTTTTTTTCTGAAAGCTGGAATGCCCATTCTCTTCACCAGCCATCAAAAGCCTACCCAGGCTTTAAGGTTCCAATGTCGCCTAGTTTGTAAAGCTTTTCTGTCTCCCACAGTTGGATGTCTTTCCTCCTCTCCTTTGTGCTCTTGCAGTTTTTTGTTCACTCTTGATTACACTACCAAAATCCACTTAGAGTGGTGTCTGTGATTTAAGGTTCAGGACCCTGCTTTATTCATCAAACTATCTCTCTAAGCACTTCCAGGATGACAGAAGAAAAGAGTTTGGAAACACAGAGGATAATGTATATTTAAATAATGTTTGTTATGTTTTCAAATACTATGTCAAATACGTTTTCCTTCAATCTCCAGGCAACTTGGCAAGCAAAATGCCTCCAAATTTAAAGCTATGAGGGTGATCACTAATCTGGAAATTTTTTTTAAATAAATGAAAAAGTTTCCTTGCGCTTCTAGGCATTTTGAACATCTTTAATATGGTGTGTGCGTGCTAAGTTACTTCAGTCATGTCTAACTCTTTGCGACCCTATGGACTGTAGCCCACAGGCTCCTCTTTCCATGGGATTCTCCAGGCAAGAATACTGGAGAGGGTTGCCAGGCCTTCCTCTGGGAGATCTTCCTGACCCAGGGATCAAACCCATATCTCTTATGTCTCCTGCACTGGCAGGTGGGTTCTTTACCACTAGCACCACCTGGGAAACCCCCTTTTATATGGTAACTTCTCTGAAGGGTTGAATCATACTGGGGTTGTCTTTATGACTGGGCACCTTCTTTTTCTCATCTGTAAAATGGAAACACTAATCTGCCTTATCCCTTTTGCAGGGTTATCACAAGGGTAAATGAAAAAATGGCTATGCAAAAAAGATAAAGCAGGATGAAAATGCAAAATGTTGTTCTCATTAACTATACAAGGATTTGCTTCATGTTCATATTGCAGCATTCGAGTATGCGGACTTTGGCTAACCTCATCACAGCTGCATTAAAAAGGATTCTCCATGAGTTGCTTAAGAGGAGAAGCCAAGCGGCTGATTACAGCTTAGGGCCCTGCCACAGCCATCAAAAGTAACCAAAGGGATGCTGGGACTTCAAGTTTGTTTCCAATTGTGCAGAAGGAAAGTCATGGCCTCATCCACCTGCTTCCTGTCTCCACCATGACTCACACCTTTCAGGTCCACTTGGATGGAATTTCAGATGAGATCTGCTTAGGCCCACTGCCCAAGGACCTCGATGGTGCTAAGGCTCAGGTAACTGTGAAAGGAGGAGCAAAAAGCTGAGCCTGAGCCCCAAGAGGACTGAGTCAAGGTCACAACGCACTTTTTAGCTTATTTAGAAAAACCAGTTTGTCCTCCATCACTGGTGGTGTAAGCATGAGGCTACTGTTTCTGATAGGATGCACTGAGTGAGACACAACATCACTTCTATGACATTTCTGTCCCAAATGCACAGTCTGAATTTAACCACAAGGAAACATCAGACAAACCTAAATTGAAAGACATTTCACCAAATAATTAGCCTATGCTCTTCACTTCTATAATATACTTCCCTAAAAGATTTTTGAAAAGATTCAAGAACTTTTCTGAATCAAAGAAAACTAAAGAGACATGACCACTGAGAGCAATGTGCGATCCTAGGTTGGATCCTGGACCAAAAAAAGAATGCTCTTGGGACAACTGATAAAATTTGAATATGGATGAGAGAGCATACAACAGTATTGAATCAACACAAACTTCCTGATTTTACCATTGTACTATGGTTATGAAAGAAAACGTCCTTATTCTTAGGAAATACAGATTGACGTATTTAGAGGTAAAAGAGCATGATGTATGAACTTAATTTAAAATGGTTAAAAATTTAGTAAAGTGTATGCATAGTGAGGAGGGAGAAGACCCACAAAAATAAAGTAAATGGGGAAAATATAAAAAACTGGTGAGTCTTTATAAAGAGTACATAGAAGTTCTCTGTATTATTCTTGCAACTGTTTAATTTGAAATATCAAAGTAAAAAGTTAAAAAATTTGTGAAAACTATACCAAAATCTAAATGTTTTTTAAAGTTTGCTTCAGAAAATTATATAATTTATTACTTAATGTTGGTTTCTTAAACCGCCATAAAAGGGCAATTTTTAAATATAAATTTATTTATTTTAATTGGAGGCTAATTACAATATTGTATTGGTTTTGCCATACATCAACATGAATCCACCACAGGTGTACACGTGTTCCCCATCCTGAACCCCCCTCCCATCTCCCTCCCCATACCATCCCTCTGGGTCATCCCAGTGTACCAGCCCCGAGCATCCCGTATCATGCATCAAACCTGAACTGGCAATTCGTTTCACATATGATATTATACATGTTTCAATGCCATTCTCCCAAATCATCCCACCCTCGCCCTCTCCCACAGAGTCCCTAAGACTGTTCTATACATCTGTGTCTCTTTTGCTGTCTCGCATACAGGGTTATTGTTACCATCTTTCTAAATTCCATATATATGTGTTAGTATACTGCATTGGTGTTTTTCTTTCTGGCTTACTTCACTCTGTATAATAGGCTCCAGTTTCATCCACCTCATTAGAACTGATTCAAAGATAATTCTTTTTAATGGCTGAGTAATACTCCATTGTGTATATGTAGCACTGCTTTCTTATCCATTCATCTGCTGATGGACATCTAGGTTGCTTCCATGTCCTGGCTATTATAAACAGTGCTGTGATGAACATTGGGGTACACGTGTCTCTTTCAATTCTGGTTTCCTCAGTGTGTATGCCCAGCAGTGGACGGCTGGGTCATATGGCAGTTCTATTTCCAGTTTTTTAAGGAATCTCCACACTGTTCTCCATAGTGGCTGAACTGGTTTGCATTTCCACCAACAGTGTAAGAGAGTTCCCTTTTCTCTACACCCTCTCCAGCATTTATTGCTTGTAGACTTTTGGATAGCAGCCATTCTGACTGGCGTGAAATGGTACCTCATTGTGGTTTTGATTTGCATTTCTCTGATAATGAGTGATGTTGAGCATCTTTTCATGTGTTTGTTAGCCATCTGTATGTCTTCTTTGGAGAAATGTCTGTTTAGTCTTTGGCCCACTTTTTGATTGGGTCCTTTATTTTTCTGGAATTGAGCTGCAGGAGTTGCTTGTATATATTTTAGATTAATTCTTTGTCAGTTGCTTCATTTGCTATTATTTTCTCCCATCCTGAAGGCCTTGCTTATAGTTTCCTTTGTTGTGAAGAAGCTTTTAATTTTAATTAGGCCCCATTTGTTTATTTTTGCTTTTATTTCCAACATTCTGGGAGGTGGGTCATAGAGGAACCTGCTGTGATTTATGTCAGAGAGTGTTTTGCCTATGTTCTCGTCTAGGAGTTTTATACTTTATGGTCTTATGTTTAGATCTTTAATACATTTTGAGTTTATTTTTGTGTATGGTGTTAGAAAGTGATCTAGTTTCATTCTTTTACAAGTGGTTGACCAGTTTTCCCAGCACCACTTGTTCAAGACATTGTCTTTTCTCCATTGTATATTCTTGCCTGCTTTGTCAAAGATAAGGTGTCCATAGGTGTGTGGATTTATCTCTGGGCTTTCTATCTTGTTCCACTGATCTGTATTTCTATCTTTGTTTCAGTACCATACTGTCTTGATGACTGTGGCTTTGTAGTAGAGCCTGAAGTCACGCAGGTTGATTCCTCCAGTTCCATTCTTCTTTCTCAAGATTGCTTTGGCTATTCGAGGTTTTTTGTATTTCCATACAAATTGTGAAATTATTTGTTCTAGCTCTGTGAAAAATACCATTGGTAGCTTGATAGGGATTGCATTGAATCTATAGATTGCTTTGGGTAGTATACTCATTTTCACTATATTGATTCTTCTAATCCATGAACACAGTATATTTCTCCATCTATTAGTGTCCTCTTTGATTTCTTTCACCAGTGTTTTATAGTTTTCTATATATAGGTCTTTTGTTTCTTTCATTAAATATATTCCTAAGTATTTTATTCTTTTTGTTGCAATGGTGAATGGAATTATTTCCTTAATTTCTCTTTCTATTTTCTCATTTTAGTGTATAGGAATGCAAGGGATTTCTGTATGTTGATTTTATGTCCTGCAACTTTACTATATTCATTGATTAGCTCTAGTAATTTTCTGGTGGAGTCTTTAGGGTTTTCTATGTAGAGGATCATGTCATCTGCAAACAGTGAGAGTTTTACTTCTTCTTTTCCAATTTGGATTCCTTTTATTTCTTTTTCTGCTCTGATTGCTGTGGCCAAAACTTCCAAAACTACTATGTTGAATAGTAGTGGTGAAAGTGGGCACCCTTGTCCTGTTCCTGACTTTAGGGGAAATGCTTTCAGTTTTTCACCATTGAGGATAATGTTTGCTGTGGGTTTGTCATATATAGTTTTTATTATGTTGAGGTATGTTCCTTCTATTCCTGCTTTCTGGAGAGTTTTTATCATAAATGAATGTTGAATTTTGTCAAAGGCTTTCTCTGCATCTATTGAGATAATTATATGGCTTTTATTTTTCAATTTGTTAATTTGGTGTATTACACTGATTGATTTGTGGATATTGAAGAATCCTTGCATCCCTGGGATAAAGCCCACTTGGTCATGATGTATGATCTTAAAAGGGGCAATTTGAAAAATAAAGTGATACACTGAAAAGTCAATGATACAAATAAAATAGTGAGGCTCTGACAAGGCTGTCACCTGTAGCTTATTTTAGTCCTTCAATGGTGAAATTTCTTTTTAGAATTGAATCCAAAAGAAATGGAAAATTAAATACAGCAAACAATGCCCCCCTAAAGCCTGAAAACCCAACCAGAAGAAATGGTTTAGCAATGCACTCATCCAGTGGGCTTATGGGTGGTGGGTCCTCAGACTAAATGAACTGAACATATCAACTGAAAAGTGGAAGGTCTCAAGTGTATGGGTGAAATGAATGCCTAGACTGCACCCTCCCAGCCCTTTGAGGAAGGTACTGGTGGAAGGTACTGGGATAGGTCACACTTCCCAGAAGGAAAGTAAGGGCAGAAATGCGTGGAAGAAAAACACAGTAGGAAACAGTGGAGCATCCCTATGAGGTTCTGTGTAGACAATAGAACAACCAAAGTAGGCTATTCCTCATCCTGGTATGTCCACACGAACAAGCCTTGTTGCTCAGAAGAATCACTGAAAGTTGATGGCTAAAGCAGTTCTCATCCATCTCACAATCTCGGGGTAACACTGGCTATACAGACAGTTCAGCAGATCCTCCTTTGTTAAAACCAAGTAGCTCAAGAGAACAATTCAAAGGTTCCAGCCAGGGTCACTAGCAGAAGTTAAAAGAGTCATTAAAGGAATGGAATGAGCATTAGGAATTATGGCTCAGGTAATGGTCAAGTTAACCAGGAAATTAAAATCCTGATGTAGAGAAAGGGAAATTTAAATGGGTGGCAGGTAGTGGTGTGCTGTTGAATGTGTAATGACCAGCTTTCTGTGTGAGAAAACAATGACTCTGATTTATAGCATTTGTTGAATTCCATGGTGTAAATATTCCCATCATGGCTGAGCTCTAGTTTCTAGAATTGGAAAGCAGTGTACACAGTAAGCTCTCATGAGCTAGTGTAAACCAGCTCCAGCAGACCAAGGATCATAACCTTGGTTAGGACCTTATGTCTTCTGCTGCCTAGCCATGTCACCCCAGTAAGTAACTTCACCATTCTGGGTCTCGACTTCCTCATGTGTAAAATATCAATCCCACAAGATCATTGAGAGAATCAAATGAAACAAATTTACCTCTGTCTCAGATCTCTTCTACCCCTGACCCTCTATGGTTCCGTGATGGAGCTGGCCACATTGTTGGCCTTTTGCCTTTCTCCATCTCATGCCAATTCTTGTGAGCCAGGGGAACACAAGAGAATCCTAGAGGAAACCACTCTACGGTGTGGTAATCAGAGCAGAGGGCTTCCCTGGTGGCTCTGCAGTAAAGAATCACCTGCCAGTGCAGAAGATGAGGGTTTGATCCCTGGGTTGGGAGGATCCCCTGGAGAAGGGAATGGGAACCTGCTCCAGTATTCTTACCTGGAGAATTCCATGGACAGAGGAGCCTGGTGGGCTACGGTCCATGGGGTTGCAAAAGAGTTGGACATGACTTAGGGACTAAACAACAACAATCAGAGCAGAAACCACATCCATGTGGCCTGAGGTGAGGTGGAAGGCAATGGCCACTGCAGATTTTCGATACAGAAGAGATTTCTAGGTGGAAATCAGTTTGGAAAGTGGAGGTAGAGAATTTCTACAACATCTATTATTTTAATGGTATATTTATTGGGGCTAACTTAGAGGTGTAAAGGGTGCCTAGGGTCAGTGCAATGTATCTATGCCCTCTCTTCCCACAGTGTACCAGAATCGGCCTGGTCATGAAGAATACACAGTGAAATTAGGGTCTGTTCATATTTGAATGTCCCACAAATCTAAAGGGAGTAACTCAGGACTAACTTTCTTTATGACCTTTACAGGACCTAGGATCTTAAGTTGCCCTCAACACCCTGTTTGCTGTGCCTCTGAATCAGAGGGACAAAATCTAAGTTTATCCCCTGGGCCATCATTTGGTGACACAATTAGCTCAGAATGGGGGTATTTGGGTCCTTCATACCGCTTCCTTTTGGTTAAATATAATTAGAATTAAACCGGGGGCCAGAAGAATAAATACAAGTGATTGGAAGCTTGACCCCTGCTGGGATTCCTGGGGCTTCAAGCTAATGGACCAAAAAGTCCAAGTGAAAGGGGGTTTAGTAAGGTATAAGAGACATAATACCTTGTGCTTCCGGAGGCTGCCAGGACTGGTGGGCGTAGAGATGGGAGACTGCTTAGACTTGGGGGTAGAGAGCTGGCTGCTGGAGGTTCCGTTTGCTAGCCCAAGGCAAGAGAAAAGGAAGGGAGAAAAATCAACAGCATACAAAGGAACACGTTATCCTTCCCCTCTGAAGACACTAAGAACATTCAAACGCGCTACACAGACGACCAAGTGATTTGATGAGTAGAACAAAGGTGAAAAGAAACACATTCCTCAGAAAGGCAAGAACTACAATCCTCAGTTAATTAGATCCCCTTGCGGTGCAAGGCGGTAATCTAACCTCCCCCCGCCCCCTTCTCCCCGCCTTACCTCCTCCCAAGTGCTTCCAATTACAGGGGTCTGGTTCTTTTCAAACCTTTTTCATATTCATTCCCAAGTCTGACCCTAGCAGCATCTCTGGGAGGTAGTCCGGGAACATGTTACTCTGTTTCAATTTTATAAATGACATAAAAGCGAGGCATGAAGAGGTTATATGCCTCACCTTAAAGGGGAAGGCATGTGAGTGATTTGGGCATGTCCCCTTTGGTGGCAGATGATGTGGTGCAGGACAGCCCTATTATCTATTTCTTCCTCTCTCTATTTTCCTGCTCATCTTTCCCCCCAATCTCTTCCCTACTTCATTCTGGGTGCAAAGAACAGAAGGAAAAAAGGAGAGAGAGAGAGAGAGAGAGAGAGTGCTAATTAGGAAGCAGAATGGAAAAGAAAATGGAGGAGAAACAGTGTGAAACATAAAGAGAGGTGCATACAGCAAAATGGGCAGAGGAGAGAATTGAGAATGAGAGAGAGAGAGATCAGGAGTGAAGGAGACGAGAGACAAGAGGTTGCTAGGGAAGAGAAGAAGGAGGAAGTTTGAATTCAGGAGAAAGGCTTACAGACAGAAAAAGGTATTAATAGCCAGAGTCAGGGTGCATCTCCATTTGTCTCTAGTCAGTAAAATGCTGAAAATGAGATGATTTAATATTTAACATCTCTATATTCCATTGTTGTTGCAAATTGTCTTATATTCCCTTGCTGACCAGATTTTTTAAAGATCGAATCATGTAAAAAGCAATGTGGTGCATTGAAGTGGAACAATTAAACAGCTTTCAAAGGGAATACATGTTCAGACATCTCATGCTTAAGTTAATTTATTTTAAAATCTAAGGACCTACATTGTTCCTCTGATATTCTGAAATGTGCTTTTTAAAAAAGGCAAATATCCCAAGGGCACTAGGGGGAGAGGGGAGGAGAAGAGAAAGAGGAGGAAGGGAAGACAGGAGAGAGCGGGTAGAGAGGAAGAGAGACACAGAGAGAGAATAGGAAATTGAAAAAATTGAGCAGGAAGATGGCCTGAGAGTGTTGCTGTTGATCCCACAGGTAAAGCTTAAACTGATGTATCATGAATATTTCCTGAAGATATACTTCCTCTGCACCACTTTGGTAATGTTTCCCTAGGTTCTGGAACCTTCACATCAACTATAGAGATGAAAGAGACATCATTCGGGTAGCTGAATTTATCCAAGTGCAAGTGAGCTGAAAAATGGGTACTTAGGCATCCACCGTCTGGTTTTACCTGTGTATTCACTTGTCTTTAACCCACTCACTGAGAGGCCTTTCTCCCTGTCAGGGCTTCCTGGGAGTCATTCATTCAGTTGGCCAGTAGTTCCAGAGTACTTTCTCTAAACTGAGCTAAGAATTAGACACTGAAGTTTCAGAGATGAGTAAGTCAATTCAAATGGGGAGGCAGGTAAGAATACTGTAGAATAAGTGCTATGACAGACCCAGACAAGTGGTGTTATTGGAGCCCAGCAGAGATGTTTGGAAATCAGGGAACTAGGAGGCAAACAAGAGGAGGCAACACCTGAAAAAAGTCTGGAGAGATGACTCTAGAATAGACAAATCTATAGAGACAGAAGGTCCAATAGATCAATGGTTGCCACAGGCAGGCCAGCAGGAAGCAAGGAGGCTGGAATGGAGAGGGTCTGCGAACAGGTACAGGGTTTCTTGGCGAGGGGTGGGTAAAGATGGTCTGACATTAAATACTGATGGTTGTTGTACAACTCTAAACTATCAACATCCAGCGAATTGTACATTTTAACTGAGTGAATTGTTATGTGAATTATATCTCAATAAAGCCATTAACAGAAGAGGAATTGGAGCTAGTTAGGCAGAGAGGGTAGAAAGGGTAGTCAAGATCAGAATTTCTCTGGAAGGGGCAAAAGGAATGGCAGTGTGAAAGAATACAGTACATTTACAGAAGTATAAATAGCTCCAAATGGCTCAAGTATACATGCCAGCAGTGAGTTAGTTCTGAGAGATGAGACTGGAGTTGATGATAAAAACCAGACCCTGGGGGCCTCTTGCAAGGACTTTAGTTAAGTTTGGGTTTGATGTGTGAAAGAAATCATACATTATCAAATGTACATTTGATAATACATCACAAGTTTGAGACCATCAAAGTTACATTTAAAAACTATGACTCCAGTTGTGGTGGGTGGACTGGATTAGAGTGGGGTAAAGGTAGAAGCAAAGAGATTGGTTGAAAGACAATGCATTCATCCAGGTGAGAGGTGGTGATGGCTTAAATTAAAGCACTGGAGAGGTAAAGCATGGACTGGGAGAAGAAAAGAGACCTAGAGGTCAGGCAAACTTAGGGTGTTAGTACACATACAATGCAAGCCACCCAAAGAGGAACATGACCTGTACCAAACAGCACAGAGACTGGGGGAGGTAGGCTTTGCCAGGGCACTAGGCTTTCTGGTGAATAAAAGAGACACTTTGGAAAAAGCAAGAGTCTATGGAGACACAATGTGGCAAAGGGGTCAATTACTCTGCAGGAAAAGGAAGGAGTTACTACACCACCTGCAGTGCCCTCAGGGTCTCCAAGCAGGACCTGGCCCCCTAGAATTCAAGATGCAGAGCACTCTTGGTCATGAACGTGAACTGACGTAATGCAAGTCTTCCAAAAGAGCCCTGACCTCAGCCAGGAAGTCTCAAAGATGTAGGTATCCCCAGGTAAGTTCTGCCATTTTGTTCTACATGGTTGCTGTGTCCTTGGGCAAGCAAGTTTCCCAGCGTTCATCAGCCATGCTACAAGAGGTTGACTACTATACTTCCAGTATGAAAACTGTCTTTTTTACCTACCCTCTTATCTAGCAATGAGCCCACTGGTCTTGCCAAAATGTGGGAAATTATTAACCATAGCATGTCTGCATGGGAATCAGTTCCCACTTATTGGCCATAAAACTGCACACACAGGTTTTTTTTTTTTTTTTCAATTTCTAGTTATTTTCTCAACATTCTCTGTAACTCTCTCACCCCAAAATTTTAGAGCACTAAAGTTCCATCTATACCTCTCTCTCTATTCTCTGTATGTCTGTGTATGTTTACATATGTTCCACTTCCACTCTCCCAATCAATCAATCCCCAGATCAATCTTAAGCTACCTGCAAATAAAGGATTTAATTTTGTCATCAACATTCAATAAGCATTTTGAAAATCAGTTTTTAACCATTTAACTACAATTAACAATTTAATTGTTGGGGAAAAAAACGGCAGACACTTTCCCAGACTTTCATGATGGAGTCAAACCCAAAGATGGACACAGAGCAACGAGAAAATGTAAACACGTACAGGCTAAAGTCCCCCTGGAGTAGGAAATGGCAACCTGCTCCAGTATTCTTGCCTGGAAAATTCCGTGGACAGAGGAGCCTGGCAGGCTACAGTCCATGGGGTCACAAAGAGTCAGACATGACTGAGAACACACAGCACACAACTCAGGCAAAGGTCAATTCCCTACAAGCTGAAGGAGCTCCTACGTTTACAGAGGACATAAAACATATTCTTATATGCATCTCTTCTATGGCTTCTGTGGGAAAAAAAAATCTGGAAGAGTGCCATTTGACTTGAATTATGAAGCCAATTCATATAAATGTCAAGTAAAAGAAGTAGCAGGAAAAGATGAAAATAGGGTCTGATGAACTGTGCGTAGTTTGGGATTGGCAAATCCACATGGAAGGCTGTCGCACATCATTTTGAGAGTGACTGGAAATAACACCAGTTTGATAACCCTCATTTTTCCTTTATTCTGCTCAGACATCTTTAGCTTCTGTCTCTAAAGTTCCATTTCTCAGCTGCAATTTGAGAATGTACTGGGGGAGTCTTTGCCATCTTTTACTGGTCTCTCTCATTTCCCTTCTCATAACCACAGCCTCACTGTTGGCATCTTTTATTTACTCATATTCCAAACCCTTTCATCCCTTTCTTCTCATTGTACAGTTCATTTTTACTCCTCTACAACAAGGCACATCAGGAACTTTTCAATCTCCTAGGCTGCTTTAACAATCTTATCAATAAAAACCAGGATAATAATGCTTATTGTGTGTCTGTGATAAACCAGGAACTCTTTTCTCTCTTTCTAGTCTCGCTCTCTTTCTCTCTGTCTCTCTCTCTCTTACACACACACAACCTCATCTAGTCATACTCTAATTTCTGATGGGGAAACAGAGGTTTGTTCCAGTTACAGACAGCAAATCCTATGTTCAGAATTTGAACACAGGTCTTTCTGACTCCAAAGCCTATGTATGTTTTGGTTTGTTTTCAGTTTTTGCTACATTGCTCTTCCCTTTTCACAGTTTGCTCCTGGGGCTCCTTCCTATGACAACTTTCTGACATGGGGTAGGAAGGAGGGAGAAGAGTTGTGCCCGAGAAAAAAAAGAAAGAAATAGGAAAGCGTAGAAGCAGACACCAGAGCTTACATCCATCTTCTAGGCTTTTTATCCTACTCTATCTAGTTTAGATTGGAAAGTGATTAGCAAGAGCTATCTTTCATTCACCCCGCCAACATTCATAGACAATGTCATGAAACAATAGTAGAGAGAGTGGCCAGCCAGGCATGTAACTACCCTCATGCCACAGAATCCTCTGAGAAGATGGTATCTGCGCCCTGTCTGCCACTTCCCTCAGCTATGCAGCATAATTGCCAAGCTTGGCTTGGCACAATCTTGGCTTACTAGCTTTCTGAAGGCTAATGCTTGCCCATTTCCCAGTGCTTGTCTTTAAATCCTTGGCTCCCTCAGAATGGAACAAGACAAGCCCCAACAAAAGATGGTGGGTAAGGTAGCTAGATTGAATTAACTAGATTCATAGGGACTTAAATGTGTAGGGGAATAGGAGCTCCCAGGAGTCAAGAACAAGGTAGAGGGAGTCAGTTCCCAAATAACATGGAGAAATTTCAGTTACTGGCATGGGTGGCCAAGGGCAGAGTATGGTCACCAGCCTGGCAAATTGATGCTGAGCTCTTAGACTCTGAATTCCCTTGTCTGGAGGCTGGACTGATTCCTGGAAATCAAGATGCAATCATGTGAAAGGTGGGTGTAAGTAGCCCCAGGTACAGCGATTAAAGATTTGTCTGGGCAATGAGTTAAACAAGTCATTTACTTTCTGGGTTCAAGTTCTCATGGTACAGGAAGAAAAGGGTCAGTTTGACATGTGCTTTTCACCCAGCCTTTGACTGGACAGCAAATTGGTTTAGTATTCATTCTCACTTAGCTCTGGCTTTTCCCTCCCATTTGAATCTCCACACTTGAGCTCAACTCAAAATCAAGTCTGCTGGTTTGGGTTTGAGATCTATTTTGAAATACTGCTAACTGAAAACAAATAACTCAGTCTACAAAAAAAGCCATGACAATAATTTCAGAGCCACCTTTAAAATTGCAGATGTATTTCTACAATTGTTTTCAAAGCATTTTGCACTATATGAATTCACATGATTCTCCTGATAACCCCAAGAGATGGTAGCCAGGAATTAATGGTCTCCTTTTAATCATAAGAAGAGCCTCAGAGAGTTTAGGACTTGCTTAAAGGGTGTAAACTGCTTCTTCTCAATGGATGGTGGACTTCAGGATTTGCCTACAGATTTATTTCAAAATTCCCCCAAAGTTAGCATATCATATACCACTATGACTTTTTAGTGATTGGTTCTCTGTCTTGTCTTTTCTAATTTCCTAATGTCTTGAAGAGGGAGATCTCAATATACAATTCAGTCACTTCCTCATTCTTTTCTCATATTGAGATGCTCTAATGTTCCTTCATTCCAGTCCAAAGACACCCTGGTTTCTTCCTACTTATACAGGGAGGTTTTCTGGAAGGCCATCCAAGTAGAACCAAGGTGGTTTCAACTTACTTCAGAACAAGGCCAAGAGACTGAGCCTGTGGTTTTCATACATTCATTCCAAAGAGCCCTTGGGCGGGGTGTGTGGATTGGTTTGGCTAATTATTTCTGCTCAGTGGGAAAGCTTTTGTCCCTCTCCCCAGACTCGTCTAATAGGGAAGCAAAAACTAAGGGCCCAAGAACAGTTTTTCACTGATTTGATCACAAGCCTGGTTCTCAGGCCAAATTCAATCATAGGTTGTAAGACACTGTAACATCAGAAGTTGGAATTTGAATTTTAAATCAATTCCCTACAGAGTCTTGGACAGCATGCAGTGGTGAACCTTTTAAATAAAGGAGAAAAGTAAGAGTCTTCCTTATAGCAAAAAAAAAAAAAAAAGTGTACCCATTTCTGCACTATTTTAACACAGATCAGTTTCCTTCAAGAAGAGGACAACTGTAAGAAGACTGATAGATGTCCCAGGATTGTTTCCTCAGACTTGATAAAGCTGACAATATTTATTTCCAGTTGAAGGTGGTTTTGCTGAGAACATGTTTCTGGTGGAGCAAGCCTGTTGTTGACATTCACTCCCAGTTTTATGGGGCAGGAATTAGAAAAAAACTACACTGCCCTTAATCTGTGGAAAGAACATATGCTTTGGTATCAGTCAGAGTTTTAAACCCTGGCTTAGCCATTTCTTAGATGTGTGACCTCAGGTGGAACCTACCCTCTGTGAGCCTGTTTCCTCATCTGTAACATTTGAATAAAATTAATGCAGATGCCAATTCTTGCTGTTTTGAGCATTACATGACAGACTACATATAAAACACTTAGCCAAGTGCCTTAGCAGATAAAGATGGCTCACTAATGACATCTTCCATTGCTATTACTACTGCCACTACTAGAAATGGAAGGAATTGAAGCACTGAGTTAGGAAATCCCCTTCCACGGTGTGTGATTCATCAACTTAAGGAGGCCGAGGACTAATTCTTTGGCTAGCAGGTCAGACATTAGAAGACTGAAGTTTTCCCGAGTGAAGCCCATAACTTTTTATTTGTGCATGTTACGGCCGTGTTCCCCAAAGCAGAGCCCTTGGTTCTCGACTCTCTCAGCAGTACCATGCAGGTGGGGTGGTCAGTGAACTCCATGTGGAACCAATGAAGGTATTGGAGCAGGGAAGTTATAAAATGGCCGTGTTTTAGGATGAAAAATGTGGTGGCACCACAGCAAATGCCTAAGTGGATAGAGATTTGAAGCAGAGATACTATGTAAGAGTATGTTAAGCAATTCAGGCATCAGGTGATGAGGGAAAGGAAGGGATTTTTTTGTGAGAAAGGTGAAGACGTTTTAAAGGTTCAACAACAACAACAGGCACAGGATATGGTAGACATGAAGCACTGGAGAGTGTGAAGAGTCAAAGATAATGCCAAGGTGCAGGGCCTAGGGAACAGAATTGATTCTATTGTCAGGGAGTTGGGGAAGGGAAATATTTTTGTTTTGTAGACACATTGCATTTGACACATGGAGGCAGAATTGTCTGGTGAGCATTCATGGCGCTGATATCCAGAAGGAAGGTGGGGGCTGGAGATGTAGATTTAATGGCAGCCTGTCTGTACCTCAATATGCTATACTCATTACCACCTCTGCTCTTTTGTTCATGTTTTCTCTGCTTCCAGAAATATCCACTTCTTTATCAGCTGAAATCTCCTGTCAAGCCCCAGTTCTTTCAGGAAGCCGTAACACCCTAGCCCACAGTAAACTCACTTTCCCACAAACTCCAATACTTCCAACAACACTTACTGCCTGTGTCTCTCATGCACTCGGCATCTAAACAAATCATTATCATTAAGTCTCATTCTCAGCACCACAGTTCAATGGTTAAATTGTAGAGTGTGGGGCCAGACTGCCTGGGTTCAAACCCCAGCTCTACTACTTCCTAGCTGTGTGGTCCTGGGTAGGTCAGTCCACTTCCATATGCCCTTCATAGTTTCTTCATATGCAAAATGGGGACAATAGCACCTACCTCATAAGGTTGTTGTAGGAATTAAATCAGTTAATATATGTAAAATGATTAGAATGGTTGCTTGGCACATAACTGTGTGAGTATTTGTAAATAAAAATGTTTGTACTCCACCAAAAATTTGGAGAATCACTTGTATTTAAACACAAATCCCAGTGTGCAACACGTTGCTAGGACTCCTACTGCAGGGATATGGGTCAACACCACCACATCCCATGGCCTATGGTGTGCTCTGGGCCCCCATTATACTGCTTCTCCAACCATTTCCTAAGCAATGGAAAAGTTGCCTTAGATATAGGACAGTTCTTCCACTTCAACTAGGCATAAGCCGTGGTGTTAGAAAGAATCAGAATGGGGGAGGAGGTAAGGGAAGTTTTTTCTCTTCCTATGGCTTCACCAAGGGCACAGACAAAGAGCACCACTTCCCCTTGGATGGACAGGAGGGGAGCTGATGGAGGGTCTATGATGGGAACTGGAAACAAAGGTGCTTAATTTATGGCTGTGTTCTATGCTGCACAAAGAGAATGTCACACATACCACCCCCACCCCTGCCTCACTACAGCCCTTTTCTGAAAGCCGAGGAAGGTAGAAGGAGCAGAGGAGCAAGGGCCATCCAAGAGAGACGGTTTATTCACCACTCTGGAGCTTCTACACCCTGTCTCAAGGACAATGCAAGGATTGTTTGCATGGGAGCCAGGAGAGCTGAGCTCTCATTCTTGAGTCGTAAATAGATATTGGGAAGACTGCAAGATTTACTGAACCTCTTTATATCTTAGTTCTCCAACCTAAAAAAAAAAAACAACTGGATAATTTTCTTTTCCCAACTTAATTTATGGTGCTATTATGAGTGACAACTGAGATGATGGATTTGGAAATATTTCGCAAAGTGCAGAGCATTTACGTCACATAAAAGATCACTATCTTGAACTTCTCTCAGATGCAGAAAAAGGATATTGTGTGTTGAAGACCTCCTGGAGAAGAAAATAGCAACCTACTCCAGTATCCTTGCCTGGAAAATTCCATGGACAGAGGAGCCTGGCAGGGCAGGTTACAGTCCATGGGGTTGCAAAGAGTCGGACATGACTGGGCAACTGAGCCCACACACACAGTCACATGTGGCAGGTGAGCATTTGAAGTGTGGCTAGTCAATTGAGGTGTACTGTAAGTATAAAATACAATCCCATTTCAACTAATGTAAAATATCTCAATAATTTGTTACATTGGTTACATGACAAAATGATAAGATTTTGGATGTATTAAATAAAATAAATTATCAAAACTAATTTCACCTGTTTCTTTGATCTTAACTGTGACTATTAGAAAATTTTAAATTACATACAAAGCTTGCATCTGTGGCTTGCATTTTATTTTTATTGGACTGAGTTGGTACATCCAGTCACATTCAGGACAGTCAGAGCATTCAGTTTCCTCCATCTTAGGCAACCCAAAGCAGCCTGTTTAGTTCAGAAGAGAAGGACTCCTGGATACAGTAGTCCCATGGACATCCTCCCTCCAACCTGGATGTTTTGTGGTCCTTGACCTCCCGTTTTAAAAGATGTGTATTTTGGTAGAGAAGACATTCATTCTCAGGAATTTGGGAACAGGGAAGATTTGACTTTCAGGAATAGGTACTCATAGGTTGGGGGACGAAGGGTGGGGAACATTGGGTTGCTACAACAATGACTTACTGTTGAAGAATACCAAACTAATTACCACATTACAATCCTCTCAGCCTACCAGGGTGGGTAATTAGCTTCCTTTGAGGCTCCTCAAAAAAAGTAAGAAAAAGAAAAGATTCCTTCCCAGCATCTGGCTGAATTTGTCCTTTTAATTCAATTCAATCCAATCCAATTGGGAGGTAGTTGCATAAAGAGAGAAATTAACACATTAAAGGCTGGAATAAAAGTAGAGAGAGATGCGCAGAAACATCTTCCTTTAGTTCTGAAGCCAGCCTTACCTTTGCCCATCAAATGGCAAGTCCTGGGTTAATCAAAATGGAGCACTGCATAAACTGCCTTCACACATTCCACAGGAGTCCTCTGGGCTCAGGTTTCACCTGCTTTCCACACAGTCCCTTGCCCTACTTTAAAGACAAACTTGGCTAATGGGACTTATATTCTCAGAGTCCATCAGCTCTGCCCAGCGAGAATGAGAGCTCCTTATAGCTATATTACATAGACAATCAGATTTTTCCTTAACTCAAGTTTAGGCTTAGCAACAGACATCCCATTTGGGGCAATACTGCCATCAATATTGGCAGGCAGGAGTGGGGTCTGAACTCAAGGGGAATAAAGTAGAAAGATTTTGATTTATTCACGGGCAGAAGAGGAAAGAGACAACTTAAACACTAAGGAACAAAGAATCAAATTATGATGCAAATTATAGACCAAATAGCATCAATTTACTAAACCTCAATTCAAACTGAACCCAGATATTAACTGAATCATGAATTGGACTATATACACACACACACACACACACACACACATGTTTGTAAAGCTAGAAAACTCGTTCAGACCAAAATCAAACCTACTTTCTATATTTTCTAATGAACTAGAACATCAAAACATTCCTTTAACTGAACCTGAAACGAGCCAATGTTTCATTTGGTTTGAATCCCGACTAAAGAGGAACATTTTTGGCTTTCATTTGCCATCAAAGGAAGGTAGTTAAAATTCCCTGGAAATGGCCTATCTTCCACAACCTTTAGTTACTCAGGCTAAATGAAGAAATGTGGATCCATCCACAAGTCTCAGATCCAAGACAGACTGACAGAGAACAGAAACAGGGCAGTATTACCAAGTCTTAACAAAGAACAAAGTATTTCAGCCCAACCCAATGCCATTATAATTTAATGAAGTAAGTAAGTGTTAGTCGCTCATTTGTGACCACCTCTTTGCAACCCCATGAACTGTAGCCTGCCAGGCTCCTCTGTCCATGGAACTCTCTAAGCAAGAATACTGGAGTGGGTAGCCATTCTCTTCTCCAGGGGACCTTCCTGACCCAGGGATCGAACCAGGGTCTCCTGCATTGCAGGCAGCTTCTTTACATCTGAGCCCCTAAATTAATCTGTATATGTTTCTCGCTGACAGCTCGGAAAACCTTGATGCTTTATGAAAAACTGTGTATTGTCTATAGCTCATCCTTCTTATTATCTAATTCTGTGGAATCTGTTTTACAATTTTGGAAATAACTGATAACCACGGAGAACAATTATTGTCTAGACTTGCAAGTTCTGTTTTATCCAAAATGGGAACCAAGTCTTAGAGAAGGTAAGAAACTTGAACAAATTCATAAAGCTGGGAAGTGGTAGAGTTGGGTTTTCCTAGAAGGATGTCTCTCTTTCCTCTTCCATATCCTATCCCCCTACACCTCCCAGCTTGGAATGGTCCTGAGTTGAGGAGGAGGTGGAAAAGGGAAAATGGATATGTCAACTCCAAACTTTACCTAAAGTACTGGTCTGGCTGAGATTGGCTTTATCCCTGTGGAATGTTCACTGAGTGGATGTCTTAGTCTTGACCCTAAACTCCCTTTTACCTTTTCGGGCTGAAATCATGTGGAGGCCCTAAACACATCATCTAAGATGAGTGCAAATGTTCTGAAAATTGCCAGAACATGAAGACTGGCTAGACTAGAGTTTGACTTCACTTATGTTCATGAACTATCTGAAATGAAGATTTAAATTGTCTCTACTGAGGATACCACTTTAGATTTTTTTTTTTTTTACTGGTAAGAAACAGGGGCTGTTAATAATTCTGATGCCAAGTAAGGTCCCATTTTCCTACCTCAAATTGGTTACTTTGTTTATCTTGTATGTGTGAGTGCATCCTCATTCCTTCTCTTTAGCAAGGGACTTCTGAAAGAACTCAGAGTTCAAGACCTAAGAATAGGTCTTGCCTGCTTAAGCCTAGGTTGGGATCTATTAAAACTCAATATAATACATGTTCATTGAGTCCTAAATGCAATCCTTCTCTGTCTCCAACACATTATACTCAGTGAGGTGCATATATTTTAGAAGGGAAATTCTGTAGGTAGCGTGCTGGAGATCAATTATTTGACGTATGTGTAAACTGTGTTTAATTACAGGTGGTCGTATCCATGTGTGCTGGGTAACCCAATTGGATACAGTCTGCAAAGAGAATCTACTTACTTCAAACTTTTGCCACCCCAGACTTTCTAACTAATGGATTATGTGATGGCTTAAGAACAGGCCCACAAATTCTCAGATATCTTTCTCTTCAAGAAATGGAGGCTGCAACCCCTTCCTTGAATGTAGGCTGGTCTTAGTGACTGTTTCCAATAAAAAGGCTAAAACAGAAGTGACAGTATATGGCTTTGGAGAACAGATCATAAAAGGCACCACATTTTCTTTCTTCTTCATTCTCTTGAATCACTGTATGGAAGAAGATCCTGCCAATGGCCATCTTGGAAGTTAATTCTACCATCCCAATTGTGTCTTGAAATGACTGCACCCCCTACTGACACCTTGACCTCAACCACATGACAACTACATGAGAGATCCTGAACCAACCAGCTTAACCACCCCAGAATTCCTGACTCACAGAAAATGTGAGATAATAAATGCTTGTTGTTTTTAAGTAGTATGCTTTAGGGTGATTTGTTTTATAGCAAGAGATAAGTAATACAGGTTAAAAATCCCAGAAATAGCCAGTGATACTCTGAAAAATTGATTAGCTAAGCGATTATTGCCAGATTTTATGAATCTATTTATTTATGTATTTATTTGGCTATACTGCATGACATGTGGGATCTTAGTTTCCTGACCAGGGATTGAACCAGTGCCCCCTGCAGTGGAAGGGCAGAGTCTTAACCACTTGGCCACCAGGGAAGTCCCCAGACTTCATGAATCTTGATCAAGTGTTTCAAGTCCATTTTTTTACAAGGCCCTGCTTAGAACCTGTACAAACAATTTCATTCTCAATCCAAGTGTTAAAATCTAGGTCTTTGTAGTTTGAGCAATATGAATTTGCTTACATAGTTTCATGTGCTATTCTTATGTTTAACCAAAATATCACAAAACAGCTGCATTTTAAAAAATTCCTTCAGCAAGTATTACCTACATGTCTACTGGGATTCTAGTACCAGGCAGGGTAAAATAGGTGCTCTTGTGCTTCTATTCATTTACAAACACTATTAACATCTACTAGGACAAAGGTACTATGCTCAGCACTAAGGATACAAAAATGAACATGACACCTTGCCCTTGAGGGACCCAGGATTTGGTTGAGGAAGTAAATACATACAAGCAAATACATACTTTACAACACAGCTGTGACTATTACCCCAGAGATATGAACAACATGCTATGATATTGTGGAAAATGGAACAACTATTTCTACTTGAGGTATTGAAGGATTAATAGTTTTCAAGCAAAGAAGAGTGGTGGGTTTCAGGGATGGCATTCCAGGTGCAGGAGAACAGGGTATGCAAAGACTTGAAGGTATGAAAAGCCTGAGTTGCTTCTTCACAGTTGGGTTCCTTCTTCCCGAGAATAAAGAAATGCCCAGTGATAGGCCTGGTAGGATGAGGCCAGCAGGACCAGCTGTTTTTCTAGGCCATGGACATTTCAAAGCCAACAGGTTGCTCAAGCTGCCTCAAATTGAAGATGTGATAAGGAGTGCTTTTTGCTCTCTGCCCCAAGGCTCTCTGGCTAGAAGAATTCTCATGGTGAACCCTGAGCTTTGGGAGGATAAATGTGTAAGTTTTCTGGATCATAGAATTTCTTATCCATGAAGAATTCAAACTCAGTGCCTGAGTCTATTGAGCTTCTAAACTTGGACTTCTGTGGCCCTTTTGCTTTTTAGATCAGTGCCACTTAAAATGTGGGTGCAAGGCCTTGCACCAGAATGTAAACCAACACACTGCTGCCTTTATCAGTAAAATCATACTATGAAAAAAAGAGCTGGCTGAAGTAAATGGTTTGCTCAGTGGCATGATTTACATTTGGCACCAGCTCCAGTCTCTTCACAGACTGATAAATAGTTCATGCGTCAGCAGTGATCCCTAGACCCCTAGATCACATTTTTTACATCATGAACTATCCACTAAATAAAATCCTATATATCAAATCTCTTTATTTCCTTTGGGAACCTGACCTATATGTCCTTTACTCCTGTGAGAATGATGCAGTTTATTTTGTTCCCTTTTTGTTTTGACTTCTAAAAAATTCAAAGTTACATTTAAAGCTCAAGGGCATCTACCATGTTGACACTTTGAGGTAAGTAGCTCTTTTTTTTTAACCTTCTTGTTTTTGATTCTGATTTTCTATCCCAAATTTATGTTTGACTTGATTATATCACTGATGATGCATTTGCTGGATGACATTGAGAATAATGGCAATGAAGAGAACCATAACAAACAGCATTACAGCAAGCATGGCAAGTGGGCCAGACTTCTGGTCTGTACCCATTTGAGTAGAATTGGGGTTGTAGCTGTATCTCCATGATGCCAAACAAATTGAACTTGTTAGTCTCTGAATGGATAGAATTGGTCTCACGGAGACACAGTGGTGTTCATGAGGAACTCATTCCTCTGCATGCAGAGGGTACTGGCCTCCATAAATGAAGTCAGCGTGCACAGTTAAGAGAAGAGCACTCACCGTCTTGGTCGTTACCTGAGTCAGCTGGAGACTTGCTCCGGCGCGTGGGGCCAGGGCTCTTGGCTGAACTCTTCTGAGGTGTTGGGGACGCCTTGGGGCCAGCTGTGGCTGATGGGTTTCCCTTCATGACTCGGCATTCTGGTGGAAAAGGACACAGATGGCTTAGTAGAGCTGGGGAGAACCAAGACTCAGCGTGTTACCAACTTCTGGAAACTGGAATAAGCACCTCATGCCAAAGCACCTCATGTCTCAGGACTACAAGGTGGTCCTCAATGTTTGAAGGAATGATGGCTCTGGAGAGAGAGGCAAGGAAGAAACTTTCGAAAGTCACCTGGGCTAAGCCAGATGCTTCAACTCTTGGATCATGGAAACAAGGGAAGGAGTTGAAAAGCAGTCCGAGCAGGTAATTAAATAGTCAATAGTCAATCATTTTTGGACAACTTAGTCATGGCTCAGAACAGCACCAGTTGACAAAATTGATTTCCTTGGAGAAGAGATTGACAGCTCAGAGGTTGCAGCCACACAGATGAAATATTCATGAATAATTCAAAGGAGGGGGTAGGAGCCACTATTTATTATTCATCACATGCCATTTATTGAAATAGGCATATTAAGGACGCCATGTCATTTTATAAGTAAGCAATACCACCACCACCACCACCTTGCATTTATAGAGTTCTTTTTGATTGTCAGTGTATCTCATCATAATCCGCTCTCCTGGTTTAATGAATAAATGGACCAGTAGAGACTATGCCACTCGTGACTTACAGAGAGAAAGGCCTTGAGTGTGTAGGAGAGTCTGCCAAATGTTTCTGCTACTCCCCCAAGCTCAGTTTAATATGTTTGGAGTACCCTTTCTATGCAGGTCACTCAGCATCCCTACCATGGTAATTTGGGACACTGATGGTGCTAATATGTTAGGAGGATTATTGAAATCATTTTGCTGATGAGAATGCAGAGCTTAAACCTCTTGCTTAGGGCCACAAAGGAAGAAAACAGCAAATAAGAATGCACAGTCAAGCTTCTTGAGTCCCAGTCTAGAGCTCTTTCCACTATCTTTCTCCAACCTCATGTGATCATGCTCAAAGTGGAACCAAACAGCTAGGCACTGGGTTATCTCTTCATTGGACACCACCTCATCACCTTCTACTTAAAGATACACCAAAAATATTGGTTCTCTGAAAGATTAGGAGATCTTTTCTGGTATATTAAGCTTTGGGGGAAACTGAATTAAGCAGAAAGCTCATTTTTGTTTGTTTTACTTCTTGTTTTGATTGACAAACTTTAGTGATCACTGTCCAGAGCTGGAGATATACAAGATACAAGAAACTGGACAGTCTGGGATTTGTTTACCTATTTTACAGTCATCTGCCTCTTCTCAAAAGGAACACAGCAGAAACGCCACCTCTTTCAGGGTCCTTGTCACTTTAGTTGTTTGTAAAGTCTGTATTAGTGCAACTTGATATTTTCCCCATACTTTTCTCCTCATTATTGGGAAATATGTTTGGAATGTGTCTTTCCATCAGGATCATCCCCTAACTCTGTGACCATGTGAGCTAATTCACCAATAACTTACTCACGGAGCTTGGACTCAAGTCAAGGGAGATGGGCAGATGTTCACCTCCTTCCTGAGATTCACAATCTTCTGGAATCTTGAGTCACAAAGCATGGGGAATGGGGCAGTAAGCCAGGAGGTAGGAAGAGGGAAAATGTTTGACACTAGGGACACAGTGGAAAAGAGTTCTAAAATGATACTACCAACATAGGCCAAATAGCTGGAGGATATTGACTAGAAAAAATATATACGCATATAATAACTAACTTCTGACTCCAAATGTTCCTTCTCATGGTCTGATTGAGCCTGTCAGCCCAGGTGACACAATATATGGTTCAAGAAATATGGTCACTATGGTGGCAGGTAGTGAGTTTTATTGAGTTTGGAGGGTCAATGCATCTGAGATAGGCAATCAACTTTCACTTAGTGGCTCCTATATCCAAATATATGGGACAGAGGGACCACTCATGGATGTTCTCCAGGCCATATGAACCCATGAAAATCCTAAGGTATAGAAGGAGTGAGAACAATGAAACAATAAAATTCAGTGGTTGTCCTTACCATTTTCATCCAGAGAAAAGTCATCCTGAGCATAGCGAAATTTTTCAGGACCGCAGGCAATAAATACATCATCATCACCAAAGAAATCATGGAGACAGGTTACCTACAGAGAAAGCAGAGACAGTGATTTGATATTTGATGGTCTTGTGACAATGAACTTCATACATCATCTTAAGTCCCCAGGGATCTCCTTTTTCTCAAAATACCAGGCTCATAGTCTGCACCACAGCCCCTGGCGAGTAAAAGATACACAGAGTGTCATTTTCTTTTTTTTTTTTTTTAATTTATTCCTTTATTTCTCATGTGTTCGCCATCCTGAACCCTCCTCCCTCCTCCCTCCCCATACCATCCCTCTGGGTCGTCCCAGTGCACCAGCCCCAAGCATCCAGCATCGTGCATTGAACCTGGACTGGCATCTCGTTTCATACATGACATTTCACATGTTTCAATGCCATTCTCCCAAATCTTCCCACCCTCTCCCTCTCCCACAGAGTCCATAAGCCTGTTCTATACATCAGTGTCTCTTTTGCTGTCTCGTATACAGGGTTATCGTTACCATCTTTCTAAATTCCATATATATGTTAGTATACTGTATTGGTGTTTTTCCTTCTGGCTTACTTCACTCTGTATAATAGGCTCCAGTTTCATCCACCTCATTAGAACTGATTCAAATGTATTCTTTTAATGGCTGAGTAATACTCCATTGTGTATATGTACCACAGCTTTATCCATTCATCTGCTGATGGACATCTAGGTTGCTTCCATGTCCTGGCTATTATAAACAGTGCTGTGATGAACATTGGGGTATACGTGTCTCTTTCCCTTCTGGTTTCCTCAGTGTGTATGCCCAGCAGTGGGATTGCTGGATCATAAGGCAGTTCTATTTCCAGTTTATCATTTTCTTTTCATGTTGCATGTGTGGTATTTTGTTTCCATCTTATCAAAAGTAACTTCAAGACCATGTCAAATGGAGTGTTCCCCTTTGAATAAAAGTCAGCAAGTAGATAGCCCTGTAAATGTCACCTTTCCTCAGAGCTTCATAGGTGGAGTGTTGCTAACTCAACTCTGGGGTTAAGGGTGTAGGCCAAGGAAGATGAGAAAGATCTTCCGCAGCTTGAGGTGGACTGACTCCATGGCTGACTGAGATGTGGAAGTCCCTCTCTCCAGCTTCATGAGTTTTGATGGAAGGAGACAAGGTTTTAACCACTCTGGACCCACCCAAAATTGGACCTTTTCCTAAAAGTGTATCAAAAACCTAGTAGTGGCCCAAAATACCATCCTTTCCTGAAGAAAAGGGAGGGGAAACCTGTCCTGACCACTTAACATTTAATCAAGAGCAATGGGCCCCTGTAGGCATGAGGCTCTGCTGGTAAATTCATGTTCCCAGGATCCTTCCCACCCTCTTGTGTCCTATGCATTGCTGCTTCTCCACAGTAGAGAGACGGTCCCCCAAACTCCTTTCTGCACAAACAAATGAGGGCCCCTGGGAAAGTATGCTGCTCCCTGCAGTCTCCCCACTTCTCAGCTTTCCTAATTACATTTGATAATTAGTCCAGCACACCAGGGAAACCCCAGGAGAAACCATAGACTCAAAACATTCTTATCCCAATCCTTAGCTTGAAAGTGTTCAAAGCTTCTAATTGTTTTAAGCTACCCATTCAAGCTGCCTTCAGTGGTTTTCCAAAGGCACAGTGCTCACAAACTAACAACAGCTTGCTGGGTGCAGAGAGCAATATGTTACACTTGAAAAGTGTTTATATTAATAACATCATTCCCCACCCAGGGTCTATTCAATCCCTGTTCCCCCAACCAAGATGATTGCAAGCCTTACACAAAGCAAGAGATGCTTAAAGATTATCCCCATTGTCTCAGCCTCCCAATCACCCAAAGGATGCCAAGAAAAGGGAGGGAGACTTGGAGCACGGCCAAGTTTGCTCCTATTAAGCCTCTTCCCACCCTGGGTCCTGACCTCATCAAATAGGCCACCATCCTTCTTCAGCCCACTCATCCTCACCCATTCATTCCACAATCATGTAATGACAAACAGAGCTACCACTAATTGAATGCTTACTCTGAACAGGCACTCTGCTAAGTACTTCCAAATCTGTCATCCCATTTACTCTCACAACAAATCCAAGAGGTCAATGTTATTGTCATCACTATGTTACAGATGAGAAAACTGAGGTCCAGAGACAATAAGTAAATGAGTCAGGTGGAACGTGATGAAGTCACGTAAGTACAGATTGATGTGATCCTAACCTGTGCTTTTAGCCACTCAGTAATAAAAGCACTTACATGTGGTTCAGGCATTGGGAAGACAAAAATGAGTAAGACTTAGGCCACAGACTTCATGGAGCTCATAATCTGATGGATGAGATACACTGAAATAGAGCATTTCAATACTGTGTCAGGAGTGCGAGGAGTATTTGCAGGTGCCATAAGAGCTATTTAGTACCACATTCAAGTGACCCAGTCACTAGCTGGCATGTTAGTTCAGTAAGCAGCCTGCATATTTCCCTGGTGGGTTTCTGAGGTGGCTCAGTGGTAAAGAATCTGCCTGCGAAGGCAGAAGGTGCAAGAGACGTGGGTTTGATCCCTGGGTCAGGAAGATCCCCTGGAGGAGGAAATGGCAACCCACTCGAGTATTCTTGCCTGGAAAATCCCATGGACAGAGGAGCCTGGCAAGTTACAGTCCATAGGGTCACAGAGTCAGATATGACTGAGAGAACACACACACATACTGCCCTGGGAGTAGAGACAATGATAGAGGCTACACACATGGCTTCGAACCCTTTTGCAGAGTGCCACTGACATCTTGGACCAACAAATTTGGAGCCCCTAACTTTGACACATTGTGTGTCTCTGAATTATTTATGCCCCTGCTGCCTCTTGACCTTGAAGATCTCTGCCACACTCTGTATCTGGGGTTGCCCCTGACTGGCTTCATTTAGTTGTGGTCATGAGTGAGGGAAGCCTCTCCCTTGGGTACCCCTCCATTCGTGGTCTCTAGCATTTAGCACTGTGTTTCAAAACCTGTCTGTATTTTCATGCTGCTGCTGCTAAGTCGCTTCAGTTGTGTCCGACTCTGTGCAACCCCATAGACAGCAGCCCACCAGGCTCCCCCATCCCTGGGATTCTCCAGGCAAGAACACTGGAGTGAGTTGCCATTTCCTTCTCCAATGTGTGAAAGTAAAAAGTGAAAGTGAAGTCGCTCAGTCGTGTTGGACTCTTAGCGACCCCATGGACTGCAGCCTACCAACCTTCTCCATCTGTGGGATTTTCCAGGCAAGAGTACTGGAGTGGGGTGCCATTGCCTTCTCCGTGTATTTTCATGAGTACTCACCTATTCCTTCCCATTAAATCACAGGTCCCCTGACTGTAAAGACCAAATTTAATCCCTCCCTCTGTATCTTCCCATGGTTCCTGGTAGAGCACTTAATCACATAGTAAGAATTTAGTCAAGGCTGTTTTTGCCTCAATTGAATGTACAGAAAATAAGAAGGAGGCTTTGAAATGGTACAGAAAGGCAGAAAAGTAAAAAGAAGAAATCAATAGTGAAAGACAATGCGACCTAGCATTCAAAGGTTTTGACAGGTAACAGAAATACATAAATTTAGGAATAAGAAAGGAGCAATGACTGTGAATTAAGAAGTTATTCTTTGTATCACTATGCCAATTACTTTGAAGACAGATGAAATGAATCATTTTTAAAGGAAAACACAAATAAAGAAATTAGCAAAAAAGAAAATGGAAAACCTCAACCAACTACTGGTCATAAAAAGAATTTAGTAAAGACTTCAAACGGCAACACTTCCCCCAAAGGTACCAGACCATTCATTTTGGAGGTACTTGTGAAAATCACTTCCCCAGAAGAAAAACCAAAAGCTCAAAAGCAGCCATTGTGGTGATGTGCCATGCTATCCTATTGTAGAACAACAAAGCCTTCATAGATTGCTCTGGGGGTTGCTGTTAAAATGACCCACCCTTCTCCAACTCCAAGCCTCTCTGCCCCCACCCAGGCTTTGGGAAGAGCCTTTGGATAACCTCTTCTCTGGGGAGCTTCTAAGAAAGGCAAAGCCCCTATGCTTCCGACAAACTCACAATGGTGTGGCTGGCTTCAAACACGTTCATTTTGCAATCCAGCTGTTCAGCATCAGGTTTCCCATGTGATCCCACCCCACATTTTACTGGCTCCTGAATGTAGACAAATTCACATGGTGCATGTGGATACCCAGCTTTCCCAAATGCCTTGGATACTGAGACACAACAACCCTTCCCTGCTTTGTTACAGAGTTGGGAAAATAGAAAGCCCTCCATGTTAAATATGAGGAACCCAAAACATAGAATGTCAAAGTGGCTGAAGGATACCCAGATGGATCATAGCAGAGCTGAGACTAGCACTCAGGTATCCTGATTCAATTCAGGACAAAACAATTCAATTGCTTGAGAGGACATGCCCTCCTAAGCCCTGATTTCAAAGGTATACAGGCAGCAGGGCCACCTTTTGTCCTCATCAATGCCCGAGATACATTAGAATGTTTTAGTGGATTGAAGAAAGAAAACATCTTCATGGATCACATTTTTAATTTACGGATAAGAAAACTTCTTTTCATTACCATAACTGGTAACTGAGTATGCAGTAGAGAAGGACAGGAGGAGGAAAAGAACAAAGAAGGAAAAAAGGAGGGGAATGGAGTGTAAGAAATAATTTCCAAATGAAACTCACACTCATATCTGCTTTTTAAAATTTCATTCAGGGGCTTCCCTGGTGGCTCAGTGGTAAATTGCCTGAAATGCAAGGGACATGGGTTTGATCCCTTGTCTGGGAAGATCCCACATGCCTCAGAGCAACGAAACCCATGCATCACAATTACTAAGCCTGTGCTCTAGAGTCTGTGAGCTGCAACTACTGAAGTCTGCATGCTCTAGAGCCTGTGCTCCGCAACAACAGAAGCCACCGCAATGAGAAGCCTGAGCACTGAAACTAGAGAGTAGTCCCTGCTCGCTGCAGCTAAAGAAAAGCCTGAGCAGCAGTGAAGACCCAGAATTGCCCCCCAAAAATAAATTTCTGTTTGGTTAACATAATGCAAATACACTTTAGGTTATGTTGCAAATATCTAATTTTGCAAGCCAGTTTTTTGTGATAAAATTTCTGTCGTGAAGGGGCAATGAAAGTGGTAAAAATAATAATTATTATGATACCACTTACAGCATCCTCAGAGATCAAGGGTCTTGCTGACATCAGCTTTTGTTTGAAACACACTTGGGTATTTAAGTCAGAGAAGGGAACACAAAAGCATGACACCTGTCCGTGTAATTAATCAACTGCCAGCACAAAATCAATAAAATCAATCAACTCCTATTAACATTAAACCATTTATTCCCTGTTCTTCCTTTAAAAAAAAAAAAAAACCAGCATGAGTTGGGGGAAGGGAGGCTAGCTTGGTTGTGCATTAGCATGAACAATAGACTATATGGACCATCCAGTGGCTTCAATGTCAAAGTACAAATGGAGAAATGGAGACAACAGATCACTGTGTGTGGGCAGTTTGAGTCCATTAGCTACAAATGGCAATTTCACTCTGTGATTCGATATAAGCTTGATTAGATTTTCCATCCACATATTACAGATGCTGGCAATTATTATTAGTTCTCGTACATGTCTGCTGCTGGTAGATTCTACATTTCACTATATAACTGTTCAGAAAGAAATGTTATCTCAGGAATTAAGGTCTTGCTTGTCTACGAGACTCACTTTCAACATGCAAAATATTTTCATTGAAAGTTAAATTCCACTAATATTCATTCATAAAGTACTTACTGTGGCAAAGGGACTACGTGAGAGATACAGAAACGTATAACAAGAGGCCCCTGTGTTCCGAGTTGACAGCATAATACAGAAGTCAGAACTTCACAAATAATTGGACTACAAGGCAGACTGTTGTTAGCACTATTATAGAGGCACTCAGAGCAAGTGGAGTATGGGAGACAAAGAGAAGAATTCTAATCAGAACTGGGGAAGGCTGCCAGAGAAGACAACTTGAAGTCTGACTCTTGAAGGATGGTTGGCATAGAGATTGATGAGAGAGGAATAAAAGGTATTCCAGATAACTGCAGAAATAAATGCAAGGAAGCAGGAACCTGCCTTTTTCTCTTTCCTTTTAGCCCTGGAAAAAGAACTGAATCTTGTCCTCTAGAGACACAGAGATTCTAACTCTCTATGGCACAATTGCCCAGACCCATCTGCCAGCCTTCTGCACAGACAAAACATCCAGTTGTTGACTGGTGGAATTCAGGGTGAAGAGAGAGTGTCTATGGGGAGAGGAGTGGCCCCAGTGGTGAAGAACAGGGAACCTTGTGGCGAGGAAGTCAAACCACACTGATTTCCTGGTCTTGCCAACAGTGTGCCCTGCCCATAGTGTGGTTGGCAAGCTTTCCAAAATGAGTTAATGAAAGATTCAGTAAACATTACGGGTGAGGCTTTTTCTAAAAGTTACTGCTAACTCTCATTCTGGAACATTTCCTGCCTGCCTGCCTTGGATGGGCTCCAGTCACAGGCTGGCACAGGGTTGGCGTGGTGATCTAAGATGCTGTTCCTTATCTCTAGACTCCTATATTCAACTGCCTGCTTGATAGCTCCACTTGTTTATCTGAGAGGCATCTCAGATTTAATAAGCCCAAGATGGAACTCTCATTGCTCCCTCTCCAAACCCTACTTCCCTTTCCGCTTTCCTCATCTCATGCACTGGTACCACAATTCCCCTAGCTTCCCAAACCAGAAACCTGGGAGTCACTTTTGACTAGAAGTCACATTTTACCTTGTCCGTTGTCACTCTCCTAGTCCAAGATACAATGCAGTAGCCTTGTAACCAGCCTCTGTACATCCATTCTTGGCAGCACACCCCCACCACCCCGTAGACATACACTCGCAACTCTTCTTACTGTGGGCAGAGTAATACTTTAAAATTTTAATAAGGTATATCACTTTTCTGTGAAAAATCCTCCAAAGCCTGTCAACCAGAGGTAGAATAAAATTCACTTTGTATCTTGGCTCTGTATTATCCAGTCTCTTACATCACATGTGCTAGCTAGCTCTGGTCACACTGGCCTTCTTTCTCCTCCTCAAACACATCAAGAACTTTCATGCTTCAGAGCCTCCCTCTTGCAGGTCCCTCTACGTAGAAAGTACTCATCCCAGATAGTCACAGACCTAGCTGCCTCTTCACCAGCAAATCTACCCTGGTGACCCAGTGGTTAGAACTCAGAGCCTCCACTGCTGGAAGCCTGGGTTCTGTCTCTCATCAGGAAACTAAGATCCCACAAGCTGAGGGGCCCAGCCAGAGCAAAACAAAAACAACAAAAATATATAGGAAAAAATAAAGCACCATATACCGTATTTAAGCATGAGCAACCCTCAATTTGGGGCTTCCCTGGTGGCTCAGAAGGTAAAGAATCTTCCTGCAATGCAGGAGACCCAGGTTTGATTCCTGGATTGGGAAGACCCCCTGGAGAATGGAATGGCTACTCACTCCAGTATTCTTGCCTGGAGAATTCCATGGACAAAGGAGCCTAGAGGCTCCTCTGGGGAGTGGCAGTCCATGGGGTCACAGAGTTGGACACAACTGAGCAACTAACACTTTCACTTTTCAGCCCACATGCCATCCTCGCTTAAATTTCAGATCTTTTATTTTTATTTAACCCCCCAAATGAGTCACTATTTTAAATAATTAATATTGTTTAAATTTATCTACATACATGTTTGCCAGTTTATTTGATCACTATTTCTTGTTAAGACTCAGGACTTTCTTCTGGGATCATTTTAAAATTATGTACCTGTTTGACCTTCCTACTCTTATCTTCCATATCTCATTCTCACCATATTTTCCATCTTCTTAACTCTTGGGGCAACATTCTGGAAAACATCTCCAAATCTGAGGTTTGCTCTGTCTTCAGATATATTTAACTTGTTGTTTTAACCCACTCAAACAGCTTCAAATTTCAACAACAATAATTTTGACTTTTAGAAATTCTATTTTATTTTTTTACCCAGATTTCCAGGTCATAGGTGAGTCCCTTTTTCTTATCCCATTTTGATTACATATTTTGTTTATCTAAATAATCTATATTAAGTTCCTTTAGGTCCTTACCTGATCATTCTAGTATCTTCTGTCCTAGAGAACCAAAATCTGTTGTTTCTGCTAACTCTCCCTCATGTTGATTTGTTTCCTTGTGTGTTTGATAGTTTTAAAATGTGGAGCTCCTACTTGACTAAGTTAAATCTTTGGGACCCCTGAGGGGTCTAGATTGGGGATGCTTTCCTCTGAAAAAGATGGCAATTTATTTCTGCTGGGTGCCAGGGGCACTAACAATGTGGGGGCACTTTTTATTCACCTATGGTTTCCCTAGTGACATGAATAGTATGAATTTGTTTCAGACCTGAGCCAGAGCAAGCTTTGGGCTGCAAATTCTCAAGTGCGTACTTCCAGTAGCACCAGGCACAGCAGCACTAAGAGTAGTGCTCTTGTTTATTTTGTTTCCTACATACAGTCATGACAGAGACAAACAGTTTATGTGTAGGTTTTGGGGATATTCCCTTTTAAGGGTCCTGGCTTAATGCAGAGATTGCAGCATCAGGTCCCTCACTTTTCAAGGACCTTGTGTCAACTGGAAAAAAAAAAAAAAAACAGTCCCTGCATAACATCAGAGTGTGAGTCAAGTTTATTCAGTATCTTACTGAGGACTATAGCCCAGGAGACAGCCTCTCAAACAGCTCTGAGAAATTGTTTTAAATAGGTAAGGGAGGAGGTTAGCAGATAGGTGATTTCAGGGAAGGAGGTATGTGCAACTACGCACACATCTTGGTAGAAAGTTTCTGCTAGTCACAAGGAACAGATATCTTAGTTAATGGTTTTAGTGCTTTTCTAAAAAGAGAAAGATGCAAGAAACCATGTTCATAAAAAGTTGCTCATGAAAATAATCTACCTGAAGGCTTGTTCTGCCAGTTTTCCTGGAGCACTGAATGCCTCATCTTGATCTCTGTCATGAACTCTGTTTAGGGTGGGTTGAAGGTCAGTGACTGAAGTGGCTAATGACTCCCCTTGTAGACCCAGATGATAAATACATTCTTTAGTTTGCACCTGCATGTCCTGCATTTCTGATAATATCTAAAGCACCGGCTCCAATTATGGGGGTTTTGCCCTCAGGGAAGCTTAAACTTTTACATAGTGCCTGCTGTTCTAGTTTCAACATCTGGTGCCGCTTCCCTCTCCTGGCTTTTTTTGGGGTTTGTTTTCCTGAAAGCTTAGAAAAACATTTTTAAAAGTGTGTTGCAGGTTCCTCAAAACACTAAACATAGAATCACATACAACTGGGTTCCTGAAACCAATTTCAACTTCTGAGGGTGTGTGTGTGTGTATGTGTGCGTGTTGTTTCTCCATACCTCCAATAAGTAAAACCTGGATACCAGCATGGTGTCCTACAGTTCAACTCAATTATGACACTATCTGCAGATAGCATCAGATTCCATAGGTTAAGGGTTCAGTCTTACAAGACTGCCCCTAACCCTTCAGAGATAAGCCACAAGCCCAGGTTGTTTTTACCTATACTTCTGACCAACTGGCTATAGGTCAGGGGTTAAATTTCTTCCCATTGGAGTAAACAGAGCAGACTTGTTTGGGGTCTTCTAGTGCTGGGGAACCAGCAGGAGGACACTTTGACCCCATCAATGTCTAGCCTCATTTCTTAATGACCACATTGCTGGGATGAGTCCTGTTTCCTCTTTGTTTCACTCCTATGAATATTTACTTTATTCATCTCATTTCTCAATAACCATTTCAAAATTTCACCTTGTTGGGAAGAGTCCCCTCTGCCCCTCTCTAATCCCCTGTTAATTAACCTAATGATGGGTCTTTGTGGCTGCGTGGGCTTTTCTCTAGTTGGGGTGAGCAGGGGCTACTCTCTAGCTGCAGTGTGAAAGCTTCTCATTTAGGTGGTCTCTCTTGTTGCAGAGCACAGGCTGCAGGGCACAAGGGCTTCAGTAGTTGCAGCACATGGACTCAGGAGTTGTGCTCCTGGGCTCTAGAGCACAATAGTTGTGGCACATGAGCCCAGCTGCTCTGCAGTATATGGGATCTTCCCAGACCAGGGATCAAACCCACGTCTCCTGCATTGGCAGGTGGACTTTTTACCACTGAGCCACCAAGGAGCCCAAACCTAATGTTTTTATTAGCATCTCTAAGACCCTGAGGGGAAACTGAGGCAGAAAATTCCATAAGGCTTCCGGAACTGTTTTTGTAAGTTTTGCAACAGTAAGATTATAAAGGGTATCCATGTGAAAGAGCCCTGGATAATGGGCATAATCAGCTAATGGATGTTCCAGTCATCACAAAGCCAGTCCTCCATGGCTTGCATACAAGCATCAGCTGCTTAATCTGGAGTACTCTACTTGACATTCACAGGGGGAGATGGACAGCCCTTCTTTTCAGGGTAAATGGACCTTACAGTGCACTTTACCCAGTCCACCAGACTGGCTGTTCCCTTGGGAAGAACCTGCTTTCTGTCTGAATCACATATAGACATTGGTGATTGTTTCATAGTGACCTGTAGGTCCTGTGTCAACGCAAGCATGCTCTTCCACCAAAATCAAAGACAAAGACACAGTTTCTAAATTAGTCACTCTCATAATCCATTTTGGTAAAGGTTTCTCAGGAGGCTGATGATACTGATTCACAAAATGAGACAACTCCTTCACACTACACTTCCTAGTATCAGTAGTTTCTTGGTTTTTCCCTCTTTCCACGCTGACTACCGGTCTTGGTAACCAGAAGTCTTAGAAGGTACTTTCTGTTGTCCTTGCACAATTTTTAACCTTGGTGGTGGTGGTGGTGCAGTTGCAGCTCTGAGTCACTGATATCTGCTTTTCGTCTAGCATCAAAATCTGACACACTATTCTTGTTTACTTTTAGTTTACATACTATAGATCACAATAACCAAGAGAGTGAATATTTTGCCTCTGTCTTACTAGTTTACATTTCCTTATGCATCCAGTGACTAAATTCCAAGAGTTGGATGCATCTCTAAATTCCATTGGTAACTTTTACCTTTAGGAAATGATTACAGCATGGCGGGCTGCTCTGTACTGTGGGTGACCAGATGACCTTTGATTCCACATTGTTCTCCTATCCTTTTATCCTTTTTCTTTCCGAATCTCAAGTTTCTGTGAGCCAGGGCTCTTTTAGCAAATCCCACTTCACTGACACCAGTCATCAATCCCAAAGTGTGTGTGTGTGTGCGTGCGCTGGCGGCGGGGGCGGGGGGGTGGTGGTGGGTGGCGCGGTGGTGGTTTCCCACACTACCAAACAACTCTTGGACACCAGCTGGGTGTTCTACAATTCAGCTCAATTCTCACACTACCTACTACCCAGACATAGTAACAGATCCTACAGGTTAAGGGCTCAGTCCCACAAGTCTGCCCCCAACTCCTCCATTTCCTATGCCAATCACAAGTCCAGGTGGTCATGGGTACTTCTGACTGTTTGACTATAAACAGTCTGACTGTTTGACCCCTTCCTTGTGTTTAATTTGCTAGAGTGGCTCACAGAGCTCAAGAAAATATTTACTTACTAGATCACAGGTTTATAATAAAAGAATATAACTCAGGAACAGCCAGATGGAAGAGATGCTTAGGGCAAGGTATGGGGAAAGGGCAGGGGGTGTCCATGCTTTCTCTGAAGGTGTCAGTCTCCCTTGCTGTCCATGTGTTCACCAACCCAGAAGCTCTCCAAACCCTCTCTTTTGGGTTTTCATGGAGGCTTGATTACATAGGCATGATTAATTAAATCATTGGTAATTGTATATCCTTTCAATCCCCAGTCCTTCTCCCCTCCCAAGAGGTCTGGGTGTGGGACCAAAAATCCCAACCCCTTAATCACATGACTGATTCTCCTAGCAACCTGCCCCCATCCTCAGTTGCTTTCTAAAAGTCACCTCATTGACATAATAGAAACATCTTTATAGCTCTCATCATTTGGAAAATTCCAAGAATTTTTAGAGCTCCTTGACAAAAAAAACAGGGACAAAAACCAGAGATTCATTTCTTATTATGAATCACAAAATGAATTATGAATCACAGTTCAGTTCAGTCACTTAGTCGTGTCTGTGACCCCAGGAATTGCAGCACACCAGGCTTTCCTGTCCTTCACTACCGCCTGGAGTTGGCTCAAACTCATTTGCATCGAGTCAGTGATGCCATTCAACCATCTCATCCTCTGTCATCCCCTTTTCCTCCTGCCTTCAATCTTTCCCAGCATCAGGGTCTTTTCCTATGAGTCGGCTCTACACAGCAGGTGGCCAAAGTATTGGAGCTTCAGCTCCAGCATCAATCCTTGCAATGAATATTCAGGATTTATTTACATTAGGATTGATTTCCATTAGGATTAATTGGTTTGATCTCCTTGCTGTCCAAGGGACTCTCAAGAGTCTCCTCCAACACTACAGTTGAAAAGCATCAATTTTTCGGTGCTCAGCCTTCTTTGTAGTCCAACTCTCACATCCATACATGACTCCTGGAAAAACCATAGCTTTGACTATATGGACCTTTGTCAGCAAAGTGATGTCTCTGCTTTTTAATATGCTGTCTAGGTTTGCCATAGCTTTTCTTCCAAGGAGCAGGCATCTTTTAATTTCATGGCTGTGGTCACCATCTGCAGTGAGTTTGGGGCCCAAGAAAATAAAGTTCTCTCATTGTTTCCATTGTTTCCCTGTCTATTTGCCATGAAGTGATGGGACCAAATGCCATGATCTTAGTTTTTTGAATGTTGAGTTTTAAGCCAGCTTTTTCATTCTCCTCTTTCACCTTCATCAAGAAGCACTTTGCTTTCTGCCATAAAGATGGTTTCATCTGCATATCTGAGATTATTGACATTTCTCCTGGAAATCTTGATTCTAGCTTGTGCTTCATCCAGCCTGGCATTTCACATGATGTACTCTGCATATAAGTTAAATAAGCAGGGTGACAATATACAGCCTTGATGTACTCCTTTCCCAATTTGGAACGGCTCCATTGTTCCATATCCAGTTCTAATTGCTGCTTCTTGACCTGCATATAGATTTATCAGGAGGCAGGTGAGGTGGTCTGGTATTCCCATCTTTTGAAGAATTTTCCATAGTTTGTTGTGATCCACACAGTCAAAGGCTTTGGCATAGTCAATAAAGCAGAAATAGATGTTTTTCTGGAATTCTCTTGCCTTTTCTATGATCCAACAGATGTTGGCAATTTGATCTCTGATTCCTCTGCATTTTCTAAATCCAGCTTGAACATCTGGAAGTTCACGGTTTACGTATTGCTGAAGCCTGGCTTGGAGAATTTTGAGCATTACTTTACTAGTGTGTGAGATGAGTGCAATTGTGCAGCAGTTTGAGCATTCTTTGACATTGCCTTGCTTTGGGATTGGAATGAAAACTGACCTTTTCTAGTCCTGTGGCCACTGCTGAGTTTTCCAAATTTGCTGGCATATTGAGTGCAGGACTTTAACAGCATCATCTTTTAGGATTTGAAATAGCTCAGGTGGAATTCCATCACTTCCACTAGCTTTCTTTGTTCATAGTGATGCTTCCTAAGGCCCACTTGACTTTGCACTCCAGGATGTCTGGCTCTAGGTACTCACCCATCATGGTTATCTGGATCATTAAGATCTTTTCTGTACAGTTCTTCTGTGTATTATTGCCACTTCTTCTTAGTATCTTCTGCTTTTGTTAGATCCATACTGTTTCTGTCCTTTATTGTGCCCATTTATGCATGAAATGTTCCCTTGGTATCTCTAATTTTCTTGAAGAGATCTCTAGTCTTTTCCATTCTATTGTTTTCCTCTATTTCTTTGCATTGATCACTTAGGAAGTCTTTCTTATTTCTTTTTGCTCTTCTTTGGAACTCTGCCCTCAGATAGGTATAGCTTTCCTTTTTTCCTTTGCCTTTAGATTCTCTTCTTTTCTCAGATATTTGTAAGGCCTCCTCAGACAACCATTTTGCTTTTTGCATTTTTTTCTTGGGGATGGTCTTGACTGCCTCCTGTACAATGTTACAAACCTTGGCACATTGTTCTTCAGGCACGCTGTCTATCAGATCTAATCCCTTGAATCTATTTGTCAGTTTCACTCTATAATCATAATGGATTTAATTTAGGTCATACCTGAATGGTCTAGTGGTTTTCCCTACTTTCTTCAATTTAAGTCTTAATTTTGCATTAAGGAGTTCATGATCTGAGCCACAGTCAGCTCCAGCTGCTGGTCTTGTTTTTGTTGACTGTATAAAGCTTCTCCATCTTTGACTGAAAATAATATAATCAATCTGATTTTGGTATTGACTATCGAGTGATGTGCATGTGTAGAGTCGTCTCTTGGAAAAGGGTGTTTGTATGATCAGTGCGCCCTCTTGGCAAAACTCTGTTAGCCTTTGCCCCACTTCATTTTGACTCCAAGGCCAAACGTGCCTGTTACTCCAGGTATCTCTTGACTTCCTACTTTTGCTTTCCAATCCCCTATGATGAAAAGGGCACCTTTCTTTGTGTTAGTTCTAGAAAGTCTTGTAGATCATCATAGACCCATTCAACTTCAGCTTCTTCAGCATTAGTGGTTGGGGCATAGACTTCGATTACTGTGATACTGGAAACAAACAGAGTCATCCTATTGTTTTCGAGATTGCACCGAAGTACTGCATTTCAGACTCTTTTGTTGACTGTGAGGGCTACTCCAGTTCTTCTACGAGATTCTTGCCCACAGTAGTAGATACAATGGTCATCTGAATTAAATCCGCCCATTCTAGTCCATTTTAGTTCACTGATTCCTAAAATGTCAATGTTCACCATAAGGCCCAGCAATTCTACTTTTAGGTATATATACCAAAAAAATGAAAGTAGTAACTCAGATAGAAACTTGTATGTAATGTCCATTATTGAATTATTCACAATTTCCAAAAGGTAGAAACAAGTATCCAACAGATGAATGTATAAACAAAATGTGGCATATACATACAATAGAGTTGTACTGTATTGATGTATTTGTACAATTCAGCCACAAAAAATGCAGTTTCGATGCATGTAGATTAGACTTTGAAAACATTATGCTAAATGAAGTAAACTAGATGCAAAAGGACAAACATTATATTTAATTCTACTTAGGTGATGTATCTAGAAAAGACAACATCATTGAGACACAAAATAGATTGGAGGTTACTACAGGCTAGGAGAAAGGGGATTGGGGAGTTATTGCTTAAAGGTAACAGAGTTTCTATTTGGGTGATGAAAAAAATTCTTGAACTAGATAGTAGTGATGATTGAACAACACTGTGAATATAACTAATGCCACTAAACTGTACATATGAAGTGGTTACATGATACATTTTTATAATATACATTTTACCAGAATTAAAAACATTAATCATATAGTATACAAAACCTATTGAATTTACTTTAAATGATGAGTTGTATGTTATGCAGATTATATATTAATAAAGCTGTCAAAAAAGAAATATAAAGAAAAATTTTTCTATAATTTATCCAGGATTTAGTTGCAGCAGGAAGATTTTTGGAATACTTAGTCTGCCATATTGCAGAAGCAGAAGTCAAATTTCACCTATTCAATTGTGAAGTCTTCCTTATCTACCAGTCTAAGAGACCCACCACCAGCAGCATCACAATATAAGATCCAAGTGAGTAGAGCCTCATCTGTCTTGTTCACTGTTGTATCTCCACTAAGTTTAAAATGTCAAATATTTTAAAAAATATTATTGTAATATCTTGTAATAACAAGAGTAGAAAGAGTCTAAGAACCATGGTAATTAAAACTTAGTGGCATAATTAAGGATATTAGAGTACAATAAGGTGATTCTAGACTACTAATGACCATTAGCACCACTTATTAGAGAAAATCATAAGAAATAAAAGATTGACTTGTTTACTAAATTCTAGATCTATTTGTGTTCTAATTATATGCATTAAGAAACACAATGTCAATGCCCTCTCTGACTAAAGATCATTTCTTTAAGCACCTTAGTTACCCTATGGGTTTTACCTTTTCTCTCCCTTTCAACCATCAAAACATGCATTTCTTTTTTGTTTTTCAAGAAGTTTTATTCATGTATTTTTTTTCATTTTTAAAAAAATTATTAAAGTATAGTTGATTTACAATGTTGTGTTAGTTTCAGCTGGATAGCAAAGTGAGTCAGTTATACATATACATGTATCCACTCTTTTTTTTTTTTTAGATTCTTCTCCCATATAAGTCATTACAGAGTATTGAGGCGAGTTCCCTGAAAGATACTTGAAAAGTTCTTGAAGGCACTGAACATGATTTGCCTTGTGGTACCTTAGGGCTTCCTTGGTGGCTCAGTGGTAAAGAATCCACCTGCCAATGCAGGAGACATAGGAGGCTCGAGTTCGATCCCTGGATCAGGAAGCTCCCTTGGAGGAGGGCATGGCAACCCACTCCAGTATTCTTGCCTGGGATATCCCATGGGCAGAGGAGCCTCATGGGCTACAGTCCATGGGGTCGCAAAGAGTGGGACATGACTGAGCAAAGCACGGCACACCTTAGGAAACAGTGTGGACTGGCTGATTGTGCAGGGAGGGATTGATAGTCTCTTCCCACTATCTTGCGCCACCCTCTGGGAATTCTCTGCAAGCTAGTTTAACTACTATGGCAAATCATATTAAGGCTGACTCCCTCTTATCCTCCAGCACCAGATCTGACTTAATCTCTCTTCTTTTCCTGGTGAAGAGTGACTAGTCCTTAGAAACTCTTCTCACAGGTGTCTAGGAAGTAAAGTACCATGTGAAACTCCAGGAATAGATCACACTTCTGTCAACTGACTCCTTCCACTGGTCTTGGACTCAAAGTCAATGGTGACTTTTCATCCCACTTCATTCTAGAATTTCCCCCCGGAAAACCCAGTTAGACTGAAATCTAGGCAGCTAGATCTCAGCTGGGCTACTGGCACTCAAGGTTATTCTTTTCAACTTTCAAAATAATTTTTGAGTGGTGAGAGATCATAATGACCCCACATATCTTTTGGTTGTATTGCATTTGTCAAGTGATATCACCTCCATTACTTCATTTGGTTCATCAGCCTCATGTTTTATTAATGAAGCATGAAAGTCCATCAGGATTAAGCAACTTGTACAAGATCACATTGCTAGTGAGTTACAGAGCTGATACTAGAACTCCAGATTGCTTTTATTCTGCTACACTGGGTATCTAAGCTAGATGGCAAAGGTACTCATTTCCTACATGGGGAGAGAGAGGTAAGGAAATACAGTAGGGGATCCTGGATAGTATGAAAAAGACATGTGACCTGGGAAGGACAGCCATTGAAGACGACATGGGAAGGAATAAGACTTTATCCTCTGTTTTACCAGGCGCTAGTGTGATTTAATAACCTGAGAAAGGCTGTGCCAGATCCCCTGGAAGCCTGGCAACCCCTCAGTGCTAAAGGGTGTTTTTCCCTTAGCTTTTCTTTGCCATTTTCCGAGAGTCTCTGTGTCAGCTCCCGCTTGGGGCCTCACAGGGATGAGAACAGCTGCAGAGGCTCTGGAGTTGGGCTTCTGAGTCCATGCCCAAGACCGACACCTGCCCCTCCACAGGGCCCTGGGGACAAGTTGGCTCCGAGAAACAGGGACGAGACAGAACTCCATTCATCAGAGGGAACTGGGATGGAAAAACCCTGCCTGATCCCTTGGCACCACTAAGCTCTAAGGTTGGCCCTGAGCCCCACACAGCACCAGATTCTGTTCAGTAGGGTCAATTAAGAGAAGCAAGTGTACTTTTAGGGCCCACTGCAATTATCAATTGCATGTTAACAGTTATCTGGTGTCTACCAGGCACAAAGTAGAGTGGGAATATGGCTTTGGAATTAAATAGAGGAAGGAAGGGTTTGGGTTTTTTTTAATTAATTTATTTTTTATTGAAGGATAATTGTTTTACAGAGTTTTGCTGTTTTTTGTCAAACTGCAACATGAAACAGCCATAGGTATACATATATCTCCTCCCTTTTGAACCTCCCTCCCATCTTCCTTCCCATTCCACCCCTCTAAGTTGATACAGAGTCCCTGTTTGAGTTTCCTGAGCCATATATAATCTCCACCTTGGTTCTAAGGTTAAAGCTTAGACTTAACTTGAAATCTTCAATAAGTTGTTATCTCTCTGGGCCTCAGTTTCTTCTCCTATAAGGTGAGGATGCTGTTCTAGAGCCATTTGTGGTCTATGTTTCTTTTCTGTTATAAGCCTTTTTGAGAATTTGATGAAAACTATGAATTTTCCTCCCAGAAAAATGCATGCGTGTACAGAAATAGCTAATTTTGCACATAATATAGGGAGTTTAAGGATTTCCCTGTGGCCAATCTATAGACCTTAAGTTTAGAACCTCTGGACTAGTTGATTTCTGAGGTATCTTCTAGCTCTGACAGTCTACAAAACATTCCAGGTTGGACACGGTTAATAAGCAGAGACATCAGGGCCAGAATGCTGGCAGCTGTCATGGAATCCCAGAGGCTTAACTGTACCCCCCTTCCCAGGCTTCCTGAGACTCCAGTCCAAGGGAAGCAAAAGGATATAAGCTCATTCTCTGCAAACTTAGTCCAAGGGAAGCAAAGGGGTGCAAGCTGATTTACAGCAAACCATAGTCTGGAGTAAGCATCAGACAGTTGCCTCCCAGGATGCTGGAATTTAGCAAGGATACAAACTTTGTGGGAGAGTGTAGGCATGAGAGTTGTGGCTTCTAAATGTTCCTCTGCAGTTGGTTGTGGATAAGACAAAGAGAATGCATGGTGCAATTGGTAGGGAACAGATAGCTTGATTATTGATGCTCAGAGGTGGTGACTTAGGAGCTAACTCTCCACATGGCTGCACAGAATACTAACAACCAGAAACCTATTGCATTTTCTTCTATAACGTTCCATCCTTTATAAGTATATATTTTACTACAATAAAAAGTCAGGGGAGAAGTAAATAAAGAGATTTGGTGGGTATATCAGTCAGGATATTAATAAAAGCAAGCAAACAAACAAACACATGACATACTCAGAGTAGAGTAGAGTTTAATAAAGGCAACGAATTACAAAAGTATGGGCAGGGTATAAAGAAACCATAGGACATGCTGAAGTATCTCAGGACTAGTAATAATGGGATCCATTACCACCCTTAGAGCTGAAAGATAGAGGAGAGGTAATAGATACCAGAACCCAGGAGAGAACATGACAATTATACAAAGAGAGCTTCCTGATAGGAGCTGTGACCTTCAATGAAGTGATGGCCAGCACCCTTGCTGGCAGGGTACCAGGGAATAAACTTCACTGCTCTCCTCCTTGCCAATGTTTCCCATTGACCAAACACAACTGGAATTTTGGAGACAAGGGAGCCTGTTGATATGGGGCAGCCTCCAAGGGCACAGAGCATGGTGGAATAGGGTAGAAAGTGAGAGTAGATCTGGAGAGGAAGGCCTAGAGAGTAAGTCTGCTGCTGCAGGTAAGAGAAAAGAACTGTTATTATAGCCTTGACTATGACATCTATCCGGTGGGCACCGTGACACTTGGGGAAGGATAACTGAAGACGTGTGAACTATAATTAAGCGATAATACTAATATCATTTTGCATTTGTAAAAGCTCTTGCATGTTTCATGCTGCTTTCCATCCCGTTGTCTCTTTGGAACCATATAGTTACCATGTAGGCAAACGGGTAGTTCTATTTCACATGTGAGGAAACTGACGTTCAGCCAAGGTAAGGTGATTTGTAAGATCAAATATCTATAAAGAGGGAAAGAGACTAGAACCTAGGTTTGGACTCCCAGTCCAAGGCCATTTCCACTATACCCTGTCCACAAAACTGTTCTGACAGGGCTTCAGAGGACTCTTACTTCTGACAGACATGAAAATCCACCACATGAGCAAAAATGAGGAAAAAGAGTGCATAGACTTCTTCCTTACACTTTTATTTTTTTTAAAAAAGGTGGTAAGAAAAGAGGCTGAGTTGGAAGACAGAGAAGCAGGTACAATATTCTTTGCAAGTATTTCCCAGAACAGAGGTTCTTAGACCTAGTTCTTACCAAATGACCCCAGTCAAAGTTCTCTAGCCTCTCTCCTTTATTCCTAGCCTCTGGGTGTTCCACCTCATCAGTTATATACTTCCACTGTAAATGATATGGTTGAATGAAAGTAAAAAGAAATGGAAATGAAGAAATTAAGTTCAAGGTAAAATGAATACAGGAACTTAACATGTTTTTCAGAATTCATTTGCAAAACATATTTTCACATTTGTCCCAATTTGCATGTAAACCAGGAATGAAAACCATGAGGAAATCTACCCTTCAGTTTGTAATTAAGTAGGATTTCAAGAAAATTCTGAGGGCTCAATATTCTTAGGAACTGCAATAGTGCCTAATGGGAGAGATGAGCCTGGCACTGGATGTGAAAGAACATCTGTTGGGATTAACTTCCCAACATATCCTTATACCTGCTACCTTAGATTTCCTGCTCTGAAGATAATTTAGAAGTCTGTGGACCCTAGAAGGCTTCAGACCAAAAAGCTTTCATAATCCATAGCTTCGAGAGCAGTGGTTCTCAACCAAGGGCCATTTTATCTCCTCCTAACTCCCCAAGGAACATTGGACATTATCTGGAGACATTTTTGGTTGTGACAGGTTGGATGGATGCTACTGACATCTAGTGGGTAGAGGTCAGAGATGCTGCTAAATATCGTACAATGCACAGAACAACGCCACACAACAGAAGAACTATCCCTGCACCAAACATGTCACTAGTACCAGAGTTGAGAAACCATACTCTAGAATATTTCTTGACAGTCAGGGAAGCACCTTTGCTGTGACCACCACACTCTCCACTCCCCACCTGTAAAGATGGCTTCCTTACTCCCACCTATGTATCTCAGGCTGGCCACTCCCTAAAATCAGTTCAATTTTAGCAGCCTTCTGGGTGAAAGCCGAATTTATCTCATTTCCTAGAGTGGTATTGTTGTTGTTACCATTGTTCATTGCTGTTTAGAGTTTTTGACACTTGGCCTTGCTTTAACCCCAGTAAGAAGCTTATTTCCTAGTTCCTAACTGTTTTTTTGGTTAATGACTCACAGCCTGCCTAGACCTCTGGTTTTTGCAAAGTTCTTGGCTCTTCTAGTCCTGGCATCCTTCATAGGCTCTGAGGTCCAGCTTCATCCATGGTTCCAGTACAACACTGCCTTTACTCATTCCATTCTGGGACACCAAATAGGGTTTGGACTGGTAATTACACTAGACCTGCTGCCTCTTGAATCTGTGTGAGAAAGTTGCCAACTCCAGGAAGGAAAAGACTCAATGAAATATCAGCAAGAGGTCCTCTTGCCATAACTGTCAAAGAAAGCTGTAAGAGAAAGAGAAGATGTACTCTGGGACAATATATTTCAGAAGACTTCTGTGTCAGCTGGCTTAAGCAGAGACAGAAAGATGTCCTACCCAATGTTGTTTGAAATGTATTTAAGTGTGTACTTCACATTTGAAGGAAAAAAAGCTAAGGATAAATTGATACCCTACAGTTGCTATAATGTCTGATTTGACAACTTCTCAAATGTCATCCTCATAGGACTAGAAAGGAGTATAAAGAAGGAATTTGAAACAATATAAAAAGTATGAGGATTATAACCATGAAGACAGTAGCACTATTTGCTGTTTTCTTAACAAACCTCCATTCCTGAATTTTGAGACTTGGGGTGATATTGCACCAAGGGATTGACTTCTAGTTCTGGTTCAGTCACACGTTGCAGTGTGATCATGAGCAAGTCACTTATATACTTTATACCACAGATTCCTCATCTGAAAAATGAAACTAATACTACTTTGACTGCTTCATAGTGGGTTTTTTTCAAATTCAGAACAAAAAGAGAAAGTGTGTAAGAAAATGCCTTGAAAAGCACTAATGCTATATGAATGCAAATTATTATAATTATTTTGCAAAAGCTGTGTGACCTAAGGGGAAATAAGGTAGGGCCAAGAAAAGTTGGCAAAATTTAACACAACATGGTAAATCAACTGTAGTTTAATAAAAAGAAAGTTTAAAAAAAGAAAAGCTGGTAAAGTAAATTAGGTTTTGGCAAAGAAAGAAACAAAAAACAGAGACAGATAGACAAAAAGAGACACCCTACACGAACTATCTTCACCCTATTTCATAGAACTCAAGAACTAGAAGGAAAATCCACTGTCTTTCTCTGCCCTTATAGAGCACTTCACTTTCACATTCTGTGCATAGTAGTACCTACCTTCTTTCATAAAATCTCTGCAATAAAGGACTCCCCAAAATTATTTGGCAATACATTCCAGAATCAACCCTTCCGTCAAAAAATTGTTCTTTGTTCTGACCGTGTTTACTTCCTGAATAGCACTCACTGAGTGCTTGTGAGAAGGCAGCCACCGTGGTAACTGTCAGGGATACAGAAAGCAACAGACACAGCTCCCATCCTCAAGGAGCTGCTAGGCTGGTAGACATTTTTGGGTTGAGTCCCTTCTGTCACAATTTAGTTCTCTTCTTGCATCTGACCTACATTTAATGGCCTGAAAAATTGACTTTTGGACCTTGTTTATACAAGCATCTAAACTGCTTAGCCATTCCAAGTTTTGACTCATACCAATTGCTTTTTGAGTCTGTTAAGATTGCGAATTTACACAATTAAATTAGTTTCCCTTAAGAATGGGGGATATCATCCAAGTCAAATGTACTGGCAAGGAACGCCAACTGGTTGCTGGGAAAGCATCAGTTGCCTGCAAATTTCTGATAAGCTAAATCATGCTAGAGTGTTCATAGCTTAATAGTGCATCCCGCCCAGCCTCAGAGGTAATGCCTAGAGAGGACCATAACTGAACCCTAAGGAATAAAGCTCTAATAGTAGACAATTCATACTCCTTAAAATCTGCTGAAAGATATTTGAGGGCTTTTGATGGTCCCTTGAAACACTCTCTTCATGTAAACTATCTTTAAAGTTGTTTCCACCTTCTTCTTGCCATTCACCTTCTCATTACACAAATCACCATTTTTTTTAATGAGCCAAATTGGTTCAAACTCAGCCAAAAGTCAAATGCATAAAGAAGTAAGGCTTATACCCATGCTAAATGAGTGCTTCTATGACAACCCTCAAGGAAGCCAGGAGACAAAATGCTTCTCTCAAGATACCCAGGAGGAACAGCCGGTGAAAGTCCTGTATTCTCCCCCTCCTCACAAAAAGGCTTTTCTTTCCCTTCTTCAAATCCATTCCACCTCCCACACAGAGAGGCAGGACTAGTGGCAAGTTTAAGCAGGAATGCAAATTGAGGGATGTGTACAGGAAGACAGAAATAGACTGTATAAAATGGCAGCCCGTGTGATCGCCTGGAAGGAGCTCAACTCAAACCTTTCCACTGAGAGCAAAGCAGCTCCTGTTTACATTTGTCCCTTGCATGAGCTGCTGGGATCAGGAATCAGGCTTTCAATGGTTTATGGCAACAGGGCACAGCCCCTTAGAGGGCTGAAGGCCCACTTCTCACTGTACCTCTGACCAAATAAGTGGTAAGATTCACACTGACAGGGACAAGAACCTGAGCTAGGCTGAACCTGCATGATAAGATTTCCCAGTCCAAATAAAAATCAGACTTGCTGCAGCTTCTGCAAAGCAACCACAGTGCTGGGTGGGGAGACAAGCTGCAGTCTCCGCAATGTCATTTTCTTTGTGTGTACACAGATCAAGGGTCATTTAACTAATCCATAGTTGGAACAGAGAGTTTAGATGAATTTCATTTTCCGATCATTGAAGGTTAGCCTTTTTAAAAATTCGCTTATATTTTGGTTCCTATTTTGTTCAAGAAAAGGCTTCTTAAAAAAAAAAAAAAAAAGCCTGAACACCAGATTTTGGCTATTTGCCACTCTCTTATTAAGGTGGTGGTTTAGTCGCTAAGTCATATCCGACTCTTGCAATGCCATGGACCAGGCTCCCACTAGGCTCCTCTGTCCATGAGATTCTCCAGGCAAGAATACTGGAGTGGGTTGCCATTTCCTTCTCCATGGGGTCTTTCTGACCCAGGAATCAAACCCAGGTTTCTTGCATTGCAGACAGATTCTTTACCAACTGAGCTATGAGGGAAGACTTATTAAGGTAGAAGATTTTACAAAATTACTGCAACATCTTTAAGATCATTTCTTTGTCTCCTCTCAGTGTCTAGCACAGGACTGGACACATGGTAGGTTCAGAAAAAATCTGTTGCTTTTAGTATTCTAATGAATCATCATTTTACTGTACTTTTTGTGTGTATCTACATAGCTGATATTCTCTTTTTCACATATATACAGCTGAAGTGTATCTATTATTAACCTAATATCTGCAATTTCTTGAAACCATTTTGTTTATTTTCTCTGTCACTAACAGTCACTGACCTAGGTCCTCATCTGGAACTCAAGGGCAGATGTGCATTTTTCTGGTCATTTTTGTGCTGAGGTTACACTTTAGCCATCCAAATTCAGCTCAGAGGAGACAAACTAGAGCAAGAGGAGAATATGGAGCCAAGAGAAGGGGAAGGGAAAAGAGACAGGAAGAGCCATCTGAAATGCTTGCTGGGCCAAGGTTCAGAGAAAACTGCCTCCCTAGACTTGGCTGTCTTTCTAGGCCAGGCCTCTGTCAATAACACATTTATTGGCCATCCTGACTTCAGCCTCTGATTTGCCCAATTCAAATAGACATTTTCCAAGAAACAGCTCTCCTAGTCATGGCCCCTGACCATTACAAACAATGCTGTTGAAAGGTCCGAATGAAAAGGGCCATTTTCTCCAAATGAGTCACCACCACCTGGAAAGTTCTTGGAAAATGGAAGAGGCGCCAGAAGACTAAAGACGAGAAAATGTTGTCCTACTTTTTAAAAGGGCAAGAAGTATATCTCAGAAAATACAAACCAATAATTAACTTGATGTTGGTACCCAGAAAAAAATATCTTAAAAGGGTTATTAGAATATTGTTTGTGAATACTCAAGAGAAATTATGATAGTAGACACAAACAAGGGTTGACACAAGCTATGCCGAGTTTACTTTTCTTTTGATAAAGTAGATATCTCAGGGTGTGGATGCAAAAATACATTTAAAAACATACTTGAGTACTGACTATGTCCTGGGCCAGGGTTGGCAAAACATTGCCTCCTGAGCTCATGGCTCATGCCTCACAACACTCTTGTACTGAGTTCCTACCCAACCTCACAGTCTTCCTCAGTAGACAGTCACCACAGTCCACCTGCTGACCCGGGCTCAGGTCCTGGGGATGCAAAGAATATATAAGACCTGAAGGAATTCATAAAATAGCAGAGGCAGTATGTTATTCAATACAATACATGTATGTATAGAAATGGGGCCTGTCAACATTGCTTAAAGGATGAATTCAGACAGAGTAACATTTCACAGTGCTCAGTCCTTCAGTCATGTCAACTCTTTCTGACCCCATGGACTGTAGCCCGTGAGGCTCCTCTGTCCATGGGATTTTCCCAGCAAGAATACTGTAAGTAGATTGCTATTTCCTCCTCCAGGGAATCTTCCCCACCCAGGGATCGAACCCACATCTCCTGTGTCTCTTGCACTGTAGGCAGATTCTTTAGTGCTGAGCCACCAGGGAAGCCCCAGCACTTCACAGAGGAGGTAGCAATTGAAACGGGTCTCAATAGGTGAATAGGAATTCTCCAGGTAAGGGAGGAGAAATGCCACAAAAATAAAATGTGAGTTTGCAGTTTTTGAAGTTAGGGCTTGGTTATGTATTTGTTGGTAAATTGAAGAACTGGGGGTTGAATATCAGTACAAGTTATAATCTTTTTTCAAGGGCCTTGCCAAAAGAGATTGATGTTGGATGACAGAATCAAGATTTAGAAAAAAGTTTAAAGGCAGGACTGATGGGCCAAAACAAAGGATTTCTAACACTCCGTTGAGTTCTAGGAGAGAGTATATTTAAGACATTTAATAAAATTCCACGTTTAAATCTCCAAATTCAACAGTATAAGATGAAACAAAATGGATATTAACAGTGGCCCTAGGATTTTAGTTAATCTTAAGTACACCATGAGAAATGCTGGACTGGAAGAAGCACAAGCTGGAATCAAGATTGCCAGGAGAAATATCAATAACCTCAGATATGCAGATGACACCACCCTTATGGCAGAAAGTGAAGAGGAACTAAAAAGCCTCTTGATGAAAGTGAAAGAGGAGAGTGAAAAAGTTGGCTTAAAGCTCAACATTCAGAAAACAAAGATCATGGCATGTGGTCCCATCACTTCATGGGAAATAGATGGGGAAACAGTGGAAACAGTGTCAGGCTTTATTTTTTGGGGCTCCAAAATCACTGCAGATGGTGATTGCAGCCATGAAATTAAAAGACGCTTACTCCTTGGAAGGAAAGTTATGACCAACCTGGATAGCATATTCAAAAGCAGAGGTATAACTTTGCCAACAAAGGTCCGTCTAGTCAAGGCTATGGTTTTTCCAGTGGTCATGTATGGATGTGAGAGTTGGACTGTGAAGAAAGCTGAGTGCTGAAGAATTGATGCTGAAAAAATGATAATGGACTAACATATTATGTGTGGTTTTTTTAGACAATAAAAAGCAATGAGTTTCTTGCTTGGGAGATGCTCAAAGTTTAAAAGATAACTTACAATAAGAAGAGGTTTTATTTTGCATGGTAAATGAAACTAGGTGATGAGTAAAGTCTTTGACCCGAAAACGTTTCATGCTTCTAAGAGGGGAAATTGTCAGTATCTTTAAAATAGCTAGACTTCAAACTCTTGCTTTCGTTTCTACACCTTTTGAAGTTTGGTTTTGTTAATTTCAGCTAAGCTCTTAAACTGTTATTATAAACCCAATCTTCAGGTCCATTGGGAACTATCTCCTTATAAAATGTGAAACATAAACCAATCCCAAATACCCAGCTAAGGAAATAAACAAGTTATTTTCCATCAAAGGTTCATTTGTAGCTTCTTGTTTCCTCTATAACTGATTTCAAATCATTTGTACCTTTCATTTACAGCAAAATTTACAGCTACAATACACAATGCTAATCCAGGGTTTACCCTTATCATAGCTGACTTGTTTTTGTCCCTCAGTGAATGACGGCAAACATAAGCATGAAAATGAAATTAGTGATAACCAAGCCAACTGCTTTATCTATGTCTTGAGTTTAAGGGATTAGCAATGGTCTCCCTGGAAATCTCTGGGTTTTATGAAAAAGAGGTATTCCAGTTAGTAGCAACCATGGAGCTGCTGTGGTAAAAACATTCATGATTTCAGCTTGCTCTTTATTTCTGTATCAGGAACCTGGGTCATATGGGAAAGGCTAGGGATTCAGGTAGAATCCTCTTTTTTCTGTCAATGGGACAGAAACATAAGAAAGGCCTTGCAAGAATTCACAGTAATAGATAAGAGGTCAAGAAAAGGATTGTGGGAAAAGAACAGGGTTTGAAGAGGTAAAATGGAATGGTTGAGAAGAGGTGGAGAAAGCATCATTACCTTATAAGAATTCTCTAGAATCAAAGTTTGAGTCAAAGTTTGTTCAAAATGCCATCTTTGTTCCATTTCTAGCATCTGCATTACCTTTCATCCTTTTCTCTTTCTATGTCAATTCTCTTTGAGAGACACTGAGTGATATTTTGGCAGACTTTAGGAGCAATTGTGATACAATAAATGTACTGGTATGTCCTTGTTTCAATTTTAATGTAAATATAGTTCCCTGGGGTATTCAGTCCCTACCTCCACTGGCCATCTCAGCTATACAACTTGAAGGCACAATTTTACCCTTAGGCCCCAAGGAGCAAGATAGGCTTGTGCCTGCTAATGAGCATTTGTTGTGGAGAAAACAGTGGTGTTGAGATCACAGGAAAATAGAAAACTATCAAAGGTAGGCTTCATTCTCGATCACTCACAACATTCCTAGATGAAAGCACTATTGACAAGTTAGGGGATGACTGTGGCAAGTGCGTGCGTGCTTAGTCACATCAGTCGTGTCTGATTCTCTGAGACCCCATGGGCCACGGCCCGCCAGGCTCCTCTGTCCACAGGATTCTCCAGGCAAGAATATTGGAGTGGGTTGCCGTTTCCTTTTCCAGTGATAAAGTATGAAGTGAGTGAAGTGAAGTTGCTCAGTCGTGTCCAACTCTTTGCAACCCCATGGACTGTAGCCTACTAGGTTCCTCCATCCATGGGATTTTCCAGGCAAGAGTACTGGAGTGGGTTGCCATTTCCTTCTCCAGACTGTGGCAAGGGACAGCCTTATACAAAGGCAGACTCACAGGGTGAGATGTCTCCCTGGGATGAGAGTAGAGAGATGGTAAGATGCCGTACCTTTGAAAAATGCCTCTTCCCACGTGTGTGTGCATGCTTAGTCCCTCAGTCATGTCTGACTTTTTGCGACCCCATGGATTGTAGCCCACCAGGCTCCTTTGTCCATGGGATTTCCCAGGCAAGAATACTGGACTGGGTAGCTATTTCCTTCTCCGGGGGGGGGGGGTCTTCCTGACTCAGGGATCAAACCTGGGTCTCCCACATTGCAGGCGGATTCTTTACTGTCTGGGCCACCAGGGAAGCCCCTGCCTCTTCATATACTCCTGCCTGAATACCTGGCTTTTCTTCATTTTAAAAACATCAGAATCACAACTTTTTGGCTTTTTAGGTCAAAAAATTATATTTAGCACCTATATGGTAGATGCCATGCCAAGTGCCAGGGGTACACTGATGAACAAAAACAGACATGGTTTGGGCACTCACGTTACTTACATGCTGGTAGGGCAAACATATTGATCAAATGGCTACCCAAACAAATGGAAAATTACAACTGTGGTAAGGCTACCAAGGTGAGCTACATGACGCTTATACAAAGGAACATAATTTACACTACTTGTCTACCTATCTATCTTCTTATCTGACTCCCCCATCCCCTGCCACTGACTTAGAAAAGAAGACCATCACCATAGTAGTTGATGGTAAGGAAGAACTTAACCGGCCTAAACTCAGACAAAGGTGCAGAAGTCCTTCCCCTTCCCCTAATACCTCTTTGGAACTGGTGAGAACATCTGCTCCATCACAGATACAAGCCAACTGGGAGGCTGATAAGGCAGAAGATGCCATGTACATGTGAGACAGGAGGATGTTAGTCAAGCAACATGTTGGTAGTGGTGATTTGAATTGGTTTGTATTCACAGTCCCCTGGCAAAGATCAGGACCCCAGTGGACAGAGTAGGAGGGTGTGTGGGATAGAGCAACCAAAAGAGCAGAGAGGCCCACTCAAGAGCCAGTTTTGCCTGAGACTCTGGAACCCCCATTTGGTGATCTTGAAATTCACTAGGACTAATCATTCATCTTCTTCGCCACAAGGGCCATAGCTTACAAGCACTCTGGTTTCAAATAATACTCGAGTCTTGAAGATGCTGTACATCTAGTTTTATTCCTTAGTATGTATCAGATGTTATACTTTTCCTACTTTTCCTTGCCACATCTCTTTCAGTTTATGCCTGAGAGTGGGCAGGAAACTCGTTGATACAACTACTTATTGGGAGTGGGCACAATCACCCAACCCCATCTTTGGTTTTCTCATGTGGGCTAGACAACAGATGTTCTTAATGAAGATTAACTGAAATTTAATGGTCCTAATTGCCATTTGCACGGGCAGCAGATAACATTCAGTTCACACGCTGCCTTTCATGCTCCTTTATGCTTCGTCACATATCAGATTTGTATTTGACTGGAGCGAATCTGACTGGCAGTACCTGCTGGCTATTCAGTATCAAGATGCTGGCATAGCAAAGGCTCACAGTCCAGGGAAACACAGAACTGTGGTGAGAATGGGCTTTGCTAATTTGTTTCCTAATATAGCTATGCTCTTGAATTCTCAGTAATGGCAAAAAGGGGTCATTTTGGTCTGGGTGGGATTTAGGATCTGTGTTAGGGAGGAAGGACAGACAAGACACTTGGTAGACTGATTTCTGTGTTTTTGTGCAACCTGATCCTGCTCTCTTCTGTTTTTTAAAAAAAACTATTGGAAAGGTCTTATAAAAGTGAGCAAGGGATGTGAACATCACTGAGGAGAATATATGATAGATTCAGCAAATACTTGAGGAAGATGCTCCATCTCAGCAGTAACAAGAGAAATGCAAATTAAAACTAAAACAAAAGAATTACACTATTTCTCAACTATCTGATTGGCAAACATGAAAAACAAACTGTTGGGTTGGCCAAAAGTTTCATTCAGGTTTAAACCCAAAAAATATCAAGTGTTAGTGAGGTTTTCAGGAAATTAAATTTGTCAGCTCTCTGGAAGGCAATTGGTTGTAACTGATAAAATTTTAAATGTGTGTTTTTTCCATAACCCAGCAATTTTTATACCCTTTTGGAAACCCTGGCAAGCATGTTCAAGGAGACATGTACAATGCAGCATTTGTCATAATAACCCCAGACTGGAAGCAAACTAAATGTTATTTAGTAGGGAAATAGATAAACTATAGAATACTATGAATCCGTAAAAACCAATGACACAGTAGATGTATTTCCATAGTTACATACAATATATGTATAAAAGTATAGATAAAGCTCTGAAAAGTTGTAGCCACAAAACTGGTTATCTCTGGGAATGGGTCTGAGGTGGAAGAAACCAGATTGGTCAAAGACATCTTCACAGTTTTATCTGTAATACTGTAATATTTTACAAGCACAATGTGTCCAGATATTATTTATGTAATTAAAAATCAATTTAAAATTTAAAAGCAATATAGTTATGTTAGAGAATTTACAGACCAGAGAAAAGAAAAAAATATGCCTTATCCTGCCACCTAAACATTCCCCTATGATAACTATGATGTGTATCCTTCCAGTATCTTTTTTTTTTTTTTCAGGAGATATGGCAGGAGCTTGGACAACAGAGAAGAGATGGGTGTGAGGCATGAGAAATGAGAATAGAGCCTGATGAGACTGATCCTGACAGTTCAGACCTGAGTGCCAGGGCTTCAAAAATCCAGTTGCCTGTGAGTTTAGAACGGCACTTTCATTCGGACTGGCAGTTTTGTCCCTGGAGAGGATGCACCATTCTTGGAAGTACTGAAATACCAGGCTGATGCTTGGAGTGGATGGAGCAAGCTCCTATTCCAAGTCCCTGCTCCAAAAATCCATTTAATATACTGTCCTCAGATAGAGGACGTATCAGGTATTAAACTCATAAGAGCAGATACTACACTTGATCTTATTCAAAAGACTGAGAAGTGATCCAGTATCTTTTTAATATTTCATATAGTTGTGATCTATAACCTGTATCTTGTGCCTCTAATACAGACATCTGAGTTGGATAATTTTCTGCTGTGCGGGGCTGTCTTGTGCATTGTAGGATGTCTAGCAGCATCCTCAACCACTATCCACTAAATGATAGCAGCACTCCCACAGTTGTGACAATCAAAAATATGTCTAGACATTATTAAATGGCCCCTAGCAAAATCGGCCCTAGGTTGAGAACCATTGATTGAATACATCATTAGCATAATGTCATGAAATTAATCTTCATAACCTATCCTACGTTTCCAAACTTAAATCCAGTGAGTTGTCTCTATTCTGTTCTCAGCTCCCTGGCCTGTGGATTCCAACCCTGGCCTTTAGAACTTGACCTTGCTCTCTGACTGCTCCTTTTCTAGGTAAGTTGATTTGGGACTCCTTAACCCAGAACTGTACTCTGACTTATCACCACTAAAGCAATTAGACAGTAAAAGCCAAGTCTCTTCCCCTGACATCTGTGGACTAATGTTCAGCTCATGGGACAGGGAACAGGGATAGCAATCAGGAAACCCAATAAGACTGTAGAAAGTAATCAGTCCAGAGACACAGCTGTGGGTCAAAACCACTGGGCTAAGGGCCAAGGCTGAGAAGAGGAAGCCAACTAGATTTTACCCCAGAATCAGCTCTCAGAACAATCAGAAGCATGGTTCCCTGGCTAACAATGCTTAACTCTTCCTGTCTGTTTTACTTAGATATTTTCCAGGCCCCCAGGGCATAATCAATTCAGAGACCATGGAAGGGATGGCATCTGTGCTTATATTCCAAATCGATAAGGAGAGGTTAATGCCAGAAGTCATGCTTACTCTATAAAGACACATTTACTAAGCACCACGTATCAAACATTGCTAGGTGTTGAGGGTGCCAAAATGACTCTGAATTGCTTTTGTCTAAAATCTGTTTGCCACGTGATTGCCAGAGAAAAACATCTCTCAGGAATCAAAATGTAAAACTAGTGAGAGCTCCCTTCAGTGTGAGCCCTTAATTAGATCACGTATCACCAGTATTTCACTTTGCCTCTTACAAGGGCCTGGGGAGTGAAAATTGCATTATGAGGTTCTGTGGCTCCAAGACCCCAATTCAAAGAGAGGACTGAGTTCATTTCCAGAGCATAGGGAGGGTGGTATCAGATTTCATCCTGTTAGCTCACAACATGGAAATTGGAATTTCCTGCTCCCTACACTCCAAAAGAGCTCGTGTGGCCCAGGTTTCTGCAGCTCTGAGTGAAGTTGGAGGAACCTCCTCTTGTGTCCCTCTCTGTCTGGCCCCTCACTCCGGTGCCCCAAGGGAGTGCAGACAGGTTGAGCACTTTATTTCCTCAGGGGCTGGATCACTTCCCTGTCTGCCCATCTGGCCTTTTCCTGACAAGATGTTCCCTGACAATTTGAGATCTGCAGACACAAAGAAAACAGAGCCAAATGAGACTGACCCTGGTGTGAAATCTGGAAAGATGATAAAATATCCTCGTAGCAGGAAAGAGAACGTGGCAGGATATGCCTTGTAAATAACCCACTGTCTTCTACAGAGCGAGATGAGTTCAATTAGGGGAGTTTCCACAATGCTTTCTTGAAATTTGGGGGTTTATTGTACCCAGGGTCAGTCGCAGGCCAAATGCTGGACTGCCTCCAGTTGGAGTCCAATAGAGATAATTCCTTGCTGTGAAATACATATTTAATAACTCTACTGAATGCCTATTTCCTTTGTCTTCTTGTAGTCTTTCCTTTGTCCTAGGTTTCTCTTGCACTAATGGGGCCTAAGGGAGTCACAAATAACAATGTGCTGTGTAGTAGATTACTCAGTGGCTGCTGGCAGCAGGTTCACAATACTGGGTCCCAGTAATAGCCCCTTCTCAATTTATATTTCCAAGTCCAAGAATTACTGGTCACAGTAATCAGGGGAAGCTTAGAGCAAAACTGAGAAAAAGACCAATTTGTTTTGTTAGCCCCCAAACTCCTAGTTGTCATTCTTTTCCTAGGACAGCCATTCTTTTCCTGAGTTGAACAAGCCATCCTGTCCTGCTCCTAAGACCCTTTATTTATAGCAAGATGTAAACATAATCTTGCTAAATAGCTAAATGCATTATTTTTCCTTCCAAGGCATTTCCAAGACATAAGTTGGAGGATGAGAGAGCTCATTATTACATTCAAAATCATACTATTGATACTTGCATGTTCAACTCGCATGAGCTCAGCCGTAGGAATAGGGGATCTAGGTCCCACGCCCTGTCATTTCTGTTTTCTCAAACACATTTATTGAAGTCATTTACTGAAGTGACCCTGCCATTTATGTTTCATCTGTGACGTGGCAAACTATTAAAATTACAGTGGGTTCATGGAAAGCCACATGTGGAGAGACAGGGGTTCTCCCTCTGTGGTTTTGGAACATTTAGCCACCAGGCTATATGAAATAAGTGTGGTTTTAACATTGCCTCTTCCAAAACCATAGTCTCCATTTCAATGAAAAAAAAAAAAAAATCCATTTTTCTCAGGCCTCAGGTCCTGCAGCTCTCTGTGGAAAACAACAATGGTCCAAGTGGCCTGATTGAATTTAAAGGCCTTCCAGAACCACAGGGTAGTGCCAAACCCTATGCTTTATTAATTATGCCATGATTATTTTATCTTAGGGGACCTGACTCTTTTTGTTCACTACATTTGAATATTTCCTAGCTCCTATCAATCTAATGTTGGAACATGTTGATAACAGTTGGGGTTACTGGCAACTGGATTCAAGAGAGTAGATATGAATTTATGGAGAATTTAAAATTGAAGAATCCTGATTACTACCCTGTATCTCTTGTTTCCATGTGTGGATGGAAACCATCTTTCTCCCTTACATGAGGTTCTCCAAGGTTCCCCTGAAAGTGAAAAGTGAAAGTGAAGTTGCTCGGTTGTGTCCAACTCTTTGCAACTCCATGCTCCTCTATCCGTCCATGGGATTTTCCAGGCAAGAGTACTGGAGTGGGTTGCCATTTCCTTCTCCAGGGGGATCTTCCCAACCTAGGGATCAAACCTGGGTCTCCCACATTGTAGGCAGACCCTTTTACCATCTGAGCCACCAGGGAAGTCCACTAAGGTTCCCCTGGTTATTTCTTAATCTGTATCTCCTAATTTAATTCATATATTTATGTATTTTTATAACAGCTTTATTGAGAGATAATTCACATGCTATACAACTACCCATCTGAAGCACACAATTCAGTGGGCTTAACATAGTCACAGAGCCGCGCAACCATGACCATAATCAACTTTAGGACACTTCCATTGCTCCAAAAAGAAACCTTCGGGATTTCCCTGGTGGTTCAGTGGGTAAGACTCTACACTCCTAATGCAGGGAGCCCAGGTTCAATCCCTAGTCAGGGAACTCGATCCTACATGCTGCAACTAAGAGTTTGCATGCCACAAAGAAGACTGAAGATCCTGCATGCCACAAATAAGACCCAGTGCAGCCAAATAAATAAATAGATAAAAATATTTAAAACCAAACAAAAGAAACCTTGTACCTATTAGCAGTCACTCTCAAAATCCCTCCAACTTCCCCAGCCCTAGGCAACCAATCTATTCTTTCTGTATACTAGTTCCATATATTTTAACAAGAACTTTTAGAAAACTTGTATTATCCAAGGGAATGACTCCCAAAGGGGTACTTTCTGGTGTGTGGCAGGTCCACGAAAGGAAGCGTGTGGCACAGTGGTGGCCCTATGGCTGGCACATGTCAAATCGCACACATTTCCAAGAGTCAAAGGTAGTGGGAAGAGGAGCCCTGATAGCTCAAGCCAGCACAGCTGGAGGATCCCCCTCTTTGGCCCAGTTTCTTCTTGTAGGTCCTGGAGTCTTCAATCCTTTACCACGAAGCTTCCTTTCTGAAAATGGAACAGGTAAAGTGCCCCCCAAATGCCCACCACATACACACTCACCCTGCTCCAAAGATTTCTAACAAGAAACATTTTAAATGATCCTGCTGCCATCCAAGGGAGAAGAAGTATATTTTGGGAAGATGCATCCAGTTTAATGATACTCATTCACATAAAAAGATACCAAAGGGCATTCCTTTCTGACCTTGAAGAGGTTCATGGCAGTGTTCTGCCCCAGTAGATACTTTCCTTTGTTGTTCTAATAGCTATCTATAGAGCTATGTATAACTTGTCAATTGGTTCAACAAACATATTTTGGGCATCTACTTTGAGCTTGATACTGTGCTGGGTGCCAGGCAAATGAAAATGAACAAAACAAACCATTTTTACAAATCCAGCCTAGGTGTGCCTGCCTTTTACGGAAAATTCTGTCTATTCTCCAAAAGGTACCCCAGAGCAAAATGTATCTCTCTTTTTGGCTATGCTTAGTTCCTGAACGTATCAACCAAATTAGTCTTTGGTTTAAGACTTTGATGGCCCTGCTAAATGGCAAGAAATCACGTTAATCTATTTTCAGCCATTACTCCTTAGTCATTTCTCAGAATAACCAAACCCTCCCTGAGCAGAGCCTTGAGGGTATGGAACTCTAGCTCAGTGGCATTTGGTGGAGGGAGAAAGAGGGAAGTTACAGGTCCTTGATACTCAATATGTGGTCCATGGAACAGCAATAATAGCATCACCTAAAGGTTTTTCAGAAGTGCAGAATCTCAGACCTCACCTCAGACTTCCTGAATCAGAAGCTGCACTTTCACAATATTCCTATTTGACTCATAGGCACTTCTGAGAAGCACGGGTCTACAGCAGAGTTTTTCAGCCTTAGCACTACTAACATTTGAGACCAGGTAATTCTTTCTTGCAGGGGGTGGGGGAACTGTCCTATGCATTAGAGTGTTTATTAGTATCCCTATACCTACTGGATGCCAGTAGCACCCCTCCCACCATGTTGTGACAAACAAAACTATCTCCAGGCATTGCCAAATATCCCATTGTTGGGTGGGGAGGGGGGAATAGATCACCTCAGATTGAAAACCGCTGGTCTATAGCATGCTTTATTAATTTTCAGTCATTCAAGTATAACCTTCAGAATTTTTTCCATCTCCACATACACTTTTTAAAAAACTATTTTTTGCTCATAGAAATTAACCTAAATAGTAATAGTGATGAAATAATAGGACAGATGTGCCATTTTTTCTAGTACAACTAAAGCCAAATATAACGATTAGAATTTGAAATGCTTATCTAGGAAACCCATAAATATATCATGCATCATGGGTGGAATGTCTACCAACTTTTAGAAAACCCTGGCCCTGAGTACAGTTGTGGAGTAGGGCAGGTCCAAGGCATTGGACAAATTTGGGTTGCCAGGAATGTTAACAGGATGTATAGTGCTTAGAAGTAGAGAGAAGCCATTAAAAGCAAATTTGTTTCTCTACTCAACTTTGTTTCTGGCCAGGCCAAAGTAGTAGGTTTAGCTATTAGAACATTACACCTACCTATATTTTGGAGACTCCAAGAGTAGCCGTTTTGACTTGATCTAGCATACGGCTAATTTCATTTCCCTCCAAACTACTGGTGACTACACTGGTTCCCCAAATGATTCCACTATAGTCTGACACAAATTTCACACAATGCTTCTTTGGCCATATGTCAGTCTAATTAAAGAGTCTTTGCTTCTCCTGGCAGAACTGCCTTTCATATTCAGGGGAGATAATAATCCCATCTCTCAGTTACATCAATGATAAAATGACCTGGTTCACTGCTTCTCAGCTGAATCAACAGTCTGCGACCCCTGGCACATTGATTGCAGAAGGAAATATTTTTATGTGACTTTAACGTATGGGTCATTTACAACATGAGTTCCTTCCCACATAAAAGCCATTATAGATCCATGAAACTTGAACAGGGGGAAGGCAGAGAGGGGGAGGTGATAGAAAGGGAAAGAAAGGGGAGGTGAGACACAGAGAGAGAGAGAGATAGAGAGAGAAAAAAATTCTATGTAGGGTTGGCAGCAAATACATGCTCAGTGCACTTAGGAAAGCCCATAGGCTGAAACTCTGGAATCCTGGGGTTTCTGCTCCTCTAGAAGAGACCTAAATGATGCTTGTTGATAACACAATCCCCCACCAGCTCCTTAAAAACAAGAGGCGGCAAGACAAGAGCTAAAATCCAAGCAACTTTGGGCTCACTTTTCTATGATCCCACAACCTGTGTTCAGCTCTAAGTGTCTGGTCTACCACTTAGCCAGAAGTTGAGTGTCTGCCTCTCCAGCAGCTGCAAAGTAGAGGCCTTGTTGTTGCTGTTCATTTTCTCAGTTATGTCTGACTCTTTGTGACCCCATGGACTGTAGCTTGCCAGGCTCCTTTGTCCATCCCCAACTCTCGGAGCTTCTCAAACTCATGTCCATCGAGTCGATGATGCCATCCAACCATCCTCTGTCGTCCCCTTCTCCTCCTGCTCTCAGTCTTTCCCAGCATCAAGATCTTTTACAATGAGTCAGCTCTTTGGATCAGGGCAGAACCTGGGGCAACGATCTAGTGGATGGGAGTGCATGGGAGAGGAAGGTGGCTTCTACCTATAATTTACCTGATGCTCTTCACTACAGTTCTTCCCAGTGCTGCTTTCACTTAGAGGAAATGTTTGAAGTTAGGGGTAGAGGGTACAGAGTGGAGATATACAAGAGAGAAGGAGGGATGGGCTATCACTGACTGATGTTATCAGGACACTTTCAGTTTTGAACGCTGGGACACTTATCGTGAGTTGGCTTTGAGAGTCCAGAGCACATTGTGTTTGTTTTAAAGGCCCTTGAGATTCACCTTGAGAGTTTTTTTAAAAACCTACACCTGGGCTCCCTACTCCAGACTAACTTACTTCTGAAATTCTGAGGGGATCCTATTCATCAGCATTTTAAAAAGCTCCCCAAGTGATTCTAATTTATTTTCCCAACATTTTATTATGAACATATTCAAACACATAAAAGTCTGTGTCTCCTAGATCGTATAATCAGCATTTGCTATATTGTTTTAACATATACCTGTCCCTCTATCAACCCATCTTATTCATGCATATGTTTCAAAATAGGCTGTAGACACTTCACCCTTAAGTACTTCTGTAAGCATATAATTAGAGTTCAATATTTGTTTCATTCAGTGAAATGTACAGATTGTAAATGTACCATTTGATGAGTTTTGACAAATGCATGTACCTGTATAGTACAAACTCTTATCAAGATTAAAAAAAAAATGAATCTTCCCAGTGAACACTCACCCCCACACCTGAGGGGCCATCAGTGTTCTGTTCTGATTTTTTCCAGATGATTTCAATTTGTAGCTGAGGTGGAGACCCCCTTAAGGAAAGACACAAATTCCCGCTCCCCAGCCCTTTGTAATTGCATCAGTAGAGCTTATTAGCTAATAGCCCTGGAGTCAGCTAGCTTGAGGGCAAGTCCGGCTCAACCAATTGCTATTTGTGAGATTTTAGGCAAGTTAACCTGTATGAACCCCTGTTTCCTCACCTATAAAATAGGGATCATAATAGTAGCTATCACACCAGGTTGATTGGAAGACCTAAGTGAGATAACATAAATAAATTAGCAATAAAGTTAATGTTAATTAAGTTAACATGCTTACAATTGGCTAGGCACTGAGCTAATTGCATGGATTTTCTCATCTAATCCTCCCTACTGTTAGGATCCCCATGACAGATAGGAAAAGAGGCTTATAATGGGGAAGTACCCTGCCCAGAATCACACAGCTACTACTTGGAAGAGCCAGAATATAATCCCAAAGTGCTTTGATTTCAAGAATCAGACTCCCACACTGTTAACTAGTACACTTCTGCCTCTATTCCTGACACACATAGTAAGAGCTCAAAAGTGCTGTATATTGTATTGCACATCGTATCATATAGATTTACCAGTTATTTATATTGTGTTCAGTTACAGAGTCCAAATGAAGGAATGAAACCTTTGACCCAAGCACGCTCAGCAGCCCAGCGTTGCTGGTCCACACCTTGGCATGATCATCTATATCTATTGTGTTCCTAATAATGTCCTTTCCTTGGTGACTCTGAGAATCATCAGCAATAAGACCAGCCACTGTACTGAACAACACACAAAGGTCCTTGTGAAAACATCCCTCTGGAAGAAAGAACTAGGGGAAGCGCTTTTTTCCTATTAACACATTCAGCTCCCTGGCACTCTGTTCTGCAGCTGTCTGAGTGCTGCAGTCGCTCAGACAAAGAGCTTGCTGGAATATCAGTGACATCATCCACTTCAGCTCTGACAGACTTGCCAGGAGCTGCATGATTAACATCTCCACGGTACCAGAGAATAGGCAGCGCTCACTCAAGCTACACTATGCTACTCTTCCTCCTAATGAGAATCCCATTAAATTGGACAATTATCTACACCCTATTCAAGGTGGCTTTTTATGTGCAACCAGAGCCCATTTTCTTCCAAAGTAAGGCAGCATCACACAGAGCCATCTTACTCCTCAGTCTTCCTTATTGGGCCACTCCTTTCTAACAGGCTGGATGATACTGGTTGGTTGGCAAAGGGAAGAGAGTGGCATGCTCTGGGCAAGGAGCAGATGGATATCTAGTAGTAAACTCTGTAGCCGAGCCTTAAGAGGAAGCACAGTGACAGCTGAAAACAGAACAGTACTTCTTTTATCACCATCAGAAATCCTATGAATGGCTATTAAATCTATTTCAAAGCTTTGGAAGCTCTGTTCAGCAGGCAGGCAGCAAAGGGAGGGGGAACAAGATAAGAAGGGGTGCTAAAACTTCAGGCTTGGTGCTCCTTTGGAATCTCAGATTGCCAGGCTTCTTTTAATCATGTGACGGGTATGAGGGACCCTTCCACCATGGAAGGGAAATAGCTGGCAATTTAGTTAAACAAGTGCCTGGGGTTATGATGAAGTCAGCAATTAAGAGGTTCTTTCCAATAGAGGAAAGCTGGTAACAATGCAATGAAGTGAGGTTCTCTGTTAGGAAGGCCAGTGTTCCATTATTGCAACACCCGTGGAGTTCATGTCCCCAGAGAATCACTACTGTGTATTTGATACAAGTTATTGAACTTGTGGCCAAAACACACCAAGGCTGGCCTTTCTAGCCAGTATCCTATTATCCTTCTAGTCCCAAAGCGGCTGAGCATTCCATTTAAGTATAGTGCTGTAGGAACACAAGGACCAAGTTCAAGACACCAGAAATACCTTCCCTGGTTCCTAATTCCATGTGCTGCATGCTCAGTCACTCAGTCATGTCTGACTCTTCGTGACCCCAAAGACTGCAGCCTGCTAGTCTCCTCTGTCCATGAGATTTCCCAGGCAAGAACACTGGAGTGGGTTGCCATTTCCTTCTCGAGGGGATCTCCCTGACCTAGGGATCGAACCCATGTCTCTTGTGTCTCCTGCATTGGTAGGTGGATTCTTTACCACTGAACCATGTGGAAAGCCCTCCTGATTCCACAGAAGAGGAAAAAAATATTTGTGTGAATTTTGACGAACAAAACTGACTCAGTCCTTTAGGAGATTTTGCCTGTGTGGATACTCTGACCTTCAATCCAAGGAGTCACATATCTTAGGGAGTGCTCTAGTCCTCTCTCAGGGTTATTAGTACACAACAGTGGTGTGTGCTGAGCCAAGAAATAGGAAAAACTAGTTGTATTTACTCTTGTTTTTTGGAAAAATTATGGTTTCTGGGACAAATATCTCAGACTTGCTAAGAGCTTACATTAGGCAGCATCAACTCCTGGCTGAAAAGAGAGTCCAAACTACCATGCATAGCCCAGTTGAATCCAGGACCCTCAGAAGTAAAACAAATTTTAAAAATCAATAATAATATTAATAGAGGCCAGTTTTGAGTGCCTACTATGCACTATGGACTCTGTGACAGCTATGTTTAATTATCACAAGAGACTTCCAAAGTAGGAATAGTGTCTGGGATATTGTAATTACTCAATAAATACTACCTAGAGTATTATTGTACCCATTTTAAAGATGATAAAACTAAGGTTCAAAGAGGCTTAGTAACTTTCTTAGGGTGACAATCTATAATTGACTGTGACACTTTAAAGAGATTTGGAATTGGATACATCCTGCCTTATTCTCTCCTAAACAAACCCAGGCTCATTAGAGTAACAGCCATGGGCTCCTTGCATCTGCCCTTTTCCTACTTTGATCCCTAATTTTAGAGTCCATAAAATTACACTGAAATTTGAGAGTAGATGCCTATGTGGGATATATCACCACTATGGACACAAAGGAGTTGTCTCTTAAAGTTATTACAGTAGAGCCTATGCCATAATGAGAACCTCAAAGGAGGCAAAGAAACCAAGGCCCATTGGGCAGGCCTGGAAAGAGTGTTAGGGTTAGGCTAATCCCCTCTACAGTCATTATGTGATTCCTACTATCCACCCACTCAAGCATAGACCAGAGGAGATTTAAGCAGCTTTCTGTGAATAGCCTACGCAGCACGAAGGCAGCATTCTTGAATTTCCTTACCTTTCAAGTTGATTGATGGTTTAAATGATTTGTGAGTCCTACTCTTGATTGCTAACTTCATATCTTAGGGTTCCTCCACTCATTTATATTTACAGTGCAGCACCTGGAAAATGATCTGTTGCTCTTAAGTAAACACACACTTCACAAAGAGTCCTATCAGAATAAAATATAGTTACCCGAGCTAGGAACACCTTTCTCTGCTACTCACTGGAAAAACACCAAGGAAAGGCACTGGCCTATAAAACAATATAGTTGCCTTGGTCATCTTGACTAAGTGGCATGATGTGATTATCAAATTCATTAGGTTGTCTCTAGTGAGAAATGAAACAAAGGACAGACTACTACAACAATCCAATTCCCCCTACTTTGCCTACACTTGCCACAAAGATTTCCAAAGTTAGAATTGACAATAATATTCAGCACCATGGACAACACCACTAGATGTTAACTGTGAGAAACAGGCTATGGGACACATTTTACCTCCCTGAGTTTCTCCTCTTAATTCTGCTTGCCTCCCTTAGCAATCAGGTATTTATAAAGATAGTGGAGTGGGTTTGATACTGTTCTATAGGAAGAACCAGGAATGAAACAGGGGAGGGCTTTAGAAAACAGAGTTTTAAGGAAAAAATCAGAATTGAAGGCAGCTGTGGCTCAAAGAACCAAGTGGATTGAAATGTGTTCTTAGCTAGTTATTCCTGCATTATCAACACTCCCAAAGACATAGCCTTTAATCTAGTGATGAGATGGAGCATGCAAACGGCAGTTGGTAGCCTTGCTGACCCTTCCAGAAACCTTCACCTTGACACTGGTCTTTTGGCAAAATGGTCCTTAGAAGTCCCTGCCTAAAAAGGAAAGGGAATGTAAGAAAATAAGAGAGGCTATATAGATTTCTGTCCTATGAAATACAGCCTAGACAAACCAATTTGGAATAAACTCCTACAAAGGGTGGGAATGAGGAGAACATGCCATTTCAAATAACCAGCTGACCACTGGGTCTTGCCAAACAGTAAACTAAACTAATGAAAATGAGAGCTGAAAGGACCCTTATACATTCTCTAGCTCATTGGTTCTCAAATGTGAGCTTGCATCAGAATCACCCACAGGGCTTGTTAAACCAGATTGAGGGCCCCACCCCTAGAATTTCTGATTCAGAAGGTTATCATGTAATCTGGTAATCTGCACTTCTACAAATTCCCAAGTGGTGCTGATGCTATTGATGGAGGAGGAGCACACTATGAAAACCTTGTTCTAGTCCAACCTTTTTCAGAGCATAGGAAAGGCAACAGAAGCCCTAAAAGAGCAGTGACTTGTCCAAAGTCACACAGCTGGTTACAGTCCATCTACTGAGTCCTACATCCTGGGCCTCCTGATAATCAATCATGTGTTTTTATTTCAGAGTGTGACAATCATATTTAGTCACTATGGTAGCATCTAAGGGAAAACTATAAAGGAAGATGATCACAAGAGAAATGGATTCAGCCTTTTCTTTGCTTCAGTTTCTAGCATACTTGTCAAAACAGTGCCAAGCCAGATGTGAGGCTTGACCCTCCATAACAGCATCAGAATGGCTCTCTCTACTTTGATTACTCTTTTGGTATCAACCCCATGCAAAATTCACACCAAATTGATTGCAAACTAGGTAGGATTCCAGATTTAGCAAATAAAAAGACAGTTACATTTGAGTTTTTCAATGTTTATCTTTAACTCAGATTGTAACTGAGTGTTCTGTATTTAACCTGGCAATCTGAATCCTGAAATATGAAACTGCCAGGCAGTTTGAAAAAGGGAGTTACCTTCTCAGCTCATGGTTCAACTATGTCCTCCCCCACCCAGACGCTAAGAGGCTAAGAAACACCTGACCCCTCCACCTCCTGCCTCCACCTGCTGCCTGCCAAGCTTGTTGGGGCTCTATTGAGACACAGTAGAAAGGCTGTGATTTGATGAACAGCAAAAAAAAAAAAAAAAGAAAAAGAAAAAAGCAGCAGCAGCTGAACTGGTATCCTCCAGTATTTTTCATTTCTATGAAAAGTTTGATTCTGGTTTCATGCCCTGTGATTAACCAAAACAAGAGGAAGACAAATAAAAATTCTGTACAGCTGTTTCACACTGACAGACCTGACCTTCCCAGCTGAGGGTTCTTTGTGCTGGGAAATTGTTACCTAGCAACCATGCCTTGCAGCTGCCAGACTCCAAACACTGAAAGCATGACTTACAGAAAAGAAGCAAGGAGAAAAAGGGTAGGGTGGGGACTGGTTCAATCTGAGCTTTGTCTTAGGGTCTAATACTATATTCCAGTAAGAGAAGACAAGCAGGAAACTAAGTCCCTTCCTGCTGTGCTTCAGCTGCCAACCAGGCTGCTTGAGCTCAGCCTCTTGTCACCTCCACCTGCTCTAGCAGTTAACCCTGGTAGGGTTGAAGGAGGAATGGGGATGAAGATGCTTCCCAGAGATGTCAAATATTCTGTGTGGTACACATGGCTCTTACTCTTTGGCAAGGGAGCACATCTTCAATGCACATTTTTAATAATTAGGCATTTCGTTCTCCTTCCTCATCCTCCTTCCTTCTCCTCCTTCTGTCTCTCTCTCTCCCTCTCTTCCCCTCCCTCCTTCTTTCTCTTTCTTTTTAAATTTCAAATACAGGGGACCTCCATCTTTAATTTTTCTAACTGCAGAAGGTGAAGGATTACTAGTTCAATGGATTTCAAATATTAGCATTTATATGAGTCACCTGGTCAGCATCTTAAAATGCAGAGTTCTGAGTCCCATCCTCCAGCAAATCTGATTTAGTAGATTTGGGTGGGGTTCAGGAAATCTGCATTTTTAACAAGTTCCCCACATGGATCGAGACTATGAACAACAAAATATTGGTTAGTGGTGTCTTTGACATAAAGGTTTTTCAAAAACTTTTATGTATTCAAACATAATTCTTCACACCACCCAACAATCTCCCCTAAGAGATAACCATCTTCCAACTTCATACGTTCAGTGAGGTAGTGGCTTAGTTTCTGTCTCTAGGCATGGAGGGCCTCTTTAGGAGGCTTCACTAGTTTGCCCCTAATACATGCCCAGTTGTTTGTCTCTAAGCATCCATTTTGTCTCTGTTGACTGCACTGCCCATTCGAAGACTTCCCGCTGGTTACATTGTTCTTCGGTTATTCAGCTCACAGTTCTTTAGCAACAGCAAATGCAGAAATTCAGATGCAAACATAGACCCCACATGCTAACTCCATCTCAGCTGTTCCATCCCACTCCCAAAGATGTTCATGTAGTAGCTTTCTATTGCTGTATAATAAATTTAGCAGCTTTAAACAATACCTACTCATTATCTCACATTTTCCCAGGGATCTGGAGTCCCTGCACAGCTTAATTGGGACCTCTGCTAAAGAGTTGCACAAGGCTGCAATCAAGGTATCTTCTGTATTGAAGCTCTCAGCTGGGTTCTGGGTTCTCTTCCAAGTTCACTCAGGTTGTCATTAGAACAGTTACTTGCAATTATAAGACTGACATCCTGATTTTCTTGCTGACTGTCAGCCAGGGAGCACTCTCAGCTCCTAAAAGCCATGTGCTCAATGGGCACTGTCACATGATAATGTTGACATGTATTTTACTTCTTCTTCACAAGCAAAAGAAAAGCTTTCTGACTTCTCCCATCTGTGACCTCCAGGCCCTCTAATATTTTTACTTCAACTCTGTCATTCTGTGTGACCACTAGGAGCTGCTGTTTCAAATTTAAAAGAGTGAAGCATTGCATATTGTAATATATAATATTTTACTTTATAAGAGTACATTGTAATCCATACATGACCTATATTACTGAATTTGAATATTGTAAAAATAGAAACTTATTTTTAAAACTGACAGCTTTAAAGAGAGAAAATTTACATACCATATAACTCACCCATTTAAAGGGTACAATTCACTGGTTTTTAATATATTCACAGAGTTGTGCAAATACCATCACATCAATTTTAGAATATTCTCATTACCCCCCAAAAGAAACCCCATACCTATTAGCAGGCACTTCTCATTTCTCCCCAAACTTCCAACCCTAGGCAACCACTTACCTACATTCTGTTTCTATGGATTTGCCTATTATGGACATTTTACAAAAATAGAATCATGTAGTTTTGTGCCTAGCTTCCTGAACTTACCATAATATTTTCACAGTTCATTCATGTTGTGGTATGTATAAGTACTTCATTTCTTTTTATGATTGAATAGTATTCCAGTTCATAGATATATCATATTTTGTTTATCTTTTCATTCATTGATGGGCATCTGAGTTGTTTCCACCTTTTGGCTATTATGAATAATGCTGCTATGAACATTTGTGCCCAAGTTTTTCTGTAAACATATATTTTCATTTCTCTGGGGGTATTCCCCTAAGAGTAGAATTGCTGGGTCATATGATAACTCTATGTTTCCGGATCATTTCCAAAGTGGATGTGTCATTTACATTCCCACAAGCAGTTTTGAGGATTCTAATTTCTCCATATTCTTGCCAACACTTTTTATTATCTGTCATTTTGATTATTGCCATCTTAATGGGTATGAAGTGGTATCTAATTATAGTTTTAGTTTTCATTTCCCTGATGGTTAACGATGTTGAGCATCTTTTCATAGGCTTATTGGTCATTTGTATATCTTCTCAGGAGAAATACCTAGTCAAACCCTTAGCACATTTTAATCAGAGTATTTGTCTTTTTTGTTGTTGTTGTTTTTACCATTGATTTGTAAGAGTTCTCTCTATATATTCTAGGTGCAAGTCCCTAATCAAATATATTATTTCCAAATATTTTTCCCATTTTATGAATTATCTTTCCATTTTCTTGATGGTATCATTTATAGCACAGGTTCTTAATTGTGATAAAGTCAAACTTTTCTTTGGTTGCTTATATTCATGGTGTCATATCTAAGAAACCATTGCCTAATCTAAATTCAAGATTTATATATGTTTTTTACAAAAAGTTTTATATTTTTTACTCTTATATTTAGGCCTTTGATTCATTTTGGTGAATTTTTTGTATATGGTATTAGGTGGGGTCTAACTTTTTATATGTTTATGTTTTGTATGGATGCATACCCATCTAGTTCTCCAAGCATCATTTGTTGGAAAGAGTATTCTTTCCTCATTGAATTGTCTTGGTGCTCTTTTTGAAAGCAACTGACTATTAAGTGTGAGGGTTAATTTCTAGACTCTCCATTCTATTCCATTGATCTACATGTCAGTCTTTATGCCAGTACCACACCGTTTTGATTAATGTAACCTTGTGGTAAGCTTTGAAATTAGGAAATGTAAGTCCTTTCATTTTGTTGTTCTTTTTCAAGATTGTTGGCTACTCTGAATCCATTGAATTTCCAAATAAATTCTAGTATTAGATTATTAATTTCTGCAAAGAAGCCAGCTAGGGCTTCCCTGGCGACTCAGATGGTAAAGAATCCGTCTGCAATGCAGGAGACCTGGGTTTGATCCCTGGGTTGGGAAGATCCCCTGGAGAAGGAAGTGGCAATCCACTCCAGTATTCTTGCCTGGGAAATCCCACGGACAGAGGAGTCCATGGGGTCACAAAGAGTTAGACACAACTGAGTGACTAAACACAGCACAGGATTTTGATAGGGATTTTATTGAATCTGTAGATCAGTTTAAGAATGTCATCTTAAAATTATGCCATCTTTCTCTTTTGAACTGGTTTATAATATCTGGCTCATTCACTGATTATACATTAAATAAATAAAATAGTTAACATGTGTTCATTTCTTTATCTGTGCAAGAGTCCTGACTTTACCCCTTTTTGAAAAATATCTTTTAACACCTGTAGTTCAGAGTAAGTATATTTCTTCCATTTCATAGATGTGGGAACTGATGTCCTGATAGGTTAAGTATCTGACTTACAGCTGGAACCACAGCCTAAAGATAGAACTGCTTCTGAAACCCAGGTTTTCTGACTCCCAGTCAAAGATGCTTTCAACAGACCACACTCTCTTCCTTTGTTTCTTAATTTATAAAAAAATTTAAATGGCATAAAAGATGTTATTGAAATAATTCTGTTAAGTTTCTGCTTGGAACATAAGTCCTCTTCCCCTCTTTCCCCTCCTCCAAACTCTTTATTAACAATAAGATTTTACTATGCCAATTTTGTGTCCTTATGTTTTATCTGTATATTTATTATAGACAAATTTATCAGGTTTGAAATATTTGTGTAGCATTTGTTTTCTAAATCAAAAGATATTTGGAGATTCCAAAATTTGGTGCAAAGTATAAGCATAGTCCATGGCACAGGAAACCCCAAAGGAACATACCTCATAGGAGAACTTTAAACATAATTTGGGTGGTGGAGAATTATCTGTGTATAGTGATATGGTGAAAGGTTTTTGTGGTGGTGGGTAGGGAAGCTGTCCTGGAAGACTGTAGAATTGTTCTCAAGACTCAAGCAGGAGGCCATCTGTTCTGTTACATGAAGAAAACAACTCTGTCCAGAACATTTCAAAACCATCCTCTTTAGAAAACAAGCTTATCTTATCCTTCAGTTTTGTCTGTTTAAGCAAAATATTCCATTGTCTAGCATTTACTTGCAATAAAAAATGTCTGTCTTGAGATGTAAGTCCCAGTAACTGCTTGTCCAAAGCTGAAAGTCCTCAATATCCACTTACTCTGAAAATTAGGCTCTGTGTCAACAAAAACAAAATTCAACAAAGAAGAAGAGGCCTCCAGTTTCAGCTTATATGAAAAAAGATATAAAGTTCTTATTTATAATCCATTCCAAAGGGTTTTTGATGATGAAAGAATATTATTCTGTTTTCCTCATGTAGCCTTTGATTCTTGAAATGTGCATGTAATCCAACTGCCTGCCAGCAGTTGATAAGGTTTCTGATATATATAAATTCAAAACAGAGGAGTTTAGCTATGTCTCTCTGACAGTCACTGTATGCTTTAATTCAAGCAGATGAATAAAACCTGGACAGGTTTAAGATTTTTAAAGAAGGCTTCAGCTTGTTTCACATCTGTGCTTATAGTACCCTAATTAGCGTGCAGTGAATATCTGAGATGACTTTTGCTTGATCAGTCAACATGATATGGGGAAAAAGTACTGACCTAGGAGTCAAGACATCTGGATTCTAGTTATGGCTCTGCCATTAATCAGTTCTGTGACCTTGGGTGAGTCACTTCACCTCACTGAATATTGGAGCCTGTGTCTATCAGAGATAATCCATATGATAATCCTTGTAAACTATCTCACAGAGTTGTTGTGATGATTAAAACAGATAACAGAAGTGAAAGAATCTCTAAAGTATGAAGCACCGGACACATATAAAATGTTTTTATTGCTATTCAACTCACATCTTTCATCTTTGGATTTTTCATTATCATCAAGTCAATCAGTGTGATACACCACATCAATAAACTGAAGAACATCTTTCATCTTTTATCAGTGGAATATCTACCAAAGCTTAAAGACTTAGGTGAACTACTTCAGAATGCAAGATGTAAGAAAAAGGGCCAGGATTTGCTCAGAACCATAAATTTGCAACATACATGATAGTTCGCAGAGCACTTTCACATACACTATCTCATTTAAGACACACAAAACCTTATTCATTAGGCAAGGCAACGGAACTCTTCAAGGGCAGAAGATTTATCTTACTCATCTTAATATATTCCCAACATCCAATGGAATGCCTGGAAAAATCAGTGTTGAATTCATGTTATTATTTCTGTCCCCATTTTATAGTTCCAGGAAGAGTTGGGGACAGAGCTGACATGTGAACTCAAGTTTTCCAAACCCATTGTGTCACTCCCTTGTACCTTGGATGCATGCAGGTTAAGTCAGTTCAGTTGCGTCCTAATCTGTGTGACCCTATGGACTGTAGCCTGCCAGGCTCCTCTGTCCATGGGATTCTCCAGGCAGGAATACTGAAGTGGGTTGCTGTGCCCTCCTCCAGGGGATCTTCCCGACCCGGGGATCAAACCCTCATCTCTTATGTCTCCTGCATTGGCAGGTGAGTTCTTTACCGCTAGCGCCACCTGGGAAGCCCCCCCGTACCTTACTACTAGTATTATTTATAGTAGCAGTTCTCAGACTTTGGTGAAGATCAGAATCACCCACAAAGATTGTTGGAACTCAGATTGCTGGGCCTCACCCCAGAGTTTTGGATTCAGTAGATCCAGAGTGGGAACTAAGAATATGTTTTCAAACAAGTTCCCAGGTGATTCTGACGTTGCTGGTCCAGGAACCACATGCTGAGAACCACTACCTGACACCCTTGTTTGTTCCTCTGACCAGCAGCATCAGCACCACCTGGGAACTTGTCAGAAGTGCAAAATCTTGTATATAAATTCAAGTTGGACAAGCACTAGAGAACAATGAGGTCAGTGCTGGCTGCACATCAGAATCATTTGAAGGAACAGAATCATTTGAGAAAACAGATTCTCAAGCCCCTCCCTGGAGAGGAGGTGTCTGGGTGACTCTGATGCACAGCCACTTGGGGAAACATTGCTCTGGACTAGTGATATCCTAATATATTTTTATCACAACTCCCTCACTTTTCCCATCCCCACCCCCACATCTTATCCTTCAAGAAGCTTCCCTGGGTGGTAAAAGAGCCCAGAAGAGAAACATTTTACTGAGGTACTGGAACGCCTTTAGCAACTGGTAGTTGCCCAGATAAATGGCCTAAGCACTGATTTTTGTAAAAACAATATTCTAAACACTGAGGTACGCTGAGGGGTAAAGCAAGTGTAAGCTGGGATCTGTGGTGGAGACAGACTTATCACACCTTTAAAAAATTACAAAACAATGAATGATTAACTCCCTGACATTCTCAGTATGATTTATATTGAAATAGGATATGTGAATTGAAATAGTCAAGAAGTTTCACAAAAGAGGTGGGCAGTGGGACTACAAAAAAATGTATCTTACATTTGAATTGTTTTTTCCCCTAGGAAATCATTCAACCAATTGTGTCTCAGACAAATAATATAACTCAACAACAGAATATAACTCAATATAACACAACAACAGGAGCTAAACAGGGGGAGTAGAAAATGCACTTCACACCCAACCTCACACTCTGGTATAGAAGGATGAATTACAAAGAGTGGATATGATGGAATAAAGAAAGGGTAGGAATGGGAAAATGTATCTTGAAAGAAAATTACCCTGACTTTCCATCCTCTGGAAAGTGAAGCATCTTCAAGCTCAGTGCAACCCGAAGTCTCCCAAACCAGGAGCAAGTGAAGGCCCTTCTAAGAAAAAAGGGCCTGATATCATGCTAAAACCTCATTCCAAATCTCTTCCTCTGCCTCTAGGGATGACCGTGCCCCAAACAGATGATATAAGCTGGAAATAAGCTATAAGTAGGCTAAACAGCTCTCCCTGCTATGGATCTATGAACTCCTACATTTACACTATGCTTATGCTTCTTGAAAAACTGACTTTTTAGGGCAATGTTTGCCATCATTGGAAGGACTGATGCTGAAGCTGAAACTCTAATACTTTGGCCACCTGATGTGAAGAACTGACTCCTTGGAAAAGACCCTGATGCTGGGAAAGATTAAAGGCAGGATGAGAAGGGGACGACAGAGGATGAGATGGTTGGATGGCATCACCGACTCAATGGACATGAGTTTGAGCAAGCTCCGGGGGTTGGTAATGGACAGGGAGGTCCATGGGGTCTCAAAGAGTCAGACATGATTGAGCAACTGAACTGACTGATGCCATCTTTGGGCTTTTATGGTGGCTCGGCATCAATCCCTGGGGTTAGGAAGATCCCCTGGAGAAGGGCATGGCAACCCACTCCAGTATTCTTGCCTGGAGAATCCCATGGACAGAGAATCCTGGTGGGCAACAGTCCTTGGGGTCGCAAAGAGTCAAACACGACTGAGCACAGACACAAGCATGTGTGCCATCTTTATTTACCAATGATTCAATCTAATAACTGGAGTGGAACATTTATTCATTTGCTAATTTAGGGAGACCTGGGAAATAAAAGAGAATGTCCTTCTAGTGTAATTTAATGACAGAGGGGATGTTTGGCCTGCTTGCCAATGAACATTTTCTGATTCTGTTGATACAATAAACACATGAATAATGTGTTATGTTATTAGGAGCACTTTCACAGTTATTTTGATATCCAAGGTCCCTTTTACCTCTAAAGTTTTATGATCTAATATTATCCTTCTAATGACCATATGAGGTAGGTTGAACAGGTTCCCTAACCTGCCCTGGGCCTCAGTTTATCTATAAAATGAGAGGGTTGGACTAGAACAATGGTTTGCAATCTTGGCTGAACATTGCCTTGCCTGGGGAGATTTAAAAAATACTGATACTGTTACTTGGGCCCATTTCCAAGGATGACTGATGTGCGGCCAGGCCTGAGCACTGGGACTTCCAAAAGTTCTCCAAGTGTTTCTAAGGGGCAGCCAGGACTGAAACCCCCTGAACCAGATGAGGTTTAGGCCTTCTCCCATCTCTGACATTCTGAGTCTGAATGTTATTTGCATTTTTTTTGGATGAGGATACTGAGGCACAGAAAGGTTAAATGACTGCCAATAGTTAAAAATTAAGTCAGTTCTAAGATGGGAGATAGAACTTACATATTTCTACTTCAAAGCTTAGACCTTTATTTCAGGATGGCTTCAGTTTCCCTAATGTTCAAACATATATGGTCCTTAAATTAACCCTTCTACCTTTATGTATAAAAATCCAGCATTTCAGAAATATCACCCTTGGGCCATTTGGCTTCCTCTGTTGAGTTCACTATGAAAGTGAAAGTTGTGTCTGACTCTTTGCAGCCTCATGGAATAGTCCATGGAATTCTCCAGGCCAGAATACTGGAGTGGGTAGCCTTTCCCTTCTCCAGGGGATCTTCCCAACCCAGGGACCAAACCCAGGTCTCCTGCATTGCAGGCAGATTCTTTACCAGCTGAGCCACCAGGGAAGCCCAAGAATACCGGAGTGGATAGCCTATGCTTTCTCCAGTGGAGCTTTCCGACCCAGGAATCTAACCGGAGTCTCCTGCAGTGCAGGTAGATTCTTTACCAGTTGAACTACCAGGGAAGTCAGCTGAGTTCACTATACCCTCTTCTCTATTAGAAGGCCTGCCCAAATTTCTTCCACCTGTCCCTCATCTAAGTGCGCATGCATTCCTTTAGTACTGGCTCAGTTGATAAAGAGTCTGCCTGCAATGTAGGAAACCCAGGTTCGAACCATGGGTTAGGAAGAGCCCCTGGAGAAGGAAATGGCAACCCACTCCATTATTCTTACCAGGGAAATCCCATGGACAGAGGAGCCTGGCGTGCTACAGGCCACAGGGTTGCAAGAGTCAGACATGACTGAGTGACCAAACCTACCTACCTACTCACTAAGTCATTCTCTACTCTCTCATTCATTCAACAAATATATTAAGCGTGTACCATGGTCAAGATATTGTTCTAGGTCCTGAGGATATATCTGTGAACAAGACAAGGCCATGCTCTCAACAAGTGTTTGTATTTTATTCTACAGGATTTAAAGCTTTATTCTCGGTATGGAGCATGTCTTCCTAACTAGATTGTATCTTATTGGTTCTGTTTCTCTGAAGACTCCTGGCTAACACAGACCATACAATAAATATATTGGGCTTTATGATCCCAACCAGTCTCCACCATATATTTTTCTTCTTTTTAATTTTTAAACCTATAGTTTGCAGACCCTTGACCTATTGTAAGTAATGGAAAATCACGTTCTCCTTTGTTTTCCAAAGGAAAGTTTCTTAGAGACAGCAAGCGTTGATCAACTTCACTTCTTTCTAATTCTATTTCACTCTGATTACTTTTGTTTTGTATCCCCACCAGTTCTGCCTTTTGTGTGAAGATTCCCAGGGTCTGTATCTTTGCATTTATGCTGTATGTGTTAACATATACAAACCCAGCTACCCCACACAATTCTGTTCTATTTCAGGTCAGGGCTTGACAAGGGCAAGGGCAGTATGGAGTTGATGCTGTCATCCTCAAAAGCCACATTCAGCTCGGGGGATGGAAACATATTGATTTAAACAGAATTTTTGCTTTACAAGAAGGGAGGGAGAGAGATTGCTCAATCTGAACTCAAGGTCTCAGCAAGGTCCCTGTGGAGTAGCCAAACTCCATACCACTCAGTGAACTGAACCAGAGCCAGGACTGTTAAGCCAAGTGGGGCTAGGAGTTTTTAGCCTGCTCAGTAACAACTATTTATTTCCTCTACAGTGTGAGTCCAAGCCTAGTCCCAGTTGGAGGAAAATCCAAAAGCAAGGGTGGCTATGTAAAGTATACCCCATGGGTGGGGGACCCCTCCAAGTTCTCATCTTCTATATCAGTTCTACCCAGTTCCAGCCACCATCAGCTTTCAGGTGGGGCTCATTAATAAACACTTCAGCAGCCCATGTGACAGCAGTGGTAGCATTGTGAACCCCATTCCAGGCTGTTGCTATGGAAGATTACGGTTGGGGTTGAAAAAGAAGTATCTATATCGATTACCACTAAAAACAGACATGGATTAAAGCCAGCCCCAAGCCTGTTTTCTCCAGATGAGCTGCAGTAATCTATCTCATTGTTAATCAACTTCCACACCCCCTTTCACTCAGCTGCCTTCTGCAGTGCTGCAGGCTAAATGACAGAAGCAGTTCCAGCCTGAAAATGAACGATGCCATTCATCAATCCCTGAAGTCTCTCTGTAAAGATGCTGAAGAAGCAGATTCCTATTCCCAACACTTATCAACCAGGCCAAAGAAAATGCTAAGGACAACATTTTATCATGCTTTGTAACAGTGGGTAAAATATGTTAGAACTGAACTTGGAGAAGAGTTCTGCTTGGTACTTAGTTATTCACTGGGAGGTCTAAGAAGCTACTGCTCTTTAGTCACTGCTTAGCTCATGTGAGCTCACAGTGCCAGCCTAGAAAACAGCCCATTGTATCTAGGGCTGATTATCCATTAGGTGGGCTTCCCTGGTGGCTCAGTGATAAAGAATCACCTGCCAATGCAGGAGATGTGGGTTTGATCCCTGGGTCGGGAAGATCCCCTTTAGAAGGAAATGGCAAACTGCTTCAGTAATCTCGCCTGGGAAATCCTATGGACAGAGAAGCCTGGTGGGCTATAGTCCAGGGCTCACAAAAGAGTCGGATATGATTTAGCAAATAAAGTGAAGTCGCTCAGTTGTGTTTGACTTTTTGTGACCCCGTGGACTGTAGCCCGCCAGGCTCCTCCATCCATGGGATTCTCCAGGCAAGAATACTGGAGTGGATTGCCATTTCCTTCTCCAGGGGATCTTCCCGATCCAGGGATCAAACCCAGGTCTCCTGCATTGCAGGCAGACGCTTTAACCTCTGAGCCACCAGGGAAGCCCTAGCAAATAAATAACAACAACAATTCATTAGGTACACTAGGCACAGTGCCCAGGACACACCATATGTTTATGAACCCCTGTTTTCCTGGTGGCTCTGTGATAAAGGAATCTGCCTGCAATGCAGGAGCCACAGGAGTTGTGGGTTTGATCCTGGGGTCAGGAAGATCCCCTGGAGGAGAAAATGGCTACCCACTCCAGTATTCTTGCTTGGAGAATCCCATGGACAGAGAAGCCTGGCAGGCTATAGTCCATAGGCTCACAAAGAGTTAGACACAACTGAAGTGACTTAGCACACATGCACGAGCATTATTTAATGTCTTTTAAAATCAGAAAAAAAATTAGATTATACAAAATACTTAAACATATAATATTAATATATTCATACCAATGTAGTGGCAATTATTTTTTAAGTGGAGAAAGGGGTCCAGTGAGACAAAAGTTGCCTAGGGCCCACCAGTCATCATGCATCTGTAAGTTTATCAGCTAGTACTGGAGATCTGAAACCTAAAGGGTAGGATGGCCCACTGGAGAACCCACACTTCTCTTAATCAGAGGAGTCCCTGGGAAAGCACAAACATCAATTCGCAGCAGGCGACAAGCCAAACACTTGAAACTTCAAGCAAGGCAAGGCCCCATCCTCTTTGCAAACAGCAAGAGGAAGTTCACCTATCAACTGCCATATTAAATAAACTGTGGAGGCAAAGACTGCCAGAGGGAAGCTTTTTATCAAGGCTGTAATGTCTCTGGTGAGTAAGACCAGAAATGTCCTGACATATAAATATTTATATACGACTTCATCAGATGAGACAGCCCATACTTAAAAGAAACAGGGCACAGGCACGCATATGCAGACATAAGAGACTTCAGGAGGTACTGGTCTCTGGCCCCAAACCTCTTTGAAGGGATATTATCGTGCGGGGCAAGCTGTTCAGACCCCTAGGGTCTGCCAAATTGTTGCCAGTTGGAGAAGCCCAGACTTGGTGCAATAGGAAGTATGCAGCCTACATAAATGGCAAGCACCACTTATGGCAGTTAAGTCTCATTAGTGAACCTGTCTCTGATTCCTTACTCTGCACCATGGGCTAGTGGAAGGGGTACTGCTTTATACAGGACTAAATCTACTGTGAAGGTTCTAAACCTGGCAATGGAATTGACGTTGCTGACTCTTTATCACTCTTGTTAGCGAAGCTGAACTTGAATTCCTATGACCAAAAGATTCTCCTAATCTCTTACAACTCTGGGCGACTCTTGAAACATCTAGACAAATCTCCCTTTTGGTCAATTTCTTCTTTTCCCCCTCAAGTCTATATCAGAGACAAGTGTGCTCAAGCCCTACACTGAACATGGGTAAAAAGGTGTTGCCTTCGTGGTGATTGTTGATACTCTGTCTACAAAGGCTCCCATGCTCCAGTTTATCACCCCTGTCAGAATGTAATGGTGCCTGTTTTCTCTCCATTTAATTACTCCTTTGGGCCTTCAAGTTCTGTTGTTTTTTTTTTTTTTTTTTCCTTTTTAAGCTTCTCTAATTAAAATGCAAATAAATACCCAAGGCAGAGGCCTGTGATTCCCAAAGTGCATTCTACCGTATGGTCATAGTTTTTTTTATTTTTATTTTTAATAATAAGTTTGGTGTTCAAACAAGTTTGGGGAACACTGGTCTAAACAAAATCAAGCAGGTTTCTCTATAGAGGGGTTATTGGAGTCTTTTATCGATAGGGGAATATACTGTGCATTGTTACTAAATTTATTTGATCAAAGAACTTCTGATCAGACTCAGTTCAGTTCAGTCACTCAGTGGTGTCCGACTCTTTGAGACCTCATGAATCACAGCACGCCAGGCCTCCTTGTCCTAGTATTACATATAACACAATTTGGGAAATATTCTCTAAACTGATAGGAGATAACATTATAGTAAGGAATGATTTCCTTACCAACTGAATCTGTGAGCTGAGATGGAGGCTCTGAAAAAGGTCTAACTTATCTGGGGATACAGCTTAAAAGTTATAAGGCAGGGCAGGGCACAATAGATAAACGGCTAGCTCTGCATATTAAAATACACACATGACATAAGTTATACCAGAAGGGCATTTTGGTAACGACATATAACACAGGAGCTGACAGAGAGGAAAGCGCTGGGAAAATGAAACACTGGACAAGCAAGTTACGATAGATCTGGAGCATGGGCACTGCCAAAAAGCATCAGATTCCATAGCCTGACCCACTCATGACTCCATCTGCCTACATGCCTCTGAGGACCTTCCTGAGCCAGACTCTGCCCTCTGATCGATTGGAAAATTTTGCCTCCTATTTCCAGCCATAATGACTGTTCGAATGACCTGAATTTGACTGGTTTAATAACCTAAATTGTCATTTGAAATAGACATTTTCTGTCACATTTGACACACTTGCACACTCCTATCTCAAAACTATTCTCTTAGCCTCTCTGGACACATCATCTAGTTATCCACAGACCTCTTTATCAATTCCTTGGCTCCTCCTCCTACTCATCCCCTTAATGCAAATATCTCCCCATGGTCTTTTCCTGGAACAACTTCTCTACTTGCCTGATTTTAACCACCGTTGTTTGCAGATTATTCCCAAATCTACTTATTTCCAGCCCAGACCTCTCTCCAGATGCCAGACCCATTTATACCACTATATTCTGGAGATTCCACTCAGATATAGCAAGGCATCCCAAATTCAATACACCTAAGCTCTGTTTCTTGCTCTGGATTTCCCTAGTCTAGTGAATGGCTCTACAATCTACCCATAAACCTCAGAGTCACATGAATCCTCATCCTTCCTCACCTATGACAGGCAAAATTATAAGAATGATCCTTGCCCTTGTATAATCTCCTCCCCTTGAATATGGAAGGAACATGGGAACATGTTATGTTATTTTTATGATTATGTTATGTTATATGGCACCAAGGGACTTTTCAGATATAATTAGGGTTAATAATCAGTTGACTTGGGCTTCATCAAGGGGGAGATTACACAGGTAGCAACAACCTAATCACGTGAGCCTTTCAAAAGCAAGAGTTTACTCTGACTGCTGGCAGAAGGGGAAATTAGAGAGATGCTAAGCCTGAAAGGATTTGATGTAACTGTGTTGGCTTGAAGATGGAGAGAGACATGTGAGAAGGATGTTGGTAGCCTCCAGAAGCTGAAAATGGCTCCCAGCTGACAATCAGCAAGGAAGTGAGGACCTCAGACCTACAGTTCCAAGGAACTGAATTCTGCCAAAAATCTGGATGAGCTTGGACCTAGGTTCATCCTCGTGCGTGCTGTATCGCTTCAGTCATGTCCGACTCTTTGTGACCCCATGGACTGTAGCCCACTAGGCTCCTCTGTCCATGGGATTCTCCAGGCAAGAATACTGAAGCGGGTTGCCACTTCCTTCTCCAGGGGATCTTCCTGACTCAGGGATCGAACTTGTGTCTCCTGTGGTTCCTGCAGTGCAGGCAGATTATTTACTGCTGAACCATCAAGGAAGCCCAGATTCATACTCAGAGCCTCCCAGTAAGAGTCTTGCCCATATGACACTGTGACTTTAGTTTTGCATGATCCTAAACAGGGAACCCAGTCAAGGCTGCTTTAGCTCTGATCTATAGAACTGTGAAATAATAAGTGGCTGATGCTCTAAACTGCTACATTTGTAGTAATTTAGGTGTCTCTGTAGAGAATGTGCCTGCCAGTGCAGGAGATGTAGGAGATGTGGGTTTGATTCCTGGGTTGGGAAGATCCCCTGGAGGAGGAAATGGCAATCCACTTCAGTATTCCTGCTTGGGAAATCCTACTGACAGAGGAGCCTGTGGGCTACAGTCCATAGGGTCACAAAAGTCAGACACAACTTAGCAACTAAATAACAACAATGTCCAATACCACTGCCTGGGCTTAGATCCTTCTATTTTCTTTCCTATACTACCACACAATCTTCTACTTGGTCTCCCTACTGGTTTTGTCTTCCTCAAATCCAGAACAAGAGAGTGACTAACCCAAACTGCAAATCTGATCATACTGTTCCTTTGCTTAAAATCCTTTAGTGGTTTCTTTCTCTACAGGATAATATCCAAGCTCTGTAATGTAGTTTTATAAGGTTATTCCTGAATCTTTCCCTTGACTTCTTCTCAGATTCATCTTCTGCCACGTTTGCCTTGCACTATTTCCTGTAACACAGTTTATCAGTCATAGCCCTCCTGCCATTTTGGGTCAGATAATTCTCTGCTGTGGGGAATTGTTCTGTGCATGGTAGGATGTAAAGCAGCATCCCTGGCCTCTTCTAACTAGATTTCAGTAGCATCTCACCCTCATTTGTGACAACCAACAATGTCTCTGAAAGTGAAAATGAAAGTGTTAGTTGCTCAGTTATATCTGACTCTTTGTGACCCCATGGACTGTAGCCCACCAGGCTCCTCTGTCCATGGGATTCTCCAAGCAAGAATACTGGAGTAGGTTGTCATTTCCTCCTCCAGGGGATCTTCCCAACCCAGGGATCAAAACCACATCTCCTGTGTCTCCTGCATTTCAGTCAGATTCTTTACCATTTGAGCCACAAAGGAAGCCCTCAGTTCAGTTCAGTTCAGTCGCTCAGTCGTCTCTGACTCTTTGCGACCCCATGAATTGCAGCACTCCAGGCCTCCCTGTCCATCACCAACTCTCGGAGTTCACTCAGACTCACGTCCATCGAGTCAGTGATGCCATCTAGCCATCTCATCCTCTGTTGTCCCCTTCTCCTCCTGCTCCCAATCCCTCCCAGCATCAGAGTCTTTTCCAATGGGTCAACTCTTCACATGAGGTGGCCAAAGTACTGGAGTTTCAGCTTTAGCATCATTCCTTCCAAAGAATACCCAGGGCTGATCTCCTTTAAGATGGACTAGTTGGATCTCCTTGCAATCCAAGGAACTCTCAAGAGTCTTCTCCAACACCATAGTTCAAAAGGAAGCCCTAGATAATGCCAAATGCCCCCTTAGGGGCAAAACTGCTTCAGATAAAGACCACTGAGCTAATAATGTATACAGGATTGTGGTGGCTCTCTACACCCAAACTTCTTTTTTCCCCCTTAAGAGCTAATATCACAAGACCTGGAGAGGGTAGAATCTGTGATATCAAAAATAAAAGTATTCTAAATCTAGGAGAAATAGATGGACTGGGGTTCTGGAGATCCCTTTTGGTATACTTTTTTAAAAGAAGCTTTGGTGGTTAGGGAAGAGCCTGTAATTCTTTGTAGTAGAAGTTCCCTCTTTTTAGAAAGATTCCTTGATGCTCAAGAGTTAGAAAGGTCAGGGTGGGACTAAGATAAAAAGAAGAGGGAAATGACTTCTTTGTATTTGCTCTAGCTTTAAGAAAATTTGTTAAAAGGACACTCGTATTTCCTTCTAGTGTTCCCTTAGGCAAGAACTCTTGGCCAAATCTCTATACAGAAAAAAAAAAAGACTGTCAATTTTGTTGCTTGGAGTAGTCTTTTGGGTACATGCTTTAGGAACATGAATTTGGTGGTTAGGCAAGAGGAAAAACCCCAGCACCCAAGAATTCTATTACTAAATATATCTTCAAGAGAAATAAAAATATATGGCCACTCAAAAACTTACACACATATGCTCATAGCAACATTAGTAATAATAGTCAAAAGATGGAAACAGCTCAAATGTCCATCAACCAATGAATGGGTACATAAAATGTGGTATAATCATATAATGGAATATGATCCATCCATACAAAGAAATTAAATCCAAATATATACTAGAACATGCTGCTGCTGCTGCTAAGTTGCTTCAGTCGTGTCCGAATAGATGAGCCTAAAACACTATGTTAAGTGAACAGAACCAGGCACAAAAGACTACATGATTCATCTGCATAAAATGTCCAGAGAAGGCAAATCTATAGACACAGAAAGTAGGTTGATGATTGCTTAGGGGTAGGAGAAATAGGAGGTAGGGAGAGGTAGTTAAAAGTTAACACAATTTCTTTTTGAGGTGATGAAAATTGACTATGGTAATGCCTGCAACATGTCTATGAATACACCAAAAAATCATTGAATTGTATATTTTGAATGGGTGAAATATATGGTATGTGAATTATATCTTAATTAAGCTTTTCCCCAAAAAAGTAATCCAAGCAATTCTTGGCATCTCCCTACTCCCCAGGCCCAATCCTGTGTAACACCACCCTGAAGGGATATGACATGGGATAAGCAAGTTTGGCTGGGTGTGGGATGAGAACACCAAGAGTCTAGAGCATGGGGGGCACTGCCAAGGAACAATAGGTCCTTTTAAGTTCTCTTGAGCCCTCTTATGTTTTTCCTACTTAATGAGGCTTAGCCAACCTCACTGTTATAGCTTTGGATTGAGTTACTGTTTCAGAACATCTATACAAGAGAAACTTCTGTGCTGTTAGTTCATATCCAAAGTTCTTGGAAGAGAAAACTTCACAGAATTTGGCTGCTAACTTTTGAAGTCAAGGTACTTGCCAGATATATGGGTCATTGCTATTTCTAACTCTTGGATTAAACTCACATTTAAAAAAAAAAAGTCTGTCTTATCTTTTCAACAAATGGTGCTGGAAATGTTGAATATACATTTACAAAAAAAGAAAGACCAGACAGAAAGAAAGAGGGTGAGGGAGGGAGGAATGAAGAAAAGAAGGAAGGAAAAAAACTTTGACCCTTAACTCACATGATACACAAAAATTAATAAACTGGATTTCAGGAAAATAAAACAATTCACTCTTGAAAAATCAAGACAGCCATTAAAAAGATGGAAACACATACTACAGACTGGGAGAAAATATTTGGAAATTATACATGTGATATAAGACATATCCAGAATATATAAAAATTCTTATAACTCAATAATAAGGAAATAATTTAATTGTTAAATGGCAAAGATCTAAATAGACATTTTAACAAAGAAGATACACAAATGTTCAATAAGCATGAGAAAACATATTTGATACCATTAGTTATTAGGGATAAGCAAATAAAAAAAACACAATGAGATACCATTTTATATCCACTAGAATGACTCATAAAAAGATAGACAATAACAAGTGTTGGCAAGATGTGAAGAATCCTCATACATTGCTAGTAGGGATGTAAAATGGTACAGCCATTTTAGAAAATAGTCTGGCAGTTTCTTAAAATTTTAAACATACATACTATGCAACCCATCAATACAATTTCTAGGTGTTTATCCAAGATAAATAAAGACATAAGCCCACATAAAAATCTGAGCATGAATGTTCATAGCAGCTTTATTCATAATAACAAAAGGTTGAAACAACTCAAATTTCCATTCAATAATAAATAAAAAAAATGTAGTATATCCTCTTATAATAATATAATATTATTCAGCCATAAAGAGGAATGAAATAGTGCGATGCTACAACATGTTGAACCTTGAAAACATGCTAAGTAAAGAAGTCAGCCACAACAGATCATATGTGGCATGATTTCATTCATATTAAAAGTCCAGAATGAGCAAATCTGTAGAGACAGAAAGTAGATAAGTGGTTGCCTGAATAAAGGGTGGTCGGGGGATTGGAACATGACGTCTAAAGGGTGTAGAGTTTCTTTTCATGATGATAAAAACTGTCTAAAATTGATCCTGGTGACGGATGCACAACTGTCTGAATATACTAAAAGCTATTGGATTGTGCTCTTGAATTGGGTGAATTGTATGGTATGAGGTTTATATGCAGGAGACCTGGGTTCGATCTCTGGGTTGAGAAGATCCCCTAGAGGAGGGCATGGCAACCCACTCCAGCATTCTTGCCTCGAGAATGCCATAGGCAGAGGAGCCTGGCAGGCTATAGGCCATGGGGTTGCAAACAGTCGGACAAAGCTGAGCAACTAAGCACACACAAAGGTTTATATCTCAATAAAGCTATTTTAAAAACTGAATTTGGAGATAATGAATTGTCTTCCACTTTGAGGGAATGACAATAATGGGAAAGATGAAAATAAAGAACTAAAAACAAGAGGCCAGTTACTTCAAAGGTTGTTCATGGAATCAACTCCCTGATAAACTCCCACTTAATGATTCTTCTGATTACTTAAGAAATAGCTCTGATGCTAACCTCTCCCACTGGCAATATTCCTTTTCTGCACTGAAAATAGCACTACTATGTTGAAGACACCTTATTAATGGCAATGTCAAAGGCTTGCAACAATTAGCAAGCTGGCTTTTATCTCGTTTTGTTTAGTGATTCCTCCACCCTCTGCTGCTCATGTCATCCACATTGTTAAGAAAAGGAAGTCAAATCAAAATTACGTTTGAAAATATTCTCTGGTAATGTCATCACAGACATTGAAAGATCTGAATATAAGAACTGTGTAAATCCCTTTAGGAACCATCGTAGAAAATAACATATCCACCAAGGTGATTACTACATCAGGTTGGAGAGACTAGGAGCATAGAGAGGTGGAGGACTTTGAGAAGAGTAGCAGCTTGGTGAAAAATACCTAAACAGAAGCAACACTGTAAGATGACTACTCTGTTACCATGGAGCTAGAAATACTCTGGTAGGTCATGTACTTATCTCAAAAACTGAGGTCCAGAAAAGAGATTTGGTTGGCTCCCAAAACATATAACTAGTGGAAAATAGAAGGAAGACTAGAATTCAGGTCTTTGAATCTCAGTTTCAGCTCTTTCCATCTGCTGAATGTTGGATATTGATAGACTACTCAGTATGAGAGACTGGAATACTGTGTCAAAGTTTTGATTAAAATGACCAAGGCCCAGCTACATCACTGCTCAGAGCCTACAGCATTTCATCAACAATAAAACTCTAAGATGATAAATTAGATCTAATAGAGTACCTGATGAACTATGGACGGAGATGCATGACATTGTACAGGAGACAGGGAGCAACATCATCCCCAAGAAAAAGAAATGCAAAAAGGCAAAATGGCTGTCTGAGGAGGCCTTACAAATAGCTGTGAAAAAAAGAGAATCCAAAAGCAAAGAAAAAAGGAAAAATATACCCATTTGAATGCAGAGTTCCAAAGAATAGCAAGGAGAGATAAGAAAGCTTTCCTCAATGATCAGTGCAAAGAAATAGAAGAAAACAACAGAATGGGAAAGACTAGAGATCTCTTCAAGAAAATTAGAGATACCAAGGGAACATTTCATGCAAAGATGGGCTCAATAAAGGACAGAAATGGTATGGACCTAACAGAAGCAGAAGATATTAAGAAGAGGTGGCAAGAATACACAGAAGAACTGTACAAAAAACATCTTCACAACCCAGATAATCACAATGGTGTGATCACTCACCTAGAGCCAATCATCCTGGAATGTGAAATCAAGTGGGCCTTAGGAAGCATCACTATGAACAAAGCTAGTAGAGGTGATGGAATTCCAGTTGAGCTGTGAAAGCTCTGCACTCACTATGCCAGCAAATTTGAAGAAACTCAGCAGTGGCCACAAGACTAGAGAAGGTCAGTTTTCATTCCAATCCCAAAGAAAGGCAATGCTAAAGAATGCTCAGACTACCACACAATTGCACTCATCTCACACGCTAGTAAAGTAATGCTCAAAATTCTCCAAGCCAGGCTTCAGCAATATGTGAACCATGAACTTCCTGATGTTCAAGCTAGTTTTAGAAGAGGCAGAGGAACTAGAGATCAAATTGCCAACATCTGCTGGATCATCAAAAAAGCAAGAGAATTCCAGAAAAACATCTATTTCTGCTTTATTGACTATGCCAAAGCCTTTGACTGTGTGGATCACAATAAACTGTGGAAAATTCTGAAAGAGATGGGAATACCAGACTACCTGACTGGCCTCTTGAGAAATCTGTATGCAGGTCAAGAAGCAACAGTTAGAACTGGACATAGAACAACAGAAAAGGAGTTTCCAAACAGGAAAAGGAGTACGTCAAGGCTGTATATTGTCACCCTGCTTATTTAACTTATGTGCAGAGTACATCATGAGAAATGCTGGGCTGGAGGAAGCACAAGCTAGAATCAAGATTGCCGGGAGAAATATCAATAACCTCATATATGCAGATGACCCCACCCTTATGGCAGAAAGTGAAGAAGAACTAAAAAGCCTCTTGATGAAAGTGAAAGAGGAGAGTGAAAAAGTTGGCTTAAAGCTCAATATTCAGAAAAGAAAGATCATGGCATCCTGTCTCATCATTTCATGGCAAATAGATGGAGAAACAGTGGAAACAGTGGTGGATTTTATTTTTCTGGGCTCCAAAATCACTGCAGATGGTGACTGCAGCCAAGAAATTAAAAGATGCTTACTCCTTGGAAGGAAATTATGACCAACCTAGACAGCATGTTAAAAAGCAGAGACATTACTCGGTCAACAAAGGTCCATCTAGTCAAGGCTATGGTTTTTCCAGTGGTCATGTATGGATGTGAGAGTTGGACTATAAAGAAAGCTGAGCACTGAAGAATTAATGCTTTTGAAGTGCAGTGTTGGAGAAGACTCTTGAGAGTCCCTTGGATTGCAAGGAGATCCAACCAGTCTATCCTAAAGGAAATCAGTCCTGAATGTTCATTGGTAAGACTGATGCTGAAGCAGAAACTCCAATACTTTGGCCACCTGAGGTGAAGAGTTGACTCATTTGAAAAGACCCTGATGCTGGGAAAGATTGAAGGCAAGAGGAGAAGGGGACAACAAAGGATGAGATGGTTGGATGGCATCACTGACTCAATGGACATGAGTTTGAGTAATCTCCAGGAGTTGGTGATGGACAGGGAGTCCTGGCATGCTGCAGTCCATGGGGTCGCAAAGAGTTGGACACAACTGAGTGACTGAACTGAACTGAAGATGATAAATTGCTGAGGAAATAACCAATCACCAGACTATACTTGGTCCTTTCTTTCCAGAAAATCAATATATTTGATGTTGGGCCACTTCCATCATAAGATCTCTTTTTTGAGAGGAAAGGGGGCTATACCAAGTGGTTTGTGGGATCTTAGTCCCTTGGCCAGGGATTGGACCTGGGCCCCGGCATTGAAAGTGCCAAGTCCTAACCACTGAACTGCCAAGGAATCCCCTTAAGCCTGCTTTAAAAGTACAAAATCTACCTTTGTATGAGACAGCTTGAAGTCTATACTACATATGGCAAAGTAGTTTGCAAACCATCTCTTTTCAAAAGGCCCAGCCTGGCTCTACTTCTCTGCTCTTTTCTATTTCATGCTCAAGCCAATCCTCTCAAAACCTGTCTCCAGGAATCCAATTTGTGGAAGGTTGAGGAGAGGGAACTTTAGGTAATACGAACATTACTCTTCCAGCCTTGGTTTTGTTCAGTGAAGGTCAATGATAAATGACCTCCCTTTGGGGGCATAATTTATGTCCATGTGGCCTTTTCTATTGAGCCCAATGTTGATTGACAGGACATAGCACTAGGAGGAGAGAGAGGTTGGCTATGGGAGACCTGAAGGCCAAGGAGTATAACTAAGACCAGATGTGGCTGGAGGGGGCTGAGATGCGGGGGAGAGGGGGGAGCATGGAGAAGAAATGCCTACACAAGCAAAATAAAGATATATCCACCTTGGGAAATGCGCTCAACATTTCCAAGGTTAAATCCAACTAGTCTTCCTGTGTTGCCTGCAATTACCTTTGTGCTTCCAGCACCCAGTTATTTAGCATAGCAAGATGGAAGGAGAAAGTCTTTCCTGGAATACTTAACAGCAGTTCAAATACCCTTTGTGCTCTCATTTTCCTATTCTGCCATCTTATTATTCAAAACATTTCTTAAAATTCCTGTTCTAGCTTCCAACGCTCTGGGTAATCTGGGAATCATTTAAACCTATTTTCTGTTATTCTGAAACCTAAAATTCCTGGTTCAAGTAGTTGGTACTAGAAAGATATAGACAGAAACAGAAAATAAATTCATCTAATTTTAAAAATTTAGAAAGATGATAACAATAACAATAACCCTGTGTACGAGACAGCAAAAGTGACGCTGATGTATGGAACAGTCTTATGGACTCTGTGGGAGAGGGAGAGGGTGGGAAGATTTGGGAGAATGGCATTGAAACATGTAAAATATCATGTATGAAACGAGATGCCAGTCCAGGTTCAATGCACGATACTGGATGCTTGGGGCTAGTGCACTGGGACGACCCAGAGGGATGGTACGGGGAGGGAGGAGGGAGGAGGGTTCAGGATGGGGAGCACATGTATACCTGTGATGGATTCATTTTGATATTTGGCAAAACTAATACGATTATGTAAAGTTTAAAAATAAAATAAAATTTAGACATGTTAAAAAAATAAAAAAAATAAAAAAATAAAAATAAAAATTGGCCTAACAAAGCTAACACAAATACTAAAGGCCATACTTATCCCTTAGGCAGGCATGTTGAAGCCATAGGGAATCTGTGACTGTATAGAACCTGGACATGGACAAAACTGCGACTAGAGATCCCAGTAACTATAACATGAAAATGGATGGCGTGAGAAACAGCTGCAGCTAAAAGTCTATTATTAAAGCTCTGAATCTCTAACAGAATCACCATGCCCTGTGCTTAATGGAAATGACTTCAAGGCTAGACCATGTATCTACTAAGCCACTACTACCAAATGAACCAGAAATTTAGGTTCTAGTTTTTGTGTGTCAATGACATTTAACCATAAAGGGTCAACATGTGGCTTGATTATAGAAATTAATAGTTGGATAATTTAATACATGAACCGTGAACTTCCAGATGTTCAAGCTGGTTTTAGAAAAGGCAGGGGAACCAGAGATCAAATTGCCAACATCTGTTGGATCATTGAAAAAGCAAGGTAATTCCAGAAAAAACATCTATTTCTGCTTTACTGACTATGCCAAAGCCTTTGACTGTATAGATCACGATAAACTGTGGAAAATTCTGAAAGAGATGGGAATACCAGACCACTTGTCCTGCCTCTTGAGAAACCTACATGCAGGTCAGGAAGCAACAGTTAGAACTGGACATAGAACAACAGACTGGTTCCAAGTAGGAAAAGGAGTACATCAAGGCTGTATATTGTCACCCTGCTTATTTAACTTATATTCAGAGTACATCATGAAAAACACTGGGCTGGAGGAAGCACAAGCTGGAATCAAGATTGCTGGGAGAAATATCAATAACCTCAGATATACAGAAGGCACCACCCTTATGGCAGAAAGTGAAGAACTAAAGAGCCTCTTGATGAAAGTGAAAGAGGAGAGTGAAAAAGCTGGCTTAAAGCTCAACATTCAGAAAACGAAGATCATGGCATCTAGTCCCATCACTTCATGGGAAATAGATGGGGAAACAGTGTCAGACTTTATTTTTTTTGGCTCCAAAATCACTGCAGATGGTGATTGCAGCCATGAAATTAAAAGACGATTACTCCTTGGAAGGAAAGTTATGACCAACATAGACAGCATATCAAAAAGCAGAGACATTACTTTGCCAACAAAGGTCTGTCTAGTCAAGGCTATGGTTTTTCCAGTGGTCATGTATGGATGTGAGAGTTGAACTATAAAGAAAGCTGTGCACCGAAGAATTGATGTTTTTGAACTGTGGTGTTGGAGAAAACTCTCGAGAGTCCCTTGGACTGCAAGGAGATCCAACCAGTCCATCCTAAAGGAGATCAGTCCTGGGTGTTCATTGGAAGGACTGATGTTGAAGCTGAAACTCCAATACTTTGGCCATCTGATGCGAAGAGCTGACTCATTTGAAAAGACCCTGATGCTGGGAAAGATTGAGGGCAGGAGGAGAAGGGGACAACAGAGGATGAGATGGTTGGATGTCATCACCAACTCGATGGACATGGGTTTGGGTGAACTCTGGGGGTTGGTGATGGACAGGGAGGCCTGGCATGCTGCAGTTCATTGGGTCGCAAAGAGCTGGACATGACTGAGCGACTAAACTGAACTGAACTGAATTTTGTCAACACACTGCAACCACTCCAGGAATCAAAAGAACAACCTCACCTGAGAGTGAACTAATATGTATCACCATCCATCCCTTCATCATGTTTTACCTTAGGTGAAGTGAAGTGAAGTGAAAGCTGCTCAGTCGTGTCCAACTCTTTGTGACCCCATGAACTCTAACCTCCCAGGCTCCTCTGTCCATGGAATTCTCTAGGCCAGAATACTGGAGTGGGTAGACATTCCCTTCTCCATGGGATCTTCCCAACAGGGGGACCAAACCCAGGTCTCCTGCATTTCAGGTGGATTCTTTACTGTCTGAGCCACCAGGGAAGCCTTGACTGCCTAGAAATCCATTATAGCCCCTGGGAGTAGCCAGGGCCCTACCAACTACTCCTTAGTCCATTAGCAATTTCTTATTGAAGTGAGGAATAGGGACCTCATCCTATTAGTGATGGTTAGCTTCCCCATCTGAGCTTCCCTGGTGGCTCAGACAGTAAAGAATCCGCCTGCAATGCAGAAGGCCTGGGTTCGATCCCTGGGTCAGGAAGATCCCCTGGAGAAGGAAATGGTTATCCACTCCGGTATTTTTGCCTGGAGAACTCCATGGACAGAGAAGCCTAGCAGGCTACAGTCCATGGGGTCGCAAAGAATCAGACACAACTAAGTGACTAACACCTGGACTTTTTTCACTTCAGCTTCACTGTCTACACAGACCACAAATATCTCAAAGGAAACTGGTCTTCTGCATCAGCAAAACATAAGCCCTAAAAAGATCAAAGGCTCCAAAAGCAAGTCCAAACAAAATAAAAACAGAAAAAGAGGTGAGAGCCATATTCAGATTGCTTGTCAATCATCAGAGCCAGTCAGTCAAATGGTACACATGAGAACAGAAGCAACAATGCTATGCTAAGTCACTTCAGTCGTGTCCAACTCTGTGTGACCCATAGACGGTAGCCTACCAGGCTCCCCCATTCCTGGGATTCTCCAGGCAAGAACGAACACTGGAGTGGGTTGCCATTTCCTTCTCCAATGCAGGAAAGTGAAAAGTGAAAGTGAAGTCGCCTAGTTGTGTCCGACTCTTAGCAACCCCATGGACTGCAGCCTACCAGGCTCCTCCGTCCATGGGATTTTCCAGGCAAGAGTACTGGAGTGGGGTGCCATTGCCTTCTCCGGAAGCAACAATAAATCAGGTATAATCAACTGGGCTGTTTTATCTGGTCATTATTTAAACAAAGGGGCTGAAAACTACTTGATTTGGTCCATTTGGGATCCAGTTAGAGCAAGACTGAAACCAAGTGATGGTCCTGACTTCATGATAAAAACGTTCCATAACAAATAGCCTGGACTGTCTTCATCATTTCTGCCTGGTGCCACTTTTAGCCAAAGACAGGCATGGAATCTCAGCCAAGCAAGTCCAAGTCATTGTAACACGTGTGCCTTCAGCATGCACAGAGGAAGATCATATTCCCAAGTAGTAAGAATACCTAGTAGTAATCAAAGTGACTGACAGGTGTTAACATGAGGGCTGTCATCACTAGAATTGGGAAATGGGCTGGGCTCCAAAATTTTGAATTTGGCTCCCACTTTCAGTATGCTCAGTACCTATTTTGTAATTAGTAGGTTTTGTCCTCATACCTCTAAATCTCTTATTTAATGTCCTTGCTGTAACCATATAACAATGTTTGATTTATGGGTCACCCTATGTATGGCAATCTTACCAGTGAGGTAAGATCAGTTAGTTCCTAATCATTCAGTATATTCTATAAACAGTATTTCATAGTGCTCTCTCTCTCTCTCGTGTGTGTGTGTGTGTGCATGTGTGTGTGTATCTGTGTATTCCATGAAATATGTTTGTGGTTAAATAAGATTGAGAAATGTGGTGTTTTGATCACTAAGTCATGTCCAACTCTTGCAGCTGTATGGACTGTAGACTGCGGGGCTCCTCTATTCATGGAATTCTCCAGGCAAGAACACCAGAGTGGGTTGCCATTTCCTTCTTAAGGGGATCTTCCCAACCCACGTCTTCTGCATTGCAGGCAGATTCCTTATTGACTGAGCTACGAGGGAAGCTTCAGATTGGGAAATCTGAGTCTAAATGGATTTCCTTTCTGCAGGATTTCTCAGAACATTTAACGTGCCAGTGGGCAATGTGAGTCTCTAAGAAAGGTACATAATGTGCAGCATTTCACAATCTTATTTGACCACAAAACCTTTTCATGAAGAGCTTCTGGGAGTGGGGAAATGGGTTCAGTCCTCAGAATATACTTTGGGGAAAAAACTTCTTTAATAGTCTGCCCTCAGTGACTTCTAAGTAAGTAATAGGAGCTTCCCAGATGGAATATGAACCCCTTTGGAAGCCCGCTATGTCTTCTGATGGACCCAAGTGTAGTCTGGCGCTAGTGGTAAAGAACCCACCTGCCAATGCAGGAGACCCAAGAGATGTGGGTTTGATCCCTGGCCTGGGAAGATCCCCTGGAAAAGGAAATGGCAACCACTCTATTCTTGCCTGGGAAATTCCATGGACAGAGGGGCTTGGTGGGCTACAGTCTACGGACTTGCAGAGTCAGACACAACTGAAAGACTGAGCACAAACAACCCATTCAATCAACAAATATTTATAGAGCATCCACTGTGTATCAGGAGGTGAGCATTTAAAAAAAAAGATTAAAATTACTTTCATGATGGAGACAGACATTTACAGAAATAACATTAGATTGGGACCAGACTTTAAAAGATGACCCCAGGGGTCAGAGTAGGGAGAGGGAGACAATTTAAAGAGAACAAACAGTAAGTGCAGAGTCACTGATGTCTGCCAAGGCATTGTTCTGCTCCCTTGCACACTCCTCCCTGACGTGTCTATACACACACCATATCATACCTTGATATTTTGTAAAGTGTTCCCCAAAGAAATGGGAACCCATTCTTGAAAGGAGTTGGAAAGCTTGCTATAGGATGAAAATCCACCATCACTGGACTGGAGCTTGCTTACCTAGGAGGTGGAGGTGTCCTTTATTATTATTATTATTATTATTAGGAACAATCCCAGAATGGCAAGGAATGCATAGCTGACAGAATGCACATCCCATAAAATGCTGGAAATTTGTGGTAAGAATCATAGAAAGGTAAAGTTGAGGAAAGAGAGCTAACATTTATTAATATGTATTTAAATTGTCTGAAAATTTACATATTTTATCTCACTTCACGATGAATTGTATGTACACATATTTACATCGTGTGTTTTGATTTCCAGACTGCTTTCATATCCATGATTTCATTTGATCTTCATGAGAATCCTGTGGGCATGGAAAGGGCAGATGTGATTAGCCCTTTTGTGCAGAGAAGCGTGAGCCTCAGAATAGTTACGTGATTAGCCCAAGGTCACAGAGTAAGTAGCAATATCCAGATTAGAAACTATGCCTTCTAAATCCCAGTCTGATGTTCCTGGTTTGTATTTGTCCTGTACTTCTTCAAGAGGCTGAAGGTACAGAGAAACGGAATTATGCCTAATGTTAGAAAAATCTTTCTAAAAACTCCAGCTGTTCAACAGTGAAATAGGCTTTTATGAAATTGAAATGGTTGTAGATTATATCCTTGCCATGGAAGGGAGATTAAATATCATGGCTTCTAAGGTCACCCTAAACTCTAAGATCCACTGATCATAAAATTCCTAGGCCCTACTTCTCTGAGGTTAGGTTTCTGATGAGTATTCCTATTCCTGGACAGCTCCTGTTCAATATATACTTGGTCCTCAAAAAACAGATATGCTTTAGACAGATACTTAGGAGTTAGAACTTTTCACATCACAGACAAACCCATTGCTTTGGCACAACCACATTCAACCAATACAAATCACATACAACCAATACCTCCAGGTTTCTCTCAGATCACAAAATGGTGGGGAACAGATAGAAGGCACACATTTATCCAAATCACCATGTACACTAAGTTGCATTTTCCCAGCAACTCAAAATCTTGTAGTGCACAGTATATAATAGAAATGATGGAAGGAGACATAGCTCTGCATTTGAACACTCATAATTCTGATATAGTGAATCAATTTTTTTTTTAAGAATCTATATAGTTCAAACACCAAAGGTATTTTAAGAGGTGGAAAGTATGGACTGATAATAATCCACACTTGTCTTGTCTGATGATGGACCAGGATTCTCTTTAGAGGCAAAGGAACCAGCCACTGTTCCACTTTCCTTGGAACATTTTTTGTCATATATTTACAGCTCCCCATGCTCAAGAGAATGGTGCATCTGTCAGATGGAGACGCCTGGTTGCATTCTTTCCCAGATATTAATATAGGTGGTACTTTAGTAACATAACCAGTGACATGCAGAACCTGATTTGGAGAGGAACAGATGTCAGCATCTTTCTTGGGCTAATTTTAGGATCCTGAAATAGTCCCTTTCTCACAGAAACCATCAGTGGAGCCAAATTAAGACAGCTATGTCACATGGAAAAGAGAGAAAAAAATGTAGTCTTGTGTGAGGCAAAGACAACAAACCAAGGACTTCAGCTCTTCCCCCGTATATGACTCCTTTCCTAGAATACGGTGGTCAGTTCAACTTCTTTTCATCAGAATGGATGTTGAGTACCAATTTAAGAATATCAGACAGGAAATGAGTGCACAAATCTCATTTCCAGTCACATACATTGAACAATCAAGGTTGCCTCATGCAATAGCTAAATTCATATTCAAAAGAGTATGTAGGACCTAGGTTTCAACACATCTTTTCTTAGCAGACAAGGAAGCTAATAAGTGACCATTCTACTTGGTAAGTCAGAAGCAGATTGCATTCTGAAGCTTCAGATTCCTATTCCATTGCATTGTCTGCTGAATGGACATTTCTTCCAAATGAGACATAACATATCAGGTAGGGATAATGAGAGGTGGAGGAAGGATCTCCCAACCAAAAATGATGTTTGAGGTTTAAGATGGTCAACTAAGGATTCAGAACAAATGAAGAGTAATTTGGGGGGAAAAAAAAAGTACCTACCTGCTTTCCATCCAGAGTGTAGAGTTTCTTGACAACCCCGGTCTCCAGTTTGATAGCTTCAGTGATATCAGTGAGGACTTGCTCAAAAGAGTGGGCTGTCTTCTTGTTCAGAAGCACACGCACAGCCTTCCGAGGCTTCACCCCACTGCGGATGATGGTCACCAGCTTGGGGCGCACAAAGTCCTTGTTCTCTCTGGCCTGGGCACTGTTGCTGCTGGCCAGGGACTGAGGGGCTTTCATATTGGCAGATGTCTTCACATTGACAGACCAGTTAGGATTGACATTCTTGGTGTACTCCACCTTCTTAAAGAAGTTGTCTGAGGAGCAAACATAGCTTTCCCCTAAGGGAAGAAATGCATGGTGATTAATAGCAGGTATATGGACTATTCTAACAAGACTAATACACACTGACCTTGGAGTAGGACTTTTGGAGAAATGATGATAATAACAAACTTCATGTGGCATTCCTAATTAGGCTCTCTAACAGTTTGGTTCATTCAAATTCAAGGGCAAGTAATCAGCAAAATAGTCTTCATTATAATGGCATACTTAGTAAAAAATCCTATAAAGCTAAGGGTCCCAAGGACAATGAATATTTCTAAGTATAATCTACCAAGTGGGGTTCTCAATCTTGACATTGTTTTACTGGAATTGAAATGTCTATTAACTTCTAGCATATGTGTTAATGTCTAGGGGCATTACTGAAGTGTTTTTTAACATGTCTCTATTTATTGTTTTAATTAATTTATTTTTAATATAAATTTATATATTTTAATTGAAGGCTAATTACTTTATTGTATTGGATTTGCCATACATTGACATGAATCCGCCACAGGTGTACATGTGTCCCCATCCTGAACCCCCTCCCACCTCCCTCCCTATCCCATCCCTCAGGGTCATCCCAGTGCACCATCCCCGAGCACCCTGTCTCATGTATCGAACCTGGACTGGCAATTCGTTTCACATATGATAGGATAATTGCTTTACAGAATTTTGTTTGCTTCTGCCAAACATCAACATGAATCAGCCATAGGTATACATGTGTCCCCTCCCTCCAAAACCTCCCTCCCATCTCTCTCCCCATCCTACCCCTATAGGTTGTTACAGAGCCCCTGTTTGAGTTCCCTGAGTCATATAGCAAATTCCCACTGGCTATCTACTTTACATATGGTATTGTAAGTTTCCATTAACATGTCTCTATTTCTTAATGTTCCCATCCTATTTCTGGACTCACAGCCCCATGCCTTTGTTATACTATGAACTGGGGAGAACTTTCAAAATTAATACATTTTTATTCCAAGTTAAAGTGACCACAGTAACCTTTCATATTGGGCATACAGTGCAAACTGGCCAAGAAGGCAGACTGTACTTTGGACAGAGTATATGGTTAAGCAGCAGAATACTAAAATGTGAAATGTGTGTGTGTGTATGTGTGGTGCATGTATGTGTATAACTGTGTCTTCTACTGATCATCCCCACAGGCAGGTAGAAAAACTATCTAAATAACAACCTCGACACACACACACACACACACACATTTCACACTATTTCTTGTGTTTCCAAGTCTAGTTCTTGCTTGAGAAATGCTTTCCCGTTTTCACTACCCACTCCCCATCTTTCCATCTTAACGAAAGCTACACACTAGCTCTATGTGTTCAGGGTCATCTTCACCAGTGCTCACCCTTGGCTGCCACAAGTAATGAGGTGGAGATGTGAAAATACATTATACAGCCTGATTTATGGATCGGAGGGATCTAGTGCAGTTTTCACATTTACCATGGGCTAGAGGAAATGACTGGGTTTCCCCAGTGGCTCAGTGGTAAAAAATTGCCTGCAATGCAGGAGATGTGGGTTCGATCAATGGGTCAGGAAGATCTCCTGGAAAAGGATATGACAACCTACTCCAGTATTCTTGCCTGGAGAATCCCATGGACAGAGGAACCTGGCAGGCTATAGTCCATGGGGTTGCAAAGACTCAGACACGACTGAAGCGACTGAGCATGCATGCACAGGGGAAATGACTAATTCAGCGGAAGAAAGGCAGAGGCCAGAGGCAAGAGGAAGGGATTAGACACCTGGACCTAGAAGCTGGAGAAAAGAAGAAAAGAGGTAGGCTCAGCTTGGAGGGGGAGAGACTATTGGAAAAGGTTGAATTTGTCAGGTAAAACACATTAGTCTCAAGGTATACGAAAGTTCATCCAGAGGTCAAGCTGCAGAAAACCAGTGTGATTTAATCAGGATTAACTCATCAGTAAAAATGTTTAATAAATAAATAAATCAACCCAAGCCAGTGCAAAGAAAGCATTAAACACAATTATAATCTGATGGCTCTTCTTCCTTTGGTCTCAGCAGGAGAACTGAGCAGACATTCAGCTAGGCTGATAATTCACTCCTTGTGCAAATATTGATTGTTGTGCTGTAGCACCAAAGACTTTAAGTCATGTTAATTAATAAATTTCTCAGTTAGTGCCGAGAGAAGATTCAGTCAGATTCTCTAGGGCACCTTTGAGGACATTTAGATGTGAGTATGGAAGGGGAAGGTAAACTTCCAACCCTGTTCTGAGTCCCAGGAGCTGCTAGTGTTCTGTCTTGACAAAGAGACCAAGACCCGGGTTTGTAGGTGAGCACAGGCCCCCTCCTACACTCTGTGCCTGCATGCACAGCCAGGATGGGGAAGTCAAAGACCTCAGCCAAAAGAAACCCTAATTTCTCGGCTCCCACTGGCCATTTCAATCCAACCGAAGTGATTAGAGGGTGTGGCCTTTAGTTTTTGACTTAAAGGATGAAGGGACCCTTTCAATTCCTCCATATATTTACAGCCAATATTCCCCACATGCTAGAAATGATCTCTTGCCTTACCACTCTACCAGATGCACAGGCACCTTCCAAGAGGTCACTGCCTTTGAGTCAGATGTTTTCCATAATTTGTCATGTACTTTAAAACTCTGTCAGACAACTGGTGGTGTGCAAATGTATGAGGCTATATATTTATGATTTCACTCATCTACAGTCTCCTCTGGAGAGTCAGCTGTGTAGCCCTATTAGGACTCTAGACTTTTTTTTGCTTCCATCTCTTAAACCTCTTAAGCCTCTGAACTATGAGTATGATTAACCACCCCAGATGAAAATGAACATGATGGCAGACAGCTATAGTATCATATGGCACCCAAGAACTTTGCCGAGGGCCCAGCTTTCAGCCAAATCTATGTTGAACACTTTCCAACAGTACATTTTAGTCTCTCCACTCTATTTCCTTTTGGCCCCAATATGAAGTAATGGAAAAAGAGCAGCTGATGTGATGTCAGTCAGAATGGGGTTTCCCAATATTTTCTTGTTGTGCACCCTTGGGCAAATTACCTAACTCCCCTTCGCTTCAGTTATTTGTCTGCAAAGTGGGGATGATGATAACAATATCTTCTTCTGAAGGTTGTTCCGGGGCTCAAGCTGAGCCCACAGCCTGGTACATAGTAAGCACTTGATAAATGCCAGCCATCACTATTATTAAGGCCCTAATCTGAAGGAAGAAAGAGAGAACTAGAAGAGCAAAGAGGGAAAGGAGGAAGAAAGAGTTTAGAGAAAGGAGATGAAAAGAGGAGGAGTAGAAGCTGAAGGAAAGAAAAGAAGCAGCAGCAAGGGCAGCCATCTTGGAACTATGCCATAATCCATATAGAATATGAGCACTGCATGGGACTCATGCTTCAAAGATAATATTTCCTGAGGCTTGAGAGGAGGCCTCCGATTGCTTCAATGCCAAATGTGGTAACTTAATGGCTAACACCAAGCAAAGCCACTTGCTGCCACTGCTGGTGCATACTGAGGGCAGAATATTTTTAAAGATTATCTTTTTCTAGAGCAGTTTTAGGTTCACAGTAAAATTCAGGGGAAGGTACAGATTTTCCATAGGACCGCTGACCCCATAATGCATACCCTCACCCATTATCTGCATCCCCCAACAGAGGGCAGGATGTTTGTGATAGGCAGGATGAAAATGTGATGTTTCATATTTTCTAAGTGAAAGAAGCCAGTCACAAAAACCACATAGTATATGATTTCAATTTCTATAAAATATCCAGACTCAGCAGATCTGTAGAGACATAGGCAGATAAGTAGTCATCTAGGGCTGAAGAGAAAACGGCAAGTGGGCAGTGACTGCTAATTGGTACAGTGTCTCTTTTGGAGATGATGAAAATGGGGTAAAATTAGATTATGATGATGGTTTCACCACGTGGTAAATTTTCTAGATTCAAATCCCACCCAACCCAACAAGTTGGGTTGACCTCGGGCAAATCATTTAATATCTGAGTCGCAGCTTTTCTGTCTATAATGGAAGGTATTGTGCTAGGTGACATTTCAGTTCCTTCCAGCCCTAAAGGTCTATAAGAAGGAATTTTCTTCTCCTCTCCATCCCAAACAGGCTTTGGGAGACAGAGTTGTTATGGTAATGGCCTGTTAATGAAATAGGTGCCCCCCACTAAGGACTCTCCTCTTCCAGAAAGATAACAAATGAACTGCTTCTCTTGATCAAGGTTTCCTTGTTCTGATTTTGTGAGCATCTGCAACGTGTGCTGCCAGAGCTCGAAGATTCTTGCAGGTCCAGCTGCCAGGCACTTGGAGCCGGGGTGGGGGTAGGGGGTGGGGGGTGTTGCACCTTTACACAGCTGGGTTCTACTCCTGTCACAGCTTCCAGGAGCCATTTCCCACCCGCTGGAAGTCAAAAAGGAAAGCTGGCTTCAGAGCCAAGCAAGGTGACAATTTGCTGGAATCGACAATCTGCTTCAGGGCGAGGGGGTAAGGAAATGAAGTCATGGAAGCAAAGCTGAAAGGGCAGGAAGGGAACAAGCTGTGGCCCCAAGATGATCTAATGTCTACCTCTCTTCACTTTCAGGAGGGCTCCATTTCCAAAAATATTAAATATGTTTATAGTTTCTCAGTGCAAAAAGCACATCTGTCTGGGCTTTCTCCTCTTTTTCCGGGCTTCCTCCCTCCAGAAGGAAAATATTAAATGGCACTTTATCATATTATCAGATCTCTTAGTGATGTATCACTCTCCCAGGTATCTTAAAATCCTCCTCTTCGGCAATGTGCTTTCTTTAGTAATTAGAAGATAAATTAGTGAGAAAGTGGTTTCATCTCATTGGAACAAATGAGCTATGGCAAAGAAAGTGGATCATAGCCAGTGTCACCATACAGATCTTTCAACAAGACTGTACCAATTTAAATATTTTGTCCCAAGATCTGCATAATAATGCTCAAGATGATACCATGAAGATTGATCTGGGTACTTACATACAAGGAAGTGGGGAAGGAAGTAGACAGTACATGAGGGAAGAACAATTCTCTAATGAAAGACTAAACAAAAAAAAGCCACTCTTGGATTTCATTCATTGATCTACTGGTAATACAGCTCATACATATATGGCCACATTCTGTACGGCTTCCCGAAGACCTTTTTCATGTAACCAAGGAACTGTGGGAAAACTGACATCAGTAACCTGACTTTGGTCCAAAATGGTCCCCTTACTACTTTCAGTATCTAGCAGCAGACAGTTAGACTAGAGAGGCATTAGACAAAGGAGTGCCACAAGGCCATAGTGATTATTAACCAATTGGTTTCCATTTCATTTTATTTAGGCTAAATATTTCATAATGTTGCCATTTGGAAACATAGTATGTTTTATGCTCCATTATTTCTTTAAGATAAACAAGTCAAAAAACAAAAAGATTTCTGTATTCCCAGGAATACCCACTATTGTAAGTAGCTAAAGGGGACCATCAAGATCATTTACTCTAGTACTTTCCCAAGTTTAACTGCTTGTAAGGTTCACTTGGGGAAATTTGTAAAAACACATGCTGGAGATTCTGAGTCAATTCCTGGGTGTGGCCCAGGGAACTGATATTTTTCTAAAGCCCTAAAAGATTCGGAAAAGTAGGCAGGTTTGGGAGCAACTAGCTATTCCGACCTCTCACTAGCATTACTATTATTATATCATGAACAATAATAGTCCCTTGGAGCTGCAGCTTTACCTTGTCAATGTGTTTCTATATCTATTATCTAATTTTATCCTCACAATCACTCTAATAGATACAGAAGGCAGGTGTTACTAGTCTCATTTTACATATAAGAATATTACAATAGATATACAAAGTGTGCTCTATACATATGATACAATATTATTCCTTTAAAAAAAGGAATGGAGACTTCCCTAACAGTCTAATGGTTAAGATTTTGTGCTTTCAAGGCAGAGGGCTTGGGTTCAATCCCTGGTCAAGGAATTAGATCCTACATGTCACCCAGTGCATTCAAAAAAGTAAAAAATTTTTAAAAAGGAGTGAAGTATTGATACACGGTATAAGTTAGTTAAGAGTTAGTCGCTCAGTTCTGTCCAGCTGTTTGCAACCCCATGGACTATAGCCCACCAGGCTTCTCTGTCCATACAAACCTTAAAAACATTTTCTAAGTGAAAGAAGCCAGTCACAAAAACCACATAGTATATGATTTCAATTTCTATAAAATATCCAGACTCAGCAGATCTGTAGAGACATAGGCAGATAAGTAGTCATCTAGGGCTGAAGAGAAAACGGCAAGTGGGCAGTGACTGCTAATTGGTACAGTGTCTCTTGGAGATGATGAAAATGGGATAAAATTAGATTATGATGATGGTTTCACCACTTGGTAAATTTTCTAAAAATCATTTAATTCAGTTGGTGAATTTTACAGTGTGCAAACTAAACCCTAATAAATTGGGGGTTTTTTAAGTTGTTTTAAAAAGAGAGAACATTAGTCACAGTGATGATAAGAAGAAATCTATAGTCATGTAGCTTAACCAGCTATAAACTAGGATGACTCAAATATTGGGTTGGCCAAAAAGATCATTCGAGTTTTTCAGTACCATCTTATGAAAAACTAAAACTTTTATGCCAACTCAATAGTAACATCTACCATTATTGGAATTTTCAGGTGGCGCTAGTGGTAAAGAACCCACCTCTGCCAAGGCAGGAGAGCCGGTTTTGATCCCTGGGTCAGGAAGATCCGCTGGAGAAGGAAATGGCAAACCACCCCAGTATTCTTGCCTGGAGAATCCCATGGACAGAGAAGCCTGGCAGGCTACAGTCCATGTGGTCACAAAGAGTCGGACATGACTGAGTGACTAAACTACAGCCCTTTATTGAGTACTGCTAATGTGCTAGGCAGAATATGAAACAATTTATATTCATTGTCTCATTTAACCCTCAAAGCAATTATGCCCACTTTACAGATGAACAACTGAGGCTCGGGGGGCCCAAATGGCTTCCCCAAGTTCACACAAGCTAGCAGGTGGCAGAGCTTGGATTTGAACCAAATCTGATTCAAAAAATTCATTTTCCTGTTATAACCTTTTGCCACTAAGACAAGAATCCAATGAATCTGACTCTTCCCCCAGGGATCTTTCTAAACTTTTCAATTTGAAGTCTCTTGTAAAGCAATGTGTAAATTATTTGTTTTAATCATTCATTCAACCTCTTCCAAAAGTGAACAAAGTAAAAGACTTTTATCCTCCATTCCTACATGAGTAGTTGCAAAAGGACAAAAAAAAAAAAAAAATGGAGCAAAACAACTGCCCCTTTTTTTTTGGTTGTACCATGCAGCATGTGGGATCTTAGTTCCCCCACCAGGGATTGAACCCCTGGTCCCTGCAATGGAAGCACAAAGTACCAACCACAGGACCGCCGGGGAAATCCCAAAGACCCCTTTTCTTTATCCTCTTCATATCTGTGCCTTTTCCCATTTGGCACAACGGTGATGGAAAATTGGTCACACTTCTCAGTGCTATCCCAGGAATACCCTAGAATTTCCTTGACTGAATCGCAGTACTCAGTCAGGACTGAGAGGCCATTGAGGGCCACAGCAGACTGTGACTGTAAGTGACATGTGAATAAATGCAAATGAGCCTTAGTCACACTCTGCATAAATTCACACTCTGCACACTCACCAGAAATTCACCAGGAAGTACTACTACTGCACCCAAGAGTGGTAAATAAGAGGAGTCCAATCTAGCAGAATTCAAAAGGATTAAGAGAGAAGAAAGCTGCAGTCTTCAAAATTGTATTTATTACATATATTCAGCTAAGATTATCACAACACACACCACAATACACATATACATATGCACACGTGCATACACACACACACACACACACACACACACACACACACAAACCCAGGAAGGAAAATCAATACCAAGGGCCACTCTTTGAGCAAGACATGTTAAAAAATGTATTTGGGGAAGAAAGAAATCTGTGCATGAGATCTCTCACATCAGACAGAAGAACACTGTAATCCTTGCTCCAAATACAATGGCACTTGATTCAGAATTCTGCCTGAGCATCTATGGTGGTCTTTAAAAGATAGCAGCTAGTAGAAATGTGGACATACTGGTGATTCAGGTGCTTTGTTTATGAAAATTATTACGGAGAAAACACTCACCACCCCAGTTTGACTGAGATGTGGATTTTACAGGGACAAAAGACACAAGCCCTATCGATTACTCTGTTGGACAGCTCCCTGGATCCAGCTTCTAGTCCTTCAAGTTTGCCCTGACTCTCCTTTCTTTTACGGTATTTGCTAAGATGGCCAATCCTTCAGTGTTCAGAAGCCTGGGATTAACCTCTTCCTGGCCCTCCAGCACCTGATCAAATAATCAAGCCCCATCAGCATTGTTTCTCAAGGTCCACTTGGAGAAAAACCTCAGACTTGAACCCTGCCTGAGACCCAGATCTGGCAGCCATATGGACACTGGCTCTTATAAGTAACTAGCCCCAAATCACTTGACCTGACTTGAGAAACAGCAGCTCCTTGCAAGAATGTGCTCTTGTACAAGGGAAGCCCTCATGCTCCTTTGTTTAGGAATACAAGAAACCTAGAAGCAGTGAATCAGAGGTGGGGCATCAAGTCCTTTAATGTGTTGTTTCTCCTTCCTTGCCAGCTGTTTCAGAATTTGGTTTCCCTAGAGATCTGCCTGTTCTAAACTCATCTGCTCAGGGGAATGGAAAGAATGAGGAGGGAGGGTTGGAGAATGGGAAGAAGTTTGGGGGTGGGGGGAAACGTTTTCATTATCACAAGGACTCTTGAAGGACTCCTGAAGCTGTCCTTTAAAGTACTGTCAGGTTAAACCAATCGCACATATTACACCTATGAAAAAGTGGGGTGGGGAGGCATCCTCAATATACTTGATCTGATAAAGTAAAATATTAAGAACATGTCCCCAGATCTATTTATCTATATGATCATGAAAAAGACTTCATGGCTGAGCAAGTTTGGGCAAGAGCTGGAGTTTTCCCTATTTTTGAGTTGGGGGCACAGATTGTCAGGATTTTCAGCAATCTTGTAATAAAATTCAATTGCAGAACCAAAATCTAGAAATCTGTTTAAATACAGATTTAGGTATAGTGAGTCAGTTCCTATTCTAATAGGAATAATGTTTATTAAAATACCAGACATACCTACAGCTTTCTTTGGTATTTCTCTTAATGACCTCAGCCTGAGGGACACACCCTGAAATGGGCTTTTTAGAAGCAACAGCTGAGCAGTGACCACTTACCTAAAAGTATAATCCTTTGTGAATACATTCGGGAAGTCCAGCTTTTAGGGTGCACGTTTCCATGAGTTGCCATTCACAAAGAGTCTCTCAGCCGTTCAAAGGATATAAGTATACAATGTTTTCTTTCTCTTAACCCAACCAAGCCTCCTTCCTCATTTTATGCCCCTAAGGATTTTATGGTCTGCCTCAATAGTGCTCTTTAGAGTTGACGATGAACAAATTCTAGAGTAAATGATACAATTCAGATTTTTCTTTGTATACCCTGGGAGATCAACACAATGCATCCTCATAGTCAGCCACACTTCAACCCCAGCCGAGACTGAAGCCCACGGAGGGTAACGGCTAATGATTCTGACTATGCCTACAGAATCAGAAGTCTCAGCAGCACCCTCATGTTTTAACAAACATAGTTCCCAATTTCTTTTAATCAAAGCCAAGAAATGTAACCATAACTAACAATAACCCCTCCCACTAAGGGCCACCACCCACTCCTTGAATTACCTTCCTCCAGTTCATCCATGCTTCCAATTTTGCGGGATCCATCAATGGTGTAAATGTAGCGCACTCCCTGAGGCAGGTTGATGTTGTCAGACAGAGATCGTGTCAGGTCAGCCAGCAAGGCGTCGAAGCTGCGAAAACGGTCAGAGGACACAGCGTACACAATCCCCTTGAAGTAGCGGTCCCCATTGCGGTAGAAACGTACCTTCTTGGCTTTCTTCTCGTTGCTTAGTGCCTGCAAGGTTCGGGTTCGGTAGAAGCTACAATGGGCGCTGTGAGTGGGGCTAGGTAGCCCGTTCATCCGCGAGCCTCTCATGTTCCTGGATGTCTTATCTCTTTCGTCAAAATGTCCAAAATCAAGTTCCATATTTTGGTGGAACCTCAGAGACCTGAGTGTTGGAGAAAAGCGGGGAGGCGGAGGGGGATGAAAGGAAGCAAAGAAAAGGGGCGAGGAGGGGGAAAAAAGAAAGGAATTCAAATATTAGCCAGATCCAGATCTGCAATCTGCTGCTTGTGAAAAGAACTGGTTGAAAAAAGCCCGTGACCCATCTGCTGCTTGCCCCTGACCTGCAAGAATATTGATCTTAATAGAGAAAAGGGAGGGGCTGGAGGGGTGCTGGTGGTTGTGGGGGTGGGGGTGAGAGATGCAGAGGGAGGCACTTTGGGCACTGTTCCAAAGAAAGGAGAGGGAGGGATTTTGAAATTGCTTAAAATCCTGGGACTTACTGACAGTGGCTCCTATCAAATTGTAACTTCAGGGTAAATACATTAAAACTGGCATCTGTTTCCTCACACATGCCCACATGACTAACGGTTGTAAATGAATCCATAGCCTGACAAAATTCCCCTTGAAGGGAACAGAAGGACCTAGCCAAGGTTAGCATCTCTAGCTCAGGAAGTGATCTTTGCATTTCAGTGAAATAATTATAAGGGTAGTGTTTTAATTTTATTCCAAGCCCCCTTTCCTACTTTAATGTGTGCCTCCCCTCCCCCCTAGAATAAAGTAGGATTCTCCTTTAAAGCCACAGCCTCTAGGGAACAGCCAGTCTTTGTGCTATTCATCAACCCCCTTCCCCACCAAGCTGGTGCAGCTATCCGACATTCACAAGAAATAAGCTGGAAAAAAAAAAAGGATTACAAAAATCAGTTATTTAACAAGTTATTTGTTCTGCTTTATCCCTGGTACCATTTGGCCACAAAATCCTTCCTCCCACCCCCCAGCCCCTCGCTTTCTCTAGGTGCTCTACCCCCCATCAACGATGCAGCCCCACCTCTTAATGGAATATTTTAATTGTGTAAAGATTCCCAAATGAGTCCCTGAACAGCATATGGGACCTTTAGAAGCAAGCACACCTTCCATTGTTCTGGGTTTCTACACTGAATGAAGGGGCATTTCACCCTCACAGCAGGCAGCACACCCCAAATTTGTCTATTGCCTAGGTGTGTTAGCTGAGGCAAAAGATGGTCATCTGTCAGATTTACTTTCCCCCTTTCTGCTGAAAGAATGAAAGAAAGAAAGGAAATCACAATATGAAACCAAATACAAAAGAAGCCCCAAATGCTAGCAAAGGTAGTGACAGCCTAGGAAACAAACTATTAACATGCATTGCACAGAGGGGGATAAAAGGACTCACAAAGCACGCAGGGCTCAGCTGCTACACACTGCCACATTGAGATACTTGAAGGGGACCAGGAAGACAGGCAATAAAGGAGGACTGGTGCCTAGCAGGTTTGCCAGGCTTGGTCCTTCTTTTCTTCCAGTGTCACCATGACCTGTGCTGAGCTCAGCATTGTCTCTGTCAGACAACCTGCAGTGTAAGAGACCCCACCTCCTCAAAACAAGTAGCAAGCATTTCCCCAGGCATGCTAGCAACACTGGGCTTTGCTTTAAATCTGGGGTGGTATTATTCTAAAATCAATATCACAGTGAAAACAAAAGAACATCAAACTCACTTTTCCAATGGAAAATCCCAGGTAGAGGCTTAGGGAAAAAATCCAATAGAATAAGGCAAAAAAGAGGGGAGAAGAGAAAGAAAGAGAGAGAGGACACACTGAGAGAGAGGGAGAGAGCGCGCACTTTGCCTTGTGCTTTTTCCGTTTGACATCTCTTACATTCTCCCTGAAAATCACTCCAAAGCCCCACTCACCGGTTTTCTGCTGGTTGGGTGGAGATGCTGAGAGAAAGAAAACCAATCTCTCTATGCCTTTGTTGTCTGAGCTCCAAGCAAGAAATTCCTGCCAGGGTGGATAGATGCCTTCTAGGTCCTAGTGCCTTGTCCAGCTTCTCCCCTTTACTCAGGCTTAGTGAATCCCCCCAACCTCCTTTGATTAATTACATGCTTTTTTTTTTCAATTCACAGGCTGCATTAACAGCTAGAAAGGTTTCATTTATAACCAACAGGAAATTGCAGGGTAGCAAAAAGATTGCACAGGCAAGTTCAGAATGCCCTAATGAGCAACGTGCTAGTCTTTTCTTTTAGGCAATTGGCAATTTTACTTGGCCAAAACCTTGGCCTAATCTGCCTGGGGGCCAGACTCAGGCAGTCGAACCAACCTTCTTAGAAATTGTAGTCTCTTCATTTAACCTTCTTGACAGAAAAACAATCAAATATGTGAATTCTTTATGGCGTTTTAGTTCATGCATCCAACAGCTAGTTGTTTTGAAATGAGGTTAGTGGAGTAGACGAAGAAGCAGTATAAAAGGGACAAGACAAGGGAAAATCATTCCAGAATTTCATGGAGGATGGAGTTGAAGATGGATCTCAAAGACCTTTTAGCTTGGTGGAATAGTTTTGTTCATGGGATCTACAGAGTTTCAGAGTTCCAATCTAACCCAGAGACCTTTCTGTGTGAAGTGAGCCCAGTTTGATGGCTACAAGATAAGTATTAATAGGTCTCTCTTCAAACTGCTTATTTGTTACTAATTGGCTTCTTTATATAAAATATGTTATACAAAGCCAGGAAACATCCATATTGAATTCAAGAAATCAGGCTGAACTATAAGACAAGAAGAGAAAAGTGAGAAACTCCAGTGGGGGTAGGTTACCATCTTCAACTGAGGCTACATGCATTAATATGCAGCGGCCTTGAATTATCATTGTTCCATTTCTGCTAGGCTTCCAGGAGGCTCAGAAATAATCATGTGCTCAGGATTGATCTTCTGTCTGATTCTTAATGTAATTAACCCTCCTTTCTAGATATAATGTTAGATGACTTATAATTAAGCTCTTGCTATGCACGTGTTTTACTGTAAACTGCCTTAAAGTGGGATAAAAAAATATGATTTTTCTTCTCTGGAGGATGCTAGCTCAGCAAAGCCTAAGCAATCTATCTTAGTTGGGTGGTCAGCATCAAGTGTGCCACCTGCCCAGTCAAGTCCTCCTAACACTTTGCTGCTGTTCTCCTGGTTTCTAAATAAGTACTTCAGGGGACAGCATCCCTGTTTTCTTCCATTTGTTTCTGCCTTACATTGTGGCCACCTCTTGGGAACACAGGGTTATTCAGGTCAAGGGCAGAAAAATATCAAGTAATAGAAGCAGGAAAATATGGAAATTCTAACCAATGGCTGTAACTTCCTTGTCCAGCAAGGCCAATGTCTTAAAAATTGTTTTATTTCACATAGTAAGCATTCTGTAAATACACAATTGATTTTGCATCAGAATTCAAAATCATTTTATTTCTGGTGAAGATATAAAAATGGATGGGACACTAAAACAAACACAAAGGATTTGGAATAGATCTTAGAGAAAATGTCCTCATGGTCTAAGCTTTTAAACACTAGTGTGAATGCAAAATGTCTTTAGAAGACAGTCTAGGATAGATGACTGTTTGCTTTATATATACCAGAGAGCAAAGGGTGAATGAGATCAATGTTTCCCAGTGTGAGGTATGTGGATGTAAATAGGTGTTTTTTAAGAACAGAAAAAAAGTTCCTTGGTCTTATATGTTTCAAAAGTGGTGGGCTAAATGAAATTTGTTTTCATAAACATCTCAGGGCCTTTAATATACTTAAAATATGGTACAAGTCTCCAAGAAGGGAGTTTCCCCAGTGGCTCAGCAGCAAAGACTCTGCCAGTGCAGGAAACGCAAGTTCGATCCCTGGGTTGGGAAGATTCCCTGGAGGAGGGCATGGCAACCCACTTCCAGCCTGGAGAATCCCATGAAAAGAGGAGCCCAGTGGGCTACAGTCCATAGGGTCTCAAAGAGTTGGATACGACTGAGTGACTTAGCACATACACAGACTCCAAGAAGTCAGTTTAGTATTAAGGGCTTCCTGCTCCCCTCCCCCACTACTTTTTTTTTTTTTTAAAAACTCAGGATCTTTTTTTTTCTCCCAGAGCATTCAATAGACTTATGTTCTATGGGAAAACCTTTTACAAAAACAGGACTAGATTATTTCACCAATATAATTCTTCTCAAAGAATTCTCAGCTACCAATCAAAACTTTTTGTCTCACTTCCTCGGAGAAGGAACACGGCAGAAAAGAATGTCTCAGGTACGAGTCCAGGGGGAAAGTGCATCTTTCTGTATGAAAGACAACTTTGAAGATCAAGGGAGAGTCATGATTGATGGTTCACTGGAGTGAAGAGAATGAAAAAAAAAGTGCAGCAACCCCACTGTGGGAAATATCCCAGTAAGACCTTTTAAGTAAGTTCAATGTGCCTACCCAGTACCACCTGAAAGCTGCAGCATAGAAAACATCAGTCCACTGCCCCTGAAGAACTTGAAGATTCACTGAGAAGACAGGACAAGAATATGTATCTTGCAAAAATCATGAAGGAGAAGGGCTGTGGTCTAGGTTACTCAAACTCAACTTTACGATCAGGATCAGGAAATAAGACCATCATCCATCACACACACACACACACAGAGTCACTAGTTTACATTACCTATCAGAAACACAATTACCTATCAGAAACACCCATCTAGGGTGGAGTGGGATGGGCAAACAGAAAGTGAGGTTGGAAATATATACAAACATTTTATAGGGACCAAAAATTATGAAGTACATAGTCACAAAGCCAACAAATATGTGTAAGATCTTTATTGAGAAAATCATAATACTATTAAAGAACATAACAGAAGCTGTGAATAAATATAGAGCCAGACCATGCTCATGAATGGCAAGATGCAATGATGTAAGGGTGTCAGTACTCCTCAAAATAATATATATATAAATGTGTGTGAAAAGCTCCAGTAGAAAGTTCAACAGGAACTTTTGTGAAATTCACAAATATCAGTTAAATATCTTTTATTATGCCCCAAATATTCACATGACACCTCTTTCACTTCTTTAAAGTGAAATATCAACTTTGAAGTGAAATATCTTCTTTCAAGTGAAATATCAACTCCCAAATATCAACTTCTCAACAAGACCAACCCAGATCATCCTGTTTAAAGTGACAACCTTCCTCCCAACCCAGCACTCCAACTTCCTTTACCCTGCTCTTTTTTTCTGTAACACTTACCATCTTCCAACATACTATATAATATACCTATTTATTATGTTTATTATATATCTACCCAAAGTAGAATAGATAAGCTCCACAGGGCAAGCTTATTGCCCAGCTTTAATGAAATATAATTTATAATGTTAATAGTAATATTTTGTTTATTTTTAATACTTATGCAAAGTACCTAGAACAATGATTAGCACATAGTAAGTTTGGGTATTTGTTTAATTGGACAGAGTAAAGAAAGCAAAGAGTATTCAATAGACGATATTGGGACAATTAACTTTTGTATGGAAAAAAATTAAATTAGATCCTCACTTCATGCCATACATAAAAATGAACTCCAGATGTTTTAAAGATGTGAATATAAAGAACAGGGCTTGAAAATTATTAGAATAAAATGTTAGAGATTCTTTTTAGTTCCTTGTGACACAAAGATTTTGTTAACCAATATGTAAAAAGCAGAAATCTTATAGGAAAATATTGATAAATTTGATTATATGAAAATTAAAGCTTCTGAAAGCAAAAGATGGCATTAAAACCTTAAAACATATGTAACAGACTGAGGAAAAGATAGCTGAATCTTTATGTAACTGACATAGGATTAATGTCCTGATTTTATATATATATATATATATATAAAATTATATCATATCAATTAGAAAAGGTAAAACTTCAGTAAAAAAAATAAAGATATGCACAGGTCGTTCATAAAACAGGAAACCCTAATGGCCAATGAACAATTAAATTATGCTCAACCTTACACATAACTAGGGGAATCCAAGTTAAAACAGAAATTACATCTTTTACAACCATTAGATTGATGGAAATTTATAAAGTGAAAAAGTGAAGGTAAAATTTAGTCACTTAGTTGTGTCCGACTCTTTGTGACCCCATGGACTGTAGCCCACCAGGCTCCTCTGTCCATGGAATTCTCCACGTAAGAATACTGGAGTGGGTTGCCATTTCCTTCTGCAGGGGATTTTCCCAACCCAGCGATTGAACCCAGGTCTCCCACATTGCAGGCGGACTCTTTACCAACTGAGAACCAGGGAAGCCACTAACCAAGTATCAGTTCAGTTCAGTTCAGTCTCAGTCGTGTCTGACTCTTTGCGACCCCATGAATCGCAGCCCGCCAGGCCTCCCTGTCCATCACCATCTCCCGGAGTTCACTAAAACTCACGTCCACCGAGTTGGTGATGCCATCCAGCCATCTCATCCTCTGTTGTCCCCTTTTCCTCCTGCCCCCTATCCCTCCCAGCATCAGAGTCTTTTCCAATGAGTCAGCTCTTCGCATGAGGTGGCCCAAGTACTGGAGTTTCAGCTTCAGCATTGTTCCTTCCAAAGAACACCCAGGGCTTATCTCCTTTAGAATGGACTGGTTGGATCTCCTTGCAGTCCAAGGGACTACCAAGAGTCTTCTCCAACACCACAGTTCAAAGGCATCAATTCTTCGGCACTCAGCTTTCTTCACAGTCCAACTCTCACATCCATACATGACCACTGGAAAAACCATAGCCTTAACTAGACGGACCTTTGTTGGCAAAGTAATGTCTCTGCTTTTGAATATGCTATCTACATTGGTCATAATTTTCCTTCCAACAACCAAGTATAGGCAAAGACAAAAAGCACCCTGGAACCCTCATTTATGTTGGAATAAACATAAATTGGTACAATTTTTGAGAAAAGTTTTTGGTAGTAGCTGCGACGGACCTCGCAGAAGTGTGGCCGAGAAGAGCTACCTCACGTACGAGGTCAGAGGTGGTGGCCGAGAGGAGCTACCCTGCGTCCAAGGTCAGAGGTGGCAGCCGGGAGGAGCTACCCCATGTCCGAGGTCAGGGGCAGCGGCTAGGAGGAGCTACGCCACGTCCAAGGAGCAGTGGCTGCGTGGGTGCAGGAGGGCCAAGAGGAGCTACTCCATGTTGAAGGTCAGGATGGGCGGCGGTGAGGAGATACCCCTCGTCCAAGGTAAGGAGCAGTGGCTTCGTTTTGCTGGAGCAGCCGTGAAGAGATATCCCACGACCAAGGTAAGAGATACCCAAGTAAGACTGTAGGTGTTGCGAGAGGGCATCAGAGGGCAGACACACTGAAACCATAATCACAGAAAACTAGTCAATCTAATCACCCGGACCACAGCCTTGTCTAACACAATGAAGCTAAGCCATGCCGTGTGGGGCCACCCAAGACGGGTGGGTTGTGGTGGAGAGGTCTGACAGAATGTGGTCCACTGGAGAAGGGAATGGCAAACCACTTCAGTATTCTTGCCTTGAGAACCTCATGAACAGTATGAAAAGGCAAAATGATAGGATACTGAAAGAGGAACTCCCCAGGTTGGTAGGTGCCCAATATGCTACTGGAGATCAGTGGAGAAATAACTCCAGAAAGAATGAAGGGATGGAGCCAAAGCAAAAACAATACCCAGTTGTGGATGTGACTGGTGATAGAAGCAAGGTCTGATGCTGTAAAGAATAATATTGCATGGGAACCTGGAATGTTAGGTCCATGAATCGAGGCAAATTGGAAGTGGTCAAACAGGAGATGGCAAGAGTGAACATTGGCATTCTAGGAATCAGCTAACTAAAATGGACTGGAATGGGTGAATTTAACTCAGATGACCATTATATCTACTACTGTGGGCAGGAATCCCTTAGAAGAAATGGAGGAGCCATCATGGTCAACAAAAGAGTCTGAAATGCAGTACCTGGATGCAATCTCAAAAATGACAGAATGATCTCTGTTCGCTTCCAAGGCAAACCATTCAATATCACAGTAATCCAAGTCTATGCCTCAACCAGTAACGCTAAAGGAGATGAAGTTGAACGGTTCTATGAAAACCTCCAAGACCTTTTAGAACTAACACCCAAAAAAGATGTCCTTTTCATTATAGGGGACTGGAATGCAAAAGTAGGAACTTAAGAAACACCTGGAGTAACAGGCAAATTTGGCCTTGGAATACGGAATGAAGCAGGGCAAAGGCTAATAGAGTTTTGCCAAGAGAATGCACTGGTCATAGCAAACACCGTCTTCCAACAACACAAGAGAAGACTCTACACATGGGCATCACCAGATGGTCAACAACAAAATCAGATTGATTATATTCTTTGCAGCCAAAGATGGAGAACCTCTATACAGTCAGCAAAAACAAGACCAGGAGCTGACTGTGGCTCAGATCATGAAATCCTTATTGCCAAATTCACACTGAAATTGAAGAAAGTAGGGAAGACCACTAGACCATTCAGGTATGACCTAAATCAAATCCCTTATGATTATACAGTAGAAGTGAGAAATAGATTTAAGGGCCTAGATCTGATAGATAGAGTGCCTGATGAACTATGGAAGGAGGTTCGTGACATTGTACAGGAGACAGGGATCAAGACCATCCCCATGGAAAAGAAATGCAAAAAAGCAAAATGGCTGTCTGGGGAGGCCTTACAAATAGCTGTGAAAAGAAGAGAAGCGAAAAGCAAAGGAGAATAAGAAAGATATAAGCATCTGAATGCAGAGTTCCAAAGAGTAGCAAGGAGAGATTAGAAAGCCTTCCTTAGCGATCAATGCAAAGAAATAGAAAACAACAGAATGGGAAAGACTAGAGATCTCTTCAAGAAAATTAGAGATATCAAGGGAACTTTTCATGCAAATATGTACTGGATAAAGGACAGACATGGTATGGACCTAACAGAAGCAGAAGATATTAAGAGGTGGCAAGAATACACAGAAGAACTGTACAAAAAAAATCTTCATGACTCAGATAATCACCATGGTGTGATCACTGACCTAGAGCCAGACATCCTGGAATGTGAAGTCAAATGGGCATCACTACAAACAAAGCTAGTGGAGGTGATGGAATTCCAGTTCAGCTACTTCAAATCCTGAAAGATGATGCTGTGAAAGTGCTGTACTCACTATGCCAGCAAATTTGGAAAACTCAGCTGTGGCCAAAGGACTGGAAAAGGTCAGTTTTAATTTGAATCCCAAAGAAAGGCAATGCCAAAGAATGCTCAAACTACTGCACAATTGCACTCATCTCACACCCTAGTAAAGTAATGCTCAAAATTCTCCAAACCAGGCTTCAGCAATACGTGATCCGTGAACTTTCAGATGTTCAAGCTAGTTTTAGAAAAGGCAGAGGATACCAGAGATCAAATTGCCAACATCCCCTGGATCATGGAAAAAGCAAGAGAGTTCCAGAAAAACATCTATTTCTGCTTTATTGACTATGCCAAAGCCTTTGACTGTGTGGATCACAATAAACTGTGGAACATTCTGAAAGAGATGGGAATACCAGACCACCTGACCTGTCTCTTGAGAAACCTATATGCAGGTCAGGAAGCAACAGTTAGAACTGGACATGAACAACAGACTGGTTCCAAATAGGAAAAGGACTAAGTCAAAGCTGTATATTGTCACCCTGCTTATTTAACTTATATGCAGAGTACCTCATGAGAAACACTGGGATGAAAAAAGCATAAGCTGGAATCAAGATTGCCGGGAGAAATATCAATAACCTCAGATATGCAGATGACACCACCCTTATGGCAGACAGTGAAGAGGAACTAAAATGCCTCTTGATGAAAGTGAAAGAGGAGAGTGAAAAAGTTGGCTTAAAGCTCAACATTCAGAAAACTAAGATCATGGCATCTGGTCCCATCACTTCATGGGAAATAGACGGGGAAACAGGGGAAACAGTGTCAGACTTTATTTTTTGGGGCTCCAAAATCACTGCAGATGGTGATTGCAGCCATGAAATTAAAAGACGCTTACTCCTTGGAAGGAAAGTTATGACCAACCTGGATAGCATATTCAAAAGCAGAGACGTTACTTTGCCAACAAAGGTCCGTCTAGTCAAGGCTATGGTTTTTCCAGTGGTCATGTATGGATGTAAAATTTGGACTGTGAAGAAAGCTTAGCACCGAAGAATTGATGCTTTTGAACTGTGGTGTTGGAGAAGACTCTTGGGAGTCCCTTGGACTGCAAGGAGATCCAACCAGTCCATTCTAAAGGAGATGGGTCTTGCCTGTTCTTCTGAAGGAATGATGCTAAAGCTGAAACTCCAGTATTTGGCCACCTCATGTGAAGAGTTGACTCATTGGAAAAGACCCTGATGCTGGGAGGGATTAAGGGCAGGAGGAGAAGGTGACGACAGAGGATGAGATGGCTGGATGGCATCACTGACTCGATGGACATGAGTTTGAGTGAACTCCAGGAGTTTGTGATGGACAGGGAGGCCTGGTGTGCTGCAATTCATGGGGTCCTAAAGAGTCAGACATGACTGAGCGCCTGAACTGAACTGAGTATAGTTAGAAAATACATATCAAGTTATAATCCAGAGTTTCCATTTCTAGATATCCATCCTAGGGAAATTCTCACACATGTGTTCAAGGAGAGAGGTACAAAGTTATTCAAAAAAGCATTATTGAAATGCAGAAAAGTGAAAACCACCCAGATGCCTATCAGCTTACTAATTTGATTAGTGGTTATTCATACATGGAATGCTACATATGGTGAAATAGACTAAATGAATGCTAAGTGTAAGCAGTGTGTACAGGTTTCTTGCAGCCATAAGATTTTATTTATCTGCAAACTAAATGCCCAGAAGTATAACTGCTGTGTCATTTGAAAATTATATGCTTCATTTTATTAATGCGAATTGTGAAAGTGAAAGTCGCTCAGTCGTGTCTGACTCTTAGTGACACCGTGGACTATACAATCCATAGAATTCTCCTGGCCAAAACAGTGGTATGAGTAGCCTTTCCTTTCTCCAGGGGATCTTCCCAATGGAGGGATCGAACCCAGGTCTCCCACATTGCAGGCAGATTCTTCACTAGCTGAGCCACAAGGGAAGCCCAATTAATTTCTTATTAAAATAAGAAATTGCCAGTCTGTTTTCCAGAGTGGTTTAATATTTTATATACCCACCAGCAATATATGAGAGATGCAGTTTTTCTGCATTCTCACCAGCATTTGGTATTTTTATTTTAGCTATTCTAACAGATGTGTAATGATATCATGTGTTTTAAATTTGCATTCCCCTAATATATAATGGTGTTGAACATCTTTTCACATGCTCACTTGCTATAACTGTATAGCTTCTTCAGTGATATAACCTTTTGTGCCTTTTGCCCATTTTCTAATTGAATTGCTTGCTTTTTTTAACGTTGAGTTTTGAGAGTTTATTATGTAATCTAGATCTGAGTCCTTCATCACACATGTGGGTTTGCAAATGCTTTCTCTTAGTCAGCTTGTATTTTCATTATCTGTTAAGCAAAATTGAAAAAAAAATTTTTTAAATGTGTTCATGGTTTTTATGGTTTGTGCTTTTGGTATTATGTCTCTTCATGAAGCCTTGGTCCTGAAGTTTTCTCCTATGTCATATTCTAAAAGTTTAAAGATGTGCATTTTATATTTAAATCTGTGATGCACACTGAGTTAATTTTTTGTGTCAGGTATGAGGTTTAGACTATAGTTCATATTTTTTTGTCTATCGATATGCAATTGTTCCAGCACCATTCGTTGAGAAGATCCTCCACTGAATTGCTTTTCCACCTTTGTTGAGAGTGAACTGAGTATATTTTTGTAAGTTTATTTTTGTGTTCTCTATTCTAACCCATGGATTTATGTATCTATCCATCCTCCAATATCAAACAGTCTTGATTATTGTAGCTATAAAAAAAAGTCTTGAAATCAGGTAGACTGATTTCCTATTTTATTCTTTTTCAAAATTGTTTTGGCCACTTAAGTCATTTACATTTCCATACAAATTTTAAAATAATCTTGCTTATATCTATGAAAATTCTTGCTGAGAATTTTTGACAGGGATTGCAGTAAACCTATATACCAATTTGAAGAGAATTGACATGTTTACTATATTGAATCTTATAATCCATGTATGTGGTAAGTCTCTCTACTTATTCAGATCTTTGATTTCTTTCCTCAGTGTTTAGTAATTTTCAGCATACACGTCCTATATGTGTTTTGATGGATTTACACATAAATATTTCTCTTTTTTTAAAGATTGTAAATAATATTGTATTTAAAGTTTTGCTTTCCACATATTCATTGTTACTACATAGAAATGCAATTGATCTTGTATTTGGCAACCATGCTGAATTCACTTACTAGTTTCAAAAGTTTTTTATACTTATCCTGGGATTGTCTACATCGATCATCATGTCATCAACAAATTGTTGCTGTTGTTTTAGTCGCTGACTCATGCTTGACCCTTTTGCGACCCCATGGACTGTAGCCCGCCAGGCTCCTCTCTCCAGGGGATTTCCCAGGCGAGAATACTGGAGCAGATTGCCATTTCCTTCTCCAGGGGATCTTCCCGACCCAAGGATCGAACCCATGTTTCCTGAATTGGCAGGTGGGTTATTTATCACTGAGCCACCCAGAAAGCCCCATCTACAAACAGAGATGGCTTTATTCCTTTCCAATCGGAATGCCTTTTATTTCCACATTTTGCTTTAGGCAAAGCTTCTAGTTCTATATTGAATAGCAGTGGTGAGAATGGGCATTCTTGACTTGTTCCTGATCTTAGCTGGAAAACATCTAGTCTTTATTGTTAAATGTGATATTAGCTAAGAGATTTTGTTTGTTTGTTTTTTGGTAGATGTACTGTATCAAACTGAGTAAGTTTGTGTATCCCTAGAGTTTTCTGTGGTGGTTTTTTTTATTAAGTCATGAATGGGTGTTGAATTTGTCAGATGGTTTTTCTACATCCATCAATTTGTGTGATTTTTATTCTGTAGTCTGTTAACATGATTGATTACATAGATTGATTTTTCAGAGTCTGTATAATTTTGCATGCCTTGCTGTATTTCTTAATGATTTTTAAAAAATTTGAAACAAATATGAACTGAGGTAATTTTCCTATTTCTTCAAAATAATTTTCAAAATTACACAGACAAATAAAACTTAAGCAGAGTGCTAGCAATCAGGTAATCAGGAAAATATTTGGCAGAGGAATATATAGCATATTTAGGCAAAAAAAGAAGTAGGATAGAAAGTTTTACAAAATACTCTTCACTATGATTTAATTGATCTGGTGTAGTTTTGAAGCATTAGTACGTTTTAAGGCTACCTTGGTGATTCTAATACACAGCCAAAGTTGAGCACCACTGGTATAGAGGAAAAGAACCTAACAAGGTAGACTTTGGAGTCACATCTGGGTTCAGAGCCCAGTTCCATAGTTTATTAGTTATGTGACATTGAGCAAGTTAGTGGAGTCTATTTATAAAATAGGGATAAAGAAATAACCTCATATCTTCCTTGAACCACTGCTATTTACAGTTTCTTCACTTGCTCTATTCTACCTGACACAACAGAAAAATGATTCAATACATAGTCAGGCTTGAAATCACTCTTGGTGGGCCCAAAACTGAGCAACACCTTAGAAGATGTTTTGGTTAAAGAAGGAAACCACAGTTCAGGACATACATAGGATAGCAGTGGAGAGTATTCTTATAGGTAGTAAAAGTACCCCAGGAGATCTCCATGTCAAAAGGTAAAACCTATGGCAAAAGAGTGGTCTTAGAGGCAAGTACTCAGTATAACAGGAAGAAAAGCCAGAAAACTCCTCTCCATCCCTTTTCCAACCAGATGGACCAGCAAGCAGTAACAGAGAGATTTGTCTTCAAGTGAAAGCAATGAGTATGGGAGTTAGGATAGTCGGATAGTCTAGTATCATGGGTGATAGGCAATGGCAAAATAAATGACAGTATTAATGAGAAATAGAGAGGTACACAGATTCATCAAGGCACCCTTATTATGGCATGTTCTCCACAACACCCACTTTGATTGAAAACAGCAGATAGATATTTTCCCTCTATTCTCTAAAACAGGTTATATAAATGGAAGGAACAGACAGTCTAAGAAAAATCTCAACTACAGAATGCAGGAAATCTGAGTTCGATCCCTGGGTTGGGAAGATTCCCTGGAGAAAGAAATGTCAGCACACTCCAGTATTCTTGCCTAGAGAATCTCATGGACAGAGGAGCCTGACTAGCTACAGTCCATGGGGTAACAAAGAATTGGACATGTCTTAGTGAGAGAAGCATATAATAAGAGAATCACCTAACATTTAAACAAAGCAAATGCCATTAAATAGAGATAATGTGCTCAACAAATGAAAGAACTTTCATTAGATAAGTAGAGTCCTCAGAACATCAGTATAAAATAATAACCTCAGAAAGATAAAGAAAAGATATAACATCTATGAAAGAACAAATAATTATGAATAGTAATAGGTAAATATGAAAAATAAGAGCTTTTTAAAAATAAATAACATAGGTGAAGCTAATAAATGGACCGAACTAAGATTTGTCATGGATGCAAATAGAAATTAAATCATAGATCTAGAAAATTGGACTGAGGCATTTACCCAGAGCATAATATTAAAGGATAGAAGGATGAAAAGTAGTAAAGAAAAAGTGAGAGGCATGAAATATAAACAAATCGAGAAATTTCTGCATTTGCCTAAAGGGAGTTCCACTAAGTAAAAATGGAGAGAATGCATGGGAATCAATATTTGCAGACTAAATGGCAAAGCAAATAAACAAACAACTCCCTAGAATTGAAGTCACAAATCCTCAGATTGAAAGGACCCTGTAAGTGCCAAGGATGATAACCTGTTTTAAAAAAGAAAACAGTAATTTTAAAAAAGTACTCTAAACCTGGACACACCACAGAGAAATTTTAGAGCATAGAGGATAACATGAAAATACTGAAATCTTTCAAAGAGAAAATAAAGACCATCCACAATGAACAAAGATAGGTTTGACATCAGACTTTCTATTAGCCACATCAGATTGCAGGACAGTAATGGAGCCATGTCTTCAAACTACTGAGTGAAAATAATGTTGAACCTAGGATTTAATACCCAGACAAACTATTATACAAGTGGGATGAAGGAATAAAGGTGTTTTGGACATATAAGAACCCAGAATACTTACCACCCCCAGAAACTCTTGGAAAGAATTATTACAGAATATACTTAAGCAAACAGAAAAATAATTCATATAAAGTAATGATGTTAAAGAAATAAAGGTTAATCATTTATGTATTACATAAATAATATGTATTTAATTATATAAGTGACTAAAATTAATTTTAAAATATAAGGTATAACCTATCTCCATCTGGGAAAATGTTTGACAAATGTAAGGTCAGTGAAAGGTGTTACCTATAAATTTTGCTTGAACCGAGCAAAACTGTGTTCTCAATACATCAACAAAGGGAATGTGAATCCTTATGTAGTTTTTCCAGAAGTTTAGAAGAGTGATGGTGCCTGTGGTCACTGGCCTAATTTAAGTCCCAGGAAACAACTAGAAACCTTCTGGGATAATTTATGGACTAAAATATCCTTGTACGGATCAAAGTGAAATAAGAAAAAAACATGGATCTACAATAGAATACTCAAGAGTTTAATTCCACAGAATTTTTACTGAGTTTCTTCAGTGTACCAGGCTCTGTGCTATATGATGAGGGGTGACATGACAAAAAGACAAAGATGAAGTGGAAGATCCTTTGCTTTTTATTCTCAGTGAAAAAATTTTCTTAGAAGCCCCTCAGCAGATATCCCTTCAGGTCCCATCTCCAGAATTAATCCCATTTCCATGCAGAAACTTACTACTGACAAGGGGAATGAGACCACTGATTGGCTTCAATTAATTATAATTCACTTCCTCTGGATAAGACAGAGTTCAGTGCCCTCCACCACCATCATGGCTACACAAAGGAAGGTTAAAAAAAAAACAAAAAAACAACTGGAGTTCTATTAGTGAGGAAAAAGTGGAAGTTACCAATAAGATTTGCTGAAGTATTTAACATTTCTGAACCTCATAATGGGGTCATCATTATATATTTTTTCCTCAAAGAACTATTGTGACTGTTAAATGAGATAACTCTTGTCAAGTGGTCAATAAATGTCAGCTATTAATGTTGTGGTTGATGCTGTTTGGTTTTAACTCATTATCTATCAATAGCTTGTTCTTTCCATATTTCCCTTATGTTGCTCACAGTTTGACGTCAATGCCTCAGAAGATGGCTATAGCAATTCTAAGCATCACGTGCAGATGTTTTTGATCTTCAGTTTCTCTATCTGTAAAACAGATATAATCATATTTACCTCATAGATTTGTTGTGAGGATTAAATAAGATCATTCATATACGAACTCAATAAAGTTAGCTATTGTTGCTGTTATTGACATAAATATCCTCTTGACAGTGCTTGGCATAATATCAAGCTCAAAGCAAGTGTTCAACAAATGGTAGCTCTTGTTGTAAATAAACATGTGCATATCTGTATAAGAAAGATCTGGCAAATCTCCCTGATCTTGGGTTAAGTCAAACCTTCTTACACACAACATCAAAAGCAGAAATGACAAAAAAAAAAAAAATACATTGGATCTCATCAAAATTAAAAATACCTGTGCTTCAAATGATACCATCAAGAAGGTGAAAAGACAACCCACAAAACAGGAGAAAATATTTGGCAAATCATATAGCTGACAAGGAATTTGTACATAGGATATACAAAGAACTCTAGCAACTCAAAAATTAAGAAACAAATAATCCAGTAAAAATAGAAAAGGCTATGAGAGACATATCTCCAAGTAAGATACACAAAAGGCCAATAATCACATGAAAAGATGCTTAACATCATTAGTTTTTAGGGAAATGCAAATCAAAAACAAATGAGATATGGGACTTCCCTCGTGGTCGAGTGGCTAAGACTCCATACTCCCAAGGCAGGGAGCCTCAGTTCAATCCCAGGTCAGGGAACTAGATCCCGCATGCCACAACCAAAGAATCCCACGAACCACAACAAAAATTGAAGATCCTGCATGCTGCAACTAAGACTAAATAATGAATAAATAAACAAGTATTATTAAAAAAAATATGAGATACTACTTCACACCCACTAGGAGAGAAGAATCATAAAGGCAGATAATGAAAAATGTTGGCAAGAATGTAGAGAGATTAATAACCTATAATGGAAAAGAATCTTAAGAAGAATATATATGTATGTAACTAAACCACTTTGCCATACACCTGAAACTAGCACATTTCAAATCAACTATACTTCAATAAAAATTTTAAAAAGAGAATGTAGAAAAATTGGAACCATTATGCCCTGCTGATGGGAATGTAAATGGTGTAGCCAACATGGAAAACAATCCAGCAATTCCTCAAATGACTAAACACAGAGTTACCATATGATCTAGCAATTCAACTCCTAGGTATATACTCAATAGAAATGAAAACATATGTGCACAGAAAAACTTGCACACAAATGTTCACAGCAGCATTATTCATAATAGCCAAAAATGGTAGAAATATCATAAATACCTATCAACAGATGAATGGATAAACAAAATATGTTACATCTATGTGATGGAATATTATGCAGCCATAAGAAGAAGACAAATACTGATACATGAAACAACATGGATGAACTATGAAAATATTATGATAAGTGAAGAAAGACACAAAAGGATATATATTGTATTTGTCCATTTATATAAAATACCCAGAATAGGCACATCTTTGCTGCTGCTGCATCACTTCAGTCGTGTCCGACTCTGTGCGACCCCATAGACGGCAGCCCACCAGGCTCCACCATCCCTGGGATTCTCCAGGCAAGAACACTGGAGTGGGTTGCCATTTCCTTCTCCAATGCATGAAAGTGAAAAGTGAAAATGAAGTCCCTCAGTCCTGTCCGACTCTTAGCGACTCCATGGACTGCAACCTGCCAGGCTCCTCCATCCATGGGATTTTCCAGGCAAGACAGATTAATGGTTGCCAGGGGTAGGAATAGGGGAAAATGGGATTTACTGGTAATGGGTTTGGGGTTTCTTTTTGGGGTGATGAAAATTTTCTAAAATGAATTGTGATGATGATTGCACAACTGTGAATATACTAAAAACACTGACGTTTACAAATAAATGGGTGGATTTTATGGTATGCAAATATCTCGATAAAACTATTTTTTTAAAATGGATCAAACCTTGTTAGAAATACAAAGATGAATAAAACAGTTCTTGCCTTAGGGCACTCATATTCATAAGCAAAGCTAAAAAGTGTACAAAAATAGCATTCCTGAATCCATTTTATGTCCCCACCCTCGTTTGTCTTTCATTCCACTTTTAATTTACAGTATCTATTTGTATTCAATTTATTCTTACAAATCATTTAAAATATTTTCTGGAACTAGGTGGGTATTAAGTAAACAAATGACCTCAAACAGTGACAATACAGGGAAGAATGTGTTCAGTGTCATAAAAGGGGCACTGCTGAAGTGCTATGGGAGGAAGTAAAGAGCATTTCGAAAGGGGAAAAACAAGAGTGCCTTCCTTCCCAAAGTATCTTGGTGACCTTACTCTTCTTATCAGCCACAGAAAAAAGAAGTCAGAAGTCATAAAATGGATCCCAGAGGGACATGAGCAGAGCCTGTCAGTAGATGCATGTGCAAATGTTATGAAGTCTGAGAACATGGAGTGTGTTTAAAGATTTCATTCTCTGGAGGATTGGGCTCTGCTGGACTGTATCATGAGCTGAAACTAACTCAGTGATAATATGAGGAAACTGATGCAAGACTCTGTAGCTGGAATGTGCCTGTAACCTGCACGTGATGAGCAATGAGCATGTGGAGATGTGAAATTCTTGGACCATTAGGCAGGCCTACTGATGAACAGCTCGATACTGAGAGGTGAGTTTTCAGCATGGCAGCTTCTGGCTGAGCTCAGCTGTTGGTGCAGCAGGCACTGGGCTCTGTGCTCAGAAACTGTCAGAAGCATTATAATTAAACCTCTCTGCCTCCCCCTGACCAAGGCTGACAGCTGTGAGAGCAGAGCTGCTAGAAGAGGCACTTATATCCTTGAATCAATTCTGATCCAGGAAGGGGGTGGGAATCATTCCACCTCCACAATTTCCACAACAAAGGGCACTTCTATTCCTGGGAAACCCATGAGTCAGAGATGCCTAAGGCATCGTGAACAAAAGAAGTATTTCTTCACATTTGGAAAAAGATATGACAGCTACTTATAAACTTCTATATACATATCTTATGATCCAGCCATTCAACTATTTGGTATTTATTCAAGATAAATAAAAACATATATCAAAAAAAACTCATATATGATTGTTTAGGAAAGCTTTATTAGCCCAAACTGAAACAGACCAGATGTGCCTCAAGGAAAGAGTGGATTAGCTAACTGTGATCTATTTGCAAAATGAAATACTACTCAGCAATAAAAAGGAAGGAACTACTGATACATGCAACATAGATGAATTTCAAAAATACATTAAATTAAAATCTTGGGCTTCACTGATGGCTCAGTGGTAAAGAATCTGCCTGCCAATGCAGGAGACATGGATTTGATCCCTGATCTGGGAAGATCCCACATGCCATGAAGCAACTAAGGCTGTTCACCACATCTACTGAACCTGTGGTGTAGAGCCTGAGAGCTGCAACTACTGAAGTGACTCACCCTAGAGCCCATGCTCCACAAGAGAAGCCACTGCAGTGAGAAGCCTGCACATCACAACTAGAGAGTAGTCCCTGCTTGCTGCAACTAGAGAAAAGCCCATGTAGTAATGAAGACCCAGCACAGCCAAAAATAAATAAATAAATAAAATTATTTTTTAAGTCAAAGCTTAAAAAAAGACATCTTACATGAAAGAGTAAGATTTCATTTATATCAGGCAAAATCCATGGTGGAAAAAAATTAGAACACTGATTATTATGAAGGGAATTAGGAACAGGGAATAATTGGAAGGGAAATGAGGGAACTCTCTAAGGTGATGACTATGTTGTATCACTTCATAGAGATTTAGTTTCCAGAGGCACATGCATTTTTCAAAACTCAGTGAATACACATCAAAAAGAAAAACTGAATGGAACATAAACTGAGAGATAAGTGTCATGTTGAGGGGAAGGGGCGATATGGGCTATTATTATATTTTATTTTTTTAAAAGTCACTCAATTAAAAATGGCAAAAATTTTGAACATTTTACTGAAGGATATGCAGAAAAGCAGATGCTTCCATTCTAATGGCAGAAAGTGAAGAGGAACTAAAGAGCCTCTGGATGAAGGAGAAAGAGGAGAGTGAAAAAGCTGACTTGAAACTGAACATTAAAAAAAACTAAGATCACGGCATCCAGTCCCATCAATTCATGGCAAATAGATGGGGAAAAAGGGAAAGCGGTAGCAGATTTTATTTTCTTGGGCTCCAAAATCACTGCAGACGGTAACTGCAGCCATGAAATTAAGACCCTTGCTCCTTGGAAGGAAAGCTATAACAAATAGATAGCATATTATAAAGCAGAGACATCACTTTGTCGACAAAGGTCCGTATAGTCAAAGCTATGGTTTTTCCGGTAGTCATGTACAGATGTGAGAGCTGGACAATAAAGAAGAGCTGAGCACCAAAGAATTGATGTGCTGGAGAAGACTCTTGAGAGTCCCTTGGACTGCAAGATCAAACCAGTCAACTCTAAAGGAAATCAACTCTGAATATTCATTGGAAGGACTGATGCTGAAGCCGAAGCTCCAGTACTGTGGATACCTGATGCAAAGAAATGACTCATTGGAAAAGACCCTGATTCTGGGAAAGATTGAAGGCAAAAGGAGAAGGGGGCGACAGAGGATGAGATGGTTGGATAACATCACTGATTCAATGGACATGAATTTGAGCGAACTCCAGGAGACACTTAAGGAAGGGAAGCCTGGCATGCTGCAGTCCATGGAGTTGAAAGAGTTGGACTTGACTTAGTGACTAAACAACAACAAATTCAAATAAGCACATGAAAAAATGTCCTGCATCATTTTCCATTAGAAAAATGCAAATTAAAGTCACAATGAGATTGCAAGCAACTGGAACTCTTGTATATTTCTAGTGGGAATGTGAAACTGTACAGCCACTCTAGAAAATAGTTTGGTAGTTTCTTATAAAGTTAAACATTCACTTACCATATGACTGAGTCATCCCACTCTTAGGTATTTACCCTAGAAAAATGGGAACTTCTGTTCACACAAAAATCTGTGTATGCAGCGAGAGTGGTTTGTCTCTACTTTATGATGTCTGGGGCCTCAAGTGGAAAGTCTTGAATGGCTAGGGATGATTCAGAGGCCTGAGGAAGCATCTAGGGGCTTCTTCACCCACATGACTAGCACGTGAACTGGGATGACCCAAATACTGCTTAGTGGAAACTATAATTAGCTATAGCACCTACAAATGGCCTCTCCATGGGAGAATCCAGACAGTGAGTGTTCCAAGAGATCCAGGTGGAAATTGTGTGGCTTTCTCTGACCTAGCCTTGGAAGTCATACAGTGTTACTTCCTCCACATTTTGTTGATTACTACAGGTCACTGAGGCTAATCCCAGACTCAAGGGGAGAAATATCAGACTCTACCTATTGATGGGGGAGTGGTAAGGTCACACTGCAAGAGAGTATGTAGGGTAAGAGATATGGTGTCTCTCTCTTTGAAGAGTATAATCTGCCACAGTGAACAAATAAATTAATCTATGTATAAGTCTAAATAGCCTTGGTTATAAAATCCAACAGTAACAATAACAAATAATTTGGGATGGTAAGAATAAAATGGAAATACAATATTTAATAGCAATACATGAAAAAAAAAAACCCACCATGCATGAATGTTTATAGCAGCTCTATTCATAATCTCCCAAACCTGGAAACAATGCAAATGTTCTTCACGAAGTGATAAGATAAATGAACTGTATATCTATATAGCAGAGTATTGCTTAGTGATAGAAAGGAATGATGGAGAAGGCAATGGCAACCCACTCCAGTACTCTTGTCTGGAAAAACCCATGGATGGAGAAGCTTGGTAGGCTACAGTCCATGGGGTCGCTAAGAGTCGGACAAGACTGAGCAACTTCACTTTCACTTTCATGCATTGGAGAAGGAAATGGCAACCCACTCCAGTACTCTTGCCTGGGAAATCCCAGGGACTGGGGAGCCTGGTGGGCTGCCGTCTATGGGGTCACACAGAGTTGGACACAACTGAAGCGACTTAGCAGCAGCAGCAGCAGAAAGGAATGAACTCTTGATCCTTGCAACAAATTGGATGAATCTCAAAGATATGCTAGTGATGATGGCAGCGTTTTGTAAATGTACTAAAAATTTACCAAAAACAATGCATTGTATACTTTAAAAGGATGAATTTTATGGTATGTAAACTGTCAATTAAAAATGGGAGAAACATAATTTTCAGGAAAAGGTAAAATCGTGGCTCTCAAATCTAAAAATGAACACATGTTTAAAGAATGAAGGAATTGATTTGCAAATAAAGGCAAAACTGTTTTTTCCACGAAAAGGAGGGAAGTCAATCAAAACTTTTGGATAAGACAGAGTTTGAATATCCATCAATTACCTACAATTTAGAAAGCAATTTTGCTCTTTGCAAAACTTCTCAAAGATAATGAACCAGACTGAGTCAGAAAGCCTGGAAGAGTGTGCTATTGAGTATATATAATTTTCCAATAAAGGACAAAGTTTTTTCTACAATGTGTTATAGTTTATAGAAATTTATACATCCCAAGTCAACTTTATGCTAATTTAAAGTTTTTTAAATGAGTATTATTACACAGTGACTTTTTGATAACAGATGACTAGAACAGAAATGGAATACCCAATAGGAACCTGTCACAGTTGTCTACATTAAACACAATGGAAGCCAGTGTTAGGGTGGAGCCTGTGGACAATTACTACTGAGTCCAAGCTCCTTCTGCTCTGCACACTATAGGCCAATAAATCCAGGAGATGAAGTGTTGAGGCAAGAGCATGAATTCATTTGGAAAGTTATTGATTGAGAAAATGGCAGACCAGTCTCAAGGTAACCATCTTATGGAGGTCTGGATGGCAGGTTCTTTTATAGAACAGAGGTGAGAAAATAAAAGTAAAAAGGCCATTAATCTTGCAAATATCTCCTAGAATGGCAAGCCTCAGGGAGGGGATGTGTTAATTTCTTCCTTCCTGCCATTCACAGGTGGACAGGGCCCTGAACAAAAGCACTTTGGTTTAATACTCAGACAGAGGGGCAGGGTTCCCCTAGGCAGGCTGTTATGTATAAATAGTATCCTTTTAGTGAGCAAAAGCAATGGAAGCAAAGGTTAACAGTAAAAGATCCAACATCGAGTCAGAATTGGCTTTTTCCTGCAGTACAATGAGAAAAATCGATTTGAGTTTGTGAGGGTTAAATCACACAAAGTAATTTTTAATACAGTCAGACCTGCTCAAACAGAGTAATTTATGAATTCAGAGGAAGCACATCGAGGGATGGATGTCCCTTTTCCAGCTCACCGTGTGAGAGGGACATGGATATCCCTTTTCCAGACCACTCTGTTAGAGACCATCACTTTCCCCACCCCCATTCATGCAACTGAAATACCCTAGGGTATTTCCTCAAATAAGAAACATTTATTAACAGACACAAAAATACAATTATAGCAGGTTTATGCATAATAGTATAAGACTAGAAACAAGGCAGGTGCCCATTAACAGAAGAATGGATAAAATGTGGTGTATTCAAACAATGAAATACTACTTAGCAATAAAAAGGAAAGAACTACTGATACATATCAACAAGTATGACTTAAATGCATTATGTAGAGTAAAAGAAGCCTTCTATAAAGAGTACATACTTTGTGATTCTATTATATGAAATTCTAGGAGAAGCAGATCTAAACAGTGGCACAAAACTATAAGAATTCTGGTTACCTCTGAAGGGCACTGAGGGCAGAGAATATCTGGGAAAGAGTATGAGTGAGATTTCTGATGATGCTATTCTGTATCTGGACGGAAGTTTGGATTACACATTTGTATATATATGTCAAAACTCAGCCAACATATCACTAAAAATTCATACTTTTGTATGTAAGTTTCACATTAAAAGAACAAAAGAAACTTAGGAAATTACTGAACTCTAGCTAATAACTTGCATTCTGAAATGTTTAGGGGGAAGTGTGCTGAAGTCTTCAACCTCCTTTGATCTCAAAGGAGATCTCAAAATGATAAATACAACAGATTGATGTGTGTGTTAATAAGGTGGCTAGATGGAAAGTATGTTATAAAGCAAGTATAATAAAATGGAAATTCTAGAATCTATATGGTGGGTATACAAGTGTTCACTGAAAAATTCTCTCAACTTTTCTGAGTCTCTGAAAGTTTCCTAATAAAATGCTGGAAAAAATTTAACAGGAATCTTCCCCTCCCCTTCCCAAAAGCAACAACAAGATACTTCAAGAATCCAAGTCAGCAGGGCTCATTTAAAACTGAAACACATCACATGCTTTCAGCCTTAAGTAAGAACAAGGTGAAATAAGAAATTAATCAAGGGCAAAACTTGGTGTCTTTGCAAATGATTTTCAGGGCTTTGATTTATTGTTTAGGAGGGAGGTAAGCACTCATTCCTCAAAAGAATCAGCATTTCTAGAAGAGAAAAAAGGAGCTAAGTGCCTATTTTCTGGATTCATTTGTAAAGCTGTGTGGGCAAGTGCAAAAAATAAAAACAGAAAAAAAAATAAAAACAACCATGCACAACCATATCCCAGGAGCCTTTCTCTCAGTCCCTAGTTTATGGACTGTGTATTTTATCAAGGATGTAGCAAAGGTCCTCCTGCTCCCTCTCTGAATCTTCCAAATTCTATCTTTGACCTTTTCCCTAGATTGAAACTTGAAATCCATTTATAGATCCTAGCCTTAAGGTAAGACTTTGATCCCAGCTAGGTGCAGGAAAGACTGTATAAGGTAATTGCAAAATCTAAAGGCAGATACAGGGATGTGGTGGGGTAGGGTGGTATAAGAGTCTGGTGGGGAGGTTGGTTAAACAATCTGGGAGTCTTGTGGGAAGGGGGAGAAGAAGATGGAGGAGGGACTTTGATGGGGGAAACCACTTTGATGATCCCCACACATCTGCATGAATAACCCAAATTAATACACAAATAATATAATTTATATTAGACAAATTCAAAAGTTGTTTAAAGCCCAAAGGAAAAATACATTCTGCAATAATATAATCACTCACATATAGTACATCTCCATCCAGAAGGGAGATATATCCATCCATTTCTTTCTATGCATTCTGAGTTTTTAAATTTAATTTTTTTATTTTGAGATAATTATAGATTCATCTGCAGTAGTGAGAAAAAATGCTGAGAGGTCTCATGTAACAATTACCTAGTTTCCCCAAAGTTAACATCTTGCAAAACTATAGTGTAATATCAGCACCAGGATATTGGCATTGATACAGTCACGAAACAGAACAGTTTCATCACTGAAAAAAATCCCTCATGGCTCTCATTTATAGCTTCATCCACTTCCTTTATATATCCACCCACACAACCTCTGGCAATCATTAATCTGTTCTCCATTTCTACAATTTTGTTATTTCAAGAATGTTTTCTATATGAAGGATATAGTATGTAACCTTTGGGTTTGGCTTTTTTTCCATAGCATAATCCTCTGGAGATTCATCCAGGTTGTGTGTTTCAAGAGAGAGTCTCTTGTAGAAATATATAGTTGGATCATGTTTCTTAAATCCATTCTAGAGTTTACAATCTTCGTTTGAAGTATCTGCTGATAAGGAAAGGCTTCTGCAATTTTGCTTTGTTTTCTATATTACCATAATTTTTGTGCCTCATTGCCTCCTTTACTGCCTTTTTGTGATTCATTTATTTTTCTAGCATACTGTTTTGATTCCTTTCTTGTTTGATTTTATGTATATTTTAAAGTTGTTTCTTTTACTGGTTACCTTGGGGAATTAGAATCACTATCTTAACATTTTTTTATAATTCTGCCTCCCTGACTCAATAGCTACGTGACCTTGGGCAAGTCTACGCCCAGTTTCTTTCTTTCTTTTTTTTTTAATTTAAAAAAATTTTTATTTACTTATTTTTGGCTGTGCTGGGTCTTCATTGCTGCAAGTGGGCTTTCTCTACTTACAGTGCACAGGCTTCTCATTGCAGTGGCTTTTCTTGTCGTGGTGCACAGTCTCTAGGCACGAGGGCTTCAGTAGTTGGTGCACATAGGTTCAGCAATTGTGGCTCAAGGAATCCAGAATTCAGGCTCAGTAGTTACGGGCGCATGGGCTTAATTGCCCACAGCATGTGAAATCTTCTCAGAGCAGGGATCGAACCCATGTTCCCTGCATTGGCAAGTGGATTCTTAACCACTGGCCCACCAGGGAAGTCCCCATCTTAACTTTATAACAATCAGGTTTGAATTAATAACAACTTAGTTTCAATAGTATAAAAACTATTTTATATTAAAAACTCCTTTACAGTTTCATACTCTATGTTGTTAGTGTTACACCTTATGCCTTTACTCACTGTATGCCCAATAATATTGATTTATAATTATTGCTTTATTTACTGATTTTTTTAAATCATACAGAAGGAAAAACGTAGTTTCAGACAAAAAAAGTGCAATACTATCGGCTTTCATTTTACCTATGTAGCTGTTAATATGTTTATCTTTGAATACATTCCATAGTTCATGATGTATAATTCTTTTTTAAATATTGCTTCGTTCTTAACCATTCAAGGGTTTTTCCATCTATATTCATGAACGATATTGATCTGTAGTTTTCTTCCTTCCTTCCTTTCTTTTCTTTGTTCTTTCCTTCCTTCCTTCCTTAGTGCTATAACTTTCCTTCTCAACACTGCTTTAGCTAGGTTCCACAAATTTTGATATATTGCCTTTTCATTTTCACTCATTTCTTTATATATATTTTTATTTCTTTTGGTCCCATGGATTATTTAGAATACTGTTGTTTACTTTGCAAGTATTTGTTGCTTTTCCTATTATCGTTATGTTATTAATTTCTAGCTTGATTCCTTTGTAGTCAAAGAATACATTTTGTATGATTTCTACTCTTTTTCTCTGACTGCTTTCAAGGATATTTCTTTCTCTAGTTTTCATTATTTTAATTATGATGTATCTTGGCATAGACTACTCTGGGTTTGGCCTGAGGTTCACTTCTTGAATCAGTAGTTTTATGTTTCTTGCTGAATTTAGGAAGGTTTCAGCCATTATTTTTTAAAATACCTTTCAAGGCTTGATCTCCTTTTCCTTTGCTTCTGGAAGTCTGAAGACACAAATGTAAGATCTTTTGCTGTAGTACCAAATGACCCTGTGGCTCTTTTTTCAGTCTTTTTTTCTCTTTGTTGCTTAGATGGTAATTTTTACTATACTGTTTCCCTGTTCACTGAATCTTTCTTCTATACACTGCACTCTGCTGTTGAGCTATCCAATGGAACTTTTTATTTCAGTTACTCTATTTTTCAATTCCAAAATTAAAAAAATTTGGTTATTCTTTGTATCTTCTATTTATTTGCTGAGATTTATTGTTTCTTGGCTTAAGCTTTCCTTTTAAAAATGATTTGATATAACAGTGTTCAAAATTATGTTTTGGAGTGGTTCTATAATGGTTGCTTTAAAAGTGAAAGAAATGGTCTCTTGTAGACAACATATATAGGGGTCTTGTTTTTTTATCCACTCAGCCAGTCTTTGTCCTTAGGCTGGGACAAGACCCCTATATATGTTGTCTACAAGAGACCCACCTCAAAACAAGGGACACATACAGACTGAAAGTGAAGGGCTGGAAAAAGATATTCCATGCAAATAGATATTCCATCAGCAAATCAGCAAAATAGAGACAAAAAGAAAGCAGGAGTAGCAATACTCATATCAGATAAAATAGACTTTAAAACAAAGGCTGTGAAAAGAGACAAAGAAGGACACCACATCATGATCAAAAGATCAATCCAAGAAGAAGACATAACAATTATAAATATATATGCACCCAACATAGGAGCACTGCAATATGTAAGACAAATGCTAACAAGTATTAAAGGGGAAATTAACAGTAACACAATAATAGTGGGAGACTTTAATACCCCACTCACACCTATGGATAGATCAACTAAACAGAAAATTAACAAGGAAACACAAACTTTAAATGATACAATAGACCCGTTAGACCTAATTGATATCTATAGGACATTTCACCCCAAAACAATGAATTTCATCTTTCTCTCAAGCACACACGGAACCTTCTCCAGGATAGATCACATCCTGGGCCATAAATCTAGCCTTGGTAAATTCAAAAAAATGGAAATCATTCCAAGCATCTTTTCTGACCATAATGCAGTAAGATTAGACCTCAGTTACAGGAGAAAAACTATTAAAAATTCCAACATATGGAGGCTCAACAACACGCTGCTGAATAACCAACAAATCACAGAAGAAATAAAAAAAGAAATCAAAATTTGCATAGAAATGAATGAAAATGAAAACACAACAACCCAAAACCTGTGGGACACTGTAAAAGCAGTGCTGAGGGGAAGGTTCATAGCAATACAGGCATACCTCAAGAAACAAGAAAAAAGTCAAATAAATGACCTAACTCTGCACCTAAAGCAACTAGAAAGGAAGAAATGAAGAACCCCAGGGTTAGTAGAAGGAAAGAAATCTTAAAACTTAGGGCAGAAATACATGCAAAAGAAACAAAAGAGACCATAGCAAAAATCAACAAAGCTAAAAGCTGGTTCTTTGAAAGGATAAATAAAATTGACAAACCATTAGCCAGACTCATCAAGAAACAAAGGGAGAAATGCCAAATCAATAAAATTAGAAATGAAAATGGAGAGATCACAACAGACAACACACAAATACAAAGGATCATAAGAGACTACTATCAGCAATTATATGCCAATAAAATGGACAACGTGGAAGAAATGGACAAATTCTTAGAAAAGTACAGCTTTCCAAAACTGAACCATGGAGAAATAGAAAATCTTAACAGACCCATCACAAGCACAGAAATTGAAACTGTAATCAGAAAACTTCCAGCAAACAAAAGCCCAGGTCCAGATGGCTTTACAGCTGAATTCTACCAAAAATTTAGAGAAGAGCTAATACCTATCCTACTCAAACTCTTCCAGAAAATTGCAGAGGAAAGTAAACTTCCAAACTCATTCTATGAGGCCACCATCACCCTAATACCAAAACCTGACAAAGATGCCACAAAAAAAGATAACTACAGGCCAATATCACTGATGAACATAGACGCAAAAATCCTTAACAAAATTCTAGCAATCAGAATCCAACAACACACTAAAAAGATCATACATCATGACCAAGTGGGCTTTATCCCAGGGATGCAAGGATTCTTCAATATCTGCAAATCAATCAATCTAATATACCATATTAACAAATTGACAAATAAAAGCCATATGAATATCTCAATAGATGCAGAGAAAGCCTTTGACAAAATTCAACATCCACTTATGATAAAAACTCTCCAGAAAGCAGGAATAGAAGGAACATACCTCAACATAATAAAAGCTATATATGACAAACCCACAGCAAACATTATCCTCAATGGTGAAAAATTGAAAGCATTTCCCCTAAAGTCAGGAACAAGACAAGGGTGCCCACTCTCACCACTAATATTCAACATAGTTTTGGTCACAGCAATCAGAGCAGAAAAAGAAATAAAAGGAATCGAAATTGGAAAAGAAGAAGTAAAACTCACTGTTTGCAGATGACATGATCCTCTACATAGAAAACCCTAAAGACTCCACCAGAAAATTGCTAGAGCTAATCAATAAATATAGTAAAGTTGCAGGATATATAATCAACATACAGAAATCCCTTGCATTCCTATACACTAATAATGAGAAAATAGAAAGAGAAATTAAGGAAACAGTTCCATTCACCATTGCAACGAAAAGAATAAAATACTTAGGAATATATCTACCTAAAGAAACTAAAGACCTATATGTAGAAAACTATAAAACACTGGTGAAAGAAATCAAAGAGGACACTAATAGATGGAGAAATATACCTTGATCATGGATCGGAAGAATCAATATAGTGAAAATGAGTATACTACCCAAAGCAATCTATAGATTCAATGCAATCCCTATCAAGCTACCAATGGTATTCTTCACAGAGCTAGAACAAATAATTTCACGATTTGTATGGAAATACAAAAAACCTCGAATAGCCAAAGCAATCTTGGGAAAGAAGAATGGAACTGGAGGAATCAACCTGCCTGACTTCAGGCTCTACTGCAAAGCCACAGTCATCAAGACAGCATGGTACTGGCACAAAAACAGAAGTACAGATCAGTGGAACAAATAGAAAGCCCAGAGATAAATCCATGCACCTATGGACACCTTATCTTTGACAAAGGAGGCAAGAATATACAATGGAGAAAAGACAATCTCTTGAACAAGTGGTGCTGGGAAAACTGGTCAACCACTTGTTAAAGAATGAAACTAGAACACTTTCGAACACCATACACAAAAATAAACTCAAAATGGATTAAAGATCTAACATAAGACTAGAAAGTATAAAACTCCTAGAGGAGAACATAGGCAAAACACTCTCTGACATACATCACAGCAGGATCCTCTATGACCCACCTCCCAGAATATTGGAAATAAAAGCAAAAATAAACAAATGGGACCTAATTAAAATTAAAAAGCTTTTGCACAACAAAGGAAACTATAAGCAAGGTGAAAAGACAGCCTTCAGAATGGGAGAAAATAATAGCAAATGAAGCAACTGACAAAAAATTAATCTCAAAAATATACAAGCAACTCCTGCAGCTCAATTCCAGAGAAATAAACGACCCAATCAAAAAATGGGCCAAAGAACTAAACAGACATTTCTCCAAAGAAGACATATAGATGGCTAACAAACACATGAAAAGATGCTCAACATCACTCATTATCAGAGAAATGCAAATCAAAACCACTATGAGGTACCATTTCATGCCAGTCAGAATGGCTGCTATCCAAAAGTCTACAAGCAATAAATGCTGGAGAGGGTGTGGAGAAAAGGTAACCCTCTTACACTGTTGGTGGGAATGCAAACTAGTACAACTACTATGGAGAACAGTGTGGAGATTCCTTAAAAAACTGGAAATAGAACTGCCATACGACCCAGCCATCCCACTGCTGGGCATACACACTGAGGAAACCAGAATAGAAAGAGACACATGTACCCCAGTGTTCACTGCAGCACTGTTTATAATAGCCAGGACATGGAAGCAATCTAGATGTCCATCAGCAGATGAATGGATAAGAAAGCAGTGGTACATATACACAATGGAGTATTACTCAGCCATTAAAAAGAATACGTTTGAATCAATTCTAATGAGGTGGATGAAACTGGAGCCTATTATACCGAGTGAAGTAAGCCAGAAAGAAAAACACCAATACAGTATACTAACGCTTATATATGGAATTTAGAAAGATGGTAACAATAACCCTGTATGCGAGACAACAAAAGAGACACAGATGTATAGAATAGTCTTTTGGACTCTGTGGGAGAGGGTGAGGGTGGGATGATTTGGGAGAATGGCATTGAAACATGTCTAATATCACATGTAAAATGAATCGCCAGTCCAGGTTCGATGCATGATACAGGATGCTCGGGTCTGGTGCACTGGGATGACCCAGAGGGATGGTATGGGGAGGGAGGTGGGATGGGGGTTCAGGATGGGGAACACATGTACACCCACGGTGGATTCATGTTGATGTATGGCAAAACCAATACAATATTGTAAAGTAATTAGCCTCCAATTAAAATAAATAAATTTATATTAAAAATTAGCTCTTAAAAAAAAGTGAAAATGAAGTCGCTCAGTCGTGTCTCATTCTTGTGACCCCATGGACTGTAGCCTACCAGGCTCCTCCATCCATGGGACTTTCCAGGCAAGACTATTGGAGTGGTTTGCCATCTGCATCTCCAGGAGATCTTCCCGACCCAGGGATTGAACCTGGGTCTCCCGCATTGTAGGCAGACGTTTTACCGTCTGAGCCACCAGGGAAGTCCTTGCTTTAAAATCTTTTTCAAATAATGCTAACATATCTATCTTCTCTGTGTTGGCATCTATTGATTGTCTTTTTCACTCAGTTTGATATATTCCTGGTTCTTGTCATGATGAGCGATTTTCAATTGACACCTGGACATTTTCATATTATGTTCTGAGTCTGGATCTTATTTAAAACTTCTGTTTAAGTTGGCTTTATTTGACACCATTACACTGGGGGAAGGAGAGAGTGCCACCTCATTAGTGGATATAGAAATCCAAGTTTCCCACTTGGCCTCTGTTGACAGCCAAGTTAGGGAAGTGCTCCTCATTTTTGCTGTTGGGGGGTGGGACTTCTGGTTCTCCTTGCATTTTCAATTGACAATGCTAGGCATAGTTTCATTACTCTCCACTAGGCTTCCTCTGTGGAGAAGGCGATGGCACCCCACTCCAGTACTCTTGCCTGGAAAATCCCGTGGATGGAGGAGCCTGGTAGGCTGCAGTCCATGGGGTAGTAAAGAGTCAGACACAACTGAGCGACTTCACTTTCAATTTTCACTTTCATGCATTGGAGAAGGAAATGGCAACCCACTCCAGTGTTCTTTCTTGCCTGGAGAATCCCAGGGACGGGGCAGCCTAACGGGCTGCCATCTGTGGGGTTGCATAGAGTCGGACACGACTGAAGTGACTTAGCAGCAGCAGCAGCAGCAGGCTTCCTCTGACAGCACTCCAGTAGAGAATGTTAGGGACTCTTTGCTACTGCTTGTGGGCATGGAAGTCCAGGCCCTCCAGGTGGTCTCCCTGATATCATGGGCTCATTACTGCCTGGTAGGAATGAAAGTCACCCTATTAATATAATAAAAGACATCTTTATAATTTTCTTGACTTAGGCACTCTGTTCCAAAAATAGGTATAAATAAGACCAAATATATATTCTTAGTATAAACCAAAGTAGCACTATATAGTTGAGAAATAAAAAACTGATACATGATATAATGGGTGTCTGTTATGAGAATTCCGTCAAGTGTTGGATTGGCTGATACAAGCACTACTGGTAGCAGCAGGAAAAGAGGATTTGGTGAATCAATACAAGGAGGTGAGAATGTGCAGCATTATTCCTGTGGACAGGGGTCTCTCTGCCTGACAGAAGATCTTTACGTAGGAGCAGGAAGAGCTGGTTGACTGGTGGTTGGTGGCGGGTAAGGGGCAGATACAGAGTAGACTAGAAAAATAAGAGAGAAGTATTTGTACTTAATGTAGTAAGCTGATGGGCTGGCACTTGTTGAAGGTACCACATGAGAGAACAGCCAAGATGCAGCCATATTGGGGTTTTGGCTTCACTCCTTTAATAATCTGGTTGGCAGTTTCAACTCTCCAGGCATAGTGGATGAAATATGGTAAAGCAGAGAGATATCTCTATGTGAGGGACTATACCTAGAGAAGTAGTGGGGATAGGAGTCTGAAACAAGGCTGATGACAGCCTAAGAGCTCCAGGATTAAGCAATCAGATTTAGAAAAATAATCTTTCTAGAGGAAAAGGGTAGTGATGCAAAGACACAAGAAATAGTAAGATGACGTCTATTTTATATATAACCTTCTACCCAAAACCAGGAACTTTGGGGAAGCTCTTGATGTCAGATTTCATATCTTGAGTTCCCCCAAATGCTTAGCACACAGTCTCATGCACTGATAATGTTCAACAAATTTGAGCATAAATAGAAACATTTGTTTTTATTTAGCTTGCTGGTTTGTGCAGTCTTAAGGATCCTAGAGTAGAATGACTGAATAAAATAAGTCCATCATGGAAATGGTTATTGAGCATCTCCTATGTACAAAGTACTGCTATTGAGCTAGTCAAAAACAAATCTTTGTTCAGGGGTGATGCAAGACCTTAACCAAAATTGCTGTTAGATTTTTAGTACTGTGTACCTCTTGGGTAGGCTACATATGTTTATCTTCCTAGAAATATTAATAACACTTATATTTCAACTTTCTTGGGCAGATACATTTAAGAGAGACAATACTGCATAATGGTTAAGAGCAGACTCTTGAGTCAGGTGGCCTGTGTTTAAATCTTTGCCATGTCAATTACAGTTTGACTTTTGTCAAGTTATTTACCTTTTCTATGCCTCCTTTTACTGAATTATAAAATATGATAATAACAGTATCTACCACCCAAGATGTTGTGCATAATTCACAAATTAATGTAGGTGAAATGGTTCATTAGCTCTTGGCACGTTGTATACTTTTGTTAAAAATATACCATTATTGTTGCTACTTAATCCTTCTTAAACACTTGGTTATTTATTGATACTGGCTATTTATATATTAATTGCACATAGACCTTGAGCAATAGTCTTATTGACTATAAATATATTGTTCTTATAGCTTTATGATAACTGCTACTGTCCTTGCTCAGTTGAGAGAAACACTGAGAGATTGCTACTTGCAGGCTTTGGGGTCAGCTTGCCTTGGTTCCAATCTAAGTTCTACTTTATACTAACAGTATGAGCTGCAACAAGTTATTTCAGCTCAACTGAGCCTTGTGTTTGTCACCTTTGACTTAAGGATATTATACAACTCACAGGGCTGTTGTGAGACCTAAACTAGATGAGTGTAAAGTGGCAGAGTGACTGGCACAGAGTAAGTGACGGACAGTAACTAAGTGGCACACACTGTAACTCTTGGGAGAGAGAGAAATTAGGGACTGAAACTCCCTCCTTCCAGCCAGAGTAAGAGCTCTGGTGCGGATCAAGAGTAAAATGAAGTTCTGGAGTCCACAGAGCCACACAATTAGACCACCCTGCTAGGGGTGGAATATAGGAATTATAAATAGAACTGGCTTAAGGCAAACAAACCCTTGCTTTCTTTTGGCTCTCTTGGAGCCCTTCTTTTTCTGCATAGCTTGTTCTTTTTATTCTTTCTGATCCCAGAGGGCTGGAGCAATAAGACACCATTCCCAGGATCTTGGAAATTTGGGCAGGACAAGGGTACAGAGACAGAGAGTGGGTGGCTTAGCCCATTTAGGTCTTATAGAAAAGAGAGGGTTGATGAGAGACAGAGGGAATGGCAGAACAGTTTTCCTTGTGGGATCCCTCCCTTCCCCCTGTTAGGCCAGGTTCTAAGATCCAGTGATGGGAGATATGGTGAGGGCCATAGAAAGGGGGACCAAAGAGCCTCCTCAGAATCCTGCTCAGCTTGATCTCCTGTATGAGCTCCATGCAGGAGTGGGAAAAGGGAGTCCTTGGCTGCATACACAGTTCAATCCAGGATTGACTAAACAGTGTTCCCTCAGTGCTATTTATCTCCTGAGTACTGTAGAGGTTTTGAAAAATGACCAAAAATCCACTGGAGCTCCTCCCATCAAAATGTGGAGTCTATCTTCCCCTCTTGGAGTCAAGGTGGCTTGTAATGGCTTCAACCAATACAATATGACAGAAGTGATATTACACTACTTCTGATGTTAAGTCCTAAAAAAACAGGCAGCTTTTACCTGGTTCTTTTAAGATAGTATCTCTGAGGGAAGTCAGTTGCCCCTTAAGTTACATAACCCTGAGATCGCCATGCTGGAGAAGCCACATATATAGTAGGCACTTTATGCAATAATCTCTGTTAATGCAGTCTTCTAGCCATTCCCACCAAGGCACTGGACATGGAGGTAAAGCCATTCCATCCATCACCTAAGTATCTTGAGTGCCCTCATCTGACATCACAAGGAGCAAACATCCCAGAAAAGCTCTGCCCAAATTCCTGAACCACAGAATCCATGAGCATAATAAAGCTGTTGTTGAGCCACAAAGCTCAAAATGGTTTATTATGCAGCAACTTATACTGAAACAAGAACTTAGAGTCAGCAGATGGTTAGTTGAGGTTTGAGGGACCCAAGATACCTCACCCAAATCTCTCTTTTCCTATAGAACATGACCCTGGCTTTGTGGTGATGCTTCCCTGCCACTTCATTTTAGCTCATTAAAAAAAAAATAAGGCCATAGCCAAACACTAAGTGGTGATAGAGCCAACTCGACCTGGTTCAAGAGATGGGCAAGTAGAAGAAGAAAAAATAAATACTGGGGGTAAAGTTAGTACTCCCTAGGTAATTCTGTGAGAAGGAAATGCCAGGTGGACTGTGATCAGCTTCTGAATTTGTCCCTGGCTCTCTTCATCCTGGGAGAATTTACCTCTGTTTGCTCCAGCTCCAGGGGGACAGTCAAAAATGTTGGTTCCTCCCACTGTCAGCAGAGCTGCCCTCTCCTGTTGCTTCACATGCACTCATTTTGAAAAACTAGGAATGGTGATAATCATGACCATTCCATTTCAGAATCCTTGGAAGGGCCAGTGAAGCTGGTACAGACCAAAAGGAGGAGTTGGAAATGACCAAGGTAGTCAGTACCTTACCACTTGGATTTTCAATTGTAAACTTTGCTGATCTGAAGAAAGTCTAGGTGTTTTAGAAGAAGCATCCAAGATCAGGTGTGCACTGTTCATTAGAATTCTAGAATTTGGAGTCATAAAGACCCTCAGAGTTTTTCTAGTTCAATTCCCTCATTGTATCCAGGAGAAAACTGAAGCACGGAAAGCAGAAGTGATTTGGATACATTTTTTAAGCCACTAAGTGACAGAAGCAGAAAGAGAAACCTGGTTTTCCCAGTCCTAATCCAGAGTTATCCTCACCATACTTGACATCTGCTGCTGCTGCTGCTAAGTTGCTTCAGTCGTGTCCGACTCTGTGCGACCCCATAGACGGCAGCCCTTCAGGCTCCACGGTCCCTGGGATTCTCCAGGCAAGAACATGGGAGCGGATTGCCATTTCCTTCTCCAATGCATGAAAGTGAAAAGTGAAAGTAAAGTCGCTTAGTCGTGTCCGACTCTTAGCGACCCCATGGACTGCAGCCTACCAGGCTCCTCCGTTCATGGGATCTGCCAGGCAAGAGTACTGGAGTGGGGTGCCATTGCCTTCTCCGATACTTGACATCAGTGCCTCACAAACTTTCACGTGCATACAAATCACGTGGGGATCTTGTTTATCTTGAGAAATGCCATAAGGGTCTGAGACTGCATTTGTAATAAACTCTCAGTTAATGTCAATGCTGCTCATCCTTGAACCACACCTTAAGTTAGCAAAGGTATTGGGCATAATTAGAGGGAGAAGTTAACAAATCATCTTTCTCTTGAAGTGTCAGCATCACAATCACTGTTTTATCATTTGAATCTTTTACTACATGATTATTTTTCATTTGCCATCTCCTTATATTCCCCCTTCCTTTTGAGGGTTTTGCCAAGTGCCTTGGTATTAGCACCAGGGGAAGGTGAAACAAACATGCATAAGAAAAAAGATAAGAAGAAATGTAATGGTATGTTTAAGTTCATTTTGCTTCTCCTTAGTGGATTTTGCAAAAGGTCTGTTGAAGGTAGAGGTAGAAATTGGCTCCAAAACAAGTTTGGGGGTTATTTCTGGATTTCCTGTTCCCTGTATTCATGGAAAATCCAGAGCATGCAGTATGAATATATAATAGTGTGCCCAGTTTTCTTGTGTGGTTTGTGGAAACTGGTCACATTGCTTTACAGCCGCACCACATATATTTAAAGGCTATAGCTATGCAATGGGGCTTCAGTCCAAATGATTCAGAAAATTGCTTCAATCCTTTACTCTGTCAGTAGAGTTCTGGCTGGTACTTACAGAAGAAGTGGATGAAGAACAGAAACTTATGCCTTCTATTTATGCTAGCAATGACCTTCAACTTAAGTAAGATTATTTCCCTTCCCAATTTTAGAAAATATATGCTCACACTGAAGCTGGTTCGAAGTCTTTTCAGCTCTGTCACCCCATGATCTAACACAGTTCACTTCCCTCTCTGCAATTCAGTTCCCTCATTTGTAAAATGAGGGATTGGACTACTTCTAAAGTTCTAATATTCCAATAACCGTCTTCAGGCCTGGATAGTGGTCGCTGATGAGCAAGACAATGGTTAAGGCCATGAAAATATCTGCTTCAACCTTGTCTTCCAGGTTCTCTTACTTCCTAACTTCCTAAAGAGAGACATACACATTATAAAGATTTTTAGCCACAAGAATTGAAACAATGCCTTTTCTGTTTATACCTTGGTTACCCAGAAATATAAATAAAACAGAACACTTCTCTCAGACATAAAAAAAAGGAGTTCTGGTAACCTGAGGCTTCACTCTGTTGAGCTTTTCTGCTTGTGTCCTTTATGCTTGTAGGTGACAACAAGCAGGACTAGGGGTGGGACTGGGAGCAGCTGGAGTCTGGACTCGGTGGGCTGACAATCATGTTTTCTTAAGAGGTGTCAGGAATGATCTTAGTCATATATAAAATGTGAGTGATGCCAGGAAATGTTTATCAGTTCTTTAAAAGGAGATTCAGATTCAAATTCCTTTGTCATGAGTTTAGAAAGAGAGCAGAGAAGGAAATGTCAGGCTAAGGTTGACTCCCTTACCTTGAAACGTAGACCCTGGGGAGTGCCCTTGGTGAAGGAGTTCTGTGACTGCCTAGAGCACTCAGTGTTTTAAGAACTGACTTGAATGCTTCTGGTCTCAGCAGAAATAAAAAAAAAGCCATATTATATTTTAAAATAGGAACTAACCCAAATGGAACTGCACCGTTTCTCTATAGGTGCTCACTTCCCTATGGGTCCTCATCCTGGAGTTAGACACTGAGTGATTCATTTGTGTTTCTCTGGTGGTTTTGGGTTTTTTCTTTGGAGGGGGGGGTCCTGGTTTTTTTAAAACTGGCTTCTGTGACATTATTTCTCTGGGATCCAATTTTATAGAGTGCAGGGTTTCTCAACCTCGGCACTGTTGACATTTGGGGCTGGGTAATTATTTGCTGTGGGGGATCTCCTGTGCATTGCAGGATGTTTAGCAGCATCCCTGGCCTCCATTCACTAGAATCCAGTAGTACCTTCCTCACAGTGTGACAACCAAAAATGTCTCCAGGCATGGCCTAAGGTTCCCTGGGGTACAAATCCACCCTCCTTCTTTCAATCCACCTGGCCCATATATATGAAGCCCACCTTTCAATCAGAGATTATCAAAGATTTTTGTGCACACTGTAGAATCTGCTGAGGGTCTTCCTCCTCTGCCTGTTGATGTCCTTATCCATCAAGGAGCGTCTCCAAAGGCCCAGGTTAGATGGACAGAAATCTTCCATCTTAGTTTGACACTTTCATCTTCTACATGGGCTCTCCCTTGCAAGTCCTTTGCAACAGTGACAAATAAATCTTGACACAGGGCTGAGGTCTGGTCTGTTCAAGAAAGACATTACACTTGATTTTGAATGTTTGGTTCTGAGAGGCACTGGGGGCTCCTGTGTTTCAAACAGAGATATGAGACAGTAATGAAGGAAGGAAGGAGGGGAGGAGAACAAAGAACCAAAGAGAAGGAGAGGAAAAAAAACAGAGAGGGTATCTGGTCTATCTTTCACATCTAAGGAAGTAGAAACCTAAGCCAGCTCAGACAGTCTTAGCCATATGATGTTTTAAATTATTCATATAAGGAAATTTCACACTGCAACCTGTCAATACTGCCAGTTCTAGTCATGAATTTTCCATTTCATTTGAGACTTATGCATTTTGGAGTTATAAAAGGAGAGGCACTTCTTGGTAAACATCTTATTCCAGAACATGGTAGAAAGGAACCAGAGCTGAAACTGTGCATTTTCAGTGTGGCAATGCAAGCTGATAGCCTTGAAACTTGGGCTTTCAGCCTAGGTCTTCTAATCAGCAGTGTGATTTTGGACACATCATCTTTCTATGGCCTTGTTACTTTCATCTGGAAAATTAGAGTAAGTTGGACTATAAAATCTCTAAGTCCTCTTCTTTGAAGATATTACACCAAATATTTGGTTCTCAAAGAGCACCTTGGAATTTGATTTCCAAGCAACTAATGCCGCCATCTTGTGGCCAAAGAAGGGTTTCTTTTTGGCCTTCAGATAGGGGACCAATGATGATTTGCCTTCACTTAGTACATTTTCAGTCTATCTATCCACTTGCCTACTTATCTATCCATCCATTCATCTATTTTATATTTTATTTTCTATTAAATTACAATATTCACAAGGGTGATAAATTTTTACTAACTGAGCACACCTAGCACCCAGATCATGAAAGAGAAGATTACGAGATCCCAGAAGCTCTCTTGTGTCCCTTTTCAATCACTTTCACCCCCACCCCACACACATACACACAGATACAATGAATTTCACAAATGTAAGGAACAGAAGGAAATGTACAAAGCAGAAGGAACCAGATGCATAAGTTACTACCTGCTCACTCTCCTGATTAATAGGATAGTTTAGTTTTGCTTGATTTTGTACTTTATATAAACTGAATTATACACTGTGTACTCTTTTGCACCTGGCTTCTTTTGCTCAACATTATGCTCATGAAATTCATCCATACTGTTGCATGTAGCTGTAGATAGTTCTCATTGCTGTATAGTATTCCTCAAGAGCCTTTTAAAAAATTATTCTGTAATTAAATTAAATTTTATTTTTTAAATAAAAAGTAATTATGTGTATGATAGAAAATATTTTAAAAAGACATAACTCTCCATCTAAAGGCAACCATCATTAATATTTTGGTGTATTTCATTCTGGTATTTTTCTATGCATATTTTCAACATATTTAATAGTCACACAGAATCATATGTGTAAATTTTATTAATACTATAATGTAAACACTGTACTGTATAGTTAAAATATTCATGGATATTATTTTTAATAAATACATTATCTTAGTTTTAGAGATTTGGGATATTCATTTTACTTTGTTTTTTGTTTGTTTTGTTTTTTACTGTTAACAAACACAATGAACATATTTGACCACAAAATGTTTTCTGTTCTTTGAGGGAGTTTCCTTGGAATGAAATATCAGAAGTAGGGTTACTGAGTCAAAGCCTTTCGCAACAGGAGACCATTCCAGTTTGTGCCTAGAATGCAGTGGAAAGAGACTGAGGAAGGAACCAGCTCACACTGAACACCTAGTAGTACATGACTCAGACACTGTACTAGGTGCTTTGCTGACGTTCTCTCACTTAGTTCTCCCAAGAACTCTAGGAGGTACCTAGAAGCTGCATTTTGGAGGGAGAAAAATCAAGGCTCGGAGAGGTAAGGCCAGTTGTCCAAAGTCACACAATGAGTAAAGCAGCAGAAGCAAGATTTGGACTCATTCATGTCTGTCTCCTACAAAGCTTGGGATCTTTAAACTCTGCCACACTGCCCCCCAGAGTGCAATTTTAATAATGCAATTGAAATGCATCCACTTTTTCCAGTTCTTTTTTCCACAAGCCTGTCACAGTACTTAATAACCTGCAAATGTTCTCTGGCAGGGGAAAATTACACATATTTCAGCCTTTACACTGAACCAAGGTATCAGAGTAGTTCTAGTCTTCTAGCCGGCCTAAGAGATGGAGATTAAGTACCAAGAGAGTGTGAGCCATGTTTCTCAACTATGTTCATACTTCTTAAATTTCCTCTGGAAGGAAATGGGAATTTCATTGTTTGTTTCCTCTCTATTAAAGCATCTGAGTGTTTTCTCTTCTTTGCCCACTGCCACCCCCTCTAACTTTTCTCCAACTTGAATGTTGTCTTGTAGTCATCTGTTGCACTACTAAAGTTCATCTGCCCCTTCTCTCTGCAAATGCTAAAACCTCACTGCTGGATTTCTGGATGCCCTTCTTGCTCATTCCTAGGTACTTTCTAGTTTCTCTATTCTTCACCCCCTGCCAAGTCCATCTTCTTTATTTTTCCCCAATCTCTTCTTCTTATCTGCTGCTGCTACTACTACTGCTACCACCACCACCAGTACCATCTTAGTTGATCTCTCAGGTTACTTGCAGCCACTTTGGGAAACAGAAAGAGGAGAGTCCTGAGAGAATGAGAAGGGAAAGAAGAAAAGATTTGTGCTTGGAGCCATGAGCAACCAAAGCTTCAATCCAACCCATAAGTTGCATGTTAGATAAGTGTCAGGCAAGTGGAGAGCTTTATAAGCATTCTAAATGCCTGCCATGAAGACAATTGCCAGTGTTCTTTGCTCTCATTTAGGGCCGAGGTCTGAGGGAGATGTCAGTATGTCCTGCCTTGTTCTGAATTGCCCAACAAGCAAGACCTTTCTCAGAATGCTGTATGCCCTGCTTCTTCAACCTGACACCAAAATAACACTCCATGCAATACCCCCATCCTGATACTAAAGTCTACACAAAGTTTGGAGGACTGATGAACACAAAGCTAATGGATGTCAAAATCCTTTTGCTTTCATATCTAGTACAGGAACTACTGGATATCCATAGTGAAGTGAAGTGAAAGTCGTTCAGTCGTGTCAGACTCTTTGTGACACAATGGACTATAGCTCACGAGGCTCCTCTGTCCATTTATGCAGAAATAAATAAACTTCAATCCTCGTCTCATGCCGTAAACAAAATTAATTCAAAATGGACCATCGAACTAAATATAGGAGCTAAAACTATAAAAGTCTTAGAAGAAAACATAGGAATAAATCTTTATTACCTTGAGTCAAGCTGCGGTTTTGTAGATATGATAAAAGCATAAGCAACAAAGGAAAATAAAAATTGGACTTAATCAAAATTTAAAACTTTCATATGACAACAAATTCTTAGAATCAAATTACCAAATGAACTCAAGAATAAATGGAAAATCTGTATAGACCTATAACATTAACGATGAATCGGTAATTAAAAAAAAAAGTCTCAACAAAGAAAAGTCCAGGACCAGATGGCTTCACTGGTGAATTCTACCAAATAGTTAAAGTAGAATGAACACCAATCCTTCTCAAACTCTCCCCCCAAAATAGAAGTAGGAACACTTCTGAATTCATTCTATTAGGACAGTTTTCCCCTGATATCAAAGCCGGGCAAAGGCACCACAAGGGAACTAAAGGCAAATATGCCATATGAATACAGATTCAAGCAATTTCAACAAAATACTTGCAAACAAATCTATCAGCATATTAAAAGGACCACAATAAGTGAAATTTATCCCAGGAATGCAAGGGTGGTTTACATAAGAAAATTAATCAATGTAATATAGTGTATTAACAGAAGAGAGAAATAAACCACATGATTTTAGTTAGGGTAGAAAAATTAATTGATGGACTCCAACCACCTTCTCTTGATAAAAACTTTCAACAAAATAAGAATAGAAGGGAACTTCTTTAACATGATAATGACCATTTATGAAAAACCTACAGTTAGTACTATACTCAATGATGAAAGACTGAAAATATTTCCCTAAGATCAGAAATAAAGCAAGGATAACTGCTTTTACTATTACTATTTAAAATGTTAATTATACTAGAAGCTTTAGTCCAGATCAGTTAGGCAATAAAAATCATCTAAATTGGAAACACAAAAGTAAAAGTATCTCTATTGCAGATAACATTGATATATATTGTTTTGTATATCTATAACATTCAAGAGAATACACACACACACACACACACACACACCCCAATAAATATATTCACCGAAGTTACAGGGTACAAAAACAAAAAAAAAAAAACAAAATTAGTTGAGTTTCTACACACCAGCAATGAAAAATCTAAAAAAGAAGTTAGGAAAAACAGTTCTATTTATAATAATATCCAAAGAATAAAAGACTTAGGAACAAATTTAACCAGGGAGGTAAAAGACTTGTACTCTGAAAACTACAAAACATCACTGGAAGATATTGAAGAAGATCTGACAAAATTGAAAGATATCTCATTTGTGTGGATTAGGAGACAATATTGTTAACATGGCAATACTACCCAAAATAATCTACAAATTCAATGCAATCTATATCAAAATTTCAATGATCTTTTTTTTGTTGAAATGGAAAAGCAAATCTTCAAATTAATATGGAATTGCAAGGGGACCCAAATAGCCAAAATAATCTTGAAAAAGAAGAAAAAAGTTGGAGGACTCACTCTCCCCAATTTATTCTGCCATTTTAAGAAATGAAGGACACAAGCTACAATGTGCAAGATCCTGGAACACATTAAGTAAGTGAAAGAAGCCAGACACAAAAGGTCACATACTGCATGATTCCATTTATATGAAATAGTCAGCACAGTAAATCCACAGAGACACAACATAGATTGGTTGTTGCCAGAGGCTAGGGGGAATGAGGAATGGGGAACAACTGCTTAATAGGTACAGGGAGTTTTTAGGGGGTGATGATGAAAATGTTTGGGAACTAGATAAAGGTGGTGGTTGTAGAACATTTTAAATGCACTAAATGTCACTGAATTATATACACTTGAAAGTGGTTAATTTTATGGTATGTCACTTTACCTCAGTAAAAAAGTGTAAACTTCTGTGTTTCAAAAGATACCATCAAGAAAGTGAAAAGACAACCCACAATATGGGAAAAATATTTGCAAATCAGGCAAATATCCACAGTAATCACCTTTTACAACATAACAATTAAAAGAAAATACAATGAAAAAATTAAAAACACAACAGCCAAAGATTTGAAAAGATATTTCTCCAAAGAAGATATAAAAATGGCCAAGAAGCACATGAAAAGATGTTTTCTATTAACATCATTAGTTACTAGGGAAATACAACTATAATGAGATACCAGTTTATACCACTAGGATGGCTAGAATTAAAAAAAAAAAAAAAACATGGAAAATATCTAGTGTTGGTGAGAATGAGGAGGAATCTGAACACATGCATTTCTAGTAGAAATTAAAAACGGTGCAGCCTCTTTGAAAAACAATTTGGTAGTTCCTCAAAAATTTAAACATAGAGTGATCATATAGCCCAACAATTCTACACCTGTGTATATACCCAAGATAAATGAACATACATGTTCACCAAAACAATGTGTACATGAATGTTCCTAGTGGCATTATTCATAATAGCCAAAAAAGTGGAAACAACCCAAATGTCTATCAACTGATAGATGGATTTATAAAACGAGGTATATCCAAAAATAGAATATTCTTCACCTTTTAAGAGATAAAATCTGTAAAACCTTTTCTAATTCTTTGCCACTCTAACCCCAGGGTTCATTGGGCACTCCCTCCTCCATGTTCCTGCAGTATCCCACATATGTATCTACAATGCTTTGTTGTACTTCTTTATGAGAAGTGAAACAATCTACCACCACAACAATTTATTGTCTACATCCTTTGCCTTTACTATTCTACTGTCTTCATCAACATAACTTTACTATTTCAGGAAATTCTTGCCTAGAAAGGTGAAAGTTGCTAATAAACTTTATTACCAGGACCTTGGGCTTCCCTGGTAACTCAGTCGGTGAAGAATCTGTCTGCAATGCAGGAGGCTTGGGTTTGATTCCCTGGGTCAGGAAGATCCCCTGGAGAAGGGAAAGGCTACTACCCACTCCAGTATTCTTGTCTGGAGAATTCCATGGACAGAGAAGCCTGGTGGGCTACAGTCCATGGGGTTGCAAATAGTCGGACATGACTGAGCAACTAAACCCCCACCACCACCACCACCACCACCAGGACCTTACCAAGAGAACCATCAACTCCTCAACAGAAATCATCAACCAATAGTTTACACCCCCAAACTCTTTGAACCCCTCTCCTCTAAATCCTCACCTACTAGGTCCACCAGTCTTAAACTATTGCACTGTGATCCAGGCCCCTCCCCATTGAAAGACCCACTATAAACAAGACTGCACAATCTCATGAATATCCTGACTTCACCTTCACCCTTTATAGATGCTACTGAGTCTCTACTGAGCTAGTACTCCCCCTTACATGGAGAAAATAAACTTAGCCTTGTGTCCTCAATGGGTAGTTTTGTTAATATTTTGAAGGAAATAGAATTCCACATTTGTGTGCATATTTATCTCTATTAGATTTGGAGTTCCTTGAGAGCACAGACTATGTCTGCTTCTCTTTTAATGCTCCATATCTAGCATACTGCCTAGAATATTATTAAGGATTTAAGCAAGAATTGTATTGAATGAATGAATGAATAAGAGGTAAGCAAATCTGTAGTCTGTTAAAACACTTAGGCTATTGAAATAACAGAGGGTAAAAATATGAAGACTTCAATCAAGGTGGTCTAAATAGAGAAGAGGGTGAAATACATTTAGAAGGAAGAATTAATGAGACTATATAGTATATGTAATGTGGTAGGTAAAGAAGAGGACAGAATTAAAACTGCCTTTGAGGTTTCTCTCTTGGGTGACTGGGTAGATGCCACTTATAATTTTTTAATGTTGATAATGAATTTAAGAGGAAGAAAAAGTGTTGGGGGCAAAACGATAGTCTACTTGGACATTTAACTTGAACTCTAGTGTTTTTATATTTCTATATTGCCATTCTGATTAAAAAGCACTGAATTTGGAGTCTAGAAGCTTGGATTCTGGTTCTGGTTTGACTGATTGTAGGCACTTTGCTGGACTTCCCAAGTGGCTCAATGGGTAAAGAATCCACCTGTTGTACAGAAGACGCAAGAGACTTGGGTTCGACCCCTGGGTCAAGAAGACCCCTGGAGGAGGAAATGGTAACCAACTCCAGTATTCTTTCCTGGGAAATCCCATGGACCAGAGGAGCCTGGTAGGATACAGTTCATGAGGTCACAAAAGAGTTGGACATGGCTAAAGCAACTTTGCACACCCGGGCACTTTGCCATTATGTTCGTGCTTTGCTCTCATCTTTAAAATGAAACTAATGGATCTTCATGTATCATTTCCCACTATAACATTCTTGGATAGAATGATGATTTACACCATGTCTCTTGCATGATCTGAAGTAAAGATATGTAAGAGAACAGCAGAGGGCATCATTATATAAAAGGTACACAGAATATAAAAAAAACAGTTTTAAGAATAGATCAGCATTTTCAGGCTGTAATAGATCTTTGTAAATAACCTTATATTTGCATACTGTTTTATAAAATTAACAAAATAAATTCAACTATGAGTTTTTTTTTCTTTTTTTTTTCTTTTAGGATTCATGTTGATATATCACAAAACCAATACAATATTATAAAGTTAAAAATAAAATAAATCAACTATGAGTTTTTAAATATGTGATTTGTCCTCACCATAATAATATGCTCTGCATTGGAAATAGATTACCCTATTTTATGGTTGAGGAAACAAGTTTTGAGAAACTAGTAAGTTTTCCTGGCCCATAAATCTAGTAAAAAGCAAGGACAAGACTAAATCCAGATCTTTAAACCCATATGTTTTGATTCACTGGCTTGATAATTGACCAAAAGAAGAGAAAGAGGGTTAAAATGGCTTCGTTAAAACTAAAGATGTTAATGTCCTCTCTTCTGTGAGGTAAATGATTTATATACTACACACAGGTATAAAAAAATATGGCTTATTTATTTACTGTAACTAGTTTAATCTTTTTCAGGAATCCTCCTACCCCAGTGAAATATTGGTGGTACAGAAGAAAATGCACATATCCTCTTAGAAAATGGAGGATGGCTAGCCAGTTCTCAGTGCCATCGCTTTCTGCTTGTCTCTGCTGGTGTTTGCTGTAGGATGGCTGGTCTGATCTGGTATCTCGCCTGATAGGTATTGCATGGGGCTTACTTGGTGGCTCAGATGGTAAAGAATCTGCCTGCAATGTAGGAGACTTGGGTTCCATCCCTGGGTTGAGAAGATCCCCTGGAGAAGGGAATGGCAACCCATTCCAATACTGTGGCCTGGAGAATTCCATGGACAGAGAAGCCTTGGTAGGCTACAGTCCATGGGGTTGCAAAGAGTCAGAGACAACTGCACGACTAACACACACACACATACACATATTGCATGCATGTAGTTCCATTTGACTTTTTGACATGAAATAGCATCCACTGCTGCTGCCTTATTACACTATTGCCTCTAGACATTGAGGTCCCTACCTTCAATAGCCCAGTCCAACTTCCAGGCCTCTCTTTGTCCAATGGTCCTATTAGTATCTCCCTGATTCTTCAGTGGGCACATGGTAGGTGGGTGAGTTTGGGTCTTTCAAAGAGCAGATACCAAGGTGGGTTTAGAGGTATAAGATATTTATTGGGGAAAATGCCTCCGAGGGATAAAAAGAAGGGAGCAGGAGTAATTAGGGAGAGTCTTCAGACCTAATGCAGGTCTGACCTTTGTAGAAAGAAAGAGGGAAAGGAGGCTTGGGTAAAAAGACTCTCAGACTGTAGCACCATTCTAAGAAAGCTTTAGCCAGGTCAATGGATAATCTCAAAGCCAAAGTTATTCAGTAGAGGAGTCCTGCATTGTTCAGTTCTGGGACAACTATAGGGTACCTGTCATACCCAATCATTAGTTAGGAGCAGCCTGGGAAAAGCATGCATTTGGTGTCAATGCAATGGTGTATCCAGAGGGGTGTGAGCTGGGACTGTCAGTTATACTTCCTACAAGAGATTCTCTTGAAGAAAATCTGAGAAGAGCATTTATACAGCTGCCACTATAGGGGAAAAAAGAAAACAAATGCATAGACAACTAAATGTAGAATATAATACCAATATCAATATCACTTAGCAATGATTAGTGCCAGAAAGAAAATAAAAATCAGAGTAAGGCCATAAAAAGTGAATTTTGCTTGAAAGGGACAGGGGAGCTCCTATGTTAAATGACACAGTCATAGAAGGCCTTTCTGAGGTGGTGGGGCTTCCTGGTGGCTCAGTTGGTAAAGAATCCACCTGCAATGCAGGAGACTTGGGTTTGATCCCTGAGTCGGGAAGATCCACTGGAAAAGGAAATGGCAACCCACTCCAGTATTCTTGCCTTGAGAATTCCATGGATAGAGGAGCCTGGTGGGCTGCAGTCCATGGGGTCACAAAGAGATATGACTTGGCAACTAAACCACCACCACTGAGGTGGTGACATTTGAGCAGAGGCCTAATGAAGAAAACTCTGTGAAAATCTCAGCAAAGAGCATTCCATAGACTTATGGACATGGGGAGAGGGGAGGAGAGGGTGAGATGTATGAAGAGCAACATGGAAACTTACATTCAGATCAGATCAGATCAGTCGCTCAGTCGTGTCCAACTCTTTGCGACCCCATGAATCGCAGCACGCCAGGCCTCCCTGTCCATCACCAACTCCCAGAGTTCACTCAGACTCACATCCATCGAGTCAGTGATGCCATCCAGCCATCTCATCCTCTGTCGTCCCCTTCTCCTCCTGCCCCCAATCCCTCCCAGCATCAGAGTCTTTTCCAATGAGTCAACTCTTCACATGAGGTGGCCAAAGTACTGGAGTTTCAGCTTTAGCATCATTCAAAACTTACATTACCATCTGTAAAATAGATAGCCAATGGGAATTTCCTGTATGGCTCAGTAAACTCAAACAGGGGCTCTGTATCAATCTTGAGGGGTGGGATGTGGTAGGAGATGGGAGGCAGTTTCAAAAGCGAGGGGATATATGTATACTTATGGCTGATTCATGTTGAGGTTTGACAGAAAACAACAAAATTCTGTAAAGCCATTATCCTTTGATAAAAAAAATAAATTAAAAAAAAGAGCATTCCAAGGGGAATGAATAGTTAAAGTAAAAAGTAAAAATAGTAAATAGTAAAAAGTAAAAAATAAAAAGTAAAAAAATAAAAAGTAAAAAAGTAAAAAGTAAAAAGTAAAAAAAAAAAAGTAAAAATAGTAAAAAGGCCCTGAGGCAGGAATGAGTTCAATGGTTTGAGGGAACAAAAAGAAAACCCATGTGTCTAGAGCAGAGTGAAGAAGGGGGAAGTGGTAGGAGATATTAACAGGGGCCTTGTAGGCTTTGATAAGCAGTTTGGATTTTATTCTGAGAAGGGGAATCATTACAGGTTTTCAGGCAGGAGAGTAACATAATCAACATTCTGCTTTGTAGAGAACTGACTGAGGGTCATATGAGTGGATAACCAGTTGGGAGGGAAGTTAGGGAGACCAGTTAGGAGGCTATGACAATACAGCTGACACAAAGAGATGGCTTAACTAGAATGGAAGTGGTGGAAGTGAAAGGAGGCAGTTAGATTAGTGATATATTTTAAAGATAAAACTGTCATAACATGCTGATGGATCTGATGAGGAGTAAGAGGTAAAGGGAGGAGCCCATGATGATTCCTAGGCTTGGGGCTTAAAAATACTCCATGAGATCAATAAGAAAGAAGGTAGGGTGTTTGGGGTGGTAAGGTGTGAATCAAAGGTCTGTGCTACATTACCATGAATATTGTAAAAACTATCGAATTGTACACTTTAAATGGGTGGATTGTATATGAATTATATGTCATTAAAACTATTACTAAAAAAAAAAAGTCTGTGTTAGATCTGTAAGAGGGCTCTTATCCACCCAGAGAACAGTTAGAAACACAAATCTAAAGTTCAGGGGGAAAAAAAAATAAATAAAAAAATAAAGTTCAGGGGAGAGAGGTCAGAGTTGGAGATATAAATTTACGAGTCATCAACATGTTAATGGCATTTGTTTTGTTATCTATTGCCATGTTTTAAAGACACCCCAAAATTTACTAGCTTAAAGCAATGATGAATTATTATTTCTCATGATCCTGTGGGTTTCTCATGACTCCATGGCTACAGTTATCTGGGAGCTCTGCTGTCCCTGGTACATCCACGTCTCGGGCCTTGGTGCTCACTGTCAGCCGGGGCACCTTAGTTCTCCTCTATGTGGCCTTTCTCTCCCCGTGTGGCACCTTATCATTTTCTCAAATAGTGTGAGTTTCATACATGGGAGCTGGCAGAAGGTACTTGGTCTCTTATAGGCCCAGAATTGCCACATTCTAATTTCACCCATTGTATGGATCAGGTCAAGTTACAAGGTGGGCCTAGATTTAAGGAGGAGGAGAAATCAATTTCATTTTTTTTCATTGGTAGAATAATGTGCTTGTATAATAATGGAAGGAATTATTGGCCATCTTTGTATTCTTGCCTGGAGAATTCCAAGGACAGAGGAGCCTGGAGGGCTGCAGTTCATTGGGTTGCAAAGAATCAGACACAACTGAGCAACTAATACACATACACACATCTCAATTTTTAAAAGATAGTAGATATTTCAACATGTTTAAAATGCTGATGAGGAGCTAGTATAGAGGGAGTGGCTGAAACTATAAGAGAAGGAATAACAGATAGGACATGGTGTTCAGAGTGTGAAAACAATGGGATCCAAGTAGAGATGGGATGATTAAGTTTGGGCAGGAGTCAGGACTCCTGCCATATCCGAATGGAAACAGATAAAGGAGGAGTGCAGATATGGATGAACCTGTAGGCAGTATCTGCTTTCTTAGTGACTCAGAAAAGAGATGGTCTGTGATGGAGAGAGGCTAGCAGTGAGGCAAACACCAATAAAGGCTGAAAGTTTATGGAGAATGAAAGATGGCTGAGAAGGAGGGACAGATTCTAGAGTGGTTCCATGTTGAGGATTTAGATGAACTTGCAGATTATGCAGCACAAATGGGCATGCTGGTGTGGTGGTGTACAGAGCGCTGCAGTGCTGGGAAAGGAGCAGAGATGGCCTAGATAGGGTGGCATGACCCAGTATTGAGATTCAGAGGGCAGACACTTTGCTAATGTTAATGCTGCCTTTTAGAAAGACTGGGAATGAAAAGTCAGGTAGGAGGTCTGTGCTGGGCTTCAATTCTTGTTCTTAGGAAAAAACAGTGACCTGGAAATGTCCAAATATCTGGAAATTGAGGAAGAGGAGACAAAATTTCTGAGCATTTACCATTTACCAGGGCCACAGAATACATATGTGCATTTTCTCATTTAAACCTCACAACCACCATAAAAGGTGGGTAGAATTATCCTGGATTTACACATGAAAATGAAGGCTCAGGGAGGCGAAGGAACTTGCCTGAGCCTGGTTTTCTTGTTGTGTTTCCTTGGGAATGCGAAAGCAGACGGAATATTGATGGGGCAAAGTGCACACTGGGGCGTGATTAGCTTTATGACATTATTTTGAGTCTCTACACATACTGTGTGTTTGGTGTTCCTATGGGAAATAACCAAGAGGGGGCCAATCAGCAGGCCTGTCTCTCCCTGGATGAGGGGAATATGCTCATTTATAATTCTGTCTTTTAAGATACTAGTATTGCTTCTTAGAAATTCCATCAAGCCTTACTCCTTTTCATTATATTTTCATGCAAGAGACTGTCTCTTCTTTCTGCCAGCACTAGCCCAGACCTTGTCTTTTATTTTTTTGACCTTGTCTTTTAAAGCCTCATTGAATGGCTCCTCCAGTCCCCTTTTTGGAATGATCTTTCTAAAATATTGCTTTGACTGAGTCAGGATATCATTTCTAATGATTATATCTTTATATCTGATTACTGACGTCACTGTTTCCTTTCCTTACCAACTTCCTGACTAATGACAAAGGGAGCCTCTCACATTTTAGAGACAGAGAAACCAAGACATAGTGTCAGCCAAAACCAGGTTTGTGGGAGGTTTGCTGGTACCAGGTCTCTGTTGTGCCTGATCAAGCAACTGAAAAATCCTGAGTTAACTTCCTGCTGGAGCATCCCTTCATCTTTAGCACAGGGTTGAGAGTCAAAATATGTTACTACGTGTGTTGGTCTGCAGTCACCAGTTAGGATGAACCATGGCTTAGCTCTGAAGCCCCTTGCTGAGCTATGCTTTAACCCTTTAGTTGCTAGACCATGAGGAGTATAGTGCAGGGCAGAAGGGGATGGGCCAACTGGGCACATGAGTGGGGGTCCTAGAGCTGTAGCTACTTAACAAACAACATGAAAGAATTTCAAGGGTTTCACAACTGGAAGAGTGTCATGAAGACCAACTTCAGTGGTTAAAAGGTTGTCTAGGTGTGTTTATGATCAGAATACAAACAGGTTAATGCTTTTCTCCTAAAAATTCAATGGTATGAACAATTTTTGGACTGTTCATTGTTCCATTTTGTCCATTCTCCCTTTCTTCCAAAGTTAAAGGATTATTAGTTGGGCATATGGCCGCCAAGCTCAAGAGTACTTTCACCAGGCTTACTGTGGTCATTGATTAAGCTATTGCCAATGGGATGCAGCTAGAAGAGACAGGAAGAAACTCCTGTTCAAACTTTTAAAGGAACAGGGCACCTCCTCCTTCTCCTACTTTCTTCATCCTTTGCTAGTTGGTTCCTGGACATCATGGAAAGCCATTTTGAGCCAGGTGGACAGGGAAATACTCTCAGATTGGTGAGCCACAGAATGGAAGGAGTCTGGATATCTGAAAACTCCATGCAGAAGAACTGCTAAGCAGACATGCAGCCTGGACTAACTACCTCCAGATTATAATATGAGAGAGGAATACACTTTTGTTTAAGCCATTGTCAATTTGGGTTTCTGTTACCAATAGCCAAAACAATATCCCAGTAGTTGGGTTTTATGGGTTTCTCTCTTTGCTAGTCTTTTGATTCACCTGAACTACATGCATATATGTATATGTATTTCTTTCTAACTACCAAATTGAGAAGTAATGCTAGAAAGGCACAGGTGCTGAGATCTGATATTGATTGAAGGTCCACTGTACCCTCTTATTGAGCAAAGATAAGGCCATTTCTTTTTCTACTCAATGGCATTTCTCAGGTGTACATTAGGCACCCTTAGAGGTTGATCATTTAGACGCCCCCACATACCTCTTTAACATTAGGAAACTGATATTAATGAACAACTTTGCAAGTGGAATGGAACAGACCTTGACTTTACTTTCTATAGTCTGTAAACAGGGACCAATTCATCTTCCCCTTGAGCCTTAATACTCCCATGAGAAGAAGTTGATATGGCACAATACATGGAGTGGTGGGAGAAGAAAGAGCCACCTGTTCAGCCAGCCCTGTTCAGTTCAGCCAGGTTGAGTTAACCCCTGGGGATCACTGGGTAAGAGGTAACACAATTGGAATGGAATGGAATATCTGAACAAATTGGGAAATCGGGATTAGTGATTTCCTACATTAAATTGTAACCTGATACCTGTTAGACATAATATTTACTTTGTTGCAGAGAAACTGCTTGCTCCTTGAAATAATCTATTTTAAATCACAACTGCTGCTGCTGCTAAGTCACTTCAGTCGTGTCCGACTCTGTGTGACCCCATAGATGGCAGCCCACCAGGCTCTCCTGCCCCTGGGATTCTCCAGGCAAGAACATTGGAGTGGGTTGCCATTTCCTTCTCCAATGCATGAAAGTGGAAAAGTGAAAGTGAAGTCGCTCAGTCGTGTCCGACTCTTAGCGACCCCATGGACTGCAGCCTACCAGGCTCCTCCATCCATGGGATTTTCCAGGCAACAGTGCTGGAGTGGGGTGCCATTGCCTTCTCCAAAGTCACAAGTCACAACTAGCAGAACTTTAAAACATGAGATGTGAAATACTATAGAGCAAGCTTTGTGTGCTCTGGCTGTAGAATTTAAACTGTAATTCCAGAGATGCTTATCAAGAGTTTATTGTAAGGTTCCAGTCAGGAATTATGATTTTATCAGCTAAGTCTAGGGAATCATAGGGCAGGAACTAAGCCTCCATATAGATTCAACAAACATTTTCCAACTCTCTTAACATTTACTGAGCATTTGCACACATGTGATCTCTTTTACGGAGAAGGCAATGGCACCCCACTCCAGTACTCTTGCCTGGAAAATCCCATGGACGGAGGAGCCTGGTGGGCTGCAGTCCATGGGGTCACTACAAGTTGGATATGACTGAGCGACTTCACTTTCACTTTTCACTTTCCTGCATTGGAGAAGGAAATGGCAACCCACTCCAGTGTTCTTGCCTGGAGAATCCCAGGGACGGGGGAGCCTGGTGGGCTGCCGTCTATGGGGTCGCACAGAGTCGGACACGACTGAAGTGACTTGGCAGCAGCAGCAGCAGCAGATCTCTTTTAACGTTCACAACAAACCTCTGAGATAAATACTATTATCCCCATCTCACAGATAATGAAATTGAGGTTTGGAATGGTTAAAAAACCTCAAAATCACCTCCAGCTAGTACTGGGAGAGAGTGAAGACTTGGACCCAAGTTTGTCTTCGTTTAAAGCACAAGCTGCAAGTTAAGTTCTGCAGCTGAAGTCAATTTGTGAAGGACATGCGATGGGGCACATTCACTTCCACAAGCTGGTTGACTTCTTGAGTCCTGAAGCTTGGAGTCAAGCAGTTCACTGGAGACATGCTTTCACAGAAATACCCAATTTCTTAGGATTCTTGAAATTGGAATGACAGTTGTCCAAGATGATATTTTAGCTCTAGTGGGGCTGCTGACCTGCTATGGAAAGTCCTAAAACCCAGCAGCATGGGGAGACTGGGGAGAAGCCAAGTATCTGAAGAACCCACGAGTTAGATCATTAGCTAGCCTAGAAATAAAAATGATTATATCTCCAGTTGTTTGGAGCTCATGATAGGGAGACAGATACTTGATCAATGGAAAATTTTATTACGGGAAACAGCTTCAATTCTAGGTACAAGGATTGTTTATATATTTTGTATAAAGTGGTCTTCTCCCCTAAAAGTAACCTGCAGTCCCTTAAAAGTAATCTGAAGGATCTGTAACAATCTTTTCGGCACTGCTCTGTAATTCTCCACATTCTCAACTGAGCATGAAGGCAGGAAACCCAGTTTTAACACAAACTCTAGACATCAAGAAAGGAAAGGAAATGAACCTATCTGTTTTGTTTTGTTTTTAGTTTATTTGCTTTAAGGCAATAACTTCTGCCCACCCAAGTTGGAATCAGGACCTGGGCCTAGGGAACTTACACACTGTCTGCTTCATTAGTGATTTGAGGACTTGGAGTCCAAGGTGAGTGGACCATGTCTCTTTCCTCTGGGACCTGATGAGAAAGATCTGTTGTTTGGGTACTTAGCTCAGCCTGGTGATTTAACAACAAATAACAGGGAAGGAAAAGGTCCCTGAGGGAGGCAAGATAGAGTTTGCAGAAGAGTCTGAGTTTATAAGCCAAGCCTCTAGGGCAACAATCAACTCCTTTGCATATTCACCATCAAGCCCACAGGCTAAGCCAGTCTGGTGAGGAATACACAGCCCTGCAAGTCAGTACCACAGAAGCGCCAAACCAGGGAGGAAATTATAAACACGAGTAATCAAATCAAGCAAAAATAACCGTATTAATTCATTAATAAAACATTTGAGGGTGACTTCATAATGTACATGAGAATTTCTTTTCCTTGTCAGTTCCCTGTCATGCAATGACTGCCCATTATCAAACTCCCTAAACACGGTTTCTAGGTAGTTTAGAATTCACTAAGAGTCTAAACTTGGCTATTTTACTGTTGGTTTACTTGGTGTATCAGTGAAGATGCCCTTGGCTGTAAATAACAAAATGACTTGGCCTCTTTTCTGATCAGGTGATTATTTTTTTTTATTGTTGAGATGTATTTAGTGACACTCTTAAACTGTTGAATGAACCAACCCTGAAGCCTGCTCTGACTTAAATGATAAGGTAGCGTATGTTTCCCATTGCTGCTGTAACTAATTACCACAAACTTAGAGGCTTAAAATAACTGGGGCTCCAAAATCATTCTGGACAGTAACTGCAGCCATGAAATTAAAAGACACTTGCTCCTTGGAAGAAAAGAAGTGACAAACCTAGACAGTATATTAAAAAGCAAAGACATTACTTTGCCTACAAAGGTCCGTATAGTCAAAGCTATGTTTCTTTCCGGTAGTCATGTATGGATGTGAGAGCTGGACAATAAAAAAGGCTGAGTGCCAAAGAATTGATGCTTTTGAACTGTGGTGCTGGAGAAGACTCTCGAGAGTCCCTTGGACTGCAAGGAGATCAAACCAGTCAATCCTAGAGGAAATCAACCCTGAATATTCATTGGAAGGACTGATGCTGAAGCTGAAGCTCCAATAGTTTGGCCACCTGATGTGAAGAAGCAATTTATTGGAAAAGACCCTGATGCTGGGAAAGATTGAAGGCAGGAGGAGAGGGGGAAGACAGAGGATGAGATGGTTGGATGGCATCACTGACTCACTGGACATGAGTTTGAGCAAACTGCAGGAGATGGTGATAGGGAAGCCTGGCTTGCTGCAATCCATGGGGTCACAAAGAGTCAGACATGACTGAGCAACTGAACAGTGAATGAACAACAATAGAAGTTAAAGGGCTTCACTGGTAGCTCAGATGATAAAGAATCTGCCTACAATGCAGGCAGGCCTGGGTTCAATCCCTGGGTCAGTAAGATCCCCTGGAAAAGGGAATGGCAACCCACTCCAGTATTCTTGCCTTGAGAATCCCATGGACAGAGGAGCCTGGTGGACCCCAGTCTATGTGGTCGCAGAGAGTCAGATATGACTGAGTGACTAATACACTTATGGAGGCTTAACACAGACAAATTTATTATATTACAGCTCTGGAGACTGGAATCTGAAATGCATTTGCAAAACTAACATCAAGATGTTGGTGGAGCTGAATTCTTCTGGAGAATCTGGGGCAAAATCCATTCCCCTTTTTTAGTTTATGGAGGCAGCCCCCATCCCTTGGCTCATGATCTCATATCTCTCTGACCTTTGCTCCCGTTGTTACATCTTCTCTGACTCTGACCTTGCTGCCTCTCTCTCATAAGACCCCTGTGATAACATTGGGCTCACCTAATAACCCTGATAATCTTCCCATTTCAAGATCCTTATTTTGCTTCATGGCAAATAGATGGGGAAACTATGGAAACAGTGACTGACTTTATTTTCTTGGGTTCCAAAGTCACTGCAGATGGTGACCACACAGCCACAAAATTAAAAGATGCTTGCTCCTTGGAAGAAAAGCAGTGGCAAACTTAGACAGCATATTAAAAAGCAGAGACATTATTTTGCTGACAAAGGTGTTTAGTCAAAGCTATGATTTTTCAAGTAGTCATGTATAGACATGAGAGTTGGAACATAAAGAAAGCTGAGTGCCGAAGATTTGATGCTTTTGAACTGTGGTGTTGGAGAAGACTCTTGAGAGTCCCTTGGACTGCAGGGAGACCCAACCAGCCCATCCTAAAGGAGATGAGTCCTGAATATTCATTGGAAGGACTGATGCTGAAGCTGAAACTCCAATACTTTGGCCACCAGATACGAAGAACTGTCTCATTGGAAAAGATCCTGATGCTGGGAAAGATTGAAGGCAGGAGGAGAAGGGGACAACAGAGGATGAGATGGTTGGATGGCATCACCGACTCAATGGACATGAGTTTGAGTAGGCTCTGGGAGTTGGTGATGGACAGGGAAGCCTGGCATGCTACAGTCCATGGGATCACAAAGAGTCAGACACGACTGACTGACTGAACTGAACTGAACTTAATCACATCTGCCAAGTACCTGAGAGAACATATTCATAGACTTCAGGGATTTAGAACATGGATATCTTTTAAGGGCCATTATTCGGTCTACCACAGGCAGTTTACTAAATTACATAACCGGGAGTACAAAGTCAGAGCAGGCATCAGAGTTGGTTGATTCAGCAGTTTAAAAGTGTCATCAAGTACAAGCCAATAATTGATTAAGGCAAAGGACTTGTATAGACATTTATTCAAAGAAGATATACAAATGGCCAATAAGCACGTGAAAAAGTATTCAACATCACTAGTCATTAGGGAAATATAAATCAAAACCATAATGAGATACTACTCTATATCCATTAGGATGGCTATTATTAAAAAGAAAAAACAGCAATAACAAAACATAAAATGACCAGCATTGGCAAGGACGTGGAGAAACTGGAACTATTGTGCATTGCTGGTGGAAATGTAAAATGGTGCAACTGCTATGGAAAACAGTATGGCAGTGCCTCAAAAAATTAAACATAGAATGATGCAGGAATTCCACTTCTGGGTATATACCTAAAAGAATTGATAGCAGGGACTTGAACAGACGTTTGTATACTTGTGTTCATAATTATATTATTTGCAATAGCAAGAAAGCGGAAACAACCCAACCATCCATAGAGAGATGAATGGATAAACAAAATGTGGTACCTACATACAATGGAATATTATTCAGCATTAAAAAGGGAGGAAATTTTACACATGCTACAACAAGAATGAACTTTGAGGACATTATGCTAAGTGAATAAGACAGTCTCAAAGGACAAATCTTTATGATTCTTCTTATATGATGTTTCTAGAGTAGTCAAATTCTCCAAGACAGAAAGTAAAATGGTGGTTGCCAGAGGGAGGAGGGAGGGATAATTGGGTGGTCAGTGTTTAATGAACACCAAGTTTAAGTTGAGGAAGATGTAGAAGTTGTTGAGATGGATGGTGGTGATGATTGTGCTTAATGCCACTGATGGTAAATTTCATGTTGTGAGTATTTTACCACAACTTAAAATAAATGTCACTGAGGACCCAGATTCTTTCCATCACTGTACTCTATTACCCAAATATCAGCTTCTATCTAAGGCTAGATTCTTCTCACAGTCATGAGAAGTTTGTCAACAGCAATCAGAGCCACGTGCTTTCTTGGTCACAACCAAGGGAAGAGTCCATCTCTTAAAAGCAAGGATAAAGTTTTCCAAAAGGCTGCAATAAACCTTTACCTGAATTTGAGGCAGTCTGGGTGTCTGAACCATAACTGGCAAAAGGTTTATCCTCAGACCAATCAGACTTACCCCGTGAACTGAGGTCAATTTCCCAAATTGCCTTGCTTCAATTCAATGGAAAAGGGATGGAATGAGTCCTGAGGAGTCAACTAAAATGATCACTGTTGCCACTTTACAACTCTTGTAGCAACCTCAACTCCAGTGCACAGGCTTGGATGCAAAACCTCTGGGTAAAATTCAAGCCATCTTTCCAACTCCTTCCCAATTAACCCCTACCAGTGCCAGCAACAATCCCCTGCATCTCAGTTCTAATGCTTTCCAATATCTCACCCTATGGTAATAGGTGAGGTCATGTCTATGGGAGACAGGGGAGACCAGGTGGGGAAGGCATCAGAAAAGAGGCCACATTTACATCTGTATCATTATTACCTGGGAGTTCAGTTCAGTCTCTCAGTCCTGTCCGACTCTTTGCAACCCCATGGACTGTAGCACGCCAGGCTTCTCTGTCCATACCCAACTCCCGGAGCTCACTCAAACTCATGTCCATTGAGCTGGTGATGCCATCCAACCATCTCATCCTCTGTCGTCCACTTCTCCTCCCGCCTTCAATCTTGCCCAGCATTAGGGTCTTTTCCAGTAAGACAGTTCTTTGCACAGGTGGCCAAAGTATTGGAGTTTCAGCTTCAGCATTAGTCCTTCCAATGAATATTCAGGACTGATCTTCTTTAGGATGGACTGGTTGGATCTCCCTGCAGTCCAAGGGACTCTCAAGAGTCTTCTCCAACACCACAGTTCAAAAGCGTCAATTCTTCAGTGCTCAGCTTTCTTTATAGTCCAACTCTCAGATCCATATATGACTACCGGAAAAACCATAGCTTTCACTAGATGGACCTTTGTTGGTAAAGTAATATATCTGCTTTTTATTTTGCTGTCTAAGTTGGTCATAGCTTTTCTTCTAAGGGGCAAGCATCTTTTAATTTCATGGCTGCAGTCACCATTTGCAGTGATTTTGGAGCCCCCCAAAATAAACTCTCTCGCTGTTTCCATTGTTTCCCCATCTGTTTACTATGAAGTGATGGAACAGGATGCCATGATCTTCATTTTCTGAATGTTGAGTTTTAAGCCAATGTTTTCACTATCCTCTTTCACTTTCATCAAGAGGCTCTTTAGTTCTTCTTCACTTTCTGCCATAAGGGTGGTGTCATCTGCATATCTGAGGTCATCGATATTTCTCCTGGCAATCTTGATTCCAGCTTGTGCTTCATCCAGCCCAGCATTTCACATGATGTACTCTGCATATAAGTTAAATAAGCAGGGTGACAATATATAGCCTTGACGTACTCCTTTCGTGATTTGGAACCAGTCTGTTGTTCCATGTCCAGTTCTAACTGTTGTTTCTTGACCTGCATACAGATTTCTCAGGAGACAGGTCAGGTGGTATGGTATTCCCATTTCTTTCAGAATTTTCCACAGCTTGTTGTGATCCACACAGTCAAAGGCTTTGGCGTAGGTAATAAAACAAAAGTAGATGTTTTTCTGGAACTCTCTTGCATTTTCAGTGATACAGAAGATGTTGACAAATTGATTTCTGGTTCCTCTGCCTTTTCTAAATCCAGCCTGAACATCTGGAAGTTCACAGTTCACATACTGTTGAAGCCTGGCTTGGAGAATTTTGAGCATTACTTTGCTAGCATGTGAGATGAGGGCCATTGTGTGGTAATTTGAACATTCTTTGGCATTGCCTTTCCTTGGGATTGGAATGAAAACTGACCTTTTCCAGTCCTGTGGCCACTGCTGAGCTTTCCAAATTTGCTGGCATATTGAGTGCAGCACTTTCACAGCATCATCTTTTAGGATTTGAAATAGTTCAACTGGAATTCTATCACCTCCACTAGGTTTGTTCATAGTGATGCTTCCTAAGGCCCACTGGACTTTGCACTCCAGGATGTCTGGCTCTAGGTGAATGATCACACCATAGTGGTTATTTGTGTCATGAAGTATATGTATAGTTCTTCTGTATATTCTGTGTATTCTTCTTAATATCTTCTGCTTCTGTTAGGTCCATACCATTTCTGTCCTTTTTTGAGCCCATCTTTGCATGAAATTCTCCCTTGGTATCTCTAATTTTCTTGAAGAGCCCTCTAGTCTTTACCATTCTATTGTTTTCTTTATTTCTTTGCATTGATCGCTGAGGAAGGCTTTTTTTTTTAGCTCTTCTTTCTATTCTTTGGAACTCTGTATTCAAATGGGTATATCTTTCCTTTTCTGCTTTTTCTTTAACTTCTCTTCTTTTCTCAGCTATTTGTAAGGTCTTCTCAGACAGCCATACTGTTCATCGGGTTCTCAAGGCAAGAATAACTGAAGTGGTTTGCCATTCCCTTCTCCAGTGGACCACATTCTGTCAGACCTCTCCACCATGACCTGTCTGTCTTGGGTGGCCCCACACAGCATGGCTTACTTTCATCATCCTGCTTATTTAACTGCTTATTTAGCTTTAAAGACCTTGATGCTGGGAAAGATTGAGGGCAGGAGGAGAAGTGGATGACAGAGGATGAGATGGTTGGATGGCGTCACTGACTCAGTGGACATGATTTTGGGTAAACTCCGAGAGCTGGTGATGGACAGGGAAGCCTGGCGTGTTGAGGTTAATGGGGTTGCAAAGAGTCGGATATGACTGAGTGACTGAACTGAACTGAACTCAGACATCCATTTTGCCTTTTTGCATTTCTTTTTTGGGAGATGATAGTCTTGATCACTGCCTCCTGTACAATGTCATGAATCTCTGTCCATAGTTCTTCAGGCACTCTGTCTATCACATGGGAATCCATGGGAAGTGCCTCAAAATTAGAGATTACTGGATCCAACCCAAGAAGTACTGAATCAGAACCTTAAATAAAAATTAAATTAAAATTGTTATTTCTCTTTCATGAATTTGCATTATAAGAGGTGCTCCAGGGACTTCTCTGATGGGCCAGTGGTTAAGACTCTGCCCTGCCAATGCAGGGAGTGCAAGTTTGATCCCTGCTCAGGGAGCTAAAGTCCCACATGCCCCGTGAGTCATGGCCAAAAGATTAAAAAAAAGGAGGTGTTCTAGGTAATTCTGATGCTGACCCATGGAATATGCTTTGAGAAGCACTGGTCCTAAGAACTGTCCTAGGTTCTATGGATATAGTAACAAAGATGCTCTGGGTCATACTCTGCAGGTGTTCACAGTCTATTTGGGAGAATAGATACTTAAATAATTACGACAAGACCTAATAGGTGCATTGGTAGAGATATGATCAGAATTCTATTAGACTGATAGTGTCTGAGGGAGTAAGAAAAAGATTCACAGAATATGTGGTTCTAGTGAAATAGTATTACGGGGCTCCATCTAGATTGGAGAGAGAGGGAGGTGGAACAAACAATTTTGATCATTCAGGCTACCAGGAAGACTCAGTGAGTCCCAGATGTGGGTGATCATGAGAAGACAGATGTGCATTTATGACTCCCTCATGGGATCTGAGTTCTCCACTTATGACAGCTTTCACATTTTACTATACTGCTCTGAGTGTGATTCCAGTGTTTAATGACACATATTTTCACATACATATTTATGTACAAGGTTGTATAAACAAAACCTTGTATGATATACTTTGGGATGGTTTAGTACATTTTCATGGAGAAAGCAATGGTACCCCACTCCAGTACTCTTGCCTGGAAAATCTCATGGATGGAGGAGCCTGATAGGCTGCAGTCCTTGAGGTTGCTAAGAGTCGGACACGACTGAGTGACTTCACTTTCACTTTGCACTTTCATGCATTGGAGAAGGAAATGGCAACCCACTCCAGTGTTCTTGCCCGGAGAATCCCAGGGATGGGGGAGCCTGGTGGGCTGCCAGCTATGGGGTCACACAGAGTCAGACACAACTGAAGCAACTTAGCAGCAGCAGCAGCAGCAGTACATTTTCAAAGGCAGTTTTTACTATGTGTTAGTTAAACCTTATATTTCTGCCCTTAAACTGAATCCCACAGCCCTATGCCTACCCTATCCTGGCACCTTAAACAGCTATTCTAGTAGAGGAGTGGCAGTTACCCAGATGGAAAAGTAGGAAGAGAGATTCCAGGCAGAGGGACCAAGTTGTCAGATCAGGGAGTTACTAAAGAACATGACACATTTGGTAAACGACCAATGAGAAGTTCAATAGGGCTCTCAGATGGTGTTTCAAGCAGCAGTAGCAGCAGCAGGAAATGTGATCAGGCAGGTCCAGTGAGGTTAGATTATTAAAAGACAAAGTTAAGGATTTGGCCCTTAAATGGAAGAAAACTGGAAACCACTGAAGGAGTTTAAAAAAGTGGATGACAAGATTGGAAACATGTTCTAGAGAGATTGTTAATTGGTCAGGTGGTATCACTCTTGTGCAGCAGAGAAAGGGCTTCTCAGAAGTCCAGGGAGGCTCAGTTCAGTTTCATCTGACTGAAGCTATTGATATAACAAAGGAAACAAAATTGACAGAAGTCACCACAAGTGTGTACTATTCTACGTGATTATGTTTGACAAATTAAAACTTTTAACACATACACAAACTGGATTGCAATTCTATTATCTCACTTGGAGGAGTAAATCTAAGCTGGAGACCGGGGCTACAACCTGATTTTATTTCATACTTTTAAAAACCTTGAATGAACAGTTTCCTCTCTCGGATAGAACTCTCCCATAGTTCTCTGACTATGGGAAACCTAGCCACTTCGTAAGGACTGGGTGAGAGAATGTGTGTACAGGGTCTGGCATACTTGAGTGCTCAGCACAGATTTGTTAATAGTTCTTCACAGTCTCTAAGTACAGTGAGCCTGTGTCCATGTGTGCTCATACAGGAGCCTCCAAGCACATAAACACACCTACTCAGATTCTGATATGCTGCCCGGGGGCCAAGGTTGGAAGGGGGATACTTCCACAAGACCCTCCAGTGCCTCTCCCTGCTTCTGTATTGAGCCCCCATCACTGATGAGAGAGTATAACCTCTATATCGGGCACTTACACATTAGAGCCCCCTGCCTGCACATTCACCACAGTGTGGCTGAGTGAGGCCACCACCCAATTCCTTCTCCCAAGGGTGTTTACATAGCAATCTTAGCTCTGACTATACAAATAAAGAATGCCCTTACTCATATTAAAGGGGTCTCATGTATCCAATAGTCTTTACCAGAAATCCATCGGAAGTAAGAGGGACTTCTCACTGATCCTGATGTTACACCTAGGAGGGTCCTTATCCTCAAGTGCTTTTGGGGCACTTCCCCTTTTCCCCTGCTCAAAGTTTGGCACTCCCTTTGGGCTCAGTGTTTTTGCCCGGGGCATGGAGACCTGTAACTCCCAGTAACAATTCCCCAGCTGAACAACAGCAATAATTCACAGTGCTGTAACAGGCATCCTGGGTTCCTGTTAACTTTTCAGAGTCAAGTCATTGGGTTGGCATAACACTTGGCACTCAGAAGCTCGCTTCATAATCAGGGTGATTTCAGAACATAGCATCAGTTAAATGGGTCCTTGGGCCTGAGCCAACCTCCCAGGGCTTCAGCTCCAAGACTCACTGTTTGCAGGATCCTGTCACTTAGAAGTCCTTAGGGATGGTGTATTTTAAAAGCTAATAAAGGACTATTCTGAAAAGAAACTTTGGGGGATTATTCACCACACTATGGCAATACAATCTCCATTTATCATCATTACATGCTGATGCTGATAATAGATACTACTTGACTGTGCCCGGATTATACCCAAATCTCCTACCAGTGGACATGGCAGAACACAGGGATGAAAATAGAAAAGTCTCCCAGCTCCCATTCACTTCTAACTGTCCATTCTCCCTTTAAAAAGATGCAGCCATCATTCTTTATATCCTGTTCAAACATGAAACAACAGAATTTGTGGCTGAAAAAGATTGCATGAGGCCATATTGTCTATCCCCCTGACTTTAAAGAACTCTAGACTTTAAAGAGGAGAAGGCAATGGCACCCCACTCCAGTACTCTTGCCTGGAAAATCCCATGGGCGGAGGAGCCTGGTGGGCTGCAGTCCATGGGGTCGCTAAGAGTCGGACACGACTGAGCGACTTCACTTTCACTTTTCACTTTCATGCATTGGAGAAGGAAATGGCAACCCATCCAGTGTTCTTGCCTGGAGAATCTCAGGGATGGGGGAGCCTGGTGGGCTGCCATCTATGGGGTTGCACAGAGTCGGACACGACTGAAGCGACTTAGCAGCAGCAGCAGCAGCAGCAGACTTTAAAGAACTCTAGACATAGCTGAGTATCTAATCATTTCTTGGTGACTCTCTTTGGAGTTTAACAATTTGTACTATCATTAATGTTTGCAATATCTCAATCCTAAATCTCTCCCGCTGCAATTTAATCTTCTGTTTGTTAGTCTTCAGTTTTCCCATTGAATCTCTTCCAGTTGCTAACTAGTCATATTTCCATTGCTGTGGGTTTTCTCTCCAACAGTGCTTGTTCATTTAAACATCGCTGGGCTTCCCTGGTGGCTCAGTGGTAAGGAATCCACCTGCCAATGCAGGAGATATGGGTTTGATCCCTGATCTCAGAAGATCCCACATGCCTCGGAGCAACTTATCCCTTGCATTCCAACTACTGTGCCTGTGCTCTAGAGCCCAAGAACCACATCTACTGAAGCCCATGCACCCTAGAGCCCATGCTCCACAACAAGAGAAGCCACTGAATGAGAAGCCTGTGAACCACAACTACAGAAAAGCCCGAGCATCAGTGAAGACCCAGAAGAGTCAAAAATAAATAAATGCAATTATTTTTAAAAATCCCTAACAAACTCTATGTGCCAGCCCTTTAATTGACTCTGTCAATCATCATAAAAGCCTCTCTAAATCATCTTTGTTTTTCATGGATTGAGAGAATATGATCAACAACAACAACAAAAAAGAAAATTCAGAAAGGATGAGAAAGGGTGTCTAAAGGATGCTTTTCCCAATTTCTGCTATTTATATCACTGATGTTTCAAATACTCTTTAGTGCTATTTTTATAGAATATGTGTGCACAGTAGAAAACTTAAAAGCAACATCGAAGAATAAAAATAAGGAAAAAAGATCTCCTATAAGCTGACCACCTAGCTCCAAGAGTTAAGATTTCCTTTATGTGTGTGTGTGTGTGTTTCCTCAAATTTGGATCATACTATATTTGTTGCTTTATGTCTTGCTTTCTTAAGGTTAAAAAATCCATGGATATTTTCATTGTCACATATAGTCTTCAAAATATGAATTTTTTAATGGCAACATAATTCTCTACCTTATTGATGCACCTTGGCTCACTTAATGATTCCCCTACCACTGGGTATTTAAAAAGTTTTTAATTTGTCACCATTTATAAATAATGATATGAAAGTGAAAGTGTTGCTGCTGCTGCTGCTAAGTCGCTTCAGTCGCGTCCGACTCTGTGCGACCCCATAGACGGCAGCCCACCAGGCTCTCCCGTCCCTGGGATTCTCCAGGCAAGAACACTGGAGTGGGTTGCCATTTCCTTCTCCAATGCATGAAAGTGAAAAGTGAAAATGAAGTCGCTCAGTCGTGTCTGACTCTTCGCGACCCCATGGACTGCAGCCTACCAGGCTCCTCCATCCATGGGATTTTCTAGGCAAGAGTACTGGAGTGGGGTGCCATCGCCTTCTCCGAGTGAAAGTGTTAGTCGTGTCCAAATCTTTGCAACCCCATGGACTATAGCCCACCAGGCTCCTCTGTCCATTGAATTATGGATAGCCATTCCCTCCTCCAGGATTTTCCTGACCCAGGGATCGAACCTGGGTCTCCTGCATTGCAAGTGGGTTCTTTACCATCTGAACCACCAGGGAAGCCCAAACAATGCCTTATCAATGTCCTTATACATAAATTGCTGATCACGTTCCTGATCTTGTCAAAGAGCAGTATTATGTGTGTGTGAAAATATACTTGATTTCCTGATACCTATAATCTATCATTCATACTTTCAGATGAGCTCTCTGGATAATTTTCTATCAAATTCATAATGTAGGCTCTGAGAGATAAATGAATAAACCATGACTTTCAATTCTTAAATAGCTCTCCTGCAAACTATAGAATAAAGCTTCAATTCTTTAGCAGACCTTCTAAGCCCCATCTTTTTGACAGCATGCCTGGTACTGTATACTTTAGTAATTTAGACTGCTTCTAGTTACTTGCACACTTCATGGTGTGTAATACATTGTTCCCTCTGCCTATAAGGCTTCTCTCATCTTTTTTCCCTCCCTAATCCTATGCACGTCTTCAAGGTTCAGTTCATGTGTCATCTCCTTCAGGCAATCTTTCTTGAATCCCCAGGTTGGGCTTAAGTGCACCTCCAACGTGAACCTGTGGCACCTAATGTGTGTTTCTAATATATTACATTAAAATCTGGTTTTGTTCCTACTTCTGCCACTAAACCTTAACCACCCTGAGGACAGAGATTATATCTAACTCATCCCTCAATGTGTAGTAGAGGCACTAACTTATGGTAGGTGTACTGTTGAACAAAACTGAGTACCTTTTTGTGTTCATACCTGTAACTGATGCTGGTAATTTAGGAAAAATTATTGAATGAAGTATCAAAATCATAATCTAGTAGAGGGGATTGGTTACAGAAATATGTAGTTACATAATAACTGTAATTCAATGCTTCTAATTACTCTGGGTTGATGGAGGAAGGAGCAACTGATTCTGCTTGGAGTTGGGCTGTGGTCTGGTTCATATGTTTCTCGTTTACTGCCTGTTAAGCATAGGAATCTCAGAAAGTCCCAGTGACTCTTGATTAGTTGATATCTGTTTTCTTAAATACCACAACTTTTTAATTTTAGTGTGATTTCTACTGTTGCCCTTGAAATTTTCATACCTACAATCAACCCAATATGGCACTATTTTGCCTCCCTGGAAATGTCTTCTGGAATGTGGAACTAGCAGAAGAAAATGCAAACTAGACACAAGTATCTCTAGATGGAATGAATCACTTTAATGTTTCTGAGAAATCCTCTACATCCTATATTTCTCCTCTGAGTCACCCGTGTCAGAAGAAGAATGGCTATAAAAGTAAAGCCCTGGTTCAGTCACATGGGTACCAGTGTTGCTTCCTTATTCAGCGTTAGTGTGATTCCCATCACCACTTAATTGTCAATTAGCTCCTGTCAATTAGTGGCACAAAATGCTAATGTTCAGGGGGAAGGGCATGGAGTTGGCACTCCATGGCAGAGGCACTTGCCAGGTAGCTAACTGACAAGACAGGACTAGAGCAAACTGGGGGTTGCCAGTAAGAGGACATTACGAAGACATTTCCTCCATCAGGGTACAGAGGAGTTCTGAATGGGTGCTAAATGCCCAGTATGTTCCCAGGCCTACAGAGTGGCAGCTAAGCCAAAGCAGCCCTCTACCAACTGACTTTTCCGAGGAGAAGGTGGTAGCTAGTGGCCTGAGGTAAGAGGCAATTACTGACCCACAGGCCTCCTTCTAGGTGGGAACCTAGGGGCTATGACTGAAGCAGCTAACACCTGTTTTAAGTGAATTGCCATGATCCCTTCAAGAGCTGTGGATGATCAGGGCCCTTAATCAAGAGCAGATAGACTGTCAACCAGCTGATTAAACTGATACTGGAGCCTCCACGTGGAGAACAGTTTTTTCCTGGGTGCTTTAAGTACCATCTAGCTTTTTAGAATGGCTGAATGTGGTGGAACAAGAATATAACCATGACTTTAATACAGGCAGTCCCCAGCATACAAATGAGATGTATTCCAAAGGTTTAATGACTTGGAACTCAAAACACATTTTTCCTACAGAATTAATGTTGCACATTAATTCTGAGGTTCTTATCCATCCCATTAAAAAATTTATTAATCCTCCAGTGTACCTGAATTATAATATAGTAGTAGTTGGAACGCTATAGTCTTATTCTATGTTAGTTGCTGGGGGCCATGTAATATAGACATAAAGAGGGCAAGAAAAACGAACAGAATTCTACAACCCTCGCTCCTCTCTTGGAAATAGTCCTGTCCTGCTTGAGGCAAATTTTGAAATGTGCCAACTTGTTTCTGAAAAACACTCACCTTCTTTTTGGCACCTTTCCCAGGCAGGATTCTAGTGCCTTATTCAGTTCAGTTCAGTCACTCAGTCATGCCCAACTCTGTGCGACCCCATGGACTGCAGCACTCCAGGCTTCCCTGTCCATCACCAGCTCCCAGAGCTTGCTCAAAGTCCTAGGTTTTGCTAAATTCTCAACTTGATAGCTCCCCAAACTGCCTTAGCATCTGCAGTCCCCTCCATGACTTCCAAATCTCTAGTTTCCCTTACTCTCCATAAAATTACTATTTCCTTACAGAAGACCAAAATTTAGCTCATCCACTCCTGTGCCAAACCTATGCTGCTTCCTGACCATCCAGACTCTGCCAATAGCTATAAAATTCCTCTTCAGTTAAGTTTAAAAGCCCAGAGTCCTCTTTCTCACCCTTTGCCCTCATCAGTTAAGCATCTTGTTGACTCCATTTTCAGAAGGTCTTTCAGAATGGTTATCACCATTCTTATTTGAGACCTCATCTGTGTAAGGGATCCTTTGACAGCTGCAGTTTTGGAACCACCATACGTGATCTCTTGCTTGAATGACAGAAGCAGCCTCCTGACTGCTTTGATTACCTAGCTCTTCCCTTTTCCCTTTTGTAATAGATGAGCTTTTCTCAAGCATAGCTTTAATCACCTCCTCTATCCTTACCCCTAAATCTACCAATGGTTATGCTAACATATAACATCTTACTATATTTATTTTTGTACAACCAAGATGAGGTAGATCTCTTTATTCCCATTTTTAAAATTAGCAAAAATAATTTACTGAAAGTCACTGACCTGATCAGTGATGAAGCCAAGGTTTGAACTCAGGTTTGTATCCAAAGCCCACAGTCTTTTCATTTTCACACCACATCCTAATGTAGTCCAAATACCTTTTGTTGGCAATCAATGTCTTCCATGATCTGGCTCCATTTTATTTCTCATCCTCTCTCATACCACTCCTCTTTGTATTCACTTTGTTCCCAGCTAACCAGATGACTTGCTGCTTTCCAAACTTCCCCTGGATTCTACTACCTTTGTCTATACTGGATGGTGAGTCTTTTCCTTGTAAAGGCCCAATTCAACTGCTACTTCTTCAACAAAGCTTTCCCTTTTACTGTCCGCTTCAGATGTAAATATACTCAAATACTAGCCAGAAGTTTTCTCCCTTTTCTGAGTTACCACAACACTAATTATAGCCTGTATTATAGTTATTTGAGTGGAGGGTTATCATCCCAACTACTTCTTTAAATCTTTGAGGACAGGTACCCAAATTTTCTTTACTCAGTCCTAGTAAGTGGAGGTATCCATAGTAAGGATTCACTTAATGTTTAAGGAAAAATTATTAGTGGAAATGAAAATTGCAAGGTAAAACAAAGTTGAATGTTATAACGAGGAGTTTCTATTTAATTAGGAAGCCTCCAGAGGATTTTGATCAGAGAAAGGCCATCACAAAAGTTGTGTATTTTGAGGAACTAATGAAGATTCCAAGTACAGGTTATAGGAGAACTGTGCTGAATGAAAGTCTTAGCTCTGTGACTCTGGGCAAGTCACTGCCTTAATAACAGCTTTATTAAGGTATAATTTACAAACCACAAAAATCACCCTGTTAATGTGTAAAATTCAACATTTTAAAATATATTCAGTGTCATGCAACCATCCCTACTATCTAATTGCAGTGTATTTTCATTATCCTGAAAATAAACTCCATATTAATTAACACTGACTCCCCCTTTTCCCATAAACCTGCCAGCCCCTGGCAACCACAAATCTACTTTCCATCTCTGTGAATTTGCCTGTTTTGGACATATCATATAAAAGATCATATAATACTCATTCCTTTGTGACTGGCTTCTTTCACTTAGCACAGTGTTTTCAAGGTTTGTCCATGTTGTGGCATCAATCCATATTTCATTTGTTTTATTCATTCCACTGAATGAAGTGGAAATACTTATATTGTTTGTCCATTCATCGGTGGATGGACTTATGGATTTTTTCCATTTTTTGACTAGTATGAATAATGCTGCTATGACCATGAATGTACAATTATTTTTGTGATCATATGTTTTCAAGTCTCTTGAAAAGAAAGGAGTGTAATTGCTGGGTCATATGTTAACTTTTGGGAGAAGGCAATGGCACCCCACTCCAGTACTCTTGCCTGGAAAATCCCATGGACAGAGGAGCCTGGTAGGCTGCAGTCCATGGGGTCGCTAAGAGTTGGACACGACTGAGCGACTTCACTTTCACTTTTCACTTTCATGCATTGGAGGAGGAAATGGCAACCCACTCCAGTGTTCTTGCCTGGAGAATCCCAGGGACGGCGGGGCCTGGTGGGCTGCCGTCTATGGGGTCGCACAGAGTCGGACACGACTGAAGTGATAGCAGTAGTAGTAGTAGTAGTGTTAGTTACTCAGCCATGTTGCCTCTTTGTGACCCACCAGGCTCCTCTGTTCATGGAATTCTACAGGCAATAATACTGGAGTGCATAGCCATTCCCTTCTCCAGGATAACTACTCTAGTGAGTGTGAAATGGTATCTTGTGGCCTTCATTTGCATTTCCCTAATGACTAATATTGTTGAGCACCTTTTCATGGGCTATTTGTACAACTTCTTTGGTCAAATGTCTGTTCAGATTCTTTGCCCATTTAAAAATTAAATTATTTATTTTTTTTATTATTGAATTGTAATTGTTCTGTATATATTCTGGATAAAAATTCCATATCAGATATATGATTTGCAAATATTTTCTCCCATCCTGTGGGTTGTCTTTCTTCATGATGCCCTTTGAAGAACAAAATTTTTTTTTAAATTTTAGTGAAGTCCAATTTAGCTGTTTTTGATTTTTTTGTGCTTTTGGTACCGTATCTCAAAAGTTTCTAATCCAAGTTTACAAAGATTACCATCTCTGTTGTCTTCTAAGAGTTTTATAGTTTTAGCCCTTACATTTAGGTCTGTGAACCATTTTGATTTAATTTTTATATGATGACAGTTAAAGGTCCAAATTCATTCTTTTTCATGTCAATACCCAGTTGCAGGGGATGCAGTTTCAATCCCTGATCCAGAAGATCCCCTGGAAAAGGAAATGGCAACCCACTCCAGTATTCTTGCCTGGAGAATCCCATGGACTGAGTAGCCTGGCGGGCTGCAGTCCACAGGGTTGCAAAGAGTTGGATAGGACTGAAGTAACTGACCACACGGACATCCAGTTGTCCTAGAACCTTCATTGAAAAGACTATTCTTTCCCCACTGAATTATTTTGGCACCCTTGACAAAAACCAATTAGCCATAAACATAAGGTTTTATTTCTAGATTCTCAATTCTGTTCCATTGATCTATGTGTCTATATCTATATTCTTTGCTAGACCACACTGTCTTGATTACTATTACTTTATAGTAGTTAATTTTGAAATAAAGAAGTATGAATCCTCTGACTTTATTCTTTTTCAAGACTATTTTGGTTTCCTTGAATTCCATTATGGATTCTATGATCTGCTTTTTAACTTCTACAAAAAAAGCAGCTAGGATTTTGATAGGGCTTATATTAAATCTGTAGATCAATTTGGGGAGCATTGCCATCTTAACCATATTAAGTCTTATAATCTTTGAATGTGGGATGCTGAAGCAAGTGATTTAACCTCCTTGAGCATCATCAGCCTTATGTCTCAATTGGGAAAAATAACAGCCACTCTATCTATCTCACCGGGTTATAGTGAAGATTGCCTAAGAAAAATCTTCTTAAAGAGATTATTTTTGATAGCATTACAGGAATCAGTATAGCTTCTTGAGGTCATAACTCAGGAATACTAAAAATACCAGTTCATGTTCATCTTAAAACCAGCTGTATTTTTTTACAGCCACCTTTTCTTTTTCTAAAGTGCCTATTGTGTGGTTGGTGTCATAGTCGTCTCCATGGAGTAGTATTACAAAAATGCAGGCTCTAGAGCCAGACTGCCTGTTTTCAATTCCCAGCTCTACAACCCCATTTGATCTTAGAAAAGTTACGTGCCTCAGTCATTCACTCTTCTCATTTGTAAAATGAGGACAATAAAGTACCTAGTTCATAGGGTTCTTATAAAGATTGAGTGATTAATTCATGCAAAGTGCTTGGAAACATGCCTGACACAGAGCATTCAATAAACGTAAGCCATCATTACAGCATCTCATAGAAGTACATTAGGGCCCCACAGCCAGTGGCATTTATAATCAAATGCATATGACATTGCCTTCAGACCCTTGGTTTGCATGATTTGAGTAAGTCAAGCATTTATTTGGAGCTGGAGTGAGTATCCTCTATAAACCCGAGTGAAATGGAAATTCTCACATAATAATCTGAAGTCTACAATTTCCCTGTGTGGATATATGAATAAATATTTGCTTTTAAAATGCATTTTACATTGGGAAAATTAAAACCCTTCTTAGTTAAAAAGAAAACATGTAGATTGTTTGGGATGATGTTTTGTGGGAAACCAGTGCAATGACATTGCATCATTTTTTTTTTTTTTTCTCCTTAGGAGTCTATTTTTCTCTGCTCCTAGGTTTAGTTTATTAGAAACAGCTAGGGGACAGAGTCAGAGCTATATATGCACATCTATGCTGTGCCTGTCTCCAATCTCTCCAGATATAGTCTGATCCCTGATGGCATCTGGTTCTAGGGAGTTTGCTTTGGGTTGATTGCTAGTACAGCACTCTTCCTGCTGCCAGTCTTCTAGGAGCTAGAGCACGGAGAAATCATTACTGAAACTGCTGCAGGTAGGGGCAGATTGGGAATCAGGGCATCCAATCTCATAATGACAACCTGAAAAAGAAACAGAGCAATTTCTTTTGGAACCAAAGCATCAAGGAGACTTGTAGGGACTCTCAACAGGCCATCCTAGTTCATTCCCTAGCCTCTAGGAAGACCTTTATGAAACCATTTAGGAAACACTGATGTATAGTCCCCACCCCTGCACACGCTGCTATTTAGTCCATTTCTTAACAAAGGGGAGGTGGACTTTAGGACACTCAAGCATTTAAATGGAGTTTAAGGGATAAAGTCCTAAATGGGAAATCTTCCCTCCTCAAATCCCTCATTCCCCAGCAAGGAAAACCTAAGAAACAAAACAGCAGGGGAGAAAAAGCCAAACAGCAACAGATCCCTTGTGCCAGCGAAGTGTTGCTAAGCAGAGTAACCTGGGCATTGGATGTGGGCACAGCCATGAGAAAGCAGAAGTGTGAGTCAGCCAAAAGCAATGAAAAGTAGCAGGAGTCTTGTAGTCCCAACTTAGAGGAAGGCTCTGCTGCTCTTACGACTTTGAGACATTCTGATAAAAAAAAAAAAAATTTCCTCTGTTTCCCGCTGACAATAATTAAAAACTATTTATGGAGCCAAAAGCTGGTAAGTACTGGTGAAGAGTTCAGCCTGAACCTGAAAAGAAGTGTATTCATTTATTTTAAAATCTAGGATTGTGCACTCAACCCCCTTGTTCTCCTCTCCCCAGTTCTCTCCTCTAGTTGGCCACTGTTTGATTTCTCTCCACCAAAGAGCTCTTCCATCACCCATATTTACAAATTAGGCTGCCATTCTCCCTGCCTATTCCTGGTCTCTATAGTGAAGATCCGACACGGGTGGGAAGCCACCCGAGTCAACTAATTCAGGCGAAGGCAGGGATGATTGAGAGCTCCTGAAGGATCTAAGGATTGCATTTTAAAAGAAGAACAGGTTCACAGAAATTAACTTCTGATCCAGGAGAAATCTAAAACTAAATGACATGACGAATTTTTGCGGAGGGAAGATTTTGGGAAAGAAGGGGCTTCTCGGTGCCCTTTGGATCACATACTCCTTTGCTCTTAGTGCTTTGGCTGTATTCTAAGTGTAAAGTCTTCACCACAGAGAATATCGTCACAACTTCAAAATGTCCACCTACTCAGAAGCATAACGCCTTGAAGCATTAGATTCTAAAAGAAAGTAAGAATCAGATTTTGGAGGTTGTCTATTGCATCTCTGTAAAATTGCCCAGTTGGTATCTCCCTTGGGGAAGGAAGCCTTCTCTCAGACTAATGATTGCCTTGTCGTGGTGATTCTTTGCTGAGAGGACAGTAGATAAAAGATGAATAAAATAAGCACCAAGATGGAGTTTGAAATTCGGGATGCTCTAAGCTAATTAATCAGAGAAGGCAATGGCAACCCACTCTAAGTACTCTTGCCTGGAAAATCCCATGGATGGAGAAGCCTGGTAGGCTGCAGTCCATGGGGTCGCTAAGAGTCGGACATGACTGAGCGACTTCACTTTCACTTTTCATTTTCATGCATTGGAGAAGGAATGGCAACCCACTCCAGTGTTCTTGCATGGAGAATCCCAGGGACAGGGGAGCCTGGTGGGCTGCCGTCTATGGGGTCACACAGAGTTGGACATGACTGAAGCGACTTAGCAGCAGCAAGCTAATTAATGGAGAAAAAGAGTCCCTTGATATAGGTCAGCCTCAGTCAACTGAGTGTATGTGTGCACACACGCCCGTGCTCTGTCATATCCAACTCTTTGTGACCCCATGGATTGTAGCCTGCCAAGCTCCTCTATCGTGGGATTTCCCAGGCAAGAATACTGGAGTGGGTTGCCATTTCCTTCTCCAGGGGATCTTCCCCACCCAGAGATGGAACCTGTGTCTTTCTTGCTCTTTAAGTTTGACAGTGGGTGAAATTCAGTCTTGGGTCAACACACACAATTGTGAGATGGACATGCATTGATCCACAAGCAAACCCACTGCAGACAAGTGACAGGTTCTGCAGTGAAATTCCACCTGGCTGGCCTGTAACTGATTTGCAGGTGTGTGGCTCTGCTGGAGCTTTCAGAAACACACTCCTTATTCTAAGCTTTTTCCTTTAGGGTTTCCCTCCCATCAGCAGCAGCACCACTCTCCTCCATCTTCCCCCAACAAAGACACACTATACAGGTTGCAGCTGTGGTAACTATCCCTACTGGTAAGTATCATCATCACTCTGAATGACGGAACAGCCAAACATGACCCAAGAGAAAGGGAAAGTTAATGAGCTGAAAGATTGCAAAACTTCTAAAGCAGGCCGCCTGAAAACATTGAAAAGGTCTTTAATGCTGATGGATTTAGCTGTTTAATATCTTCAATAGAAGCAGTGATGTCTATGTTTATTAATAATTGCTGTTTTTATCTCTTCATTGACATCTACCTTGCTCTTTAATTGCCCCAAATACCTGCCTAAGTGGTTTTCAATCATGTTGTGAATCAGAATTACTAAAGGAATGTATTTTTTTAATCTAGAAGGCCCAGCTTCACCCCCAGAGCTACTGAATAAGTCTCTAGAAATGAGGCACACGTATTCACATAAAAAAAAAAAATTTCCATATGATTTTTGAGGTATAGCCAAGGTTGCAGACCACTGCCTTAGTCTCCTTTGGACTAATTTTGTCTTTACAACAACTTTGTTGATGTATGTATTATTATCCCCATTTTATAGATTAGGAAACTGAAGCTTATAAAAGTTTGATGACAGGGCAGGCTCACATAGCTAGAGATGTGTGGAGCTAAGATTCAAAGCCAAGCCCATTACTCCAAATGGCATGCTCTTTCACTTCATGACATTGAAGTGACATTACACATAATGAGCAGCTATGTATAAATTTTTTCAGTACCCTGATAGAGAGCTCATGTAAACTAGATATATTTACCTTATTTAGAGTAGCTAGTTCTTCCACAGAGCTCTTTCTCTAAGCAAACTTTTGTTCAGAATTCCAATAAGTAAAACAAATATCAGGGAATTCCCTGGTGGTCCAGTAGACCAATAAAAAAGAACTACTTCCTCCATCTTTTTGGACTTTGAAGCAGCCAATTTGAAAAACACAGTTGTAGTGAACTCCCTGATTCTACTGATGAGGAAATTAAGGTCCAGAAAAGGAGATCAACTTGCCCAAGGTCACACAGCATATAGAAAATCAAGATCTAAAATTCAAGTTTACTAAAGATTAATTCTTAATTAATTTTACTAAAGATTAATCTTTAATTTTTAAAGATTAATGCTCTTTCTAATACACTTGATATGATAAAGATGGACTGCTGCCGCTGCTGCTAAATCGCATCAGTTGTGTCCGACGCTGTGTGACCCCATAGACGGCAGCCCACCAGGCTCCCCTGTCCCTGGGATTCTCCAGGCAAGAATACTGGAGTGGGTTGCCATTTCCTTCTCCAATGCATGACGGTGAAAAGTGAAAGTGAAGTAGCTCATTCCTGTCCGACTCTGAGCGACCCCATGGACTGCAGCCTACCAGGCTCCTCCGTCCATGGGATTTTCCAGGCAAGAGTACTGGAGTGGGGTGCCATCGCCTTCTCCAGATAAAGATGGAAACCAGCAACAAATCCAGAAAGTTCTGGAGAAAATCCCATTTATAGGAAAAAGTAACAATATTAACCATTAATATATCTTGAGCACTTACTATACAGCAAGAACTCTTATTTTTTACTTATGGGTATACTCCCGGGCACCCCACTCCAGTACTCTTGCCTGGAAAATCCCATGGACGGAGGAGCCTGGTAGGCTGCAGTCCATGGGGTCACTAGAGTCGGACACAACTGAGCGACTTCACTTTCACTTTTCACTTTCATGCATTGGGAGAAGGAAATGGCAACCCACTCCAGTGTTCTTGCCTGGAGAATCCCAGGGGACAGAGGAGCCTGGTGGGCTGCCATCTATGGGGTTGCACAGAGTCGGACACGCCTGAAGCGACTTAGCAGCGGCAGCAGCATACTCTGTTTCCAAGTACTTTCACCTGAATTAAACTTGCTTCATTCACAGGTCGATGAGCTTCTTTTGAACACATTCACCATCTTTTCCTCTCTACTCCTACTACTAGTACCTTAATTCTGGCCCGCATTATCTCTCTTTTCAAACAACTAAAAGTTTTACTAAGATGAAATTCACCCATTTAAATAGTACACAATACAATGGTTTTTTGTATATTCATAGAGTTCTACAGCCAGCCTCACAATTTAATTTTAGAATGTTTTCATCACTCCTAAAAGAAACCCCATATCGGGGAAAGTCATCCCTGATTTGCCCCTTGCTGAAGACCTGGCTACCACTAATCTACTATCTGTCTTTATGAATTTGCCTATTCTGGACATTTCATATAAATGGAATCGTATAATATGTTGTCTTTTATGACTGACTTCTTTCACTTAGCATAATTTTTTTCAAGGCTAATCCATGTTGTAGCATAAATTAATGCTTCATTCTTCTCTGTTACTGCTGAATAGTATTCCAGTGTGTGGATACACCACATTTTGTTTACCCATTCATCAATTGATGGACTCTATTCTTGTTTGAACCACTGAAATAGCATTCTGACTGATGTTCTGACCTCCATTTTCCTCTCTACTCTTCTCAGTGCGATTTGAAATATTTTTAATTTTTTAATTGAAGGATAATTGCTTTACAGAATTTTGTGGTTTTCTGTCATACATCAACAAGAATCAGCCATAGGTACACCCATGTCCCCTCCCTCCCAGACTTCCCTCCCATCTCCCTCCCCATCCCACCTTCAGCCTGTCACAGAGTCCCTGTTTGAGTTCCCTGAGTCACACAGCAAATTCCCATTGGCTATCTATTTTACAAATGGTATTGTAAATTTCTATGTTACTCTTTACATACATCTCCCTTTCTCCCTCCTCTCCTCCCATTGTGTCCATAGGTCTGTTCTCTATGCCTGTTTATCCATTGATGCCCTGAAAATAAATTCATCAGTGCCATCTCTTCAGATTCCATATATATGTGTGGGACCTAATTAAACTTAAAAGCTTTTGCACAGCAAAGGAAACTATAAACAAGGTGAAAAGACAACCCTCAGAATGGGAGAAAATAATAGCAAAGGAAACAACTGATAAAGAATTAATTTCAAAAATATACAAGCAGCTCATACAACTCAATACTAGAAAAGCAAACAACCCAATCAAAAAGTAGGAAAGGGACACAAAGAGACACTTCTCCAAAGAAGACATACAGATGGCTAACAAGCACATGAAAAGATGCTCAACATCACTCATTATTAGACAAATGCAAATCAAAATTACAATGACATACCACCTCACACCAGTCAGAATGGCCATCATCAAGAAGTCTACAAAGGATAAATGCTGAAGAGGGTGCAGAGAAAAGGGAACACTCTTCCACTGCTGGTGGGAATGTAAACTGATACAGCCACTATGAAATATTTTTTAAAAGTGCCCGTTTGCCATCATGACCTCAAGGGTTCCCCATTCTAAGTAGGAAGTCACAAATTTAATGTCTACTAGTGGCAAGACAGATCATGCAAAAGTGTGAAACTGTGAAATGCAAGACAATTTTGAGTGGTCATTCAGTAGTTGGTAGAAGAGTGCAAGCCCTGCTTAAAGATATAAAAAAAAAATGTATACTCATTTAACAAATAATCAGACTGCTTTTCTTCATGCATGGTCTACAGGAGAAAAGCCAAATCACTTAGTGAAGGAAAGTTACAGGGCTCAAAATAGCCTGGAGTTAAAACTCCCCACCATTCTATACAAAACAAAGAACTTTCTCACTTGAAGGAAAAAAATGGACATTAAAGTTGATTGTCCAGCTCCTAGCCTGTCCAGCCTCTGGCTGATCTCCAGAATTCCTTGCCCCAGCCGTTTAAGAGATAACTACTCCGAACAACTTTGGAGAAGAACAGGCCCCCTTAAGACAGTAGATTTCCACATATACGCCTATATATACTTACTCTCTTCTTGGGTTAGTGCAGCAGCTCACTAATCTGACTGCTGCCCCTTCTGGGCTCGTTAAAGGTGATCTGTTCCTGTAAAGTGCCGGTCTCATTCTTTTTCCTAATCTCACCTTCTCTAACTCCCTTACCCTACACTTAGCAAGGCTCTATATCATTCCTTGACCTTATCTCCTGGTTCCTTTTCCACTTCTCTTCTTCCTCTGACCTTCCTTTCCCTCCTATTCCACACGCTCCCGCCACAGAGCATTGGAAGGGCCCAAATGAACTCTCTGTACTCTGCGGCCTTGTGCATTTTTGTTCTATCTAGAATGCTCTCCTACCTCTCTTTCTAGAGAGTTAGTTAATTCTCCATCCTTCAAGATCCTGCTTGATTGTCACCTACTCGATCACCCTTTGAAGTACACCTCTATTCCCATACCTACCAAATTGCAATGGAACATTCTGTGCACAGGTCAATCTCCCCTATCATGCTGAGAGCTCCTCAAAAGTAACAATGTTGTGATTGTTGTATTTTTAGAAACCTATCAAAATGCCAGTAAAACTCTTGTCCCACAGAGCAAGTGTTTTTCAGCTAGCAATGTTCTCCAGCTAATTACTGTCTGGGCATAGCAACTCCTCTCTGTCCAATTGTCCAAAAAGATGCAGCTCCTACTACTATAGCTAACCAAGAAGAAGGAGGTACTACATTCCTTGCCTTCCCTTGGAGAAATTATTCACAGAACTCCAGGGGAAGTTCTCCAATTCTCGGTCCAAAATCATCTGAAGTTGGTATATTGAGATCTGAAATAAGACATGGTGATCCTGGCCTTGAAACTTCAGTGTTTCATACAACATGCATGCCAAGTCGCTTCAGTCGTGTCCAAGTCTGTGCAACCCTATGGACTGTAGCTGGCCAGGCTCCTCTGTCCATGGGATTCTCCAGACAAGAATACTGTAGTCGGTTGCCATGACCTCCTCCAGGGGATCTTCCCAACCCAGGGATTGAACCCAAGTCTCTTAGGTCTCCTGCATTGGCAGGCAGGTTCTTTACCACTAGGGCAACCTGAGAAGCCAATTTTCATACTACACAAGGGATGAATCTTTTAATCTAGGTGGTCTCAACTGGATGATCCCTGGGACTTTGGAGGGTTTTCTATATGAATTTACCTCATTCTTCAATTCTCCCATTTCTCCTCTTCCCTTCCCACAGTCTTCAGCTCTTTCTCTCTCCCAGCTTCTTCCACCTCACTTACCTCTTCTCTCAGTCATCTCTCCCTAAAGTAATAATCAAGCCTCAAGACCTATCAGCTTTCTCTCTGACTTGCAAATTTTGCATCTTCAGGGATCAACTGAATGTCAATATATTTTCTCCTTTTGTAAGCTCCTGCTGGCCTGCAGAGGACAGGGCAGGGTGTCTCAGAGGTGAGCATTAGTCACAAAAGAGATGAGGTACACTGATGATTTTCTACTCAAGTCTGTGGGCTTGTTCACCAAACCCCCAAAACGTCTGTGATTAAATATACCCTTCTTTGATTCTGAGAAATTCACTTCTTCCCTTGATATAACTAGGACTCTATTTCTTGTGAACAAGTACCCCTGCCTTATCCTGCTTAAAAAATTAGCCATCTCCTAGCCCAAAGCCTTTCATTCTTTTTATTAAATTAATTTTTATTGTTCCTTTACAATATTGTGTTAATTTTTACTATATAGCAAAGTGAATCAGCTGTACATATACATATATCTCCCCTTTTTTACAAATTTCTTTCCCATTTAAGTTACCCCAGAGCACTGAGTAGGGTTCCTTGACCCTTATAGTAGGTTCTCACTAGGTATCTATTTGGTATGTTGTATCAATAACATATATGTGTCAATCCCAATCTCCTAATTCATCCCACCCTACCTTTCCCCCCTTGGTGGCCATACATTTGTTCTCTTCATCTGTATCAGTCTTTCGTTCTTTTCCATCTTTCCTTCCTTCCTTTCTTCCTTCTTTCCTCCCTCTCTCCCTCCTTCTCTCTTTTTCTTTCTTTTTAGAAGCAGTGGGAAGGGGAGGATCAGATCAGATCAGATCAGTCACTCAGTCATGTCCGACTCTTTGCAATCCCATGAATCGCAGCACGCCAGGCCTCCCTGTCCATCACCAACTCCCGGAGTTCACTGAGACTCACGTCCATCGAGTCAGTGATGCCATCCAGCCATCTCATCCTCTGTCATCCCCTTCTCCTCTTGCCCCCAATCCCTCCCAGCATCAGAGTCTTTTCCAATGAGTCAACTCCTCGCATGACGTGGCCAAAGTACTGGATAGGAAGATAATTAAACTTAGCTTGTTATACATTTTATTATTTCAACAAGGATAATCTCAATTACTGAAATACAATGCCACATATTTATTGAATGATTTCTATGTGTCAGCAGTAAGTATCTTGATAGTGATTTGTTTCAATGGGCTAGTAGTATGAAATTTCTCCAGAACTGGCCAGATCAAGGAACTCAAACTTTGGTGCCAGAAGCCAGGATTTGCTACAGTGAATAAGTTTTTATACAAGGTGAATGGCATTTGACACAGCCAAAAAATTTGGTTATTTTGGTAGACAGCTAGAAAATTCTGCTCCCAGTGCTTTCTGCAACAGTCTTTAATCCAATCAACCAGTTTGAATTGATCACCTACTATGTTCCAGGCACTATATTAATCATTGTAGCTACTATAATAAAAAGATATTCATGTCTCATGGAGGAGGCAAATATATATACTACTAAATGCATTACAGTGTGTTGAGTGATGTAATCAAAGTATGAACAAGGTGATTTTGTGCAGAGGTTTGCAAACTGCTCACCACCAGTTTTGTGAATGAAGTTATACTGGCATATAGAAACACCCTTTCATTCACATTGTTTATAAATAATTTTGTGCTATACCGGCAGATGTGTTGCAATAGAGACCATGGTCTGCAAAGCCAAAAATATTTCCTACCTGGCCTTTAACAGAAAAAGTTTATCAACTCCTGCCTTAGAGAAGCTAAATCATTTTTGGGTAACCTGAAAAAGTATCAAAGAGATGTCATTTAAGCTGGAAGTTTTAGAATTTAGTCTTACAAATGGACAAGAAAGGAAAGGAGATTATAGGCAGAAAGACCATAGGCAGAAGTTGAGCAGAGACACTGAGGTACAAAAAAAGCAAGGCCCTTACTAAAACCCAATGAATTATATAACGTATGAATTATATACATAGTGTATGAATCAGTTCTGTTCAGTTCAGTTCAGTTGCTCAATCGTGTCCGACTCTTTGCGACCCCATGAATCGCAGCACGCCAGACCTCCCTGTCCATCACCAACTCTCGGAGTTCACTCAGACTCACGTCCATCGAGTCAGTGATGCCATCCAGCCATCTCATCCTCTGTCATCCCCTTCTCCTCCTGCCCCCTATCCCTCCTAGCATCAGAGTCTTTTCCAATGAGTCAACTCTTCACATGAGGTGGCCAAAGTACTGGAGTTTCAGCTTTAGCATCATTCCTTCCAAAGAACACCCAGGACTGATCTCCTTTAGAATGGACTGGTTGGATCTCCTTGCAGTCCAAGGGACTCTCAAGAGTCTTCTCCAACACCACAGTTCAAAAGCATCAATTCTTTGGCGCTCAGCCTTCTTCACAGTCCAACTCTCATATCCATACATGACCACTGGAAAAACCATAGCCTCGACTAGACGGACCTTTGTTGGCAAAGTAATGTCTCTGCTTTTGAATATGCCATCTAGGTTGGTCATAACTTTCCTTCCAAGGAGTAAGTGTCTTTTAATTTCATGGCTGCAGTCACCATCTGCAGTGATTTTGGAGCCCCAAAAAATAAAGTTTGACACTGTTTCCACTATTTCCCCATCTATTTCCCATGAAGTGATGGGACCGAATGCCATATGAATATATACATGTAAATAAAGTTATTTTTTAATGTTACCTTCTTGGGAATTGGTCCAATGTGTGCTAATGGAACACTCCTTTTAGTAGGACAATTCTACGCTGTATGTTACAAGTTGTTTAACCTCTCCAGTTCCCATCCATAAACACTAGTAGAGTCTTCCAGGCTCTATGACAACCACAATCACAAACATATTCCCAAACATCCGAATGTGGCTTGTGTACAGGGTACATGGAAGAAGCAGTAGGAAATGGCAGGCTAGGTTTACATGTTATCCAGCAGTCAGGCCGCCCCCACATCTATAGTTGATGGCCTTTCTGCAATATGCCAAGGTCAGTCTAGGGCAGGAGGCCCAGAAAAAGTAGATAGCTTTCATAATTCCATCCCTTGCCATTCCCCATCCAGCTGAACGCTGACCATCTCACCAAGACATAGTTAATTGAAGTGAACAAATCTGCAACAACCATACAGACAGCTGAAGTATGCAGCTCCACATTGAACAAACTGGGCCATTAAGCACACATTACCAGCGGGGAATCTGCCCTTTAAAATTGCTATTAGAATGCTGATAAAACATTTTAAATAACCCAATAAATAAAAGGCACCTTAAGAATAATGTGGATGTATTTCTATGTTTCAAAGCCCCACAAATTGAGTGAGATTTATTTTCATCATTGCTGTCAATCCTTGTAACTCCTTCCTTTTCCATATTTATTCAGCATGCATTTGAGGGAAGGCAGGAAGAGGCATTCTCAGGAGGGAGTGGGTTAAGAGTATTCAAATAATAGCATTTCAACATGCTAAGGGTATTGGGAGGTAGAAATAAAGATCTTTCTCTCCCCAGCTCTCAAGGTCAGCCAACCCTCAGCAGCAGTAATATTCCCTGGGCCTTGATGAGAAAGAAATATGGGGATTTCAACAAAATGACAGGCACAATGTTATACTGGTTAGGTTGTGTGTCCACGTCCGAGAGCACTTAAGGACAAAGTTCATTTCCCCAGCATACTGAAGAGGGAGGGTTAGTGAGGGTTTTAGCTGTTTCAGTTCTTAAGACCCTTTCCTGAATATGTTGCAGATTAGATTCCAATCAGCCTACCTTCTCTTTGTGCCTCCATCTCATTCACAAATTAAAACAACATTTTATGGGGTCCAGTTTACTTAAAATTGTTGTAATTATTGCTTCATTGATTGCAAACCAGGAACCACCCACTTCTCTTAAATACAGACAGCTGGGCCATCTGTTTCCTATGAATCATGTAAACAGAGAAGACTTGAGAGAAGGATTTAAACACTTTCCAACCTGGTTCTGCCTTATTTCAAAAATGCAATCAACTGTCCAGAGACTTAACAGATGCAGTGCTTAATATCTGACCTGCCAACTTGATCATCTTGTATAACATAGAAGTTCTGGTTAGAAAGTGAGGTCAAAACCTCCAACCTAGTCACATTTGTTTGTCCTGTTCATTGAATTAAAGTATTTCTTTTATTATATGATAAACATATAAACATGAAATAAAAATTCAAGCAGTTCAGAGTAGTACAAAATAAAAAGTAAAATGTCCCCTCCTCCTTGCTCCCAGACACATTCCTTCAGACCTTTGATTTTTATGTGTTTGGGACTTTTGAGGTTAATTAAATACTCTAGTTCTTGGTTTATTAACTGTAATCTGTATCTATTGAGGCTACCCATAAGGAAAGATGATGAATTTGGCTCCTTGGTCTTTTCTCTGGATGCAGCCAAGATCCGAGTCCATTAATTCTACCTCCCCTTCTCTTTCCTTTAAAATTGTTGTTATAGTCTTTAACTTCAGCTTTTTAGTAAATGAACTTTAATATTCAAATAATACACTTAAGCTTTGATTTCTTAATCCATCCACTTGGTTTTTATTTTATAATTATATTTTAGTGCAATCAAACAATATTTTCCTTTTCATGGTGTACACCTTTTGTCCTGTTGAAAAAATCTTTCTCTGCCACAAGGTCACAAAAATATTCTCCTATATTTTTTCTAAACTTCTGTCTTTTTTGCATCAGCCCCTAAACCTACTGAAATTGACTGTTGTATATAGATAGTCTGAAGTAGAGTTATGATTTCATTTTTTCATATAGGTTATTATTTGTTGCAGCACTGTTTATTAAATAGTGCAAGCTTGCCCCACTGTTTTGTAATGCTACTTCTGTTATATACCAGGTGTTCTAAAACACTTTCAATAATAGTGTTGGTTTGAGTCTGAGATCTCTAGTTTACCCCACTGGTCAATTTGCTTAAATTGAATTGCATACCTTGGAGTTACATGCCTTCATTGCCTTACCTTTAAACTGAGTATAGCAATATTTTGCCTTAACTCCCTCAGAAAGTTGCTGAGAAATCAGGTGGAATAATGCAAGTAAAGATGCTTTGATGGAAGGAAATTGCAGAATCAAAACATACTAGCATCACTTAGTTAAACCCTTTATATTTATTGAAGTGGTAACTTGAATTAAGAACAGACAAATGATCTGCCCATAAGGAAAGTGTGATTATTATGCTCCTAGATTGTGCTTTCTAATGCTTCAGCACAAAGCAGAGAGCATTGTATCTGATTCTACTAAAAAAAAATCAAGTCCAACACTTAATCTACTAGGAGTGTCTGTTGGACCCCATTCATGTTTCCCAAAAATGTGATGTAATCTCTGAAGTTTGACATATTACTTCCGTAGAAGCCTGTGCCTTACAGCCAATTTCAAGGTTGAATGGTGCAAGCGCAATTTTGCATAGGCCACCTCTGATTTAGCAGCAGAGATTGATATAGATCACAGTCACTTAACAAGTGGCCTCTATCCAGTTGGTACCTGTCACACAGCTATTATGTGCTAAAATATAAGGCACAGTTAGGTGATTTGTATCTATGCTTTATAAAACAAGAACATCTATTTATAGAAACTGGCTCATCTGCAAATTGGCAGCCACACCTGAACAAGAAAACAAAAGTTTGATTTCAACATTAAATGGCAATAAATACAATTAAAAACTTTCATTTTCATTGAATTAGAAAAAAAATGTAAGTCAAAGATTGAACTGGGCAGATAGGCTAAAAAGAGGGAATACTTTTAGGATATGATAACATAAGGTTATAATGCGTTATTTTTCATTTTTATTGTGAGACGTATTATTCACACAAAAGAGATGAAACATACCTACAGTTTAAGGATTAATAATTTAAAAAAAGCAACCACTCATGTATCTACCATGCAGGTTAAAATATAGTACATCACCAATACCTTAGAAGCCCTTAGTATATCTTCTATAGCACTTCCTCACCCCCAGTGGTGACCATAATCCTGGATCTTATGTTACTTATTTCCTTGCTATTGTTTATAATTTTGACACCTATGTATGCTTCTCTTACAAATGCATTTCTTAATTTTGCCTTGTTTTGAAATTTACATTATAATTATAATTTTCCTCTTCACTAGCCCAAGAACCAAACTGACTAAACCTTAGATACATCTTCAGTTCAGTCGCTCAGTTGTGTCTGACTCTTGTGACCCCATGAACTGCAGCGTGCCAGACTTCTCTGTCCATCACCAACTCCCAGAGCTTGCGTAAACTCATGTCCATCAAGTCGGTGATGCCATCCAACCATCTCATCCTCTGTTGTCCCCTTCTCCTCCTGCCTCCAATCTTTCCCAGGATCAGGGTCTTTTCCAGTGAGACAGTTCTTCACATCAGGTGGCCAAAGTATTGGAGTTTCAGCTTCGGCATCAGTCCTTCCAATGAATATTCAGGACTGATTTCCTTTAGGATGGACTGGGTTGGATCTCCTTGCAGTCCAAGGGTCTCTCAAAAGTCTTCTCCAACACCACACTTCAAAAGCATCAATTCTTCTGTGCTCAGCTTTCTTTATAGTCCAACTCTCACATCCATACATGACTACTAGAAAAACCATAGCTTTGACTAGATGGAACTTTGTTGGCAAACTAATGTCTCTGCTTTTTAATAAGCTGTCTAGGTTGGTCATAGCTTTTCTTCCAAGGAGCAAGCATCTTTTAACTTCATGGCTGCAGTCACCACTTGCAGTGTTTTTGTAGCCTAAAAAAATAAAGTGTCTCATTGTTTCCATTGTTTCTCCATCTATTTGCCATGAAGTGATGGGACTGGATGCCATGATCTTAGTTTTCTGAATGTTGAGCTTTAAGCCAACTTTTTTACTCTTCTCTTTCACTTTCATCAAGAAGCTCTTTAGTTCCTCTTTGCTTTCTGCCATAAGGATGGTTTCATCTGCATATCTGAGGTTATTGATATTTCTCCCAGCAATCTTGATTTCAGCTTGTGCTTCATGCTTCATCCAGCCTGGCATTTCTCATGATGTATTCTGCATATAAGTTAAATAAGCAGGGTGACAATATACATCCTTGATGTACTCCTTTCCCGATTTGGAACCAGTGTGTTGTTCCATGTCCAGTTCTAACTGTTGCTTCTTGACCTGCATACAGATTTCTCAGGAGGCAGGTAAGGTGGTCTGGTATTCCCATCTCTTTAAGAATTTTCAACAGGCTGTTGTGATCCACATAGTCAAAGGCTTTGGCATAGTCAATAAAACAAAAGTAGATGTTTTGTGTTTTTTTGAACTCTCTTGCTTTTTCAATAATCCAACAGATGTTTGCAATTTAATCTCTGGTTCCTCTGCCTTTTGTAAATCCAGTTTGAACATCTATAAGTTCACGGTTCACATACTGTTGAAGCCTAGCTTAGAGAATTTTGAGCACTACTTTGCTAGTGTGTGAGATGAGTGCAATTATGTGGTAGTTTGAAGATACATCTTAAACTTAAATAAATTCAACTGTATGATAGGAAAAGAAAAGAAGGAAAAACAAAGAACTAGCAGAAATAGAGAAAGAAGAATGATCATTTAAATAGTATTAGTTATTCTGTTTTCCATCTAGAGTTGTCCAATAAAATACAGGGCACCAAATGAAATTTGAATTTCAGACAAAAACCTAAATCTATAATATAATTATTACATAGAAAATACTTACACTATTGGTTGTTTATCTAATATTCAAATTTAATGTGGCTTCTATTTGTTTTATTTGCTAATTCTAGCAACTTGTCCCACATCTTTCAATGAGCCTGCATCCAGAGGGAATGGGATATGGAAAATGTGACTCATTTCTTTTCAAATATCATTTGACTTCTATAGTGTGATAATTTCACAGCATTATGTGTAAATCCAGTGTTCAGCTATAGGAACAGTAATGTTCCAGTGCTGGAGGCAAGACTGGCTTGTTGAAAGATATGTTGGTCTCTAATATGGTACCTTCCCAGGGTATTTTTGAAGGTAATTTTGATTATAGAAATTTGTATCAAGAAGTGCATTCAGCTACTAATAACAGAGACTTAACTTTAGCATTTTAAAACAATAAATTACCACTCATATGAATATAGTCTAGAGATAGGACATACAAGGATGGCATAATGGCCTTAAGTGTCATCAGGGACTCAGGCTCCTGTCTATTTGCTCTACCACGCTTAGTGCTGACTTGCATCTTTAAGGTTACTTCAAGGTCCAAAATGACTACTAGAGTTCCAGCTATTCCAGGCAGGAAATATGAGAGGTAGAGGACAATATGGGACTCACCAGCAGTCTGCCTGATCTTAAATATCTTTCCTGAAAGTCCCTCCTAATAAGGTCCACTTTAGGTCTCATTAACAGTTCCTAGTTGAAATGGAAGCTGAGAAATGTAATTTCTGATAAGCATATTACTATCCAGAAAAAAATCTGTCACTAAGGAGAAAGGGGAAAGTGGATGCTGAATAGGCAATTAATAGTGTCAGTGATTTATTCCCTTATGTACTGAATTAAGAATCCAACTCCTGACTGGCTTCTCTGGTGGCTCAGTCAGTAAAGAATCTGCCTGCAATGCAGGAGGCTGCCTGCAATGCAGGAGATGTGGGTTCGATTCCTGGATGAGGAAGATTCCCTGAAGAAGAGAATAGTTACCCACTCCAGTATTCTTGCCTGGAGAATTGCATGGACAGACCAGCTTGGTGCAATCCATGGGGTTGCAAAGAGGCAGACACGACTGGGCAACTAACAAACATAAAACATAAACCACTGTGATTATTTTCATGGGAAACTGTCTAAAATCTCATCCATTACTTTTTCTGATCATATAGAATCAAATTATATTTCCTTGTTCAAAAAACAATTTATAAATCTGTCTATAAATTTAACATACATTTTAATCCAAAATACTACTACACTGCTATAAATAAGTAGCCTCTTCATTCAAATACTTTACAAGTAATACTCTATGATACTTATGTATTAATGGTTGGCAATAATGAATACAGTCAGTCTTCCTAAAGAACACTTTAGCTTTATTGACAAATCTAACATTGATTTTTATACTAAAAATCCATGTTTAAAGGATCTTTCAAATAACCCAAGTGCAGGGAACATCATAATGTTCCCTAAACTCTTTGGAAGGCGATCAGAGATACACTACTGGGCCATGCTTCTGGCCTGACACAGGTGTGTGTTGGATGCTACATTTATTCCCTTTGATGCAGCAGCAACCTACCATGTACATTTTGTGGTTTTCCAGAATCCTTGTATCTCCTCTGGACCACCATTTGATCCTTTTACCTTCTCTTGAAAGGTAAAGGAGGATGCAGTATAAACAAAAGACAAACACATTTTTTTTAAAGAAGTTACAGAAAAAGTCAAGTAACGAATTTTATTTTATTTTATTTTATTTGACTTTTTTTAAATTTTATTTTTAAATTTTACATAATTGTATTAGTTTTGCCAAATATCAAAATGAATCCGCCACAGGTATACATGTGTTCCCCATCCTGAACCCTCCTCCCTCCTCCCTCCCCATACCATCCCTCTGGGTCGTCCCAGTGCACTAGCCCGCAAGCATCCAGTACCGTGCATCGAACCCGGACTGGCAACTCGTTTCTTACATGATATTTTACATGTTTCAATGTCATTCTCCCAAATCTTCCCACCCTCTCCCTCTCCCACAGAGTCCATAAGACTGTTAACGAATTTTAAATAATGAGATCAAATTTAATTTTCAGTCCAGTTCAGTTCAGTCGCTCAGTCGTGTTCGACTCTTTGCGACCCCATGAATTGCAGCACGCCAGGCCTCCCTGTAAATCACCAACTCCCGGAGTTCACTCAAACACGTGTCCATCGAGTTGGTGATGCCATCCAGCCATCTCATTCTCTGTTGTCCCCTTTTCCTCCTGCCCCCAATTCCACCCAGCATCAGAGTCTTTTGCAATGAGTCAACTCTTCGCATGAGGTGGCCAAAGTACTGGAGTTTCAGCTTTAGCATCATTCCTTCCAAAGAACACCCGGAGCTGATCTCCTTTAGAATGGACTGGTTGGATCTCCTTACAAGGGACTCTCAAGAGTCTTCTCCAACACCACAGTTCAAAAGCATCAATTCTTCAGCGCTCAGCTTTCTGGACAGTCCAACTCTCACATCCATACATGACTACTGGAAAAACCATAGCCTTGACTAGACGGACCTTTGTTGGCAAAGTAATGTCTCTGCTTTTCAATATGCTATCTAAGTTGAACATAACTTTTCTTGCAAGGAGTAAGTGTCTTTTAATTTCATGGCTGCAGTCACCATCTGCAGTGATTTTGGAGCCCCCAAAAATAAAGTCTGACACTGTTTCCACTGTTTCCCCATCTATTTCCCATGAAGTGATGGGACAAGATGCCATGATCTTAGTTTTCTGAATATTGGGCTTTAAGACAATTTTTTCATTCTCCACTTTCACTTTCATCAAGAGGCTTTTTAGTTCCTCTTCACTTTCTAACATAAGGGCGGTGTCATCTGCATATCTGAGGTTATTGTTATTTCTCCCGGCAATCTTGATTCCAGCTTGTGCTTCTTCCAGTCTGGCATTTCTCATGATGTATTCTGCATATAAGTTAAATAAGCAGGGTGACAATATACAGCCTTGACGTACTCCTTTTCCTATTTGGAACCAGTCTGTTGTTCCATGTCCAGCTCTAACTGTTGCTTCCCGACCTGCATATAGGTTTCTTAAGAGGCAGGTCAGGGGTTCTGGTATTTCCATGTCTTTCAGAATTTTCCACAGTTTATTGTGATCCACAGTCAAAGGCTTTGGAATAGTCAATAAAGCAGAAATAGATGTTTTTCTTGAACTCTCTTGCTTTTTCAATGATCCAGGGGATGTTGGCAATTTGATCTCTGGTTCCTCTGCCTCTTCTATAACCAGCTTGAAGATCTGGAAGTTCATGGTACACGTATTGCTGAAGCTTGCCTTGGAGAATTTTGAGAATTACTTAACTAGCGTGTGAGATGAGTGCAATTGTGTGGTAGTTTGAGCATTCTTTGGCATTGCCTTTCTTTGGGATTCAAATTAAAACTGACTTTTTCCAGTCCTGTGACCGCTGCTGAGTTTTCCAAATTTGCTGGCATATTGAGTGCAGCACTTTCACAGCATCATCTTTCAGGATTTCAAATAGCTCAATTGGAATTCCATCACCTCCACTAACTTTGTTCCTAGTGATGCTTTCTAAGGCCCACTTGACTTCACATTCCAGGATGTTGGGCTCTAGGTGAGTGATCACACCATCGTGATTATCTTGGTTGTGAAGCTCTTTTTTGTACAGTTCTTCTGTGTATTCTTGCCACCTCTTCTTAATATATTCTGCTTCTGTTAGGTCCATACCATTTCTGTCCTTTATCGAGCCATCTTTGCATGAAATGTTCCCTTGGTATCTCTAATTTTCTTGAAGAGATCTCTAGTTTTTCCCATTCTGTTGTTTTCCTCTCTTTCTTTGCATTGATCACTGGGGAAGGCTTTCTTATCTCTTCTTGCTATTCTTTGGAACTCTGCATTCAGATGCTTATATCTTACCTTGTCTCCTTTGCTTTTCGCTTCTCTTCTTTTCACACCTATTTGTAAGGCCTCCCCAGACAGCCATTTTGCTTTTTTGCATTTCTTTTCCTGGGGATGGTCTTAATCCCTGTCTCCTGTACAACGTCATGAACCTCTGTCCATAGTTCATCAGGCACTCTATCTATCAGATCTAGTCCCTTAAATCTATTTCTCACTTTCACTGTATAATCATAAGGGATTTGATTTAGGTCATACCTGAATGGTCTAGTGGTTTTCCCTACTTTCTTCAATTTAAGTCTGAATTTGGCAATAAGGAGCTCATGATGTAAGCCACAGTCCCCTCCTGGTCTTGTTTTTGCTGACTGTATAGAGTTTCTCCATCTTTGGCTGCAAAGAATATAGTCAACCTGATTTCGGTGTTGACCATCTGGTGATGTCCTATGTTGAGAGTCCTCTCTTGTGTTGTTGGAAGAGGGTCTTTGCTATGACCAGTGTGTTCTCTTGGCAAAACTCTATTAGCCTTTGCCCTGCTTCATTTCATACTCCAAGGCCAAATTTGCCTGTTACTCCAGGTGTTTCTTGACTTGCTACTTTTGCATTCCAGTCCCCTGTAATGAAAAGGACATCTTTTTTGGGTGTTAGTTCTAAAATGTCTTGGAGGTCTTCATAGAATCGTTCAACTTAAGCTACTTCAGCGTTACTGTTTGGGGCATAGACTTGGATTACTGTGATATTGAATGGTTTGCCTTGGAAACGAACAGAGATCATTCTGTTGTTTTTGAGATCGCATCCAAGTAGTACATTTCGGACTCTTTTGTTGACCATGATGGCTCCTCCATTTCTTCTAAGGGATTCCTCCCCACAGTAGTAGATATAATGGTCATCTGAGTTAAATTCTCCCATTCCAGTTCATTTTAGTTCGCTGTTCCTAGAATGTCGACGTTCACTCTTGCCATCTCTTGTTTGACCACTGAAAGAATGTGGTCCACTGGAGAAGGAAATGGCAAACCACTTGAGTATTCTTGCCTTGAGAACCCCATGATAAGTATGAAAAGGCAAAATTATAGGATACTGAAAGAGGAACTCCCCAGGTCAGTAGGTGCCCAATATGCTACTGGAGATCAGTGGAGAAAGAACTCCAGAAAGAATGAAGGGACGGACCCAAAGCAAAAACAATACCCAGTTGTGGATGTGACTGGTGATAGAAGCAAGGTCCTATGCTGTAAAGAGCAACATTGCATAGGAACCTGGAATGTTAGGTCCATGAATCAAGGCAAATTGGAAGTTGTCAAACAGGAGATGGTAAGAATGAATGTCGGCATTCTAGGAATTAGCAAACTAAAATGGACTGGAATTTAATTTTAGGGCTAATTAAATATTCAACTTACTAGTGATTTCCTACCTAATCAAGAGTTTGCCTGCATCCTAAGTTGCTTCAGTCATGTCCAAGTCTGTGCAACCTTATGGACTCTAGCCCGCCAGGCTCCTCTGTCCATGGGATTCTCCAGGCAAGAATACTGGAGTGGGTTACCATACTCTCCTCCAGGGAATCTTCCTGACATAGGTATCAAACCTGTGACTCTCATGCCTTCTGCATTGGCAGGCAGGTTCTTTATCACTAGCACCACCTGGGAAGCCTAATCAATGGTTTATTCTATGGCAAAACCATACAGTGCTCCATAGGATACTTGCCTGCTCCCTAATCCTTAAATTTTTCATGTGTAAGGGCCAGTCCTGGGAACAGAAGGTGTCTTAGTCAGCTGCATGCTATAACAAAATATGACTTTTCATTGTATCCTCACATAGTGGACATCAGAGACTAGAAGGATACTCTCTTGTGTTTCTTCTAATAAGGTCACTCACTAATCCCATAAGGGCTCCATGCACATGATCTAATTATCTCCCAGAGGCCCCACTTCCAAAAAACCATCACACTGGAGTGTTATGATTACAACATATGAATTTTAGGGGGACACAAACATTCAGTCCATAACAGAAGGGCTGTCAACTACTCCATCACCTCTCCCATCAGCCTCCAAAACAAAGTCCAGGAATACAGTGGGAAGTTTCACTGAAGTTCAGTACTCAGCCCCCACTTCTGTACTCAGACTTACCAGCCATCATAGGTGGCTGCACACACTATGTGCTTGGACTACACAGCTATATAAGTCACTATTGTCAAAGGGAAAAAAAATAAAATGGCATTTCCTTTCATACATTTGTATCTTTGATCATGGGATTCCTTCAGGCTCGAATATTCTACCTTGCATTTTCTTTATCAAATCTCAACTCATTTTTTCAAGGCCTGGTCGGTGGCTAACTCTTCTGTGAAGGCTTCCCTAGTGTCCTCAGGCAGAACTAGCTCAACTTTCCTCCATACTTTCAAGTCACTTTACTTAGCACTGATAAGTCTGCCTAGTATGCACTTTATTCTGCTTTGTATTAACATACTGACACGTTTGTTCTCTTTGACTAGATTGGTCTAGAAGCAGATGTTAGTTCACCTTTGTTCATGACATGGAATCCCTCCCTCCCTATGGACTTTGGTTCAAAGTGGTCCTTATCCCATGATATTATTGGGGGGAAAGGTAAATAGTCATTCTTTTTTTATTCACCACTGATAAAGTATGCATTGTAATGAAGTCACGAAGTCCTCCCAAGACATAATTCACTATAAGCCAGTATTACATTTGCTGTGTTTAGTTGCTCAGTCTTGTCTCACTCTTTGTGACCCCATGGACTGTAGCACTCCAGGCTCCTCTGTTCATGGGGATTCTCCAGGCAAGAATACTGGAGTGGTTTGCCATGCCCTCCTCTAGGGGATCTTCCTAACCCAAGAATCGAACCAAGGTCTCCTGCGTTGTAGGCAGATTCTTTACCAGCTGTGCTACCAGGAAAGTCCAGAATTATCTTTAACAAAAGACCTTCTTAAACTCTATTCCAATAAATGTTTATATTTCAAGAACAGCAAGCCCTCCTTAAGATACACCCCTAAAAACTGGAAACAGAACTGCCTTATGACCCAGCAATCCCACTGCTGGGCATACACACTGAGGACACCAGAATTGAAAGAGACATGTGTACCCCAATGTTAATCGCAGCACTGTTTATAATAGCCAGGACATGGAAGCAACCTAGATATCCATCAGCAGATGAATGGATAAGAAAGGTGTGGTACATATACACAATGCAGTATTACGTAGCCATTAAAAAGAGTACATTTGAATCAGTTCTAATGAGGTGGATGAAACTGGAGCCTATTATACAGAGTGAAGTAAGACAGAAAGAAAAACACCAATACAGTATAGTAATGCATATATATTGAATTTAGAAAGATGGTAACAATAGCCCTGTATCAGATCAGATCAGTCGTTCAGTCATGTCCGACTCTTTGCAACCCCATGAATTGCAGCACACCAGGCCTCCCTGTCCATCACCAACTCCCGGAGTTCACTCAGACTCACCTCCATCGAGTCAGTGATGCCATCCAGCCATCTCATCCTCTGTCGTCCCCGTCTCCTCCTGCCCCCAATCCCTCCCAGCATCAGAGTCTTTTCCAATGAGTCAACTCTCCGCATGAGGTGGCCAAAGTACTGGAGTTTCAGCTTTAGCATCATTCCTTCCAAAGAAATCCCAGGGCTGATCTCCTTCAGAATGGACTGGTTGGATCTCCTTGCAGTCCAAGGGACTCTCAAGAGTCTCCTCCAACACCACAGTTCAAAAGCATCAATTCTTCGGTGCTCAGCCTTCTTCACAATCCAACTCTCACATCCATACATGACCACAGGAAAACCATAGCCTTGACTAGACAAACCTTTGTTGGCAAAGTAATGTCTCTGCTTTTGAATATGCTATCTAGGTTGGTCATAACTTTCCTTCCAAGGAGTAAGCGTCTTTTAATTTCATGGCTGCACTCACCATCTGCAGTGACTTTGGAGCCCAGAAAAATAAAGCGAGACAGCAAAAGAGACACAGATGTATAGAACAGTCTTTTGGACTCTGTGGGAGAGGGAGAGGGTGGGATGATTTGGGAGAATGGCATTGAAACATGTCTAATATCATATATGAGACAAATCGCCAGTCCAAGTTCAATGCATGATACTAGATGCTTGGGGCTGGTGCACTGAGATGACCCAGAGGGATGGTATGGGGAGGGAGGAGGGAGTGGGGTTCAGGATGGGGAACATGTGTATACCTGTGGTGGATTCATGTTGATGTATGGCAAAACCAATACAATATTATAAAGTAATTAACCTCCAATTAAAATAAATAAATTTATATTAAAAAAAGATACACCCCTAAAATCCAACCTGCAGAAAGTATTATCGTTAAGTCTCCAGTTACTCTTTGGAAAACATGAACTAACAACCAATAAAGTCTATGTGTATATTTATTATCTACTCCTTGACATCTGTTCTTACTGTCTCCATAAAAGGAATTCTTTTTAATGTATGAAGCATGACTTTCCCCATCTTTACAGTCAGTTTTACAATCAATTTGTACTCATCAGTGGCTCAGTTGTAAAGAAACTTGTGCCAGTGCAGGAGATGCGGGTTCTATCCCTGGTTTGGAAAAATCCCCTGGAGAAAGAAATGGCAATATACTTCAGTATTCTTGCCTGGGAAATCCCATGGACCAAAGAGCCTGGTGGGCTACAGTTGGTGGGTCTCAGAGAGTCAGACATATTTAGATAAGTAGCTACATATTTCCAGTACACAGTTGGGAGGAGCACTATGCTGATCTGGCTATTATTCTGGTCTCGTAGAATACAAGGGAGGAATGATCTACTCAGTTATCAACTGGGTTTCGTTCTTTCATTATTGCAGATACACCTGTGCAAATAGCAAACCTCTAAAATCAGCACTTTGGATCACAGTTTAGTCTACTTTCTGGACCCAGATGGGACTCTAGGAACATCATTTCAAAATGAATATCAGAGTATTTGCCCCTGCAGTCCTTTTGGCTGGATGGGGCAAGAGATTGGCCAAGGAGGTGCAATAATAAGAAAAATGCTCAGTAGTCTCTCTGCTTCTTCAGTCAGGCTCCCAGACTTCTGAATCTCCAGAGTGATTCATACTCAATGACACTGTGTTCTGAGAACTTCAATGTGGTAGGGTAGAAAGGACTTCGCAGGTGGCACTAGCAGTAAAGAACTCGCCTGCCAATGCTGGAGACATAAGAGACGTGGGTTCAATCCCTGGGTCGGGAAGATCCCTTGGAGGAGGGCATGGCAACTCACTCGAGTATTCTTGCCTGGAGAATCCCCATGGACAGAGGAGCCTGGTGGGCTAAGGTCCATGGGATCACAAAGAGTCAGACACAACTGAAGTGAGCTAGCATGAAGGCAGAGTAGAAAGAACAGAGGATTTGAAATTTGGGAGGAGGGTTCAGGATGGGGCACACATGTATACCTGTGGCAGATTCAGTTTGATATTTGGCAAAACTAATACAATTATGTAAAGTTTAAAAATAAAATAAAATTAATTAAAAAAAAAAGAAATTTGCTAAATTTGAGCCTAATTCCTGAACTCGAGATAAATCAATTAAATTTCGTGAAATATATACCACTTTTTAAAAATGTAAAATGGAGTTAATGCCTACCCACATAGGATTGGGTAATGTATAACTGAGATGATGTAGGGCTGAACACACAGGAAACATTAATAGTAGCTTTAACCTATGAGTTGTCAAAAAAAAAAAAGCTGCAGGGTAACAGACAGTCCCTTCATCGGGCATTTGGTATGTGCACAATATTTTTGGATTTTTGCATGTACTAACAGCTCACATTTTTTTCATAGTAACTATGGAATTCTAAATAGGACATATCAGGTTGACTTCCTCCCAAAAAGTCCCACAGTATTTGCTCATCCTCAGTCTGAAATCTGAAATTCCCTTTAGTTTCACTTATAGTTCATCTAAATTGCAAAGCCTCAAGGACAGCTCGATGTTTATGCAGTATTGCAAAAGATCCCAAAAGCCGGTTTTGATAAAGAAAAGAAAAATTGATGAAGATACTAGGCCTTAGCGGATGGCTAACACCAAAGGGTAGGGATGGGTAAAGCCAGAAAAAGGTACACTCTTAATATAATAAGCTTGGTATATACATCAAGACTCTTGGAGAAAAATACTAATACTTAACTATTGAATACTATGTACCAGGCACTGTTCTAAGCCATTTACATGGAATGTTTTATGTAATACTTGCAATAACCCTCTGAGGCTGTTACCTTATTCTTCCCATTTTTCAGATGAAAATACTGAGGGTCTAAGAAATTAAGTGGGTTTCCCAGGTGGTTCTGTGGTAAAGAATCCACCTGCCAATGCAGAAGAAGTGGGAATGATCCCTGGGTTGTGAAGATCCCCTGGAGAAGGGATAGCAACCCACTCCAGGATTCTTGCTTGGAAAAATCCCATGGACAGAGGAGCCTGATGGGCTACATACAGTCCATGGGGTCACAAAGAGTCAGACATGACTGAGTGAATGAGCACCGAGCGCACAAGAAGCTGAGTAATTTTACAAGGTTACTTGCAGAGCCAGGATTTGGATGCAGTCTGGCTAGATCTTGAGTTGATCTATTATCTGTGATTTTAAGCATCATATATGACAACAGCTGACATTTGGTAAATGTCGATGGTAAAATCTATGAGATGTAGTTCTAAGCACTTAACGTGAATTATCTCATAATAATCCTCCAACAACCCTTGGGAGTGTCATTGTTAACTCCATTTGACAGAATAAGAGTCTGTGATTCAGAGAGTTAAATTACTTGCCCAAGGTCATGTAGCATAAAAATGACAAATAAGCCAAGATTCCAACCAAGCACTTTGGTTCTGTGGCTTGCATTCTTTTTTTTTTTTTTCATTCAAGTATAGCTGCTTTACAATATTAGCTTCAAATGTACAACATAGTGATTCAATATTTTTATAGATTATAATCCATTTAAAGATATAAAATATTGGCTGTATTCCCTGAGCTGTACATTATATCCTTGTATCTTATTTTATACCTAGTAGCTTGTACCTCTTAACCTTCTATATCTTGCCCCTCCTCCCATCGCTGTCCCCACTGGTAACCACTTGTTTGTTCTCTATACCTGTCAGTCTGTTTCTGTTTTGTTACACTCATTCATTTCTTTTATTATTTAGATTTGTGTCTGGCATGCTTAACAGGCTACCTTATACTGCCTCTCCAGGTAAAACAGGTATTACTAACCCCATCTAACAGATGAGAAACAGGTGTCCTGTGTCTGAGGTCACATAGCCCCTAAGCAGAAACAGATCCTAAAGCCAGGGTTTCAGAATCTTTGCTTTAACCAGGACATCTTCTACAGCTTGGGATTTACAGTTTGCAAGGCCTTTCACAGTTTTGCCTCTGTTAAATAGGCAGCTCAAAGGCAGTTTCTCAGGCTTTGGTTATTCCACAACAGCTTGGTGGATTAGTTGCTGTTCTTTTTTGGTGTTCTAAAACTGAGAATTCCTAAAGGGTTGATCTAAGAAGATTATAAAGAATAACCCTAGAATGTTCTTTCCTAACACTCTGCCTCTCCATCTTCAGGCCTTACAGGAAATACATTGGCAATTATCACAGGAAAACCAATCATTCAGCCAGCACTACCTAACAAATTGCTTTGAAACTATTTTGGAAGTGACAGATGAGTGCCAGGTCCTGGAAGGCACATGTTCTTGCTTCCTTAATTGCTGCCTGATCAAAAAGCATAAGGCAAATAATATTGAGACTCTTATCTCCAAAGTGCACTACTTCTGATGGCAGAAGAAGCTGTACATGTACCTATTAAACAGGCCTACTGAAACCTTGTTTGCTCAATATTAATTAAGAGATGCTAATATAACCCAGAATCTGTGAACAAGGCAAGAAGTCATTTGTAGATTATCAGGACACGTATTTCATATTTTTATAAATTTTTAATAGCTTAAGTAGCTAAAAGTACTTTTATAAACATGAAAATTCAACCATTTAATGCCTCTAGGATATGAGAAAAAGGTTAATGTTTAGGTCTTCCAATTTGGAATAAAAATATTGAGATGAAAAGCTAACCAATACAATATTGTAAAGTAATTAGCCTCCAATTAAAATAAATAAATTTAAATTAAAATAATAATAATAATTTTAAAAATGGAATGACCAGACAGAGGGACTGTCTTCCATTTCTTTGGCAGCCAACTGCTTGTGACTTAGGAGGAGATTTAGTAGCTCCCACATATTCCAGTGAGGGAAAAATAAAAAAAAAAAAAAAGAAAAGCTATTAAAAAAGACAGGTTTCCAGATTCTTAATTTGCTGCTATATCCTTAAGCTAATGGCTCTACATAGCAGTACTCATTCTAGGCAAAAACATAAGTATGATATTTGGTTTTGGGTCTTTCTGTATTTTCCTTTATCCACTCAGCAATCTTCATGTCCTTTCTGTGCTTCTCTCTTCCTCACTCAAATGGCCTAATGCTAAAAGATTTTTATTATGGTTTCTAAAGTGGACCAGAACCATACTCTATGACTTGCTCTCCACATTCCCACTTGAAAAATTACCCAAGTCCCATTCCAATAGGACTTTCTACAAAGTGTAATTTATAAAAGCAACCATATGACTTCAAAATCCCAGTTCTGGGAAAGTATGTGGCACAAACAAAAGTGCTAGTAGGTAAGACTAGATGTAGGAAGATAAAAGAGTGAGGTAAACAACTGTCCTAGTTTGCCCATTGCTGAGGCAAATTTCCTGGGACATGGGACTTCAGTGCTAAACCCAGAAAACTTCCAGGTGAACTGAAACAAGTCGTTTCAGTTGAGTTCAGTTCAGTCGCTCAGTCAAGTTGGACTCTGCGACCCCATGAATGACAGCATGCCAGGCCTCCCTGTTCATCAACAACACCCGGAGCTCACTCAAACTTACATTCATCGAGTCAGTGATGCCATCCAGCCATCTCATCCTCTGGCGTTCCCTTCTCCTCCTTCCCCCAATCCCTCCCAGCATTAGGGTCTTTTCCAATGAGTCAACTCTTCGCATGAGGTGGCCAAAGTACTGGAGTTTCAGCTTCAGCATCAATCCTTCCGATGAACACCCAGGACTGATCTCCTTTAGGATGGACTGGTTGGATCTCCTTGCAGTCCAAGGGACACTCAAGAGTCTTCTCCAACACCACAGTTCAAAAGCATCAATTCTTCGGTGCTCAGCCTTCTTCACAGTCCAACCTTCACATCCATACATGACGACTGGAAAAACCATAACCTTGACTAGACAGACCTTTGTTGGCAAAGTCATATCTCTGCTTTTCAATATGCTATGTACGTTGGTCATAACTTTTCTTCCAAGGAGTAAGTGTCTTAATTTCATGGCTGCAGTCACCCATCTGCAGTGATTTTGGAGCCCCCCCCAAAAACATCTGACACTGTTTCCACTGTTTCCCCATCTATTTCCCATGAAGTGGTGGGACCGGATGCCATGATCTTCGTTTTCTGAATGTTGAGCTTTAAGCCAACTTTTTTACTCTCCTCTTTCACTTTCATCAAGAGGCTCTTTAGTTCCTCTTCACTTTCTGCCATAAGGGTGGTGTCATCTGCATATCTGAGGTTATTGATATTTCTCCCGGCAATCTTGATTCCAGCTTGTGTTTCTTCCAGCCCAGTGTTTCTCATGATGTACTCTGCATATAAGTTAAATAAACAGGGTGACAATATACAGCCTTGACGTACTCCTTTTCCTATTTGGAACCAGTCTGTTGTTCCATGTCCAGTTCTAACTGTTGCTTCCTGACCGGCATATAGGTTTCTAATGAAGCAGGTCACGTGGTCTGGTATTCCCATGTCTTTCATAATTTTCCACAGTTTATTGTGATACACACAGTCAAAGGCTTTGGCATTGTCAATAAGGCAGAAATAGATGTTTTTCTGGAACTCTCTTGCTTTTTTGATGATCCAGCAGATGTTGGCAATTTGATCTCTGGTTCCTCTGCCTTTTCTAAAACTAGCTTGAACATCTGGAAGTTCACGGTTCATGTATCGCTGAAGCCTGGCTTGGAGAATTTTGAGCATTACTTTACTAGCATGTGAGATGAGTGCAATTGTGTGGTAGTTTGAGCATTCTTTGGCATTGCCTTTCTTTGGGATTGGAATGAAAACTGACCTTTTAGCCAGTCCTGTGGCCACTGCTGAGTTTTCCAAATTTGCTGGCATATTGAGTGCAGCACTTTCACAGCATCATCTTTCAGGATTTGTAATAGCTCCACTGGAATTCCATCACCTCCACTAGCTTTGTTCATAGTGATGCTTTCTAAGGCTCACTTGACTTCACATTCCAGGATGTTGGGCTCTAGGTGAGTGATCACACCATTGCCATTATCTTGGTCGTGAAGATCTTTTTTGTACAGTTCTTCTGTGTATTCTTGCCACCTCTTCTTAATATATTCTGCTTCTGTTAGGTCCATACCATTTCTGTCCTTTATCGAGCCATCTTTGCATGAAATGTTCCCTTGGTATCTCTAATTTTCTTGAAGAGATCTCTAGTTTTTCCCATTCTGTTGTTTTCCTCTCTTTCTTTGCATTGATCACTGGGGAAGGCTTTCTTATCTCTTCTTGCTATTCTTTGGAACTCTGCATTCAGATGCTTATATCTTTCCTTTTCTCCTTTGCTTTTCACTTCTCTTCTTTTCACAGCTATTTGTAAGACCTCCTCAGACAGCCATTTTGCTTTTTTGCATTTCTTTTCCATGGGGATGGTCTTGATTCCTGTCTCCTGTACAATGGCAGGAACCTCTGTCCATAGTTCATCAGGCACTCTATCTATTAGATCTAGTCCCTTAAATCTATTTCTCACTTTCACTGTATAATCATAAGGGATTTGATTTAGGTCATACCTGAACGGTCTAGTGGTTTTCTCCACTTTCTTCAATTTAAGTCTGAATTTGGCAATAAGGAGTTCATGATTTGAGCCACAGTCAGCTCCCAGTCTTGTTTTTGCTGACTCTACAGAGCTTCTCCATCTTTGGCTGCAAAGAATATAATCAGTCTGATTTCAGTGTCAACCATCTGGTGATGTCCATGTGTAGAGTCTTCTCTTGTGTTGTTGGAAGAGGGTGTTTGCCATGACCAGTGCATTCTCCTGGCAAAACTCTATTAGCCTTTGCCCTGCTTCATTCCATACTCCAAGACCAAATTTGCCTGTTACTCCAGATGTTTCTTGACTTCCTACTTTTGCATTCCAGTCCCCTATAATGAAAAGGACATCTTTTTTGGGTGTTAGTTCTAGAAGGTCTTGTAGGTCTTCATAGAGCCGTTCAAATTCAGTTTCTTCAGTGTTACTGGTTGGGGCATAGACTTGGATTACTGTGATACTGAATGGTTTGCCTTGGAAACGAACAGAGATCATTCTGTTGTTTTTGAGATTGCATCCAAGTACTGTTTTTCAGACTCTTGTTGACCATGATGGCTACTCCATTTCTTCTAAGGGATTCCTGCCCGCAGTAGTAGATATAATGGTCATCTGAGTTAAATGCACCCTTTCCAGTCCATTTTAGTTCACTGATTCCTAGAATGTCAATGTTCACTCTTGCCATCTTCTGTTTGACTACTTCCAATTTGCCTTGATTCGTGGACCTGACATTCCAGGTTTCTATGCAATATTGCTCTTTACAGCATTGGACCTTGCTTCTATCAACAGTCACATCCACAACTGGGTATTGTTTTTGCTTTGGCTCCATCCCTTCATTCTTTTTGGAGTTATTTCTCCACTGATCTCCAGTAGCATATTGGGCACCTACCAACCCAGAGAGTTCCCCTTTCAGTATCTTATCATTTTGCCTTTTCATGCTATGCGTGGGGTTCTCAAGGCAAGAATACTGAAGTGATTTGCCATTCCCTTCTCCAGTGGACCACATTCTTTCAGACCTCTCCACTATGACCCATCCATCTTGGGTGGCCCCACACAGCATGGCTTAGTTTCATCGAATTAGACAAGGCTGTGGTCCATGTGATCAGATTGGCTAGTTTTCTGTGATTGTGATTTCAGTGTGTCTGTCTTCTGATGCCCTCTCACAACACCTACCGTCTTACTTGGGTTTCTCTTAACTTGGACGTGGGTTATCTCTTCATGGCTGCTCCAGGAAAGAGCAGCCGCTGCTCCTTACCTTGGACAAGGGTTATCTCCTCATGGCCACCCCTCCTGACCTTGAATGTGGAGTAGCTCCTCTTGGCCCTCCTGTGCCTGAGCAGCCGCCGCTCCTTGGACGTGGGGTTGCTCCTCTCGGCTGCCTCCCATAACCTTGGCTGTGGGTAGCTCCTCTCGGCCGTCACCCCTGACCTTGGATGTGGGGTAGCTCCTCTCAGCCGCTCCTGTGCTGACACAGCCTGGCACTCTCAGTCGCCGCCCCTGACCTTGATCGAGGGGTAGCTCCTCTCAGTCGTGCTTCTGCACGGTCTGTTGCAGCCGGTTTACCCAAGGCATATTTTTTACAGTAAGCAAACAATTAAAAAAAAGAACAAATATTCATCAGTAGAGTAATAGTTGAGTAAATTAAGGGATGTCATTTTGTAGAGTATTACTTAGTTATTGAAAAGAATGAGGCAAATCTCATGTATTGAACAGAAAATATTCCTGCAAAGAATCATTAAATCCAAAATCAAGTATACAATAAAATGTCCAGTATAATACCATTTTTGCTATAGTTTCTTTTTTAAAAAAGGCAATGAAAGTAGAAAAGTGACATGATCAGATTTGCCTATTAGATCTAATCCTAAATGTGAAAATAACTTGGCATTTAAAAATCCAGTTTTGTATTGGATAACACAGGGGTAATCCACACATTTGGAAAGATCATTAGAGCAATTATTAATAGTTATTATTCCTCAGGCCTATGAATTTTGAAAAATGTATCCTAAATTCATGAAAAAAAATAGAGTAATCTAGAATAACTTGGGATTCCCTTGTGGATCAGTTGGTAAAGAATCTGCCTACAATGCAGGAAACCTGCATTCAGTTCCTGGGTCAGGAAGATCACCTGGAGAAGGAAATGGCAATCCACTCCAGTATTCTTGCCTGAGAAATTCCATGGACAGAGGAACCTGGCGGGCTACAATCCATGGGTGTCACAAGACTTGGACACGACTGAGTGACTAAACCACCACCATAATAACTTAGAATTACAGTGTCATACCAGAAAAGATGAATGTTCAAAAAAATGAATAGAAAAACAAAAGAATAATAGAATGAAAGCAAATAGGCATGATTCTCAATTTTTAAGTTAAGTGGCCTAAAAAAAAAATCCAAATGCAATTGCTAGTGATGGAAGCAGAGAGAAGGAGTAAAAACTTGTAAGATAATGCTTAGCTAGGAAATAAAAATGTTTAATAAATAAAGTTTAGAGCTGTTTGAGTTTCATGATAGTGCAGATCTTTGATATGAACAGATTCACTATATGACATATATAAAAATAAATAAAACTGATTTGAAAACTTTTTAGTAAGTAGATATAGTCACTGCAAAAATTGTGTTTTGTGAGTGAAATATGTTATAGAGGTATGCAATACTTTGGGGAGTTGTCAGTGTCTCAGGACTTCTTTCTTTTATATGCCAAAAGTCATCTATATACAGAAGGCAATAAGAATAAAAATTAACTATGGTACACCAAATGGGTAATGATGATTTTTATTGATTAATATGAATAAAAAATATTTTAACTTTTTCTTAATACTCTTCTGTTTTCCAACTGTACCTACAAATGAAATGTAGTCCTTTTATAATCAGAAACAACAACAACAAAATTAGTTATTAGCTTCTGTGCATCACTGGGGGGCTTTCCTCCTAGCTCAGTCAGTAAAGAATCTGTCTGCAACGCAGGAGACTGGGGTTCCATTCCTGGGTAGGGAAGATCCCCTGGAGAGGAAATGGCAACCCACTCCAGTATTCTTGCCTGGAGAATCCCATTAACAGAGGAGCCTGGCAGGTTATAGTCCATGGGGTCACAAGAGTCAGACACGACCTAGCGACTAAATCACCATCCATCACTGGAAAAGGATTTCCACTGTGTGGAAAAGGATTGTGTTAATGCAATGTTGGTGAGAGTGTAATGCAGAGGAACAAAACTTGCCACCCTAAAATGCTCTTCAGGCTGTAGATTATTTCAAGCTGAAAACGAGCAGGGCCCAAAAGACTCAGGAAGAACCTTAGACATTCCTCCTAACTGTGTAAAGAATGTAGAGAAAGCCAATTCCAAGAAGTGAGATATTATTAATACCATAGATAACTACAGTAAAACTACATGGGTTAGACAAGGAGGAACCTAGAAAAGTCTGTTAAAATTCCTATCTGGGTCTCACTGCTTTTGTTGTTGTTGTTGTTCAGTCAACTCTTTGTGACCATTGTTTCTGTGATGGAGTAGCCATCATAGTCAACAAAAGAGTCTGAAATGCAGTACTTGGATGCAATCTCAAAAACGACAGAATGATCTCTGCTCGTTTTCAAGGCAAGCCATTCAATATCACTATAATCCAAATCTATGCCCTGACCAGAAATGCTGAAGAAGTTGAAGTTGAATGGTTCTATGAAGACCTGCAAGACCTTCTAGAACTAACACCCAAAAAAGATGTCCTTTTCATTATAGGGGACTGGAATGCAAAAGTAGGAAGTCAAGAAATACCTGGAGTAACAGGCAAATTTGGCCTTGGAGTACAGAATGAAGCAGGGCGAAGGCTAATAGAGTTTTGCTAAGAGAACACAATGGTCATTGTTTCTGTAAGGCCCAGCAAACATTTGTTTACCAAACATTTGCTTTTTAATTTCCATGTCAATTGCCTTACTCCCCCTTGAAGTCTTAAACCACTACCCCCAACATCCTCTTTTGTTTTTAGCTGAAAATGGTATAAAGGTGAGGGTTTCAGCCTTTTTGGCAAGTTACTCAGTTCTCCTGGGTCTCTTCCATCTATACATGTTATTAAACTTTTGTTCAATTTTCTCCTGTTGATCTGTCTCATGTCAATTTCATTCCTAGACCAGCCAGAAGAACCTTGAAATGTAGAGGAATTTTTTTTTTTTCCTTCTTGACAGTAAATAGGTGACCCCTTTTTAGAAGGCAATTAGCTGTATCAATAAAATGTTTTAGCTTGAAAATCTTCAATCCAGCAATTTCACTTTTCTGTGTGGATATCTGTATATATAAGGACAATTACTGTAGCATTATAATAGCAGAACTTTGAACAAACCATATTCATCAATGGGTTATTGGTTAAATGTAAGCTGTGTATCATTGGAAGGACAGATGCTGAAGCTGAAACTCTACTTTGGACACCTGATGCAGAGAGCCAACTCATTAGAAAAGACCCTGATGCTGGGAAGATTGAGGGCAAAAGAAGGTGGCGACAGAGAATGAGATAGTTGGAGTCCATCACTACTGATCACCAACTCAATGGACTTGAGTTTGAGCAAACTCTGGGAGATAGTGAAGGACAGAGAAGCCTGGTGTGCTTCAGTCCATGGGGTCACAAAGAGCCAGACACAACTTAGCGACTGAACAACACCAACAACAATATACTAAGGAATAAAGGGAAGACAATTAAAAGAATAGGTAAATAATGACATGGAAGGCTGTCCATGGTATGTGGTTGAATGAAAACGAATTGCAGAATAATGTATTTGTAACCTTATTCCTTATATGTGTACATGTACACAAACATATTTGCATGAGCATAGAAAAAGTCTTGCCTGGAGAATCCCAGGGACGGGGGAGTCTGGTAGGCTGCCGTCAGTGGGGTTGCAGAGTCGGACACGACTGAAGTGACTTAGCAGCAGCAGCAGGAGCAGCAGCAGCAGCAGAAGAAAAAGTCTAGAGATATAGAAATGAAACTGTTCTGTTAAAACAGTGGTTACTTCTGTAAAGGTTAGGGGAAGGGTGGAGAGAGGCTTTCACTTTATATATTTATGTATTGCTTAAGATTTTCTTTTTTAGTCATAAACATGTAAAATCTTGTTAAAAAAGGAGTTTTATCCTGAAAAAGAAATCATTACACATGCGCACGTGCACACACACACACACACACACACACATACACACAATCAGAAAACTCTTTCACATTAAAGTGTTAGAAGTTGATTGGAACCATAAAATTTGACCTGAGGAATCAGATGCAATTTAGCTGATGGTCTCCAGAAATGCAAAATCCTACCACCAAGGAATGAATGAATGACTGAATGGCATTTTAGATTTGGCACAGTAGAAAAAAGAGGTGAACAGTTTTGGGTGAACTGAGGGCAGAGAGTGTTCCTAGTGTTTCCACATTATATCACAACACGTGAAAGACAACAAACATATTCTCTCAAAGGGTTTAGGGAATCATAGGCTATATTATATAATTTATTTTCAGGGCTAGTTCCAGGAAACCACTCTAAAGTCTTATGTACTGATTCCAGCCAGGTCTCTAAAGGACTTCCAGGATGACCAGTAAAGTCTAATAACATGGCTAAATTTTCCATTGAATTGAACCTAAATATTTCAATAGATAGCCCTATAACAACATGGTTTTCAATATGTACATTCTTCATGGAACATTATGCTGTGAGTTCCTATTAATTAAATTTAACCTAGACAACACTTATCAGCACACCACCTTCACTCTCTGCTACCAAAAAAGAGAAAAGAGAAAAGAAAAAAAGATGGCTGCAATTTGCTCAGACATCCTGGTTTTGTTGAAATGATTTTAAATCCTTTGTTTCTTAATCGATACTTTCCCCATAGTAATTAAAGTATGGCAATAAATAAGGATGAAGCCTTTTATATTACTTGACAATGACAGGGTCAGGCTCTCAATCTCAAATTCATCAGCTTGAGATGAGAAGCAGCAGCACAACGGGGGAAACCCATCTGTCTTTATTAAGACTTGGCACCAATAGAGAAAAGCTCATTTAGTAAATGGCAGTTCCCATTCTGCAAAGCGACAGAAAATTTACTGCACTGTCAGCAGGAAAAAAAATAATCCACTCAGAGAAAGTTGTTATATTCAGTTCATTCGCTCAGTTGTGTCTGACTCTTTGCGACCCCATGGACTGCAGCACTCCAGGCTTCCCTGTCCATCACCAACTCCTGGAGTTTACTCAAATTCATGTCCACTGAGTCGGTGATGCCATCCACCCATCTCATCCTCTGTCATCCCCTTCTCCTCCCACCTTCAATCTTTCCCAGCATCAGGGTCTTTTCCAATGAGACAGTTCTTAACATCAAGTGGCCAAAGTATTGGAGTTTCAGCCTCAGCATCAGTCCTTCCGATGAATATTCAGGACTGATTTCCTTTAGGATGGACTGGTTGGATCTCCTTGCAGTCCAAGGGACTCTCAAGAGTCTTCTACAACACCACAGTTCAAAAGCATCAATTTCTTTGGCCCTCAGCTTCCTTTATAGTCCAACTCTCACATCCATACATGACTACTAGAAAAACCATAGATTTGACTAGGTAGACCTTTGTTGGCAAAGTAATGTCTCTGCTTTTGAATATGCTGTCTAGGTTGGTCGTAACATTTCTTCCAAGGAGCAAGCGTCTTTTAACTTCATGGCTGCAGTCACCATCTGCAGGGATTTTGGAGCCCGAGAAAATAAAGTCTCTCACTGTTCTCATTGTTTCCCTATCTATTTGCCATGAAGTGATGGGACCAGATGTCTTGATCTTCGTTTTCTAAATGTTGAGTTTTAAGTCAACTTTTCAATCTCCTTTTTCACTTTCATCAAGAGGCTCTTTAGTTCTTCTTCACTTTCTGCCATAAGGGTGGCATCATCTGCATATCTGAGGTTACTGATATTTCTCCCAGCAATCTTGATTCCAACTTGTGCTTCTTCCAGCCCAGCATTTCTCATGATGTACTCTGCATATAAGTTAAATAAGCAGGGTGACAATATACAGCCTTGACATATTCCTTTCCCAATTTGGAACCAGTCTGTTGTTATATTAGAGAGATTTAAAGAGAAAGCATTTTACTGATATTACAGAGGATAAAAATTTCTACCTAATAATACATAGCAAAGTAGAAAAAATGAGTAAATAAAAAGCTAGGTCATTGTTCATAGTGCCTTTCCCTTCCCTAACACACTTATCTTCTAGACCTATTCCTATCTTTTCCATCATTTATGGCTAGAAATAAACCCCAGATCTACCCAAAGCCCTTCCTAATTTCAATCCAAACTAATTTCATCTTCCTGCCACCAGATTCTTTTAATGGGCATAATTTAGTACACTAAATTTACTATGTATTTTCATCCTCTAATTATTCAAGTACTGGTTTGCTCTGCCCAACTAGGTTTCAAGCTCCTTGTGGAATGTTTAAGACACCTTAGCACTTGGAAGGGTGCTAGGCAAATAATAAGTGTTCAACAAATGCTTGATAATGAAATTTTTTCTGCTCTAAATCTCATTATCTATGATGACCATCTTCATTAGACAAGAAACTGGAAAAAAAAAAAAAAACCAATAGCTCAATTTCTTAAATAATTCAAAAGTATTTACCAAAGTAATACATACCCAAGGTTAAAACATAATAGAATAAAGGAGGGCTTACAGTGCAAAGCAACGGATATCTGTTCCACCACACCACATCTCATATTTATGTACCCACCCCCACCCAGGACAGCCCCCTCTATTTGTTTGGCTGTTTCTTCTTGTAGTTACCTCCTATAATTCTAAAAGATACATGCACCCCAATGTTCACTTTAGCACTGTCCACAGCCAAGTCATGGAAGCAATCTAAATGTCCATTGATTTTTTTTTTTAGTGAATAAAGAAGATGTAGTATACATTTACAATGGAATATTACTCAGCCATAAAAAGAATGAATTAATGCCATTTTCGGGAACATGGATGGACCTAGAGATTATCATACTAAGTGAAGTAAGCGAGACAGAGAAAAACAAGTATCATATAATGTTGCTTATATGTGAAATCTAAAAAAAAAAAAGAAAGATACAAATGAATGTATATACAAAACAGAAATAGATGAAAACAGACTTATGGTTAACAAAGGGGAAAGGGGTGGGGGCAAGATAATATTAGGAGGTTAACATATACACACTACTATATATAAAGTAGATAACCGATAAGGACCTACTGTATAGCACAGGGAACTAAACTCAGTATTTTGTAATAATCTATATGGGAAAAGAGACTTCCCTCATAGCCCTGTCAGTAAAGAATCTGCCTGCAATGCAGGAGACCCTGGTTCGATTTCTGTGTTAGGAAGATCCCCTGGAGAAGGAAATGGCAACCAGTATTCTTGCCTGGAGAATCCCATGGAGAGAGGGGCCTGGCAAGATTTGGACACGACTTAGTGACTAAACAACAACCATATGGGAAAAGAATCTGAAAAAGAATATATATACATAACTGAATCACTGTGCTATACACCTGAAAATAACATGACATTGTAAATCAACTAGACTTTAATTCAAATAAAGAACACCAAGGTCAATATCATTCTCATTTCTTTGTAGGTTACTATTTTCTCTCTGGAAGCTTTGACGATATCTTTATACTTTTTACTCTGATATTTCATAAGAATATACTCTGAAAATTTCTTTGATAATTCTCTCTACTTTGTTCTCTCTTGAATTACTATTAGTCAAATGTTGAATCTCCCTAATTTTCCTTCTGTATATCATGTTATTTTCTATCTCATTTTCCTTCTTTTAGTCTTTCTGTGCTTTCTTTTATATTTCCTCAACTCTTCCAACTTCCCTTGAATTACATCTCAATAATCATATTTTTAATTTAATTTTTTTGTTTGACCTCTTATTATTTATTTTCAGATATCCTATTTCTGTTATATAAATGAAATGTTTCCTTGAATCTCTCTGAGTTTACTAATTAGAGTGTTTTGCCTCTCTTCTCTCTTTTGTCTCTCAAGAGCCCTTGATTTTTTTTTTTTCTATCTGTACATCATTCTTTCATGTTGAAAGTTTTCCTTAAATATTTGGTGATCATTGATTCTTTTGTTCACATGGAAGAATGAGACAGTAAAAAAAAGTGGGAACTTCATATACATGAATAGGGAGCTAGTCATTTTGTTGTTGGATTTTCTAAATGCAAAAAAATGTGGAGGCCTTTTCTCTTGGACCTCTCAATCTCTTTAAAGAATAACGTCAATTTTTGGAGCTCATGGAGGATATTTCTGACTACAAGGTATTCTGTCTACCTAACTGGGTGGGGGGTGGGTAATGGAGGAATCTATAAAAATGACTTATTAAAAAAATCTATAATAATTTATCCCTTCTCCAACCCTTATGCCTTACATCTCACTCATTCTTTTTTTTCAAATGTAGCATTTATGCAGAGAAGGGTGACTTTGTCTTTCACTGTAACACCCCCTCTGCAAGTATTGTAAACTGTAGCTTCTTCTATACTACTTTGTCAGTTCCTACACCTCCATCTGCTTTCCAGCTTTTATCCAAGTTTCATCCACTAATGGCTCCTTTTCCATTCTCTTCAACATCATGAATTTATATCTTTTGCATTCTTTTGCTATCTTGAGATGAAGAGGTAATATATGTATGTAATCAATCTGCTGTCTTTAATTTATTGAATTGCATAAATCTGTTTTTTGTTTTGTTTCTTTTTGGCCATGCTGCACAGCTTGCAGGATCTTAGGCCCCCATCCAGGGATTGAACCTGGACCCTTGGCAGTGAAAGTGCCAGGTTTTGACCACTGGACCACCAGGGAACTCCCTATAAACCTGTTTTGATTTAAGTTTGAGCTCTCACTTTGCTATTTACTTTATTTCTTCTGGAAGTATCATATATATTGCTGTGATGACATTCAGTTGATTTAGTAATAAAAGCCCATTTTATAGGATACTGAAACATTAGAACAGTGAACTTCAATATAGTCCCTTTTTAAGCATTATTTTATTTTTCAGCTTTGTTAAGATGTAAATAACATATACCTTTCATGTATCACAGGCTTAGCATGGTGAAGGGGCTTGAGTAACTCAAAGAACCTATGCCATGCAGGGCCACCCACGATGTCCAATGGGTCATAATGAAGACTTCTGAGGAGGCTTTACAAATAATTGATGAAAGAAGAGAAATGAAAGGCAAGGGAGAAAAGCAAAGATATACCCAACTGAATGCAGAGTTCCAAAGAATAGCAATGAGATGTAAGAAGGCCTTCTTAAGTGAACAATGCAAAGACATAGAGGAAATTAATAAAATGGGAAAGACTAGAGATCTCTTCAAGAAAACTGGAGATATCAAGGGAATATTTCATGTAAGGATGGGTACAATAAAGGACAGAAATGGTAAGGACCAAACAGAAGCAGAAGAGATTAAGAAGTTTCAAGAATATACAGAAGAACTATACAAAAAAGGTCTTAATGACTTGGATAACCACAATGGTGTGGTCACCACATACAGCCATATATCCTGGAAAGTGAGGTCAAATGGGTCTTAGGAAGCATTACTAAGGACAAAGCTAGTGGAGATGATGGAATTCCAATTGAGCTATTTCAAATCCTAAAAGATGATGCTGTTAAAGTGCTGCACTCAATATGTCAGCAAATTTGGAAAACTCAGCAGTGGCCACAGGACTGGAAAAAGTCAGTCTTCATTCCAATCCCAAAGAAAGGCAATACCAAAGAATGCTCAAACTACTGTACAATCGTGCTCATTTCACATGATAGCAAAGTAATGCTCAAAATCCTTCAAGCTAGTCTTCAACAGTTATGTGAACCAAGAACTTCTAGATGTACAATTTGGATTTCGAAGAGGCAGAGGAACCAGAGATCAAATTGCCAACATTTGTTGGATCTTGGAGAAAGTAAGGGAATTCCAGGAAAACATCTACTTCTGCTTCATTGACAATGCTAAAGCCTTTATGTGAATCACAACAAACTGTGGAAAATTCTTAAAGAGATGGGAGATCCCTTACCTGTCTCCTGAGAAAATTGTATGTGGGTCAAGAAATAAGTTAGAACTGGACATGGAACCACTGGTTCAAAATTGGGAAAGGAGTACAACAAGGCTATATATTGCTACCCTGCTTATTTAACTTATATGCAGAGTACATCATGGGAAAAGCCGGACTGGATGAATCACAAGCAGAAATCAAGATTCCTGGGAGAAATATCGACAAGCTCAGATATGCAGATGATACCAGTCTCATGGCAGGAAGTGAAGAGGAACTAAAGAGCCTCTTAATGAAAATGAAAAAGGAGAGTGAAAAAGCTGGCTTAGCAGTCAGACAAGTGCAGAGACATTTCTGGAAGTAACATTGCAATGACTGGCCAAGGAGAACTCCAAGTTCAGTTCAAACATGTTTTGGTTGGTGAAGGTGTTATTGGAAAAACTACATTTGTGAAACATCATCTGGTGAATTAGAGAAGCATGTAGCTACCTTGGGTGTTGAGGTCCATCCTCTTGTGTTCCATACCAACAGAGGACCGATTAAGTTCAATGTATGGGATACAACTGGTGAGGAGAAATTTGGTGGACTGAGAGATGGCTATTACATACAAGCTCGGTGTGCCATTCTAATGTTTGCTGTAACATCAAGGGTTGCTTACAAGAATGTGCCTAATTGGTATAGAGATCTGGTACGAGTGTGTGAGAACATTCTGATTGTGCTGTGTGGCAACAAAGTGTGTATTATGGACAGAAAGGTTAAGGCAAAGTCAATTGTCTTCCACCGAAAGAAGAATCTTCAGTACTATGACATTTCTGCCAAAAGTAACTACAGCTTTGAAAAGCCCTTCCTCTGGCTTGCTAGAAAACTGATCGGAGACCATTACCTGGAGTTTGTCACCATGCCTGCTCTTGCCCTGCCAAAGTGGTCATGGACCCAGCCTTGGCAGCACAGTACAAGCACAATTTACAGGTTGCTCAGACAACTGCTCTCCCGGATGAAGATGATGACCTGTGAGAAAGTGAAGCTGGGGCCCAGCATCAGAAGTCCAGTTTTATTCGCAACTGTTCTGTGATGTCAGTGGTGCAGCATGTTTGCTACTGTATTACATAGCTAAACAGAACATATGCTTAATCTTTGGATGCTGAAGGAGATGGATGGGCTTTGGACTGAATGTGGCAGTTTAAAAAAAAACCTTCATTTTTTTGGACCTGGATATTTAGGTGTTTTGGAACACAGCTGTTTCCTCCTTGCATTTCAAATATAAGACTGCTATAGTCACATGACAATATTGAGAGGTGGAATCTTGTTTGTTACTGTCATTCCCATTCTTTTTCGTTTAGAATCAGAATAAAGTTGTATTTCAAATATCTAAAAAAAAAAAAAAAAGCTGGCGTAAAACTCAACATTCAAAAAATTAAGACCGTAACATTCAGTCCCATCTCTTCATGGCAAATAGATGGGGAAAAAGTGGAAGCAGGGACAGATTTGCTTTTCTTGGGCTTTTCTTGGACTACAAGAAGATCAAAACACTCAATCCTAAAGTAAATCAGCCCTTAATGTTCATTGGAAGGATTGATGCTGATGCTCCAGTACTTTGGCCACAATGCAAAGAGCCTACTCACTGGAAAAAATTCTGATGCTGGGAAAGATTGAGGGCAGGAGAAGGGGAGCAATAGAGGATGAGATAGATAGCAGCACCACTTGAACAAACTCCAGGAGATAATAGGGAAGCCCAGTGGGGAAGCCCGGTGTGCTACAGTCCATGAGGTTGCAAAGAGTTAGACATGATTTAGCGACTGAACAACAACAGACTGATACATAACATGTGAAGTGTAAGGTGTACAATGTGAAATACATGTGTGTGTGTGTGTGTGTGTGTTAGTCTCTAAGTTGTGTCTGATTCTTTGTGACTCCATGGACTGTAGCCTGCCAGGCTCTTCTGTCCATGGAATTCTCCAGGCAAGAATACAGGAGCGGGTAGCAATTTTCTTCTCCAGGGGATTTTCTAGGGATAGAACTCAGGTCTCTTGCATTGTAGGCAGATTCTTTACCATCTGAGCCACCAGGGAAGCCCCAATGTGTGTGTGTGTGTGTGTGTGTGTGTGTGTGTGTGTGTGTATGTGTGTGTGTGTGTGTGTATGTATAAGCACCAATATATCATTCAAAAAACAAAGATCATGACATCTGCTCCTATCACTTCATGGCAAATAGATGGGGGAAAACCTGGAAACAGTCTCAGATTTTATTTTCTTGGGCTCCAAAATCAATGCAGATGGTGACTGCTGCCATGAAATTAAAAGACACTTGTTCCTTGGAAGCAAAGCTATGACAAACCTAGACAGTGTGTTAAAGAGCAGAGATATTACTTTGCTGACAAAGGTCTGTATAGTCAAAGCTTTGGTTTTTCCAGTAGTCATGTATGGCTGTGGGAGCTGGACCCTAAAGAAGGCTGAGCACTGAAGAACTGTTTCTTTCAAACTGTGGTTTTGGAGAGGACTCTTGAGAGTCCCTTGGACTGCAAGGAGATCAAACCAGTCAATCCTAAAGGAAATCAACCCTGAATATTCATTGGAAGGACTGGTGCTGAAGCTGAAGCTCCAACACTTTGGCCATGATGGAAGGAGCCAATTCATTGGAAAAGACCCTGATGCTGGGAAAGATTGAGAGCAAGAGGAGAAGTCAACAAAGGATGAGATGGTTGGATGGCATCACTGACTCCAAGGACATGAGTTTGAGCAAAGTCAGGGAGATAGTGAGTACAGGGAAGCCTGGCGTGCTGTAGTTCATGGGGTCACAAAGAGTTGGACATGACTTAGCAACTGAAAAACAACAGCCATATAAGTTTATAAATAAATATACATATACATATATATATATATGTTTAAGGTGTACCATAAGAGTATGATGTGAAATATACATGCATGGCAGACTTTAAGGTGAGCATTTCCAAGGGGTAGCTGCTACATGGCTAACCTAGCTTTCCAAACCATGGGGAAAATAAAAATCCACCAAATAATCAATTTAAAACATTGACAGATTTAATCTGTACTTAGTAAACTCATTTGGCCAAGGTCATCAATATGAGTGGTGAAAATAGGAGCAGTACTTGGACCAATCACCATATGTAATCCAAGTCAGAGAGTACTATTATCTCATTATAAATCTATAACAAGAAGGTAAGAAATTACATTATCATAGTGCTAGAGCTTAGCTACCGAGGCTGCTGAGGCTGGGGGTGGGGGGATCCTTCTTGTAAAAAAAGAAATAAGCAAGCTCTGAATTTGAGTAGCTTGAGCTAGGTTTTACTGGGTTAAAGGGTTATTTTTAAAAGGGAGAATTAGAATTCTAATCATGACAATCCAACATTATCGATTCACTTTTTTATTTTTAAGGTCTTGCAAGCCCTTCTAGAACTTTGACATTTTTTCCCCCAGGGGAATCAGAAGTGAGCCAGAAAGAGCTGCTGATTTGCAGAAAGTAAGAAGTGGATCTTAGATAGAAACAGCTTTAGTACCAGGGCAGAAGTATGATACAGTGGTTAGGAGCATAGGTTTAGACTCAGGCACACCTGGGTTAAGATTTTAAGCTCCATCACTTACTAGTTGTGTGATATTGAACAAAGTATTTAACCTCTGTAAAATTCAGTTTTCCCTTCTGTAGTTTCTAAAGTGAACTAAGCTCTGTCAAGCTTTGGTGCCTCTGGATAGGCAACACCCTCTGCCTTGAATAACACTCACCTCCTGTAACCCTGACCAATTCTTACTCATCCTTCAGATCTCTAATCCATATTGCCACTTCCAGGAAGTCGCAGTTCTCTAGAGTTAGGTAATGCTCTCCTGTATCTCCTCCCCAAGGATCCTAAATACAACTTCAAACATAAGAAATGTATGATAATTGGTGGTTTTAAAAAATTTGTTTCTTCCACACATTAGGAGCCAGCAAACAAGGGCCTGTGGGCTAAATATGACCTGTGACCTCTTTTTAGCTCCCAAGAATGGTTCTGCATTTTTATAGAATTGATTTTTTAAAAAAGAAGAATATGCAACAGAGATCTTAAGTGTCCCTCAAAACCTAAAATATTTACTATCTGGCCCTTTACGGAAAAAGTTCAGCATTTGCTGACCCCTGCCATAGATCATAAACAATTTGAGGGTAAGGACTATTTTTCATTTCATAGTATGTCCTGTTCTTAGCACAATGCCTCACACATAGGCATTCAGATATTCACTGAATGAAGGAATGAATTAACGTTTATAACCAGCATTTTTTAAAGTATAATTAATGATAGAATCAAAACACAACTTTATTTTGTCTCCCAATGTCCAATAAAATATACTCCTTTGGTATAAAATTTCTCTGACCTTGGATGGAAACTTGGACAAGGCCTATGACTTTTCTGTTCATTCCTTCAAGAATAAACAGTCTTAAAATCACTCGAAATCACAAAACACAGTCTTGATTCAGTAATCAGGACATATTCAGTCTAAGATATTAATCAAACTCTTCAAGTTTTACTAAGAAATAAGGTCTGCCCTCCCACCCCACACTGAGGCCTATAGGTGTTGGCCATCTGCCTTTGAAGAGGGGGATGATAGCTTTTCTTCTTTCTCTTCCCACTTGCCAGCTCTGATTTGGACCCTCACCAAGGTGGAAGCAGGAAGAAGGACAAGAGGTAAAGGGATTGGTCATTTCTTCTTTGGTAGAAGAAATGGCTTCCTACTCTCTAGGTCTCTGGATCTTCTTTGGGTTCTTCAAATGTCCTCATGACTGAGGATCACTCAGCAATACTATTTGGGAGACCTGGGTTTATAATTTATATCCAGGTTGGTAGTTTACAGCTCTTCCCTCCACCCCTAGGAATCCAACAGTTATCTCCAGCCTTTTTTTTTTTTTTTTTTGCTAGGTTCTCTACATCTAGGTGGTTCTAATAGACTGTGTCCAGTGTGACCCCACATTTGTTCTCCCTATCTCTAGCATGGCACCCTTTTGATTGATTCCCAGGAAATCCTCAAACATCCCTTGCCTGATAAATTCTTGGAATGCTGGCCAGTCCCAACACAGTCAACCCTATCCTCCTGCCAATGACCATGTTCGCTTTCTCGGAATATGCAGCTCCAATTCTCGGCCTCTACTGCAGAGAACGTATGTCAAGCTCTCTGAGTGGTCTGGAGAAATCCCTCTCCCTACTGTTGAGGTGAAGGAGGTAATACCTCCACCATGCCAGCATTCCTGTAGAAGGTGGAGTGGAGTCTTAGCCTGCCAACAGATCTCTTCAGAGACGTGTTTTCACAAGTTTTCCCCCCACTCTCCTCCACAATGAGACTTCTTTTAATTTCTTGGACTCTGTTCTGGAACATTTCCTTTGTAAATTCTATATATCATGATCTGGCTTTGGAATTTCCCATCTATTGTAGGCCATCTATGTCTTTCTGGAAATTTAAATTTTAATATCATGTTACCTAAGCCTTTTTTTTTTCTTTTTTTTTTTAATTTTATTTTATTTTTACCTAAGCCTTTTTTTTTAATTAGGTAGGAAACATTAGACTATCTCTAATGATCTCCAGTTATATTCAAGTAACTTCATTCTTTACTGAGCATCTACCATGTAGTTTTAGAGATGTTTTCTCTTCTAATACTCATGAAGAGAGTTTTCCCCTTCCTTTAAAATAATAAAACTAAGAAATTAATTGACTATCTCAAGGTAACCCAGAAAATACAGATTAAAGGTGAGGCTGAAACCTAGGTCTATCTGATTTCAAAATCCATCATCATTTCATTACAACATGATCTTCAAACTTGTTCACCAAATTATTCCAAATGGCAGAATAGAATGAACGTATATCCCTGGAGAAGTCTGGCTAGCCCAATGAAGCACCACTGCAAGTGCAATATTTCTCTGAAGTCTCATGCTTGGTAAAAAAAAGTGTATACAACATTTGGATTTTATTCCACAATATGGTTTCATTGTTATATAAACTATCTTGAAAATTATCACTCAAATTGCCTATGTTCTTCCTATCTGAAATTTCAAGTAAAATTGATCCTCTCGAAAAATGCTTCATGTTTACCCTGTAGTTTCATGAATCTTGAGCATACTACTCCAGTTTTCCATATTCCAGTTTTCCTACTCCACAAGGTATTAGACTATGCTGGTGATTTCAAGGAGAGTCTTAACCCATTGTAAGTGCTAGAATGAGGGAAATGAAAAGATAAAAGATGCAAGATTTGTTAAAGAGAATTTGGGGAAAAGGAAAAAGCACTGCAGTAATTTCTTAAAAATTGGTATTATACATTATTATGCTATTATTATTATGAAATTGAAAGTGTTAGTTGCTCAGTCTTGTCCATCTCTTTGCAACCCCATGGACTGTAACCTGCCAGACTCTTATGTCCATGGAATTTTTCAGGGAAGAATACTGGAGAGGGTAGCTATTCCCTTCACCAGGGGATCTTCCAGACCTGGGGATCAAACCTGGGTCTCCTGCATGCATTGCAGGCAGATTCTTTACTGTCTGAGCCACCAAGGAAGTCCACATTATTATTATATACTATTATTATTAATTCCATAATAAAATTGTTGATGACCATGAGTTTTTGGATGAACAAGGCACTAATATCGCTATAATATTAGAAAAGTGACATGAGGACATTCAGCTGTTCTTAACCAGGAGGCCATGGAGCACAGAAATTATATGCCTATTTCTAAGAAAGTGGACAATCCATAGCTTTCATTAAGTTCTCAAAGCAGTCGAACACCCACCAAAGGTTCAGAACTACTGCTACAGAGAAAAGAGCAGAGACTTTGGGATAGCGCTCCTTGTTTTCAAATACTGGCTCCAAGCTTATTAAACTATGTGATATACTTCATCTCTAAGCCTTGGTTTTCTTATTTGTAAAATGAGAATAATAATATCCAAACTACAGACTTGTTGCAAGGATTAAATGAAATTCTCTACATTAAATGCTTGACATGGAGTAAGCACTCAAGAAATGTTAATCTCCTTTCTCTTGCCACAATACATAAAACATGTGCATGCGTGCTAAGTGGCTTCAGTCGTGTCTGACTCTGTGCAACCCTATCGACTGTAGCCTGCTAGGCTTCTCAGTCCATGGGATTCTTGAGGCAAGATTACTGGAGTGGGTTGCCATGCCCCCCTCCAAGGGAGCTTCCCAACCCAGGGATCGAACCCATATCTCTTATGTCTCCTGCATCGGCAGGCTGTTTCTTTATCACTAGTGCCACCTGGGAAGTCCCATATAAAACACAGTAATGGCACTTAAACTACAGTTGGATGAATCACTTATAATGGCACATATACCTGGGATAAATATGCCTCATTTAAAGATATTCTACTTAAAGCTTAGGACCCCCCCCCCCATTAGAAACTCAGACCTAGATTCCAAGACTGATGTTAAATCTCCACAAAAACTTCAAAATAAAAGAATTCAGTTGGTTCCTAAAACAAACAAACAAACAAACAAAAAAAAAAACGTTTCCCAAACCTGGGGAAATATATATGCACACATACTGTTTATAAAGATGGAATTATTTAAATATCACTACATCCTGGCATGTTTGGTTTTAATTCTACACATATATTAATTACTATAAAACCTAAGATGAAAAAAGTCTTGAGCAGGAGATCTTATTTCCTTAAATGTTCTATGAAGAGGCTTTTACAAAAACAGGGAGTCTTCGCTAACCTTACAGATTCATGAAGAAACCTCGAAGGGGTTAAAGTGGAAGGCTTAGACAAACTTTGCTTCTGAGCTTCTCTCTTATCTCCTCCCTCTGAGGCTCCCAGCCGCTAAGGCAAAGCAGAGCTGATTCACTACCTTTCCCGCACTCTCCAAACTGTTGCCTGCAAAAGAGGAACTGGGAACTTAACTATTCAGGCTGCTTCCATTCAAGTGTTCCGGATGGTATATACACATCCAAAGGGACAATTCTCTTGGCTGTTCGGGGTTTACAAGGAGCAGGCATCTGAAACTGCGCTCTGAAGCTGTAAGTGGCAACCGGCGTTTTAAGTCACTGATAGAGGTTGCTTTTCTCTTTTGCGCTGGGAAGAGCTGACTCTTCAGGAGGATGAAAGAGAAAGCGTATTTTGCATGAACATAGTCCTGTTTCTCTGGCAAAACAAGGCTTTCTTTCTATTTTCCAGATATTCCAGAGATATTCCTGAACAACTTGCCCGTCGGTGTAAGCTTCAAAAGGGATCCTTAAAAGACCAGCCCCATTCATCCCATGAGCCACGAGAAAGGTAAGAGAGACTTGGAAATATTATGATGTTATTTATGGTGAAAAGGCGGTTATTTATCTGCAGGTGTGACAAACCGGCTCTGTCTGCCTCGGAAGATAACAGCAGCTCTCACTTGAAACGCTTATTACTTAATGGCTTCAGCGACTGAAGAAGCGCTTGTGGCTGGAATTGTTTTTTCACAGGCTCCTGTGGAACTAGATTTTCTAACAGTTCCCACCCCCTTAGTTTTTCTCCCCCACACCGGGCAGGTAAATGCGAACAGAATGCTTTAATTCCTGAAAGCTATTGCAAGAGCCAAAACTCTCTTCTGAGTTGTTTCACTGATCATTTTCCTTAGCAATGTGGTGAGATTTCAGCTCTGAAATTCTATAAGCAGGTGTCATTTGGAAAAATATAGAATTGCCAATTATTTCAGAACTTTATCACATTAAAGAAAAGCAAAAGGAACTATGGGGAGCTCCTTGAGGACCAAAACAGGGATGAGGTTACACATCTCTATATCCCCAGCACTTCACAGGGGGCCTGGTACTTGGTTTGCACTCAAAGGTTTGCTGAATGTGTCAGTCTGAATATATACAGAACTTTGTTTCTCTTATTAGAAATAAGTTTCACCCTAGGAATTCCTCTCCCATGTTGATGGATGGGCAAAGCTTCACATTCCCTTCTCATTTTAAGGAGCAAAATTCATGGTCTGGGTATGTATGTTATTTTGCTTTTGTGAGGTTTGCTTTTGTGTGCTGACGTTGAACATAATCGGAGACTTGGCATTTCAACGTTCATACCAAAATCATGATTTTTTTTTTTTGCCAAGAATTTTATGTACCAAGTTAATGACAAAACATACAATCAGAAAATCAGAGGTACATTCACATTGCTTGTAGGTGTTTTGATTTACATTAGAAGTAAACCAGATGTCCAGGCTAATGTTGGACATTGGCCAGTTATTAAGTTAATCTCTTTCCATTTTCCCTTCCCCCAATCTCCCCTCCCACTTTCCTTCCTTCCTCTCTTTTCCAATGTTTTCCTTCTACCCTATCTTCATCTGTGCCTCTTAACCACTCATTTTCTCCCACCTCTTATCAGCACTTCCCACACCTTCTCACATTTTTCCTTCCTTCTTCTCCCCTTTCCTCCATCTCCCTTCTTTTCCTAATGCCTTTCCCATTTTCCTATTCCTCACTCTCCTTATCCCTCATCAGCTTTCCATTACTTTTACAAAGACTAGAGACTGATTTTCATTTTATTATCTTTCCAGAAAAAATGTAGGATACTATAATCTTACAAAGGTCTTTCCAAAATAACCAGATTTTTTAGAATTAATATAATTTTGGCTTCTTTTGAAATTGCATGGTTGTTTTTCTTTCCAAATGGTCCAGACCTTTTAATAGAGCAATCACATTGTCTGTGCAACTCATCAATAGTTAGCTAAGAGAGCTATGGTGATCCTGTTTGGAAAGCTTTTATGAGAAGTTGTCACAGATATAGGAACAGATTAAGAAAGAGGATCCCCTTCACCCATATCTAACTTTTCATCTACTCATTTCAAAATCCTTCAGATTTAAGGAATTGAACTGATAGACCTCTCTGAATTGAACAGGATGTTTGGTGTTCTGCAGACACAGAGGTTTTAAGAAATATATGGTTAGTTTTCAAAACCCTCAAATGAAATGTTTAACGAAGTTGACAAACTGTATATGAGAGTATTGTTATCTACAGATTCTTCAAGCTTCATAGAATTCTAATAAATATTTCATAAATAGTTAGATTTAAGGAAAATTCAGGGTTGATTGTCTTAAAGGCAGTATTATTAATTGTTAATGAAAAGCATCTATAGACACAACTGAACTGTCTAAAACTTCAGGCCATAAACCCACTCCATGTAGTTTTCCTTTAAAATCATGGAACTGAAATAATTCAAGAGCAAAGTTTCTAACAAAGTGATTATTCCTTTTTTTTTTTTGGTTGTGGCACACAGCTTGCAGGATCTTAGTTCCCTGTCCAGGGATTGAACCCAGCTCCACAGCAGTGAAAGTGCCAAGTCCTAACCACTAGACTGCCAGGGAACTCCCCAAAAATGATTATTCCTTAATTCTAGGTTATACTCAGAAATTTAAGTCTTCTTTGCACAGTAAGAGAAGAGTTGGGGAGGGAAATAAAAAGGGAGTTTCAGGCACTTCCCCAACCTTTATTATGTATTGAAACAGAGATAACACCGTGCTTCTCTCCAGATTTTCAGTGTTAAGTGCATTTCTTCAGTCATATCCATGCATTTATTCAGTAATTATTGAGCAGCTATTGTAAGCATGGTTACATAAGGGACCACGTGCATGCATGTATGCTCAGTCAAGTCTGACTCTTTATGACCCCATGGACTGCAGCCTGCCAGGCTCCTCTGTCCATGGAATTTTCCAGGCAAGAATACTGAAGTGGGTTGCTATTTTCTCCTCTGGGGGACCTTTCTGACCCAGGGATTGAACCTGTGTCTCCTGCATTGGCAGGCGGATTCTTTTGCCACTAAGCCACATGGGAAGTGAATGGAAGGTTGAAAAAGATCGTCAAGGAGTTTATAAATTACAACTTGGGAAAAAAACACAGAAAATAGATACTTACAATATTAGGTGAATGTAACTTCTCTAGGAGGGATAGAGAGCCTGTGGAAATTAGGATTTGATAAGAAATCAAGGTCAGTTTCATGAGCTGAACTATGAAGAATGGTACCATTTCCCCAAGCAGATATATACAAAGATAGAAGGAACAGATCAAACAAAAACATGAAGGCAGGGAAATAGGTGTCAGTGAGCATTACAGCTTGATTGGAAAGTAGGGTAGTGGAAGGAATTAAAGTCAGCCAGGACCAGGGCATGGACAGCCTTGAATGCCAAGCTAAGGAGAATGGAATAAAGTTAAAAGGTAATATGTGGACTACCAAATATTTATTCCTTTTTCATCCTATAAGAATAGTTATAAATAAATCATATAGTGATACAATGTAGAGTAAAAAGCACAACACAAAGAAGACATATAGCTTGACACTTTTTTTTTTTTATAAAGTTAAAAACATAAATAAAAAACATAGTGTTTAGGCATGGGGTGTGTGTGTAAATAAAAGCAAGGTAATGATTAACAAAATTCAGAATATTGAATTTGATAGGGAGGAGAATAGGTAGGCATCATGTAAATTATTATTCTCAATCTTACAGTCAGTAGGTTCTTGTTCACAGGTATTTGTTCATGGGTGTTACTAAGTAAACAAATAAAAGAGAACCTGGAGGCACCCATGACGACAGTGTGCCTAACCAGGGAGTCTGACTTATCCAAATATGTGTACTTGGAGGTCCATGGGAGACTAAAAAGACAGTATACTACTATTGAGACTTTTCCCACTTGGACGGCACTAACAGTGAGTGTTGATTTTCCTAATACTTGTGTTCTGGAGGCCAGGTGAAAAAAGTATGCCTCCATGTGGGCTGCTGGGGACTGTCACAGTCCTGACTCTCAGGCATTCCATTCTATTTGAAGAGTGGTGCTTCTCAGCCCTGGCTGCATATCAAAACCACATGTGGACCTTTAAGTACTACAGCTGTTTGGGCCTCCCCCCACACAAACCTTCAGCATCAGAACCTCTGAGGGAAGGCCCCAGATAGACATATTTTCAAAAAGTTTAGTAAGTGACCCTATGGGCAGCAGGGACTGGAAACCATTCCTTGCAGAGTGTACTTAGAAACCCTGAATGGGTAGCTTGTCACAAATATAGATTTCAGGGTCCTATCCAGAGAGACTCTGATCTAGAGAGCAAGGGGAAAGGCCTAGAAATCTGCATTTGTAAGACAAATCTTCCAGGTGATTCTGATGAAGGAACCTCCTTCAGAAACACTGCCCCAAAGGTTCCAAAATCCTAGGGCCTCAGGGGGATCACTCTGTGTATTTGTTCGTTTCCTAGGGCTGCTATAAACAAAGTACTACAAACTAGGTGGCTTAAAACAGAAATTTATTCTCTTAGGTCTGAAGGCTAGAAGTCTGAAATCAAGGCATCAACAGGGCCATGCTCTCTCTGCACTCTGTAGAGTAAAATTCTTCGCTGACTCTTCTGGCTTCTGGTGTTTACTGGCAATCCTTGGCCCTCCCTGGTTTGTAGGTGCATCACTCCAGTCTCTACCTCTGTGTTCCCCCTGTATACCTCTGCTTTCTCTTCTTATGAGGACACCAGTCATATTGGATTTAGGGCCAACCTAATGACCTCATTTGAACTTGACTACATCTACAAAGACCCCCCCCTTTTTTTTTTTTTTTACAAATAAGGTCACATTTGCAGGTACTGGGTGTTAGGACTTCAACATGACTTTTTTGGCGACAGAATTCCTTCTGTGACACTCTTTTAAATAGTTTTTAAAAGTAGGGTTCCCAAACAACCAACAGAACAGTTTAGCTTTGTTCTTTAGCTGGGATATCTAGATAGAAAAACTGATAGTTAACTCTCAAAGCTTGATATGCAAAGGATCACCTGAAAATCTTGTGCTTAGAATACATATTCCTGGGCCTTGATCCAAAATATTAGAACTCAATAGGCCTGGTGAAGGGCCTAGGAGTCTACATTTTAAGTAACGTAGGAGGTTCATGCATGACATTCTTGAGAAAAACTGAATTTAGGAGAATAAGAAAGGTCGAGAATCCAGTGGTCTGGGGAGAAAGAGCTCCCAAGAACAGACCTTGAAATCTGCATTTGTAACAAGCTACTCAGATGAACCACTGCCTTTGGGGCTGGTGTTTTTAGGGAACAAAAAGATATCTATGTAATTACCTTTTCCACTTGTTAGTGAATCAGAAATCAAAATAGATGTACCTTTAAGTATTGCAAAAAATGTTTCCTAGCCTATAGCTCCAAAGACAGTAGAAAGATACCCTGTCCCTTTGCTCTTGTTTCTGTGAACCAGGTGGTTCTGCACAGGTGATAGAGGCCATAGGTAGGCAGGCTAAGAATCATGCAGATTACAGAAAGTACAGTACCATGAGCTAGTAAATATAAACTTTAAGCTGAAGTGCTCCTAGGTTGGGGGAAAAATCAAGATTATAGGAAGAGTAATGTGATTGTTGGAGCTATTTCTATTAATGCTCCTTGGGCATGTTAACAAGCGACAGAACTGGGCTACCTTGTCAGCTCTCTGCCACTATTGCACATGGAAGCTTAACAGGTGATGGTAGTTTATGTTTTGTATTTTTCTTTTTAGTCACCTATATTCAAAATTCATGTTGGGAAAAACAAGCTAAATTATTTTGGAAGCCTTCAACAGCAAATAGTTGACCCTATTTACACACTGGAATGTTTTTGCCAATAAAGACAACAGTCCATCTTTACCATTAATGAAAGATGAAGTTACTTGCTCAGAACAAACACACCCTTTCAATTACTTCTGATCTACAAATACTGGGGGCGGGGGTGTATTCTTACCCCACAGCCCTAAATGAGAGACAGAGAACACAAAAACAAAATTGGGGGAAGCCTGCATTCCTGAAAATTCCATAATTTGTTAAAGTGACCCATGGCACCGGGACCTGGGGTTTGAAAAACAAATCCTTAGATTTAGATCTTCATTTCAGTGCTAGGCTTTCTCGGTTAAACTAGAGCAGTGGTTTTCAGTCCTGGCTGTACTTTAGAGCCATTTGGGGAACTTTTTAACAATACCAGTGCTTGGACCCCACCTAAGACCAATAAAATCTGATTCTCTAGAGTGGTGAGCAGGCCCAACTGTGGAGATTATGATTCAGAAAGTCCAGATTGGGACTCAGGGTCTATATTTTAATAAGTACTTCAGAATTTTATGACCAGTTAGTTTAGAAAACACTGTCCTACTCTAGCCAAGTTATTAGCTGCTGTCCTCTGACTGGAATTTTTCTTTAACCTTGTAACAGGTATACCACTTAGAAAAAAAAGCATTCAAAATGATAAAAACTCAGGATACCATTTTAAAACTAAATTTCCCATCTAAAACCATTTTGCAATATATCAGTTAATTTTTATTTCAAAAGAAATCACCATCTCTCTTTCTTAGATACCCAAATCTTTTATTTTTGTTTTTGATTTTCAGGAAAATAAATCTGTTGAGGAATTTGAAGAGTCAAATCTTCTGAGCCTAGACCTACTGCTGTCAGCATCTCTGAGACCTCCTCCATCTGAGAATTACCAGGTCTGACAACACTTTCCCTCCAGCCTACAGTGAGGGATGTCAACAAAACTGTAGAAAAGTTACATTCTCTAGACTTCCAACCCTCAAGCTGTGGCAATCGGGAAGACACCTTACAAGCTCCATACTTATGGGGGATTCAGAAAGACAAGAAGGGAAAAAACTCAGATATGCTGAGCTGGAAATATACAAAAGCTTTTAGAAAATCTCCCCACAGAAGAATCCAATTAAATTCACATAATTAATGCACACATTAGATAAGCCGTAGATAAAATAGAATGCTTTCTCCCTCCACCAAAAGATAGAAAAAGTCTGATTTAATACTCAGACATGCTTGTTCTCATTCCAGTATTATAAAGCAGTTTTGCCATATTTATTTTAATCATTATAGGAGTAGGACTGTGGAAAATAAAATATTTTATTTATATTTTAAGAAAGTGGTTAAGAAGTTCTGATTAAAAAAAAAAACTATTTGGGAGAGGGATGCTGTGCTGGAAAATAGAGATGGTGTGGCAACTGCCAAATTAGAATATAATTTTCTTGCTTATGCAATATTGACTTGGCTCTGGTTGTGATTGCTTTGATTGTGTATGAGATTGTTAGAACACCTCCAGCATATTCAGAGACAGTCTAAGTGACTGTGGAATGCCTCAAGAGCAATAGAAATCAACTAGAAATAGGTACTAACTCAAGTCTTGAGTGATGACGGAGGTGCATTTCAAGTACCATGGAAATCTCACTGGACGGGCCCATTTTCCCACCCTGGCAACAGAGGTTGACACTACTTCAGATAAGTATTCCAACCTGTATATGTATGTGGGCTTATTCCTGAGCCTCTTGGCCATTCTCCTCATCCTGCTCTTCACGATGCTCCTTCGACTCAAACATGTCATCTCACCCATCACCTCTGAGAGCACAGAAAGTGTTCCTCAATTCACAGACGTAGAGATGCAGAGTCGGATTCCTACTCCTTAAAGCCAGGATGAAAGTGAGCTTTACTGGATCTCAGTGAACCCTTGTATGTTGATGTCCAGGAAAGCTGACTTCATTACATGTAGCTTCCTGTGTAAGGAATCAACAAGTTGTTCACTTAACAAGTTGTTCCTCCTTTCCTTGTGTTATTCTTTATCTTGACTCTGCTTATGGGATATCTAAGAGGTTTGACTCCTTCCTTGCCAAGAATATAGGAAATGGTAGCTGCTTGGGAAGGTAGGTTTCCATGGTAACCAAAGAGAGGCTGGGCCTTGAGCAACCCTCAGATCACAGAAATTCATATGCAGCTGTTGTTTAAAAAACAAACAAACACAACCCTGGAAACTCCAAGAAAAAGGAAAATTTGCCTTTGAAAGGATTGATTGTTCAAAAAGGTTACCCCAAGAAAGGAACAAGTTTTAACTTCGCAGTTAGGCCCAAAAGAATCACCTCTGGTTACATGAACTTGACTCATGTTGGAGGTTAATGGAAGGGACCACAAACCCTTTCCCAAAAGAGCAGTGATTTTATCAACTATGGCCATCAGGTTTGTCCCAAATGAAAGCAGAGTCTTTAAAGACACAGTTTCAATTTTAAAAGCAATTTTGCAAAAGTAAGTTTCTAGTGAACAAACTCATCTAGAGAGGGAAAATGTGCATTTTATATCTGTGTTATTACTATTACTGGACTTTTAAAAACTCAGATAGTGGTAGATATATTACAAAAATCTGGAACAATGAGCTTCCCTCAAACCAAGGGAAAATTAAGTCAAAATATGCTTATGATAATGAACATTTTATGATACGTGCACCTTCTTTGCCCTTTTCTCCTTCCCCATCACACTCCATGATTGAGTTGCACTCAAATTTAAGCTTTGTTTAAAGATGGCCTTGGCAAAGAAGACTCAACTGTACTTTAAAGCAGAAATGAAATAGTCTTGGTATTCTGTTGTTGAATGATTGTGGCTTTGGACAAAACACTCAAGCCTGGGGTACCAGGTTTTTCTTTCTGAAAAATGATCTGAGAGCTATTCAGCCATCACTAGACTCCTCTTAGATCTGAGTGTAAGAAAAACAGAGACAAAAGAGGAAAGGACTAAATAATACCCTCCAACAAATCTTTATTGAGATCAGTGTCCTCAAATGTCACATTTGTCTTTCCCAGAAAATGTTCCTCCTTTCCTGATCCCTGCCAAAAGATGAAGTGTTTCACTTATTACCTATAAAATAAATATATTTTGAAAAATTGCATTCTCATAAACAGCCCTAGTGTGCCAGTAGTGGGAGACAATTTGATTTTTTAATAATTTACTTATTACAAATTAGAAATTAGAAGGCTGGTCATACTCTTGCTGCCAAAGAACTAAAATACGCATGTTAATTTCTACCTGCTTTTAAAAAAATCAGTTCTCGCTTACACCTAAAATATGGTCATCAAATTTCCACCAGGTGCTCCCTTGGGAATTGTGACAGTGAGAGAGAAGTGGAATGGATGTTAGGTTAATGGCACCTCTACCAGACATGCTCTTGAGTTTGTTACCAATTTAGATTGGCTCCTTTACTTTGATCTAAATCTAGCATGATGGTGAAATTCCCAAGTGCTTTCTACTTTTATACACAGTCATTTGCCAATACTCCCCTCTCCAAGGGGCTACAAAGTGTGAAATCCCCACATGCAGAGCTAAACTTAGCAGCAAGCCTGCCTCTGGCACACCTGTTACAATAGCGCACCATAAGAGATGGCAGCTGCATTCTGTACCATTTGGAAGAGATGAGCAGGTAGGCTAAGAATCAGATAGGGCATGCTCTTCCCCTTTTGGCCTTGTCATTTCCAAATTGCAAAGTGATTCATATTATTTCATTTGGGAGTTTAAATTGTCTTTAGTCACACCCAGACCCTATGTACCCTTTAAAAGGATAGCTTTTGGCAGCCATACATGGACTTCATCAAAGGATGCCAGTATACCCCAGAACTTTTTAAGGACACACATCTCTCTTCATTCCAGGCTCTGCCTTTTGTGCTCACAGTATTTGAATGTACTTTACAGTTAAGAAGTCAGTGACTGGATAAATGAAGGAACTGATTACATTTTCAACAGCAGTGAATAGCAAGATACCCAATGCCTTGTTGCTGAATCTGGTGAAGAGACAAACTGCACATCTAGTCCCTGCCCATCTGATCTCCCCAACCCAGATTTCAGGAGTTTAAAACTGCTCCTTAATCACTGACTTGGATGAAGATTCCTAATTTATGATTAGGTTACTCACCTGGAAAACAATCACCCTCTTTCATCACAACCACCCCATGGGATCCAGATCTTCACTGAGCATTAACCAAAGTACATGGCATGGATTGCACTAAAATAGCAACATAACCCCTCACAATTTCCAGTGATAATATAAATGGAGATGTATGTATGCAGATGTGTCATTATGGTGACATACCTGGTATTTAGTCTTTGGAAAAACAAACTGAATGTTTTCATCATAGCAAACCGTCTGTAAAGAAAACAACTTTTCCATTTATATTCATTTTTATTATATCCCCCAATGTATTAATTAACATATATTACTGCTCAAAGAGGCAGCTAGAGCAATCAATGGGCATAATTTGAATTTATCCATCTATGCAAAGTGCCGACTAGGCAATTCCCTCCCTCACCCCCACTGTCCAAAAAATTGCATGTTAGCCTAAATGTATATAAACAGATAGGTTATTTATATATAGATGTACTTTGTTTTAAGGTAAAAGAATGAGTATTCACTTTCTATTACATTGAATCACATGAAATTGGCATTTATGTAAATAAACAATGCTGAAATATCAGCAATTTCATATAATTCAACAAAACAAAAGGACTCACTACTTGAATTACTGAAATAGTAAACTCTCCTAATAGGTTTAACATAACTCAATTTCTAAAAGTGTACTTTGCATACATTTCAGAATCATGTGTTGTATAAAACAAGGTTTATCATAAAAGGTTTGTGTATTATGTATTATGTACTAGGCAGGAAATATTAAGGTAAATCAAGTAAAGACAGGTTCATTCAGCCTAACATTTCCATCTATGCCAAATCTGAAGCTTTGAACTCATAAATGAGTTTGACCGCTGCAGACCCCATCATGCTTACTAAGTAGGTAAAACAGGTTCATTTAATGCAATGATGTAGTTATATTTAGTAATACATCTTATTCACCTCCATTTGTATAAAAGAAGCACTTTTTAAACAAAATGAGTTGTATGGAAGAAAAATTGGATTTTTTTAGTTTAAAACCATTAATATTTGAAATAGGCTTATATTGTATATGTGAAATATAATATTTGCATGTCATTTTTATTCCCTGCAAAATAAGTTCTGTTTGGCTTACTGGTAACAAACATCTATTGTCTGAACAATATAAAGAGTATTAGTCTCCCAATATAAACTGTAACAATTATAAATTTGTGGTATTTACAATTTTGAAGTGTCATTATTTTTTCTTATTCGCCAACCTTCCAATTTTTATCTTCTCCCTACTTGCAACCTTATTGGTGTGTTTATTTCTTTAGTAGTGAGATGTGAAAAATAGGCAATGACTACCAGGTGCCAGTGAAAGTGACTTGAGGGGAGAGTGAAATAAGGTATCTCAAGCAGCAATATCATGCAACATTCCCCACATTGTGGGATATTTTTATTGATATATCTTCCATTTCCTACTTTGTTTCTCAGAGCAATCCTGTAAGTAATGAGTGGAGGTATTATTAAGTCTGTTTTACAAAAGAGGACATGCGCACAGAGAGATTGGTGAGACCTTCTTGGTTACACAGAGGCCAAGTCAAGAGTACACTGCCGAAAAAAAAAAAAGTATACTGCTAATCTTTGGACTCCTATTTAGTTTAATACTCACCTCAAAAAAGTGTCTTACTTTCTAGGCACTGAATAGGTATTTCAAAGCTATTCATTCTATTACACTCCAAGTTCTACAGAAAATTACAGAGCTCTATAAGTGATTATCTACTCCCTGTGCCCAAATTCAGAACAAAGAAACAGAATTTTGCTATCTCATAAATCATTTTATAGCTGCAGCAACATGTATTTAACAGGCAGTAGAGAAGTTTATACAAAGTCAAACCTTGCAGTTCTACTTTACAGGGAAGAAGTAGAAATATAGATGCATTATCTACCCACAATGCAAATCTTATTCCTCTGATCATTTGACTTAGTGTTCACAGTCAATTGCAGGCTCTTCATATACATGGCTATGATCTTTCCCTTCCTAGAAATGAGAACATCTCCTCTTAGGAAAAATAATATTCTTATAAAATTGTATAGTGTTTTAAGTGTATGCAGCTATTTCATTTGTGCTCTTTAATAAATGTGGTGGCATTAAAAGGGAGAGAATTACTGTGGAAGTTCCTCTATCCATAAAGAATAAATTGTACTTATAGAAAAAAAAGAGACCAAAATGTGGAACATATGTAGAGTGGGAAAGGAAAATGCACATAATAAATATAGGCAAGGAGGTTTTGAAAAATAATTTGAGTAGTTCCAGGAATTTCAATTCATTTTTCACATCAAATATCTATTGATTAAATCATACGCACACCCGGTGGAGAATGAGAGAGACAGATTATACAACATTCTAAGCTAGGGGATCTGAAGTTTGTAATCATAAAGTTTACAATCTGACAAAGATGATAAATACTTAAATTCATTCATCCATTCAACATTTATTCAGTACCTACTGTATGTGCTAGCAGTGAAAACTAGGTAGGCCCTGGTGCAAGTTGCAGCCTACTGGGATGGACATCTTGGATCAGATAATTACGACACTGCTGTGTTATAACGGAGAAGTATAGTGTGCTTGGATACATACAAAGTGAAGGGCATGCTGCCTAGCCTGGCCTAGAGTGTCAAGGAAACTTTACTGAGATGATATCTAAGCTAAAATCTAATGGGTGAGTAATAGCAAACATTCCGTAGAGAGAACAGCGTGTGCAAAGATTCTGAGGTCAAATAAACTTGGCATGCTTGAAGAAGCACAGTAAGTGAGGAGAAGTCTCCAGAAGGCTGGAAAGGTTGATAAGGACAAGAACATGCAAGGCCTTGTGAGCAATGTTGTGGATTTTTAACTTTATTTTAAGCACAGAGAAGATGAAAACTCTGATAGCAGTGTGGAGGATGGATTAAAGAGGTGCAAGAGTGGACACAGGGAGACCAGTTAAAAGGATATGGCAGTGGTTCAGGAGAAAGATGATAATATTTTAGACTTACCACCATCCCATGGTAGTGGGAAAGGAAATAAAGGAAAGCAAATAACTTTAGATTAATATAGGCGATAAAGGGCTTCCCAGGTAATGCTAGTGGTAAAGAACCTGCTTGCCAATGTAGGAGACATAAGAAACACGAGTTCCATCCCTGGGTCAGGAAGATCCCTGGGAGGAGGAAACGGCAACGCACTCCAGTATTTTTGCCTGGAGAATCCCACGGACAGAGGAGCCTGGCTGGCTATGGTCCATAGAGTCGCAGAGTCAGACACCACTGAAGCAACTTAGCTTGCAGGTAAACATAGGAGATAAAGTTAGCATTACTGGATGACTTGGATCAGTGGAATAAGTAAGAAGGAGAATCTAATATGATTTACTGGATTCTGGTTTGAACAAAGGTCTAGTGGCTCTATTCACGGAGACAAAGAACACTGGAGGAAAATCAGATCAAGGGGGAGATGGATTTTGTTTCGGATATGTTTAGATTAATTTGCCTTTGAGACATCCAAGTGCAGATGTTGAATAGGCAATTGAATATACAGGTCTGGGGCTCACAAGAGAGGTCAGGGTTGGAGACATAAATTTAAGAGGTGTTAATGGATGAGATTGCCCAGGGAGGGGTTGTAGAATAGACTGAATAAAGAATGACTATAATGTATTATAGAATACACTCAAGTATTTCTCCCTGTTTGGGGAGGGTCAGTCACTTGTCAATCAGGTTAGGAAAGATTAGGTTTAATGGTCCTCAAACTGAGGCAGATTGCCTGGAAATACTTGGTAGCAGGAGAAGAGTGAGTCAGAGACAAAGTCCTCTCGGGAGAGGGAAGACTCCAACCTGAGAAGACCAAATACAAACATAAAGTAAAAAGGTTAGGAGTAGTACCATAAATAAGAGGAAATTCAGTTCAGTTCAGTTCAGTTGCTCAGTCGTGTCCTACTCTTTGCAACCCCATGAATTGCAGCACGCCAGGCCTCCCTGTCCATCACCAACTCCCAGAGTTCACTCAGACTCACGTCCATTGAGTCAGTGATGCCATCCAGCCATCTCATCCTCTGTCGTCCCCTTCTCCTCCTGCCCCCAATCCCTCCCAGCATCAGAGTCTTTACAATGAGTCAACTCTTCGCATGAGGTGGCCAAAGTACTGGAGTTTCAACTTTAACATCATTCCTTCCAAAGAAATCCCAGGGCTGATCTCCTTTAGAATGGACTGGTTGGACCTCCTTGCAGTCCAAGGGACTCTCAAGAGACTTCTCCAACACCACAATTCAAAAGCATCAATTCTTTGGCGCTCAGCTTTCTTCACAGTCCAACTCTCACATCCATACATGACCACTGGAAAAACCATAGCCTTGACTAGAGGGACCCTTGTTGGCAAAGTAATGTCTCTGCTTTTCAATATGCTATCTAGGTTGGTCATAACTTTTCTTCCAAGGAGTAAGCGTCTTTTAATTTTGTGGCTGCAGTCATAATCTGCAGTGATTTTGGAGCCCCCCAAAATAAAGTCTGACACTGTTTCCACTGTTTCCCCATCTATTTCCCATGAAGTGATGGGACCAGAGGCTATGATCTTCATTTTCTGAATGTTGAGCTTTAAGCCAACTTTTTCACTCTCCTCTTTCACCTTCATCAAGAGGCTTTTTAGTTCCTCTTCACTTTCCGCCATAAGGGTGGTGTCATCTGCATATCTGAGGTTATTGATACTTCCCCCGGCAATCTTGATTCCAGCTTGTGCTTTTTTCAGTCCAGTGTTTCTCATGAGGTACTCTGCATAGAAGTTGAATAAGCAGGGTGACAATATACAGCCTTGATGTACTCCTTTTCCTATTTGGAACCAGTCTGTTGTTCCATGTCCAGTTCTAACTGTTGCTTCCTGACCTGCATACAGGTTTCTCAAGAGGCAGGTCAGGTGGTCTGGTATTCCCATCTCTTTCAGAATTTTCCACAGTTTATTGTGACCCACACAGTCAAAGGCTTTGGCATAGTCAATAAAGCAGAGTTTTCCAAATTTGCTGGCATATTGAGTGCAGCACTTTCACAGCATCATCTTTCAGGATTTTAAATAGCTCAACTGGAATTCCATCACCTCCACTAACTTTGTTCGTAGTGATGCTTTCTAAGGCCCACTTGACTTCACATTCCAGGATATCTGGCTCTAGGTGAGTGATCACACCATCGTGATTATCTGGGTCCTGAAGCTCTTTTTGTACAGTTCTTCTGTGTATTCTTGCCACCTCTTCTTAATATTTTCTGCTTCTGTTAGGTCCATACCATTTCTGTCCTTTATCGAGCCCATCTTTGCATGAAATGTTCCCTTGGTATCTCTAATTTTCTTGAAGAGATCTCTAGTCTTTCCCATTCTTTTGTTTTCCTCTATTTCTTTTCATTGATCGCTGAGGAAGGCTTTCTTATCTCTTCTTGCTATTCTTTGAGGTGGCCATTAGCTATCAAATAATTTGGTTAACTATCTAGGAGCATAATTGCTAGTTCATATGGTATGACAATGTTTAGCTATGCTAAGAGATTGCTTCCAAAGTGAGTACCATTTTGCATTCCCACTAACAATGAATGAGAATTTCTATTGCTCCTCATCTTTACCAGTAATTGGTTTTGTCAGATATTTGTATTTGACTATTCCTGTGAGTGTGTAGTGGTATCTCATTGTTTTAATTTCACAGGTCTACTCTAAAAAGTTATCTTATTTCCATATTTCCATTGTGTTTTATTACCATAAATTCTTCAGGCATTTTATCTTTAATCTGAGGTTTAAATCTTCTGCTCAGAAAAACTTCTGCTGCTGTTTATATCATCAGTTATTACATCAGTTAATTAGTCCTCTAATAATTTTTTCTTGAAAGACTGATAACTTGAAATCATGTATATTGGAAAAAAATTATTTTTAATTGAACAACACTGACCACATTTTCTTTCCCTGAGTATTGCTTTGTCCATAAATGTTTAGTGCCTCCACACAAAAGTTTAAGTTAAGCATGAACTTCTCCCATTTTTTTCTGGTTTGCTTTGATTTTCTTATATACTTACTAGATGTTAACCAAATCTGTATTAGTATGAGTCACAGTTGCAGTTTTACATTCACCCTGAAGTTTTATTACAAGCATATATGTATTTTATCAGAATCTTGACTTTATTATGTGTCTTCATATGGTTTTAAAAGCCTGTATGCTCATTATTCAAGTCTTTAATAGTCTGTGCCTTTTCTCTATTGAGATTCAAATGAGTCTATTTATATAATGTTAGAAACAGAGAACAACATAAAATATGTTGATACAGTTATTGAGGAAAAGATATTTTAAAAAGAACAGTAACTAAACTATTTGCTATTTTTTTTTGAAAAATTAACTTTCTCTCAGTGTATTTTATAATTATGAAAGTCCAAATGTTCTTGCATATAGTCTACAGAGAAGATAAATTAGCAAGCACCTTAACTGAACATAGATTTATTGAAAATCTAATGTTCAGTTTTAACTATTTTAACTTACAGTCTTGTTATAGTTTAGTTATCAACATTCTTGTTTTTCTGTCAATAAAGAGCATGTGCTAATGCTCTTGGGGGGAAGACTATTTTAATCAATATTTTTCCTATGGTTTTGATTTTCAAGAGAACAGAAATCTTAAACAACACACTTGTTTTTGAGTGTCTGGTACTGTGCCTAATGAATATTTTTCTAATTAATATGTTATCATTGGTAAAATGTACTTTCTGTTTACTTCCAACACTGATTTTAAATGACTTATGATAAAAGATATATTAAATTAAATGTTTGAATTGACATGTACACACTGCTATATTTAAAATGAAGACCAACAAGGACCTACTGTATAGCACAGGGACCTCTGCTGAATACTCTGTCATAACCTAAATGGGAAAAGATTTGAAAAAGAATAGACATACGTGTAACTGAATCACTTTGCTGTACACCTGAAGCTAACACATTGTTAACCAATTATACTCCAATACAAAATAAAAAAATTAAAAAAGAAAATACACTTGCACAGAAGAGAAAGATAGCAATATAAGCTAAACAACATTGAGAATGAGGCAAAATATTATTATGCTTCACAGTACACTAGCTTTATCAATATAAATAGTAGTCACTGTTTGAAATGGAAGGAAATTAACTCAGCACTGCTCTTTCATATGAAGGCATATAAATACAGATACAGATACAAACATATAATGGTATTTCTATCCATCATTCATCTCCTTTTATGTCGTTCCATTATAATATAATCTGTGTTTGTTATCTCTCTATTAATATAATGGTATCATTCACTTTCATATATCAGATTTTGTTAAGCATCTGTGTCAGAGTGTTTTAGGCACTGGAGATACAAGGGTTAAAAAAAAAAATCCTTGTCCTCATTGAATTTATATTTTATTCCCAAGTTAGGTAGAGATATTTAATAAGCAAAGAAGTCAAATATATCATATAATCACTAAGGACTATGGAGAAAAAACAGGCAGAGAGAGAAAGAACTCAATTAACTAAAGACACATGGAATCAGAAAGAACACATACTTGTTCTCTGTTTTTCATTTTTGTCACTAATATAAGAAATCTGAGACTCTGTGGAACTGACATGGAGAAAGTCATGCCCTGAATTATATCTTATTAGTCAATGCAGTGTTTAAAGTAGACATGGTGACTTTTTTAGCCACATACTCAAAATATGCAGATGACACCACCCTTATGGCGGAAAGTGAAGAGGAACTAAAAAGCCTCTTGATGAAAGTGGAAGTGGAGAGTGAAAAAGTTGGCTTAAAGCTCAACATTCAGAAAACGAAGATCATGGCATCCAGTCCCATCACTTCATGGGAAATAGATGGGGAAACAGTGGAAACAGTGTCAGACTTTATTTTTCTGGGCTCCAAAATCACTACAGATGGTGACTTCAGCCATGAAATTAAAAGACGCTTACTCCTTGGAAGGAAAGTTATGACCAATCTAGACAGCATATTCAAAAGCAGAGACATTACTTTGCCAACAAAGGTCCATCTAGTCAAGGCTATGATTTTTCCAGTGGTCATGTATGGATGTGAGAGTTGGACTGTCAAGAAAGCTGAGCACCGAAGAATTGATGCTTTTGAACTGTGGTGTTGGAGAAGACTCTTGAGAGTCCCTTGGACTGCAAGGAGATCCAACCAGTCCATTCTGAAGGAGATCAGCCCTGGGATTTCTTTGGAAGGAATGATGCTAAAGCTGAAACTCCAGTACTTTGGCCACCTCATGCGAAGAGTTGACTCATTGGAAAAGACTCTGATGCTGGGAGGGATTGGGGGCAGGAGGAGAAGGGGACAACAGAGGATGAGATGGCTGGATGGCATCACTGACTCGATGGACGTGAGTCTGAGTGAACTCCGGGAGTTGGTGATGGACAGGGAGACCTGGCGTGCTGCGATTCATGGGGTCGCAAAGAGTCGGACATGACTGAGCAACTGATCTCTCTCTCTCAAAATATACATGTTTTTATTTATTTTAAGTGCAGTCTTCTTTTGGGGAACACATGTATACCTGTGGCGGATTCATTTTGATATTTGGCAAAACTAATACAATTATGTAAAGTTTAAAAATAAAATAAAATTTAAAAAAAAGGAAAAAAAAATAAAGTTGAAGTACAGTCCATGGGGTTGCAAAGAGTCTGATATGACTGAGCACAGCATGTAGTTGGTTTACAATGTTTCTTTTTTTTTTATTTTTGCTTTTTAAACTTTTTATATGCAATCTTAGCCATGTTATTGAAGACAAATTTCTTTTGCCCTGATGGCTATCTCTTGGTAGAATCTTAATAAGTTTGAGATTAGAAACACTTTTCTGAGATGCATGTGGTCTTAGTTCTTTGGGGTATTTCTTATTGGATCTTTTAAATTATAGAAAAAAAGCACAGTAATCTTTGAAAATGCCAATATACCTTATTCAGGATTAACTCTGGAACTTCACAAAAGAAGCCTATTTTCCCACTTTTAATTGTGCATGCCATAAAGCTCATATCATTAGTCATTTCTCTGGATTATATCCTTGCAATTCTTAACTGAACTGAGCGTATGAATTTGGTAATTTCCTAGTAGAAAATAAGATCCTAAGGGAATAAGACACCAAGAAAATGTGGGGTTGGAGATAGTTTTGAGTATAGGTATAGGCCTAGGATTCAAGATGTTCCTCAGTATTTCAAAAACATGTGGGAGATACCAGTTTTGGAAGGACAAGCCTTGTATACTTCTTAAGTTTGTCTAGTGATCACTCATTTCTTGCTATGCAGTGAAAGTGTCAGTCATTCAGTTGTGTCTGACTCTTTGTGACCCCATAGACTGTAGCTCACCAGGCTCCTCTGTCCATGGAATTCTCCAGGCAAGAATACTGGAGTGAGTTGCCATTTCCTTCTCCAGGGGATCTTTCTGACCCAGGGATTGAACATGGCTCTCCCACATTGCAGGCAGACTTTTTACTGACTGAACCGCCAGGGAAGCCTTTGCTATGTAGAAGAACCATTAAAACTTCATCCTTAAAAAAAAAAAAAAAAGATTAGAAAAAGCTCATTTCTTCAGTCTCCAGAATGTGAGACTTTAAAAACATAAGCTTTAAAGATTAGCTCCATTATTCGCACTGAAACGTTTATTGAAGACCAACTTTCACTCACTACAGCATTGTATGATATAAACATTTGACTTGAGAGTTAAGAGATACATAAAGTGTGCTTATCTTATCATTCCTTAATATTTTACCATTGTGTTATTTTGAAAAATTGACGAGAACAAATTTGAAACAAAATCATATAAGAAAATAAGAATGCTGGAGCAGGGGGGAGACTTCCCTAGGGGTCCAATGGCCAAGACTCCACGCTCCCAAAGCCTGGGTTCAAACCCTGGTCCAGGAACTAGATCCCAGATGTCTGAACTTAGAGTTCGAATGCCAAAACTAAAAGATGCCACAACTAAGACCTGGCACAGCCAAATAAATATTTTAAAAAGAAAATAGAATGGGGCTTTAGGTAGTTATTTAAGCAAAATGAAGAGCTGTCACAGTCCAGTAAAGTAGTTGTTTTATTTAAAAAAAAAAAAAAAAAGTGCACAAATGAAAGGAATGCCATAGTCAAACATCACTATGGTATCTATGTACTGGGAGATATGGCAGAAGTTGCCAAGTTTAAATCAATTCTTCTCCATTTACTAGTCTATTTATAAAAATAATTCCATTTTAAAAATAATTGTACACATCTAACCCTTCCTCCTTTTCTGTGATTTTAATCCTAGATGACATACAGAAGGAAATCTTACTATTTTTCTTGGTACCATTTTTTCTTGTTTCATTATTTGTTTTGGTAATAACTTGTCTACTTTTGTATAAGTAAATTTACTGAAAATGGTAAGTTGTATAACATTACCATGTTTAGTCTGAGGTAGTAGATTAAAAATATTTTGCATTTAGAACTGATGGACCTACATTTTCTAACAGCCTGTACACTGTGAGAGTACAATGATGCTGTGTAGACTATGATGATATCTTCAGAATGGGACAGTAATTTAAAAAATTAACCCTAAAAATCTACATTTTGGGGTGGACCTACTTTTGATGCTTTTGAACTGTGGTGTTGGAGAAGACTCTTGCTAGTCCCTTGGGCTGCAAGGAGATCCAACCCGTCCATTCTGAAGGACATCAGCCCTGGGTTTTCTTTGGAAGGAAAGATGCTAAAGCTGAAACTCCAGTACTTTGGCCACCTCATGCGAAGAGTTGACTCACTGGAAAAGACTGATGCTGGGAGGGATTGGGGGCAGGAGGAGAAGGGGACGACAGAGGATGAGATGGCTGGATGGCATCACTGACTCGATGGACGTGAGTCTGAGTGAGTCTGAGTCCATACCATTTCTGTCCTTTATTGAGCCCATCTTTGCATGAAATGTTCCCTTGGCATCTCTAATTTTCTTGAAGAGATCTCTAGTCTTTCCCATTCTTTTGTTTTCCTCTATTTCTTTGCATTGATCACTGAGGAAGGCTTTCTTATCTCTTCTTGCTATTCTTTGGAACTCTACATTCAGATGCTTATATCTTTCCTTTTCTCCTTTGCTTTTTGCTTTTCTTCTTTTCACAGCTATTTGTAAGGCCTCCCCAGACAGCCATTTTGCTTTTTTGCATTTCTTTTCCATGGGGATGGTCTTGATCCCTATCTCCTGTACAATGTCACGAACCTCATTCCATAGTTCATCAGGCACTGCAATTAGGTTAGTTGTTTAATTTACATTTGGTATCATGGGCATTAGCACAAGTTGTGCCATTTTAGTCCTGTGGTTTTCTCTTTAACATTCCTCAATCCAAGATGAGAGTGCTACATACAGAAAACTCAAGGGATAGGTCAGAGTCTAATCTGTGATGTATTCATAAAACAATGTGGTTTTGAGAGTGGCACTGAGTCATAGAGATATTCTCAAATCTGGAAGATGAGATTCTAGTTTTTTTTAATTGCATCTGGGATGAAAGTATTCACCACGAATGAGGTTGTGTGGCTTTAAAAGAAGCTGTTGGGAGGATTAGTAAGAAACAAAAAGTTTTAAATACATTCATAGTCTAAATGTGTGCTTCCCATTTCATGAAATGGTGGGAAGCATGCAGTGCTTCAGTTCAGTTCAGTTCAGTTGTTCAGTCATGTCTGACTGTGACCTTATGGATTGCAACATGCCAGGCTTCCCTGTCCATCACTAACTCCCGGAGCTTGCTCAAATTCAGGTCCATTGAGTCGGTGATGGCATCCAACCCTCTCATCGTCTGTTGTCCCCTTCTCCGCCTGCCTTCAACCTTTCCCAGCATCAGGGTCTTTTCTAATGAGTCGGCTCTTTTACATATTTTCTTTCTTTTTTTGGATAAATGTCTATTCAAGTCCTTTGCCTTAATCAGATTATTGACTTGTACTTGATGACACTTTTAAACTGCTGAATCAATCAACTCTGACGCTTGCTCTGTATACTCCCAGTTATGTAATCCACTAAACAACCTGCGGTAGATAGAATATGGTCCTTAAAAGATATGCATGTTCGAATCCCTGAAATCTATGAATATGTTATCTCAGGTACTTTGCAGATGTGATTAGGTTCAGTTCAGTTCAGTCACTCAGTCGTGTCTGACCCTTTGCAACCCCATGAACTGCAACACATCAGGCTTCCCTGTCCATCACCAACTCCCAGAGCTTGCTCAAACTCATGTGCCTTGAGTCAGTGATGCTATCCAACCATCTTATCCTCTGTTGTCCCTTCTCCTCCTGCCTTCAATCTTTCCCAGCATCAGGGTCTTTTCCAATGAGTCAGTTCTTTGCATCAGGTGACCAAAGTATTGGAGCTTTAGCTTCAGCATCCAGTAAATCAGCTTCAGTCCTTCCAATGAATATTCAGGACTGATTTCCTTTAGGATTGACTAGTTTGATCTCCTTGCTGTACACGGGACTCTATAGAGTATTCTCCAGCACCATAGGGTTAACTGCCAGATAGACAGATATGATGCCAGGAGATGAGCACCCCAGGTTAGAAGGTGTCCAATATGCTACTGGGGACGCCCTGTGCATGCTCAGTCATTTCCAACTCTTTGTGACCTTATGGACTGTAGGCTGCCAGGCTCCTCTGTCCATGGGATTTTCCAGGCAAGAATACTGGAGTGGGTTGCCATTTCCTTCTCCAGGGGATCTTTCTAATCCAGGGATCAAACCTGCATCTCCTGTGGCTTCTGCCTTAGCAGGCAGATTCTTTACCACTGAGCCACCTGGGAAGCCCAAGTAGCCAGGGTTAACTACTGAAAACCAAAACCATCAACCTCTACTGGGACACTAAGGACAGAAATTACCTACCCTCCCCCACATAAACATCACTCTCTACATTAACAAGCGTACTATTCCAGGAGATTTTTACCCATGCAAATGGCTTAATTCTTCATTATAATAATTTCCTGAAACATTCATCAACTTTTCAAAGGAAAGTATCAACAGTTTTTGTCCTAAGACTCTGAATATTTCTCCTCAAAACTCTCCCATTACTGTTTTCACCAGTACTGGACAGTTATATAATGATCCTTATCCAGTTGTAAACAAGTGCCCACATTAGAAGACCCATTTTTAACCAAAGTTCCAATTCACAATAAATTCTGACTTTGCCCTCTCCCTGTGAAATAATACCAAAGCTTTGGGGAGGTGGTTTTCTACCTCTCCAGACTAAGTAAGCAAATAAACTCAAGTTATCATTATAATATATGTATCAATACTGCTATGTAACATCGTTTTTTAGCGCATGCTTTTAAATTTAATATGAATATAAATATATCATAAATGTACATATCTGCTGAAAACTTGTTATGATGATGGTATGTACTTACAGGTTTGTGATATTTAACATTAATTTTCACTGTTGCATTCCATTGCATAAATACACAGAAATAGTTTTATCCACTTTTCTGGATGAATGTTTTGTCTGATATTAACAGAGCTATACTAACTTTCTTTTGGTTAGTATTTACCAGATATATATTTTTTCCATTTTTTACTTAAAGTAATATGTTCTTATATTTTAGATATTTGTCTTATAAGTACAATATTAGTTGGGTTTCACATTTTTATTGAATTTAAAATCTGTATGTTTTAAGTGGTATGTTCAGCCCATTTATATTTATTGGAATTACCAATATATTTGGACTTATTATAATTTTATTTTGTTATTTCACTTGGTTTTTGTTTGCTGTTTTTTCCTTTCCTATATTTCACTCAGTTGCTTAAAATTTTAATTTATTTTTATTCCCTCTACTGATTTGGAAATTAGGTATTCTACTTCTATTCTTTTAGTGATTAACCTTAAAATATTAACAAATCTTATAATCCTTAATGTAAAGAATAAAGTTCATCAGCAGGTCTAGTCTCCTCTCTCATAATACAAGGACTGAATGGTAGAATCCCTTACATGCAATTTCTTTCTCTCATCCTCTATATTACTCTTGTTGAGCGTTTTATTTTCCTTTTGTTTTATTTTTAATTTAATTTTTATTAAAATGATGCATGAACTAATCTTAAAATTCTTAAAACATCATGCTGACTGAAAAAGTCTTAGACAAAGAAAAATTATTTTGTGATGACATTTATATTAAATTCTAGAACTCACTGTCCAACATGGTAGTTAATAGCTACAAATGGCTGTTGAGCACTTAATATAAGATTAGTCCAAATTGTGATGTACTATAAGTGTAAATTGCACACTAGATTTCAAAGATATAACATGAAAAAATGTAATATATCTCACCCATAATTTTTATACTGATTAGGGTGTAGATTGACTAGAATGTCAGGAAGAAATTTCCTGTGGTGATAACTATATTTTATAACTTGATGGAAGTTAGCATTACACAGGTTACTAATTTGTCAAAATTAAAAATATTAAACTGTAATTATTCATATGCATGCTGAAGTATTTAGGGTGAACTATATTGATATTTTCTATTTATTTTGAAATGTATCAAAAATTAAGATGGTTTGATGGGTGAATAAAGGGCTGAATAAATACATAGTTGTATGATAAAGCAACTATTGTAAACTGTTAATTGTAAAATCTAGGGGGTGGATATACATACAATTGTACACTAAATAATGCTTTCATTTTTTGTATGTTTGCAAATGTCCATTATAAAATGATGAATGAAATCATCCATATAGATAATTTTAAAAGTTAAATACATGAAACAATGGTTTTAAAGGCACTGGCCATCAGGCAACGAAGGACACTAATTTGTTGATGTGAGAAATAAATAAGATGACCCCTATGATTGCTCTAGCTATTTTCCAGGTCATGACATAAGGAGGATTTACTGAGGTAAAGACTAGTGAATTCTGTCAATGTTATGGAGACAAGAGTCTGGGGAGATCAATGCAGCTAGAGTTTATGAGAAAGAAACAGAATACTAGAGAACTGCAGAGATCTCCCTCAAGTATTCAGCAGAATAACTATTGTGCACCTATGTGAAAAATATACCTGAGGCCAGAGGAAGAACAAGAAAGGACTAGATTAGAATAAATGACACCCGACACAGAGGGCCAGAAATAGTGCCTATTCCCACCAGTCAGACTGGGAAAACTCACAATTCACAGGATGTTGGAGGGTACCCAGGAAGGTCTGGCCTCAGTTATGGGAAAAATTAGCCATAGACTGAGCTCTTTGTTGAACTTATGTAAACCATAAAAATAAGACCTGCAAGGATTAAACTATTTCCAGGTAACTTAACTGCACCTAAGAACAAAGCAAACAGAGATTTGTAGGAATACAAGTATATCCAGCACCTGACAAGTTAAAATATATAATGTCTGGCATCTGATCAAAGGTATATAAAGAAAGAGAGGTACACAAACTTGTAATGAAGAGGAAAAACATCAATCAAAATTGACCCAAAACTGACAGAGATATTAGAATTAGCAGATAAGGACATTAAAATAGTTATTTTAACTGTATTCCACATGTCAATAAGCTAAGTAGACATATGAAGAAGACCCAAATTGAACTTCTAGAGATAAAAACTACAGTTTCTGAGAAGAAAAATTCACTGAGTGGAATTAAGGCAGTCTAGTCACTACAGAAGATAAGTGAACTTGAATGTGTAGCAATAGGAAAACTATACAAAATGAAGCATATGGAGAAAAAAGAATGATAAAAAATGAAAGAGCACTACTGAACTATATAACAACTACGAATGACTTCATATATGAGCAATTGGAATACTGGGGAGTGTTGGGGACAGGAAAAACATTTTAAGAAGTTGGAAGAAGTTTTCCAACATTAGTGAAAAATATAAATTCACAGGTCCAAAAAGCTCAATGAACCCCAAATATAAATATGAAGAAAATTTTAGTGAGACACATCATAATGAAATTGCTCAAAACCAATGATAAGGAGAAAATCTTAAAAGGAAACAGATCTGCTATACATAGCAGAATGAAAATAACGACACCATTGCCAGAAACAATGCTATGGAAAAGAGCTGAGACCTTTAAAGTGTGTGTGTGCATGTGTGTTAGTCGTTCAGTCGTGTCTGGATCTTTGCAGCCATAAGGCCTGTAGCCTGCTAGGCTCCTCTGTCCATGGAATTCTCCAGGCAAGAGTACTGCAGTGGTTACCATTCCCTTCTCCAGGGGATCTTCCCAACCCAGGATCGAACCCAGGTCTCCTGAATTGTAGGTGGATCCTTTACCATCTGAGCCACTAAGGAAGCCCCTTTAAAGTACTGAGAGGGGGGAAAAAAAACCCTTTCAAACCAAACAGAATTCTATATATGGCAATATATATTTCCAAAAAATCAAGTCATTTTCAAACATATAAACATTTAAAGAAGTCATCACTAGCAGACTTGCACTACTATTTCTGGGGAATCCCATGGACAGAGGAGCCCAGTGTGCTACACTCCATAGGGTTGCAAAGAATTGGACATGACTGAAATGACTTACACACATGCACATTGGATTTTCTACATAGACAATCATGTTGCCTGAAAATATAGTTTTATTTCTTCCTTTCCAATTTGGATGCCTTTTATGTTTTTATTTTATCTTGTCTGATTGCACCAATTAGAATGTTGCCTAGAAGTGGCAGGGTAGACATTTCTGCCTTGTTCCTGATCTTAGGAGTGAATCATTCAGTCTTTTACCATTAAATACTAGGTTAGCAGTAGATATTTTGTAGATAACCTTTATCAGTTTAAGAAAGTTCCCTTCTATTCCTAGTTTGTTGAATGCTTTTATCATAAAAAACTATTGGGTTTTATCAAACCCTTTTTCTGTGTTTATTGAAATGACTGTATTTTTTCACCTTTTTAGTTTGTTAATATGAAACAGGGACTGGTTTTGAACGTTAATCTAACCTTACATTCCTGGGATCAAAACCCACTTAGTCATGATGTGTTTTATTTCTCTATATTGCTAGGTTCAATTTACTAAAGTTTTGTTATGAATTTTTGCATGTATTTTCATGAGTGTTAGCCTATAGTTTTCTTCTCTTGTAATATTTTTGTGTGATTTTGCTATTAGGGCAATGATGGCCTGGTAGCATGAATTGGGAAGCATTCTCTTAAATTTTTGGAAAGATTTTATATAAAGTTGTTATCATTTATTTTTTTAAAGGTGTGGTACATGTGTGCATGAGTGCTCAGTCGTGTCCAACTCTTTGCTACCCCATGGACTGTAGCCTGCCAGGCTCCTCTGTCCATGGGATTCTCCAGGCAAGAATACTGGAGTGGGTTGTCATTTCTTCCTCCAGAGTTTAAAGGTGTGGTAGAATTCAACAGTGAAGCCATATTTGCCTGGGAGTTTCTTTGTAGGAAGGTTTTAAATTATACTTTCAATTTCATATATGTCTCACTCTTCAGTTTATCTGTTTCTCCTTGAGTGAACTTCAGTAATTTGTGTCTTTCAAGGATTTGTCCATTTCACCTAATTCATCAAATTTGTGGGAATAGTTGCTCAAGTTATTCCTTCATTATTCATTTATATCTGTATAATCTGTCATAATGTCACTTCTCTTGTTTTAGATATTTTTAATTTTGATCTTATCTCTTTTTTATTCATTAATCTGGCTAGTGATTTACTAATTTTTTTGATCCTTTCACAGAACCATATTTTTAGGTTTATTTCATTGATTTTTCTGTTATTATTCTGTTTTTTAATGTCATGGATTTCTGCTTTGACCTTTATTATTTCCTTTCTTCTGCTTACTTTAGGTTTAATTTCTTCATCTTTCTTTTTTAAGTTTCTTAAGGTGGAATAATGTATTATTACTCTGAGATCACTTTTCTTTTCTATATAGCCATCTTGTGTTACAAATTTACCCATAAGTACAGCTTTAGTAGCATCCTACCATTTTTAATGTGTTGTGCTTAAATTTTCATTTAGTTAAAATTACTTCTAATTTTCCTTTTGATCTCTTGCTTGATACATACATATCTAAAAGTGTTGTTTCATTTGCAAATATTGTGGAAAATTCAAAAGTTCATTTTGTTATTGATTCCTAAAATTTCATTGTGGTCAAAAGACAAACTTTTCTTGAATTGAATCTTAAATTTATTGAGACTTGTTTTATGTCCCAGACTATGGTCTATCTTGGTAAATACGCCCTAAGCGTATTTGAGAAATTACTTGAGAAAAAACTACACTCTGATGTTGTTGGGTGCATGCATGTATGCTAAGTCACTTCAGACATGTCCAACTCTGCAACTCCTTGGACTGTAACCCACCAGGTTCCTCTGTCCATGGGATTCTCCAGGTGAGAATATTGGAGTGGGTTACCATTTCCTTCTCCAGAGGATCTTCCGAACCTAGGGATCAAACTCATGTCTCTTATATCTCCTGCATTGGCAGGCAGGTTCTGAACCACTAGCGCCACCTGGGAAGCCCCATTGTTTGGTGATGTGTTCTGTAAATGTCAATGAGGTCAAGTTGGTGGTAGTATTTGAGTCTACTAAATATATGCTAATTTTCTACCCATTTATTTTATTCATTTTTTAGAGAGGGATATAGAGGTTCCTAGATTATAGCTGTGGGTTTGTCTGTTTTTCCTTGCAGTTCTATCAACTTTTGCCTCATAAACTTTGAAGTCCTGTTATTTGATGCATAAACAATTTGGGATTGTTATGTCTTCTTGTTTAATTGATCTCATTATCATTATTAAATAAATTACTTTATCTCTGGTAATATTTTTCTCTGAAATCAACTTTGTCTGATAGTCATTTAACCACTCCAGCTTTCTTTTGATTAGTGTTAGCATGCTATATCTTTTTCTATTCTATTATTTTAAACCTATTTGTGCCTTTAAAGGGTATTCCTCTATTGTATGGCACATGGAACTCTGCTCAATGTTATGTGCCAGTCTGGATGGGAGGGGGTTTTGGGGGAGAATGGATACATGTATATGTATGACTGAGTCCTTCTGATGTTCACCTAAAACTATCACAACATTGTTAATCAGCTATAAAGTGAAAGTCGCTCAGTCGTGTCCAGCTCTTTGAGACCCCATGGACTATACAGTCCATGGAATTCTCCAGGCCAGAATACTGGACTGGGTAGCCTTTCCCTTCTCCAGGGGATCTTCCCAACCCAGGGATCAAACCCAAGTCTCTCAAATTGCAGGCAGATTCTTTACCAGCTGAGCCACCAGGGAAGCCCCAAATACAAAAAAAAAAAAAAAAAAAATAAAAATAATAATAATAAAAATTAAAGTTTGGGGGAAAAAGTGTGCTTCCTATAGGCAGAATATAGTTGTGTCTTCATTTTTATCCCATATGACAATCATTGCCTTTTAATTTGCATGTTTTAACCATTTGCTTTAGGTTTGAGTATATCATAAAATTATTTGTTTCTACTTGTTGCATCTTTTTTGTTCACTCTTCTCTCTTTCTGCCTTCTTTTGGATTAATTAATTATTTTTTATGATCCCATTTTATCTCATTTGTTGACTTGTTAGCTATAACATTTTGTTTTATTTTAGTGATTGCTTTAAGGTTTTTTTTGTATGCACATTTAACTTGTTACAGTATAGTTTTAAGTGATATTACTCCACTTCACATACAGTAAAAGAAACTTACAATTACATATTTTCATTTATCCCCTCACAACCTTCATGCTATTGTTGTCATATTTTTTTAGTTTTGTATATGGTCTAAATCACACAATACATTGTTTTTTTGTTGTTGTTGTTGTTTAAACAATTTTTTAAAGAAACTGAAATAAAAAGTCTTGTATGGTTACCAATTCCAGTGTTCTTCTTGCTTTTTGTTTAAATCAATACTTCCATCTGGTATCTGCCTGAAGAATATCCTTTAGTAAAATAGGGATAATTTTAGGATAAAACTAATGCTTCCTTCTAGTATAAACTCCTTGTAGCATTTTATAATCTTTTTCATTTGCTAGTAGGAATTTGGGCTTCTCACATGGCTCAGTGATAAAGAACCCACCTGCTAATGCAAGAGATGTAAGAGACACAGGTTCAATCCTTTAGTTGGGAAGATCCCCTGGAGAAGGGCATGGCAACCCACTCCATTTAGGTTTGAATGTCTCCACTTATTTTTAATCAGAATTTTTCATTTTGTTTGATCATTTATTAAACTGTATATGTGCTACTACTATCAGAGTGGGTTGGCAGGAATACCGGAATGGGGCCATTTCCTTATCCAGGGGATCTTCCCAATCCAGGGATCAAACCTGAGTCTCTTATGTCTCCTGCACTGGTAGGCAGGTTCTTTACCACTAGCGCTACCTGGGAAGCCCATAGAAATAGTAGTGATGTCACAAACTCAGTATTGTGACACAATTTTGAGGTAGAAAACATGAATATGTACATAATAAAGAAAAAGTCTTGTCTCCATTCAAATACATATGATAATTAAAAAAACATATGAAATGTTTTAAAAGCAAATTTTAAATATGCTTATGACTATTTCTTTAAAACTTAATGGACGTAAACTGTTTCTCATGATAGTTATGCTCATTCATATTGGATTTATGTATATAATCAATCAAAAACAAAGTAGTTACCCAATAATGACTAATATAATAATGATGAGATTCTGAAACAGGCAACTGAATATGCATCACTTGCTTTTCACATGTGAATTCCATTATTAACAGAGCATTACTGTTCCCTTGTATTTCTATATAACACTGTAGCTAATAGGAGTATCATGATAGAATAAGGAGAGAAAAGGTCTTTATGTTGCATTTGCAAGTTTATAAGAAGCAAAAAAAAAAATTTAGATTTAAATCACAGCAGAAGCTCTTCCTTACCTGGGCACTTAACAAATAGTTTAGAATGAGAATGCAACTAACAGATTTGTACCTAATCTGCAATTCAGCTGTAAATTCTCTTGTGGGCATTGGTCTCCTTTTCTTCAGGAGCAAAATGTATAAAGCATTTTTTTCAACTTTAGATTCAAATCAATGTAAATAGCTGAATTCTTTCAGACTTAAAGCATCTAGCTTTTGCCTAGAATGACTAATGCCTGAGCATTTGCCTAGAATGACTACATCTATAAACAAGTCAATTTATCTCTTGAAGAAAAATGTAGATTTTCCAAGTGTTCTGCATTTCTTTTACTTACGTATCAAGAGGGTAGGGGAAGGAACAGAACAGAAACCTCTAAATTAGAAACTGCCTGCTGGCCTACCATCAGAACCCCTTTTTCCCCCAATTTAGTTAGCAGAATAAATAAGAAATATTCACTTAAGTCTGTGCTGGGTATACAATCCTCTAATAAGCATAGTGGAAGGAAAACTTGATAATGTTCCATCCTTATCCTCAAGTAACATATATATGTTATCTGGATAAGTAGACATGATTTAATGAAGGAGCACAGGGCATCCATAAAGGCTTTCTTCATCTTATTAATGGCATCACCATTTGCTCAGGAGAGACTTTGATGATACTACATTCTTGATTGCTTGTCCACTTCTACATCCAACTCATCAATGAATCCTGTTCACTCTGTCTTCCAAACATGTCCAGAATCCACTACTTCTTACCACCTCCATAGCTACTATCCTGGTTCAGACCACTGTCATCTGTAGGGGAGGAAAAAATTGTCCTCTGTCCTCTTAGAGTGTCCAGCTGGGCCTAAGAATTAAACTGACATAAAACAGATTAACAGAAGAAAAGTATACAAGTTTTAACTTTTTTTTTACATGTACTTGGGAGTCTTCATGAGAAAAATGAAGACCCAAAGAAGCAATTAGAGTCGAACACTTATTTACTGAACTAGAGGAACTTTTCAGGTGGCGCTAGCTATAAAGAACCTGCCTGCCAATGTAGGAGATGTAAGTGACATGGGTTTGATCCCTGGATTGGGAAGATCCCTTGGAGGAGGGGATGGCAACCCACTCCAGTATTCTTGCCTAGAGAATCCCATGGAGAGAGGAGCCTTGCAGGTTACAGTCCATAGTGCTGCAAAGAGTCGGACATGACTGAAGCGACTTAGCACGCACATTCTGAATTGGACAAAGGGTAGTAAATTGTGAAAATGTGACAAGGCAAAGGGGCTTGGGCCATGGTATTTAACTGGGTGGAGAAGTGACTAGGAAGATAAATATTAGTTTAACAAGGTTTGTTTATACAGATTTCTCTTAGCCTCAACTTCCAATCCTTGGAGATAGAATGTCTCTTCCTTTCTGGCATAGGGAGGACACTGTCAGGGAGGAAGAAAATTTCCTCTCTCCTTCTAGGGTTTTTCTGCCTGCTCTAAGAATTAAATTAACATGAACAGATTGGGACTTCCCTGGGGTTCCAGTGGTTAGGACTCTCTACTTCCACTGCAGGGGGCCCTGGTCTCGGAACACAGATACCATACCACATGAACTATGGCACACTCTCTCTCCAATAAAACAAAGAAAAACATGAAACAGATTAACATGATAAAATCAACAAAATTTATAACATGTATACATGGGAAAGACCTAGATTTTGGACACAGTGTGAATGCTGTTCACTAGGCCCTAATAAATTCTACCCACCACACCTAGCCCATACTCTTTGTAGATATCTCTGGTGACAACTCTATTCCAGGTCCTTTAAATTCTTTTAGGCAGTTAGGGAGGTAGTAACAAGAAAAACTTTCTGAGTCTTATATTTCTTAAAGATAATCAGCTAAGTTAATCCTCATACCAAAGAGACATATTTTGGGGTGGCAAAATTTGTTCCTCTACACCAGTGCTTCCCTGGTAGCTCACCTGGCAAAGAATCCACCTGCAATGCAGGAGACCCCTGTTTGATTCCTGGGTCGGGAAGATCCCCTGGAGAAGGGATAGGCTGCCACTCCAGTATTCTTGGACTTCTCTGGTGGCTCAGATGGTAAAGAATTCATCTGCAATGTGGGAGACCTGGTTGATCCTTGGGTTGGGAAGATCCCCTGGAGGAGGGCCTGGCAACCCATTCCAGTATTCTTGCCTGTAGAATCCTCATGGACAGACGAGCCAGTCAGGCTACAGTCCATGGGGTCACAATGAGTCGGACATGACTGAGTGACTAAGCACAGCACACATCATTGCTTACATGGAAATTTCATCTCTTTTTAAAAGAAAGGAAAAAAGTCAGTCAGAGTGTCCTTCTAACATCTGTTGTTTTTCAAGTGCCTTTAACTCAAAGTAGGTGATATGCTAGAGTGGTATATTTTTTGAGGCATGCTCTGAACTCCTTCACTTCTCTCACTTAAACTATGGCAATAGCCTCCTTGGTGGCCTCTCTGCTTCTACTCTTGTCTGTCTAATCCTTTTTACAGCCAAAGCAACCTTTTAAAACTATAAATCAGCTCACCTCACTCCCTTGTTGAGAATTTTCTAAAGGGTTCCTATCACAATGGAGTCAAATCAAATTCATCACCATGGATTTCAAGGCTCTACCAGACCTATTCCCCACCAGTCTGTCTAACTTCATCTCCTAACACTTTATGCTCCTTACCTCCACACCAACCACACTACCCTTTCTGGAGTTTTTCAAACGCCATGCTTAAGAGACTGAATATGCAAACAGATCATGGCCAGACAAAATATAAAAACAGAACTCTGACCCACAATTGGTAGAAAGCACTCAAGAAACAAACTTACTTTCTACAAGTCTGACTTGTAGGAAGTCAGACTACTATCTCTAGTAACCAATCCAGAAAACCAAACAATTCTCCATGTTATCATCAGCCCAAAACATCCAGGACTTGATTAATAATTGACAGCTCCCCTAATTTTTGTCCCAGCTTCCAACTTAGGAGCAACCAAACAAAGCCAAATATGCATCAATCACATAGGATTCCCTGCTTCTAGTTAGCCTGCCCACAGTTTCTCCATGCCAACAGCCTCCAGTCAAGGCATACCTGAAGCTATCCTTTTTTTTTCATGATAAAGTGTCCCTCCTCACCTTCCTAAGGAAATGAAGACCCCAAAGAAACAGTTAAACCTGAGTATTTTTATGCTAGGTTTGAGGAAGAATGGAAAGTCCCAGAAAATGTAGTAGAACAAAAGGGTATTAGCTAAAAATACGTGTCTGTTTAGCTCCTCAGTCATGTCCAATTCTTTGCAACTCCGTGGACTGTTGCCCACCAGACTCCTCTGTCCATGGGATTTTTTTCAGGCAAGGATACTGGAGTGGGTTGCCATTTCCTCCTCCAGGGGATCGTTCTAACCCATGGATTGAAGCCATGTCTCCTGCATTTCCTGCATTGGCAGATGGAGTCTTTACCACTAAGCCACCCGGGGTGCCCCTATGAGCTAAAGATAGTAAACAGAAGACTTAGGAAGACTTCGGAGAAGGCAATGGCACCCCACTCCAGTACTCTTGCCTGGAAAATCCCGTGGATGGAGGAGCCTGGAAGGCTGCAGTCCATGGGGTCGCTGAGGGTCGGACACGACTGAGCGACTTCACTTTCACTTTTCACTTTTCACTTTCATGCATTGGAGAAGGAAATGGCAACCCACTCCAGTGTTCTTGCCTGGAGAATCCAAGGGATGGGGAAGCCTGGTGGGCTGCCGTCTATGGGGTCACACAGAGTCGGACACGACTGAAGTGACTTAGCACTAGGAAGGCTTGTTCAGTGAAGTTGAACTGATAAGGATACTCCTTTCCTTTAGGCATAAGGTGGGTGTGAGGATCTTATGATCTGCTTCAGGGAAAGCTCAGAGAGTCCTTCCTGTACCTACCATTTCTTAAATTCCTTCAGCTCAAAATTTTCAATATGCCAGGGCACCATATTCTGGTGGTAATGTGTTCTGAAACCAGTCATTAGAAATCGTTAAGAATTTCTCCCACTACTTTATATTCAGACTAATCTCAAATGACCACTCTGTTCTCATATTTTCCCAGATAAGACCCATCTTCATCCTTCTTTATGACTCCCATATGCCTCACATAACTCCCTTGTTTACCTGCCTCTATAAAATCTCAAACTCCCTTCCTTTTCTTTGAGATATTCATCATTAACGAGCACTTGCCCTATTGGAATAGTCTGAATAAAATAATTTCTTTAATTGTCTGGTGTATTTTGTCTTTCATTGCTTACATCTGGAACTCTGGAACTCCTTTCTTATCTGTACCCTACCTACCCACCCACCACACACATGCATACTCTAATAAGAAACAATTCTGTTCTATAAGCCAAATAGGTCAGCTAAGCCTTCCATCAGAACATTTGCTTTTGAGTGAAACTTCCATGCAAGGTGCCTATTAAAGTCCTGAAAAAGTTGGAACACTGATTTTTCCCAAGCTTATCATAACAGATTATAAGACTTTTTTGCCCTTGGAGCTTCCCTGGTGGCTCAGGTGGTAAAGAATCTGCCTGCAATGCAGAAGACCCAGGTTCAATCCCTGGGTTAGAAAGATCCCCTGGAGAAGGAAATGGCAACCCACTCCAGTATTCTTGTCTGGAGAGTCCCATGGACAGAGGAGCCTGGCAGGCTACAGTCCATGGGGTCACAAAGAGTCAGACACAACTGAGCGACTTTCACTCACTAATAAATGTATGTACAGGGTAATTCAGTTTAAGATCTCTATTCATTGTAAAATGCCATGCAGTAGCAAAGTTGTGCATTTGAAGACCTATAGTCTTCAACTTATAGATATTCAAACCTAACACATATGAAGGCCCAAATTGGTTTAAGTCAGATTACACCAAAGATATGATAATAAATGGAATTAAATTGTTCAAAATTCACTATTAATTTAATGTACAAACATCTTTTAATTCCTTTCTTATTTTCATTTTATTGTCCTTTTTCTATGAGGCCATCTACAAAATAGCTTTCTGCCCATGTTAACATGAGTTTACTTTTCCACTACCTTTATCAGCACAATTTTACTATTCTAGGAAATTCTTTCCCAGAAAGATAAAAGTTGCAAATAAACTTATTTTAAATTCCAGGAACTTCCTGAAAGAACAATGGAGAGAGTCCTGAAGATCCATTGGTGGACTGCTGGGTCCACACATCTTAAACTATTGTATCATAATCTTTACCCAATCATATCCAAGCCCCTGGAGACATGGTCCACTGGAAATGGAATGGCAAACCACTTCAGTATTCTTTCCTTGAGGACCCCACGAACAGTATGAAAAGGCAAAAAGACAGGATACTGAAAGATGAACTCCGCAGGTTGGTAGGTGCCCAATATGCTACTGGAGAAGAGTGGAGAAATAACCGCAGAAAGAACGAAGAGGCTGAGCTAAAGTGAAAACAACCCCCAGTTGTGGATGTGTCTGGTGATTGAAGTAAAGTCTGATGCTATAAAGAACAATATTGCATAGGAACCTGGAATGTTAGGTCCATTAAACAAGGTAAATTGGAAGTGGTCAAACAGGAGATGGCAAAAGTGAACATCGACATTTTAGCAATCAGTGAACTAAAATGAATTGGAATGGGCGAATTTAGCTCAGATGACCATTTTATCTACTACTGTGGGCAAGAATTCCTTAGAAGAAATGGAATAGCCATCATAGTCAACAAAAGAGTCCGAAATGCAGTACCTGGGTGCAATCTCAAAAATGATAGAATGATCTCTGTTCATTTCCAAGGCAAATCAATCACTATAACAGTAACTGAAGTCTATGCCCCAACCAGTAATTCCGAAGAAGCTGAAGTTGAATGGTTCTATGAAGACATACAAGACCTTCTAGAACTAGCACCAGAAAAAGATGTCCTTTTAATTATAGGGGACTGGAATGCAAAAGTAAGAAGTCAAGAGATACCTGGAGTAACAGGCACGTTTGGCCTTGGAGTACAAAATGAACCAGGGCAAAGGCTAACAGAGTTTAGCCAAGAGGGTTCACTGGTCATAGCAAACACCCTCTTCCAACAACACAAGAAATGATACTACACATGGACATCATCAGATGGTCAATACTGAAATCAGATTGATTATATTCTTTGCAGCCAAAGATGGAGAACCTCTATGCAGTCAGCAAAAAAAAAAAAGACTAAGAGCTGACTGTGGCTCAGATCATGAACTCCTTATTGTAAAATTCACACTTAAATTGAAGAAAGTAGGGAAAGCCACTAGACCATTCAGGTATGACCTAAATCAAATCCATTGCGATTATACAGTGGAAGTGACAAATAGATTCAAGGGATTAGATCTGATAGACAGACTACCTAAGGAACTATGGACAGAGGTTCATAACATCGTACAGGAGGCAGTGATCAAAATCATCCCCAAGGAGAAGAAATGCAAAAAGGCAAAATGGTTGTCTGAGGAGGGTTTACAAATAGCTGAGAAAAGAAGAGAAGCAAAAAGTAAAGGATAAAATGAATGATATATCCATCTGAATGCAGAGTTCCAAAGAATAGCAAGGAGAGGTAAAAAAGCATTCCTCAGTGATCAGTGCAAAGAAATAGAGGAAAACAATAGAATGGGAAAGACTAGAGAGTTCTTCAAGAAAATTAGAGATACCATGGGAACATTTCATGCAAAGTTGGGCACAATAAAGAACAGAACTGGCATGGAACTAACAGAAGCAGAAGAGATTAAGAAGAAGTGGCAAGAAAACACAGAAGAACTATACAAAAAAGATCTTAATGACCCAGATAACCATGATGGTGTGATCACTCACCTAGAGCCAGACATACAGGAGTGCGAAGTCAAGTGGGCCTTAGGAAGCATTACTACGAACAAAGCTAGTGGAGGTGATGGAATTCCAGCTGAGCTATTTCAAATCCTAAAAGACGATGCTGTGAAAGTGCTGCACTCAATATCCCAGCAAATTTGGAAAACTCATCAGTGTCCACAGGACGAGAAAAGGTCAGTCTTCATTTCAATCCCCAAAAAAGGCAATGCCAAAGAATGTTCAAACTACTGCACAATGGAACTCATCTCACAGGCTAGCAAAGTAATGCTCAAAATTCTCCATGCCAGGCTTTAAAAATATGTATACCAAGAACCTCCAGATGTTCAAGCTGGATTTAGAAAAGGCAAAGGAGTCAGAGATCAAATTGGCAGCATCCACTGGATCATAGAAAAGCAAGAGAATTCCAGTAAAACATCTGCTTCTGCTTCATTGACTATGCTGAAGCCTTTGACTATGGATCACAACAAACTGTGGAAAATTCTGAAAGAGATGGGAATACCAGACCACCTGACCTGCCTTTTGAGAAACCTGTATGCAGGTCAGGAAGCAACAGTCAGAACTGAACATGGAACAACAGACTGGTTCCAAATAGGAAAAGGAGTACATTAAGGCTGAATAGCTGTATATTGTCACCCTGCTTATTTAACTTATATGCAGAGCACATCATGAGAAACGTTGGGCTGGAAAAAGCACAGCTGGAATCAAGATTGCCGGGAGAAATATCAATAACCTCAGATATGCAGATGACACCACCCTTATGGCAGAAAGTGAAGAGGAACTAAAAAGCCTCTTGAAGAAAGTGAAAGTGGAGAGTGAAAAAGTTGGCTTACATTCAGCTCAACATTCAAACGAAGATCATGGCATCTGGTCCCATCACTTCATGGGAAATAGATGAGGAAACAGTGTCAGACTTTATTGTTGGGGGCTCCAAAATCACTGCAGATGGTGATTGCAGCCATGAAATTAAAAGATGCTTACTCCTTGGAAGAAAAGTTATGACCAACCTAGATAGCATATTCAAAAGCAGAGACATTCCTTTGCCACCAAAGGTCCATCTAGTCAAGGATATGGTTTTTCCCGTGGTCATGTATGGTTGTGAGAGTTGGACTGTGAAGAAAGCTGAGCACTGAAGAATTGATGCTTTTGAACTGTGGTGTTGGAGAAGACTCTTGAGAGTGCCTTGGACGGCAAGGAGATCCAACCAGTCCATTCTGAAGGAGATCAGCCCTGGGATTTCTTTGGAAGCAATGATGCTAAAGCTGAAACTCCAGGACTTTGGCCACCTCATGCGAAGAGTTGAATCATTAGAAAAGACTCTGATGCTGGGAGGGATTGGGGGCAGGAGGAGAAGGGGATGACAGAGGATGATATGGCTGGATGGCATCACTGACTCTATGGTCATGAGTTTGAGTGAACTCCGGGAGTTGGTGATGGACAGGGAGGCCTGGCGTGCTGCGATTCATGGGGTCGCAAAGAGTCGAACACGACTGAGCGACTAAATCGAACTGAACTGATAATCTGTATTAGGTAACTAGAAATTCTCAAAACCAAAGGCTGGACACTGGACCTGATTTAGTTCTGAGTGTTGGGATTGCTAATGGTGGGCTTCCGGGTGGCTCAGTGGTAAAGAATCTGCCTGCAATGCAGGAGACATGGGTTTCATCTAGGTCAAGAAGATCCCCTAGAGAAGGAAATGGCAACCCATTCCAGTTCTTGCCTGGGAAATCCCAGGAACAGAGGAGCCTGGTGGGCTACAGTTCATGGGGTCGCAAAGAGTTGGACATGACTTAGTGATTAACAACAACAACTCCTAATGGTAAAGGAAACAGCCTTCTCTGGACTTTTTTTTTTTTTTTTTGCCCTACTCATATAAGACTGAGGTGTGTATCCAAAATATTTTAGCCAACCACATATTCTGAACACCTTTAATGTCAACAGTGAAAACTCATTTCTAAAGTTCATTATGCTAATTAACAGTCCACAAATTCCACCAATAAAAACCAGTTTCCAATGTTCACAATGTGATTAAAGTACATGATATTGCTATAGATAATGTAGCTATAAATAAAGAAAACCCCTGTAGTAGCCACTTTATGGATAGATGCCTCCTAATTAAAATAATGGTTGGCTCTCTGGAATGTGAACTCCTAAGTATGAAACCAAGCAGGATCCTGTGGAGCCCTCTAGGGTACAAGAGCCTTTCCATAGCCTCCATTTTTGTTTGTTGGAAAAATGCTTTCAGCATTCTAGACCTTCACTGAGTTCCAAAGGGCAGATTCAGTTACTAACAGGAGTGAGGAAATGCAGAATAAAGGAAAGAGAGCCAATAAACAATAGTGCAGCAATGGATCAGGGTCCTTGTTCCTTGTCAAGGAATAGATTAATGCATAACAATCTGGTACATATCTCTGAGTCCTTCTACAGGAACTAAGGGCCCTCAGCCAAGTGGAAGATGGTAACTTCAGGCTTATAAAAACTCTTCCCCAAAAACCATCAGGGAGCTGGAGGTCTTTTGAGCACAGGTGCCCATTCTCCTTGCACAGCCCTTGCAATAAACCTTTTTCTGCTCCAAACTCTGACATTTCAGTTTGTTTGGCCTCATTGTGTATTGGTCACATAAACTTGGGTGACAAGTAGAATACTACTCAAACCTGGGTTGTAACTTCAAGTAATGCAGAAGCACAGTATCATATTTTCTATGCTAAAGTGTTTTAAATGATAAATAACCTAACACTTCTGCTCTTATTTCTGGCTGTAATTACCCAGTTGGCTCAGTGGTAAAGAATCTGTCTGCCAATGCAGGAGATTCAGTAGATGCGAGTTCCATCCCTGGGTCAGGAAGATCCCATGGAGGAGGAAATGGAAACCCACTCCAGTATTCCTGCCTGGAAATTCCATGGACAGAGAAGTCTGGTGAGCTACAGTCCATGGGGTCACAAAGAGTTGAACACGACTGAGAACTCATTAAATTATCCTTTTAGTCTTCCCAGATCATGTCAGAAAATATTTTCATAAAGTCTTTCTATAAAGCCCCAATGAGCTTCCATAGAACTTAGAACTACTCTTAGATATCCACCTTATACTCTTACAGTATTTTTCCTCACACTGATTCTCAGAGGCAATAAAGTATAGCATGAGCTCTGGAGTCAAGCATCACTATGGAGGTGATGGAATTCCAGTTGAGCTATTTCAAATCCTCAAAGATGATGCTGTGAAAGTGCTGCACTCAATATGTCAGCAAATTTGGAAAACTCATCAGTGGCCACAGGACGGGAAAAGGTCAGTTTTCATTCCAATCCCAAAGAAAGGCAATGCTAATAAATGCTCACACTACTGTACAGTTGCACTCATCTCACACACTAGTAAAGAAATGCTCAAAATTCTCCAAGCCAGGCTTCAGCAATACATAAAACATAAGCTTTCAGATGTTCAAGCTGGTTTTAGAAAAGGCAGAGGAACCAGAGATCAAATTGCCAACATGTGCTGGATCACCGAAAAAGCAAGAGAGTTCCAGAAAAACATCTATTTCTGCTTTATTGACTATACCAAAGCCTTTGACCGTGTGGATCACAATAAACTGTGGAAAATTCTGGAAGAGATGGGAATTCCAGACCACTTGACTTGCCTCTTGAGAAACCTGTATGCAGGTCAGGAAGCAAGTTAGAACTGGACATGGAACAACAGACTGGTTCTAAATCGGGAAAGGAGTACGTCAAGGCTGTATATTGTCACCCAGCTTATTAAACTTATATGCAGGGTACATCATGAGAAACGCTGGGCTGGAAGAAGCACAAGCTGGAATCAAGATTGCTGGGAGAAATATCAACAACCCCAGATATGCAGATGATACCACCCTTATGGCAGAAAGAGAAGAACTAAAAAGCCTCTTGATGAAAGTGAAAGAGGAGAGTGAAAAAGTTGGCTTAAAGCTCAACATTCAGACAACTAAGATATGGCATCTAGTCCTATCACTTCATGGGAAATAGATGGGTAAACAGTGGAAACAGTGTCAGACTTTATTTTGGGGGGCTCCAAAATCACTGCAGATAGTGATTGCAGCCATGAAATTAAAAGACGCTTACTCCTTGGAAGGAAATTTATGACCAACCTAGACAGCATATTAAAAAGCAGAGACATTACTTTGTCAACAAAGGTCCATCTAGTCAAGGCTGTGGTATTCCCAGTAGTCATGTATGGATGTGAGAGTTGGACTATAAAGAAAGCTGAGCACCAAAGAATTGATGCTTTTGAACTGTGGTGTTGGAGAAGACTCTTGAGAATCCCTTGGACTGCAAGGAGATCCAACCAGTCCATCCTAAAGATCAGTGTTGGGTGTTCGTTGGAAGGATTGATGTTGAAGCTGAAAACTCCAATACTTTGGCCACCTGATGCTAAGAGTTGACTCATCTAAAAAGACCCAGATGCTGGGAAAGATTGAGGGCAGGAGGAAAAGGGGACGACTGAGGATGAGATGGTTGGATGGCATCAGTGACTCAATGGACATGGGTTTGGGTGGTCTCTGGGAGTTGGTAATGGACAGGGAGGCCTTGCGTGATATGGTTCATGGGGTTGCAAAGAGTCAGACACGACTGAGCGACTGAACTCAACTGGAGTCAAGCTGCCAGAATTTGAATCCTGACCCTACCTGTGACTTTGGCAAGACCTACAATTGCTTAGCACTCTTTGCAATTTCCTCATTTGTAAAATGGCAATGTTGCAAATTAATTGTAATATACATTTGCTATACTGACTGAGAATATTCAAGTTTGCCATAGGAAACAAGAAAATAAGTGGGAGAGATACAATTCATACATTTGTTAAGCAGAGACAGATTAGTAACCCATGAGACATTTTCGACATATGTGTGCAGAACATAAATCAGAAGGGACAAAAAAACCAGGTAGGCACTAAATATTCTTGAGGTACAGGGGGCACCTAATATCCATGATACAAGAACTATACATCAGGCCCCTGAGGGGTTCACTAAATATTCATGGTACACTAAATATACGAGGCATGCAGTATTCATGAGGACCTAAATCAGCCACCCACAAGTGTCATGTATTCTGGACCCATGTATCCTCTGGCCAGAAAATGAAAAATTAAAATCCCAATTGCTCATTGGGTTATAGAATGCTTCAGGTTGCCTGTACAACTCTCCTATAAAGTATATATGTATAATTGGCTTCAGGCTTCTTTCATCCACAAAGCCCCTTTGCTCAAACTTCATCTCTGGTTCTCCTAACCACACTATCAGTGGGGAAGGCTAATGTGAACGAGAGAAACAGGACATGTGAAGATTGCATAACCCTGGTGTGGTTCAGCCTGCTGGCATCCTATCCTGAGTGTATTAATATACTGCAGTGTATTAACAAATAATTTATATTAATATAATTAATGTATCTCTCTTCTCTAGTTTCTTACAGTAAATATTGAGTTGATTTACTAAATCATGTGATTTGAGTAATCTGAGACTTATCTGAGTTTCTAGGAGCTCACTCATTATTCCTCTTATGCTTTAGTATTTTTTAATAGCCTTATTTAAATATAATTCAGTATCATATAATTCAAACCTATTTAAAATGTAAAATTCAATGTTTATTGGTATATTATACTAAGCTTTTAAAAAAATTATATATATAATAAAATTTGCCATTCTAATTGTACAATGTAATGTCATTAATTATTGATATGTTCACATGTTATCCAACTATCACTATTTTCAAAACTTTTTAATAACCCCTAAAAGAAAATTCATAACCATTAAGCAATAACTCCCCATTCCTCCTTTCCCCAGTCACTATAACCTTTAATCTACCTTGTTGCTATGAATGCCCCTGACCTAGATATTTCATGTAAGTGGTAGCACACATTTGTTCTTTTGTATTTGACTTTCACTTAGCATGTTTCTAAGGTTCATCCATGTTGTAGCATGTATCAGAACTTCGTTTCTTTTTATGATCAAATAATGCTCTATTGTATATATATACCATCTTTTGTTTACTCATCCATCTGTTGATGGACATTTGGATTGTTTAAAACTTTTGGTTATTGTAAATAACGCAGCAGTGAACACTGGAATATAATTATCTGTTTGAGTCCCTCCTTTCAATTCCTTTGAGTATGTATCTAGGAGTGAAATTACTGGAATACATGGTAATTCTATGTGAAACTGTTAGAGGCTCCACCACCAAACAATTTTCCATAGCACTTGTGCCATTTCACATTCCTACTAGTAAAGTACTAAGGTTTCAATTTCTCAACATTCTGGGCAAAACTTATTTCCAGTAAAAAAAATTATAGGCATCCTAGAAGATGTGTAGTTGCAACTCACTGCAGTTTTGATTTGCATTTCTCTCTGACTGTGTGGTTCACAATAAACTGTTGAAAATTCTGAAAGAGATGGGAATACCAGACCACCTGACCTGCCTCTTGAGAAACCTGTATGTAGGTCAGAAAGCAACAGTTAGAACTGGACATGAACAACAGACTGGTTCCAAATAGGAAAAGGGGTACATCAAGGCTGTATATTGTCACCCTGCTTATTGAACTTATATGCAGAGTACATCATGAGAAACGCTGGGCTGGAAGAAGCACAAGCTGGAATCAAGATTGCCGGGAGAAATATCAATTACCACAGATATGCAGATGACACCACCCTTATGGCAGACAGTGAAGAGGAACTAAAAAGCCTCTTGATGAAAGTGAAAGAGGAGAGTGAAAAAGTTGGCTTAAAGCTCAACATTCAGAAAACGAAGATCATGGCATCTGGTCCCATCACTTCATGGGAATTAGATGGGGAAACAGTGTCAGACTTTATTTTTGGGGGCTCCAAAATCACTGCAGATGGTGATTGCAGCCATGAAATTAAAATATGCTTACTCCTTGGAAGGAAAGATATGACCAACCTAGATAGCATATTAAAAAGCAGAGACATTACTTTGCCAACAAAGGTCCGTCTAGTCAAGGCTATGGTTTTTCCAGTGGTCATGTATGGATGTGAAAGTTGGACTGTGAAGAAAGCTGAGCACCGAAGAATTGATGCTTTTGAACTGTGGTGTTGGAGAAGACTCTTGAGAGTCCCTTGGACTGCAAGGAGATCCAACCAGTCCATTCTAAAGGAGATCAGTCCTGGGTGTTCTTTGGAAGGACTGATGCTAAAGCTGAAACTCCAATACTTTGGCCACTCATGCAAAGAGTTGACTCATTGGAAAAGACTCTGATGCTGGGAGGGATTGGGGGCAGGAGGAGAAGGGGATGACAGAGAATGAGATGGCTGGATGGCATCACTGACTCGATGGACATGAGTTTGAGTGAACTCCGGGAGCTGGTGATGGACCGGGAGGCCTGGTGTGCTGCAGTTCATGGGGTCACAAAGAGTCGGACACAACTGAGTGACTGATCTGAACTGAACTGAATGTCTCCCTTTAGTTTTGCCTAAACGTACTCCCTTTAACAGATTTGGAAAACACTTTCTGTGAAGGGACAGACAATAAGTATCTTTGGCTTCACAGGCTATATAGTCTGTTTTACAACAATTCAACTCTGCTATTGTAGTATGAAAGCAGCCATAGGTAATTACAATCAAACTTTATTTATAGAAACAAGTGCTGGGCTAGATGTAACCCATGCGCCATAGTTTCCAGACTCCTAATCTAGAGCTGTAGTCACTGTGGCTGAATTTGCTCCGCATGCAAAAACATGAATTTTATTGAAATATATTCAAAGACTATTTACTAAGTACCCACTATATCTGTGGCTTCCGGATATAGTCAGTACTCTGTGGTGCTAGCGGTAAAGAAACTGCCTGCCAATGCAGGAGAGGTAAGAGAAAAGGGTTCTGTCTCTCTGTTGGGAAGATCCCCTGGAGGAGGAAATGGCTACCCACTCCTGTATTCTTGCCTGGAGAATCCCAAGGGCAGGGCAGCCTGGCAGGTTACAGTCCATAAGGTTGCACAGAGTCGGACACAACTGAAGCGACTTAGCACTCACAAGTACGCAGGTGCCCACTATATCCAGCGTGTGCTAAGTGCTGAGTATACAGTAGAGAACAAAATGCAGTTCTTGCTCTCAAGGAGCACTTTGGAAAGTTCTGAGACCTTTTGAGTGAGATGACTTTTTATTATTTTTCTGATGCAATCGAACACTTAGCTCTGCTATAGAGATATTATGGTTTCATTACAACAGGGAACAATAACAAAAAAAGTACCCCACAATTAAAGGTCTAAATTCTCCTGGGAAAAGTCTTGACTCAGTCCATTTGCTCATTTGTTTTACTTTTTTTAAAGTCACGCTAATTATTTAAGAGAAGAAGAGAGGCTCTAAGTCCATCTAATTTTCTTGACTATTTTTATACATAAATTTTAAATTTCATGTGTTAAAAATAAGTATATTTTAGGATGTGAAGCTGATAATTTTTTAGAAATTCTTCCATGTTTAATCATTTCTGTTACCCCTCTCACACTCAGTGATGTCACTGAGGTGAATAAGAACTGACTCTACAAAAGAAAATTGAAAGGGTGAAAAGGACAAAGATCAATTCAAATATGAATAGAGATAATCATGTTTTAAATCTTATAATTAATTTAACATGTACAGTCCACAAAAAGATGTGGGCAGCAATAGAATCTCCCTGGTTTAAATCAAGAGAATTGGGGGATTAGAAATGACATTTAATAGAATTATTATTATAAGCATATCTTATTATTAAGATGAATGAAATTCACATTTTATCTGAGTTTCTGAACACATACTGAGCAATTACAAGAATGTTTAAGTAAATAAATCATTGAAGTCCTCTACTCAAGTTAATCCCCTTTAATTAGGCAAAAGCTTAGTAGAAAAGATTAGTCTTTACAGAGCTATCAGTATTTGAAAACTAAATTCAATTTGACAAATTAAAGAGATTAAATTCAAGGCAAAGTACAGGGTAAGGATCTAACAATCAGAAGACCTATTTGTGCATCTAATTCCTTGAGTAAACCTGGGCAAAATACTTTAAACCCTAAGCTCTAGATTGATGGGTGGATAGAGGAATGTGTGATAAAGCAAGTTAAATAATATGTTAATTATAGAATATAGATGCTGAGAATATGGATGTTCACTGTAAAATTCTTTCACCTTTTCTGTATGTATGAAAATTTTAGGAATAAACTATTGCAAATAAGAAAACTCCTCAGTTCCTTATAATTAGTGACAACAGGGTCATAGTCTCACTTTGACCATAAAAGATGGTTGTGTGTGTGTGTTACCTGACATGCTAACCAACTTGCAGTACCTGCACTACATTTCCCACATATTCCATTATTTTATCTCTAATTTTAGATGTTGGACTAGAAGGGACAGTGAAGATGGTATGGTATTCCTTCATTATCTTCATTTATGCCCACTCCATTGCAATTAGGAGAGCGGCCACAAGAACAATCAGAAGCTCCATGTCACGAATTTTTATGAAATGATTCCAAGGTGATAGCTATCAGTCCATCCCACCAGAACAATAGCAGAGTTCATAATCTGTGTGGAATACGGATAAACCATATTTCTTAGGAGAGAGGGGATAATGGAGAAATAAAAGTTTCCTAAAACAAATACTCCTTAGTATTTAGTTGACAACTTATCCAATTTTATGTTTGTATCATCAAGGGAAAATGGGGTCTTTTCTCAAAAGGGAAATTCTATTACTAATTCTTAATCACTAAAGGAATTAATATTCAAGGCCCTACTAGGAAGCAGGCTGGCTAGAAAGGTAGAAAACAATTTTAGTGTGAGTTAGGTGAAGAGGGCAAACCATGAGATATAGCTGGGTATGAGAGCTTCTCTGTGAGGCAGAGACTTTTTGGCTATTTCTGCTCACTATTATTTCCCTAGGTACTAGAACAGAGTCTAGGATGCAGTTATTGTTGTTGTTTAGTCACTCACTGGTGTCCGACTCTTTGTGACCCCTTGGACTGTAGCCCGCCAGGCTCCTCTGTCCATGAAATTTCCCAGGCAAGAATACTGGAGTGAGTTGCCATTTTCTTCTTCAGGGGATCTTCCAGACTGAGGGACTGAACCTGCATCTCCTGCATTGCAGGCAGATTCTTTACCACTAGCCACTTGGAAAGCCCTAGCACACAGTAGGTACTCATTAAATACCGAATAAAGGAATTCTCCTCAGTTGACTAGATTGTAAGCCCATTTAAAGCATGTACCAGAGCTTGCCATTAATTATATTAAAAAGAACCAGGAAGTCTAGCCTGAAACTAAAACACCATAGTTTAAAATTAGAATACCGGTAGGATGTAGTGTTTCTTATCATTCTCATAGTACGACTCTTTCTCTCTCTCAGCTTGTTCATTCAGAAATTTTAACAGCTTAACACTTTGCATGAGATGAAGTATGTATTTTGAAAAAGAAGAAAGGGAACTTTTACTTTCAGATACTAAGAGGACTAATATTTCCTAGTTGCAATTTTTTGTTGTTGTTGTTTTTGTTTTTTAATTTTTAAATTTTTTAAATTTTATTTTATTTTTAAACTTTACAATATTGTATTAGTTTTGCCAAATAGACATTTAGGCAGTCATGTGTATATTACAGTTAACTGTTTTCTGTAGAATTTGCCTACCTTTATGTTGCTGTGACTTTTGGATGACTGGAAGAACTCGTATGAATCAGGAAGTATTAATGATTGCTATTCCTGAAAAACAAAAAAAAGAACTGATAAATTTGTAAATTTTCACTGGCTGTTTGAGATAGAGCTGGTAATTAATCATCTATTCATTCAGTCATTCAACAGGTACTTAATGAGTGGCTATAATGCTTCAAAAGAATTGATGCCTTTGAACTGTGGTGTTGGAGAAGACTCCAGAGAGTCCCTTAGACTGCAAGGAGATTAAGCTAGTCCATCCTAAAGGAAATCGGTCCAGAATATTCATTGGAAGGACTGATTCTGAAGCTGAAACTCCAATACTTTGGCCACCTGATGCAAAAAAGTGACTCACTGGAAAAGACCCTGATGCTGGGAAAGATTGAAGGAAGGCAGGAGGAGAAGAGGATGACAGAGGATGAGATGGTTGGATGGCATCACTGACTCAATGGACATGAGTTTGAGCAAGTTCTGGGAGTTGGTGATGGACAGGGAAGCCCGACCTGCTGCAGTCCATGGGGTCGCAAAGAGTCAGACACGACTGAGGTGATAATGCTTCAGGCGCTGAGCTAGGACTTAAGGATATGAAAACAGTAAGAGTGGATCCATCTCCTACAGGAGCTCACAGCCTAGTTGGAGAGAGAGAGATAAGGGTATCAATCAACAGAGTGCAGTGTAATAGAAAAGTACTACAAAAAAGCAATAGAGAAATGGGGAACTTGATTAGTTTTCTAGTGTAATTGACTACACAACATTAACTAATAACAGAATCATTTTAAACAATAATAGAATCATTTTTATATCAGAAGAGTTTTGAAAAACTATGAACCAACTATAGTATTTCACTTAAAAAAAGAAACTAATTTTATATTACTATTTTGTTAGTGTGTTGGTGCACATGGTCTTTAAAAACAAAACATTAAAAATGTGAAAAATGGGAGGAGGAGACAAGATGGCGGAGGAGTAGGACGGGGAGAACACTTTCTCCCCCACAAATTCATCAAAAGAGCATTTAAACGCCGAGTAAATTCCACAAAACAACTTCTGAATGCCGGCAGAGGACATCAGGCACCTAGAAAAGCAACCCAACTCTTCGAAAGGAGGTAGGAAAAAATATTAAAGACAAAAAAAAGAGACAAAAGAGGGAGGGACGGAGTTCCGTCCCGGGAAGGGAGTCTTAAAAAGAGAGAAGTTTCTAAACACCAGGAAACCTTCTCACTGCCGAATCTGTGCCGAGCTTTGGAAGCACAGAGGCAACATAACAGGGAGAAAAAAAAATAAACAATTAAAACTCGCAGATTGCAGCCCTACGGTAACTCCCCAGCGGAGAAGCAGCACAGACGCCTGCACACGCCATTAGCAAGCGGGGCTGGGCAGGGAGGCGCGGCGTGGGCTGCATCACTCAGAGTAAGAATCTGGCCTGAATACCTGAGCACTATCTGAGCGAAATAATTTGGGCTAGCAAACCAGACTGTGGGATATCTACCACGCGAAAAAGCCAGCCCCAACCTAAGACACTGCCAGGCCCAGCGCGGAACAAAGACTGAACAGAGATAGCCGGCTGCAGACCTTCCCCTCTGGTAACAGGCAGCCAGAGCCGGAAGGGGACAATCGCAGCCCCAGAGAGACATTATCTATAAAACTGTAAGCAGGCTTCTTTGCTAACTAAAACTTCTTGGGGGTCTGGACGGTCAACATCTGCCTGAGAAGGTGCGCCGGTTTTACACCCAGATAACTGAGTGGCGGTGAGGCGATAAGTCGCAGCATTGGCGTTCACCAAACACCTCATCACCTGAGCTGCTCGGACCTGGGAAGAGCACAAAATGCAGGCCCAACAGAGTCTGCGCCTCTGAGGACTACCCGAGTGCCTGAACGTGAGCGGCTTGGACCTGGGAGGTACATGCAGCCCAGGGCCGGCCTCGGATTGTTCTTGGCGGAACAACCTAGAGCCCGAGCAGTGTGGGCAGGGAGGCTACACGCGCCCTGAGTGGGGACAGACACAGTGTGGCTGAGGCACTGAGAGCGCACACCAGTGTTATTTGTTTGCAGCATCCCTCCCTCCCTCCCCACAGCGCGACTGAACAAGTGAGCCTAAAAAAAAAAAAAAAAAAAGTTTCCCCCACCGTCCCCTTTGTGTCAGGGCGGAAGCCAGACACTGAAGAGACCAGCAAACAGAAGAAGTTATAACAGAGGGAAACGCCTTGGAAGCTACAGGCAATAGATTAAACCCTGTGGTTACTACGGACTACATAGGAAGGGGCCTATAGATCTTGAGAAATATAAGTCGGACCAAGGAACTAGCCAAAAATGAACTGAACCCACCATACAACAAAACCAGAGAAAGTCCTAGATATATTTTTACTATTTTTACGATCATTCTTTCTTTTGTTCTTTTTCTTTTTAATTAAAAAAAATTTTTAAGTCCTCTATTGTTCCTTTAATTTTCACTTTTATAACCTATTACTTTGCAGAAAAAAAAAAAGACCCTATTTTTTTCTCTTCAGCAAACTTCATATATATATATTTTATAATTTTTTGACCTTTTTTTTTTTCTTCTTCTTCTTTTTTCTTTAACATTGTATTTTTGAAATTCCAAACTCTACTCTAGTTTTTTAATTTTATCTTTTTGGGTATATGTTATCAATTTTGTACCTACAGTTTTTTTATAATTTCTGTGATTTTTTTTTTTCTGTTTCATTCTCTTCTTTTTTATATAACATTGTATATCTGAAATTCCAAACTCTACTCTAGATTTTTAATTTATGCTTTTTGGTATTTGATATCAAATTTGTACCTGTATTTTCTTTATAATTTTTGTGACATTGTTTTTGTTTGTTTGTTTTCTCTCTTTATGTTTCTTCTTCCTTTTTTTTAACATTGTATTTTTGAAATTTCAAACTCTACTCTAGATTTTTAATTTTTGCTTTTTGGTATTAGTTATCAATTTTGTACATGTATTTTCTTTATAATTTTCACGACCCTGTTTGTTTTTCTTTGTTCGTTTTTTCTCTCTTTCTTTTCCTTCTTCTTTTCTTTAACATCGTATTTTTCAAATTCCAAACTCTACTCTAGATTTTTAATTTTTGCTTTTATGTATTTGTTACCAATTTTGTACCTTTAAGAACCCAATGTTCAGGACCCATTTTTCACTACGGAGCGAGATTACTGGCTTGACTGCTCTCTCTCCTTTGGGACTCTCCTTTTTCTCCACCAGGTCGCCTGTGTCTCCTCCCTAACCCCTCTCTACTCTACCCAACTCTGTGAGTTTATGTGTGTTCCAGATGGTGGAGAACACTTAGGGAACTGATTACTGGCTGGATCTGTCTCCCTCCTTTTCATTCCCCCCTTTTATCCCTCTGGCCACCTCTGTCTCCTTCCTCCTTCTTCTCTTCTCTGTATAACTCCGTGAACATCTCTGAGTGGTCCAGTTGTGGAATGCACATAAGGAAGTGACTACTGGCTACCCCACTCTCTCCACTATTGATTCCACCTCATCTCAATTGGGTCACCTCTAACTCCCTCCTCCCACTTCTCTTCTCCATGTAATGCTGTGAACCTCTCTGAGTGACCCTCACAGTAGAGAAACTTTTCATCTTTAACATAGATGTTTTATCAAAGGTGCTGTATAGAAGGAGAAGTTTTGAAACTACTGTAAAAATAAGACCGATAACTGGAAGCAGGAGGCTTAAGTCCAAACCCCGACTCCAGGGAACTCCTGACTCCAAGGAACATTAATTGACAGGAGCTCATCAAACGCCTCCAAACCAACACTGAAACTAAGCACCACACAAGGGCTAACAAGTTCCAGGGCAAGACATACCAAGCAAATTCTCCAGCAACAAAGGAGCACAGCCCTGAGCTTCAAGATACAAGCTGCCCAAAGTCACCCCAAAACCATAGACATCTCATAACTCATTACTGGACACCCACCAGAACACCGACACAAGCTTCCCTAACCAGGAAACCTTGACAAGCCACCTGTACAAACCTACACACAGCGAGGAAAAGCCACAATAAAGAGAACTCCACAAACTGCCAGAATATAGAAAGGACACCCCAAACTCAGCAATTTAAACAAGATGAAGAGACAGAGGAATACCCAGCAGATAAAGGAACAGGATAAAAGCCCACCAAACCAAACAAAAGAGGAAGAGATAGGGAATCTACCTGATAAAGAATTCCGAATAATGATAGTGAAATTGATCCAAAATCTTGAAATAAAAATGGAATCACAGATAAATAGCTTGGAGACTAAGATTGAGAAGATGCAAGAAAGGTTTAACAAGGACCTAGAAGAAATAAAACAGAGTCAATATAGTGAATAATGCAATAAATGAAATTAAAAACACTCTGGAGGCAACAAATAGTAGAGTAACAGAGGCAGAAGATAGGATTAGTGAATTAGAAGATAGAATGGTAGAAATAAATGAATCAGAGAGGATAAAAGAAAAACGAATTAAAAGAAATGAGGACAATCTCAGAGACCTCCAGGACAATATTAAACACTACAACATTCAATCATAGGGTCCCAGAAGAAGAAGACAAAAAGAAAGACCATGAGAAAATACTTGAGGAGATAATAGTTGAAAACTTCCTAAAATGGGGAAGGAAATAATCACCCAAGTCCAAGAAACCCAGAGAGTCCCAAACAGGATAAACCCAAGGAGAAACACCCCAAGACACATATTAATCAAATTAACAAAGATCAAACACAAAGAACAAATATTAAAAGCAGCAAGGGAAAACAACAAATAACACACAAGGGAATTCCCATAAGGATAACAGCTGATCTTTCAATAGAAACTCTTCAAGCCAGGAGGGAATGGCAAGACATACTTAAAATGATGAAAGAAAATAACCTACAGCCCAGATTATTGTACCCAGCAAGGATCTCATTCAAGTATGAAGGAGAAATCAAAAGCTTTTCAGACAAGCAAAAGCTGAGAGAATTCTGCACCACCAAACCAGCTCTCCAACAAATACTAAAGGATATTCTCTAGACAGGAAACACAAAAACGGTGTATAAGTTCGAACCCAAAACAATAAAGTAAATGGCAACGGGATCATACTTATCAGTAATTACCTTAAACGTAAATGGGTTGAATGCCACAACCAAAAGACAAAGACTGGCTGAATGGATACAAAAACAAGACCCCTACATATGTTGTCTACAAGACACCCACCTCAAAACAGGGGACACATACAGACTGAAAGTGAAGGGCTGGAAAAAGATTTTCCACGCAAATAGGGACCAAAAGAAAGCAGGAGTAGCAATACTCATATCAGATAAAATAGACTTTAAAACAAAGGCTGTGAAGAGAGACAAAGAAGGTCACTACATAATGATCAAAGGATCAATCCAAGAAGAAGATATAACAATTATAAATATATATGCACCCAACACGGGAGCGCCACAATATGTAAGACAAATGCTAACAAGTATGAAAGGAGAAATTAACAATAACACAATAATAGTGGGAGACTTTAATACCCCACTCACACCTATGGATAGATCAACTAAACAGAAAATTAAAAGGAAACACAAACTTTAAATGATACAATAGACCAGTTAGACCTAATTGATATCTATAGGACATTTCATCCCAAAACAATGAATTTCACCTTTTTCTCAAGTGCACATGGAACCTTCTCCAGGATAGATCACATCCTGGGCCATAAAGCTAGCCTTGGTAAATTCAAAAAAACAGAAATCATTCCAAGCATCTTTTCTGACCACAATGCAGTAAGATTAGATCTCAATTACAGGAGAAAAACTATTAAAAATTCCAAGATATGGAGGCTGAACAACACGCTGCTGAATAACCAACAAATCACAGAAGAAATCAAAAAGAAATCAAAATTTGCATAGAAACAAATGAAAATGAAAACACAACAACCCAAAACCTGTGGGACACTGTAAAAGCAGTCCTAAGGGGAAAGTTCATAGTAATACAGGCAAACCTCAAGAAACAAGAAAAAAAGTCAAATAAATAACCTAACTCTACACCTAAAGCAACTAGAAAAGGAAGAAATGAAGAACCCCAGGGTTAGTAGAAGGAAAGAAATCTTAAAAATTAGAGCAGAAATAAATGCAAAAGAAACAAAAAAGAGACCATAGCAAAAATCAACAAAACCAAAAGCTGGTTCTTTGAAAGGATAAATAAAATTGACAAACCATTAGCCACACTCATCAAGAAACAAAGGGAGACAAATCAAATCAATAAAATTAGAAATGAAAATGGAGAGATCACAACAGACAACACACAAATACAAAGGATCATAAGAGACTACTATCAACAATTATATGCCAATAAAATGGACAACGTGGAAGAAATGGACAAATTCTTAGAAAAGTACAACTTACCAAAACTTGACCAGGAAGAAATAGAAAATCTTAACAGACCCATCACAAGCATGAAATTGAAACTGTAATCAAAAATCTTCCAGCAAACAAAAGCCCAGGTCCAGATGGCTTCACAGCTGAATTCTACAAAAATTTAGAGAAGAGCTAACACCTATCCTGCTCAAACTCTTCCAGAAAATTGCAGAGGAAGGTAAACTTCCAAACTCATTCTATGAGGCCACCATCACCCTAATACCAAAACCTGACAAAGATCCCACAAAAAAAGAAAACTACAGGCCAATATCACTGATGAACATAGATGCAAAAATCCTTAACAAAATTCTAGCAACCAGAATCCAGCAACACATTAAAAAGATCATACACCATGACCAAGTGGGCTTTATCCCAGGGATGCAAGGATTCTTCAATATCCACAAATCAATCAATGTAATACACCACATTAACAAATTGAAAAATAAAAACCATATGATTATCTCAATAGATGCAGAGAAAGCCTTTGACAAAATTCAACACCCATTTATAATAAAAACTCTCCAGAAAGCAGGAATAGAAGGAACATGCCTCAACATAATAAAAGCTATATATGACAAACCCACAGCAAACATTATCCTCAATGGTGAAAAATTGAAAGCATTTCCTCTAAAGTCAGGAACAAGACAAGGGTGCCCACTTTCACCATTACTATTCAACATAGTTTTGGAAGTTTTGGCCACAGCAATCAGAGCAGAAAAAGAAATAAAAGGAATCAAATTGGAAAAGAAGAAGTAAAACTCTCACTATTTGCAGATGACATGATCCTCTACATAGAAAACCCTAAAGACTCCACAGAAAATTACTAGAACTAATCAATGACTATAGTAAAGTTGCAGGATATAAAATCAACACACAGAAATCCCTTGCATTCCTATACACTAATAATGAGAAAACAGAAAGAGAAATTAAGGAAACAATTCCATTCACCATTGCAATGGAAAGAATAAAATACTTAGGAATATATCTACCTAAAGAAACTAAAGACCTATATATATAAAACTATAAAACACTGGTGAAAGAAATCAAAGAGGACACTAATAGATGGAGAAATATACCATGTTCATGGATTGGAAGAATCAATATAGTGAAAATGAGTATACTACCCAAAGCAATCTATAGATTCAATGCAATCCCTATCAAGCTACCAACAGTATTCTTCACAGAGCTAGAACAAATAATTTCACAATTTGTATGGAAATACAAAAAACCTCGAATAGCCAAAGCGATCTTCAGAAAGAAGAATGGAACTGGAGGAATCAACCTACCTGACTTCAGGCTCTACTACAAAGCCACAGTTATCAAGACAGTATGGTACTGGCACAAAGACAGAAATATAGATCAATGGACCAAAATAGAAAGCCCAGAGATAAATCCACGCACATATGGACACCTTATCTTTGACAAAGGAGGCAAGAATATACAATGGATTAAAGACAATCTCTTTAACAAGTGGTGCTGGGAATAGTGGTCAACCACTTGTAGAAGAATGAAACTAGAACACTTTCTAACACCATACACAAAAATAAACTCAAAATGGATTAAAGACCTAAACATAAGACCAGAAACTATAAAACTCCTAGAGGAGAACATAGGCAAAACACTCTCTGACATACATCACAGCACGATCCTCTATGACCCACCTCCCAGAATATCGGAAATAACAGCAAAAATAAACAAATGGGACCTAATTAACCTTAAAAGCTTCTGCACATCAAAGGAAACTATCAGCAAGGTGAAAAGACAGCCTTCAGAATGGGAGAAAATAATAGCAAATGAAGCAACTGACAAACAACTAATCTCAAAAATATACAAGCAACTCCTACAGCTCAACTCCAGAAAAATAAATGACCCAATCAAAAAATGGGCCAAAGAACTAAATAGACATTTCTCCAAAGAAGACATACAGATGGCTAACAAACACATGAAAAGATGCTCAACATCACTCATTATCAGAGAAATGCAAATCAAGACCACTATGAGGTACCATTTCACACCAGTCAGAATGGCTGCGATCCAAAAGTCTACAAATAATAAACGTTGGAGAGGGTGTGGAGGAAAGGGAACCCTCTTACACTGTTGGTGGGAATGCAAACTAGTACAGCCACTATGGAGAACAGTGTGGAGATTCCTTAAAAAACTGGAAATAGAACTGCCTTATGATCCAGCAATCCCACTGCTGAGCATACACACTGAGGAAACCAGAAGGGAAAGAGACACGTGTACCCCAATGTTCATCGCAGCACTGTTTATAATAGCCAGGACATGGAAGCAACCTAGATGTCCATCAGCAGATGAATGGATAAGAAAGCTGTACACATATACACAATGGAGTATTACTCAGCCATTAAAAAGAATACATTTGAATCAGTTCTAATGAGGTAGATGAAACTGGAGCCTATTATACAGAGTGAAGTAAGCCAGAAGGAAAAACACCAATACAGTATACTAACACATATATATGGAATTTAGAAAGATGATAACAATAACCCTGTGTACGAGACAGCAAAAGTGACGCTGATGTATGGAACAGTCTTTTGGACTCTGTGGGAGAGGGAGAGGGTGGGAAGATTTGGGAGAATGGCATTGAAACATGTAAAATATCATGTATGAAACGAGATGCCAGTCCAGGTTCAATGCACGATACTGGATGCTTGGGGCTAGTGCACTGGGACGACCCAGAGGGATGGTATGGGGAGGGAGGAGGGAGGAGGATTCAGGATGGGGAGCACATGTATACCTGTGATGGATTCATTTTGATATTTGGCAAAACTAATACAATTATGTAAAGTTTAAAAATAAAATAAAATTTAAAAAAATGTGAAAAATGAATTATTATACAGGAGTACAAGCTTTAATAAACAGCATAATTTTTAACCAATTTTGAGATAGAATTCACATACCATAAAGTTCACCTTTTAACGTGTATATTTCAGTGTTTTTTGGTATATTCAATGAATTTATAGCCACTGTCACTAGGTAATTTCAAAATAATTTTAACTACCCTGAAAGAAACTCCATTCTCATTAGCAGTCACTCCCCATTCTCTTTAAAAACTCCTCCCAGCCCTAAGCAACTACTAATCTACTTTGCCTACTCAGGACATTTCATATCAATAAAATTATATATATGATATTTTGTGTGTGGCTTCCTTCATTTGGCACAATGTTTTCAAGATCTATCCATGTGTAAGAATGTATCAGTAGTTTATTCATTTTCATGGCTAAATAAAATTCATATATATATACAAACACATATATATATATGATGGTGAGCATCTTCAGTTCAGTCACTAAGTCATGTCCGACTCTTTGCAACCCCATGCATCACAGCACACCAGGCCTCCCTGTCCATCACCAACTCCCAGAGTTCGCTCAAACTCATGTCCATCGAGTCAGTGATGTCATCCAGCCATCTCATCTGTCGTCCCCTTCTCCTCCGGCCCCAATCCCTCCCAGCATGAGGGTCTTTTCCAATAAGTCAACTCTTCGCATGAGGTGGCCAAAGTATTGGAGTTTTAGCCTCAGCATCAGTCCTTCCAATGAACACCCAGGGCTGATCTCCTTCAGAATGGACTGGTTGGATCTCCTTGCAGGCCAAGGGACTCTCAAAAGTCTTTTCCAACACCACAGTTCAAAAGCATCAATTCTTTGGCGCTCAGCTTTCTTCACAGTCCAAAACTCACATCCATACATGACCACTGGAAAACCCATAGCCTTGACTAGACGGACCTTTGTTGGCAAAGTAATGTCTCTGCTTTTCAATATGCTATCTAGGTTGGTCATAACTTTCCTTCCAAGGAGTAAGTGTCTTTTAATTTCATGGCTGCAATAACCGTCTGCAGTGATTCTGGAGCCCCAAAAATAAAGTCTGACACTGTTTCCACTGTTTCTCCATCTATTTCCCACGAAGTGATGGGACCAGATGCCATGATCTTCGTTTTCTGAATGTTGAGCTTTAAGCCAACTTTTTCACTCTCCTCTTTCACTTTCATCAAGAGGCTTTTTAGTTCCTCTTCACTGTCTGCCATAAGGGTTGTGTCATGTGCATATCTGAGGTTATTGTTAATTCTCCTGGTAATCTTGATTCCAGCTTGTGTTTCTTCCAGTCTAGCATTTCTCATGATGTACTCTGCATATAAGTTAAATAATCAGGGTGACAATATACAGCCTTGATGTATTCCTTTTCCTATTTGGAACCAGTCTGTTGTTCCATGTCCAGTTCTAACTGTTGCTTCCTGACCTGCATACAGGTTTCTCAAGAGACATGTCAGGTGCTCTGGTATTCCCATCTCTTTCAGAATTTTCCACCGTTTATTGTGATCCACACAGTCAAAGGCTTTGGCATAGTCAATAAAGCAGAAATAGATGTTTTTCTTGAACTCTCTTGCTTTTTCCATGATCCAGCAGATGTTGGCAATTTGATCTCTCATTTCTCTGCCTTTTCTAAAACCAGCTTGAACATCTGGAAGTTCACAGTTCACGTATTGCTCAAGCGTGGCTTGGAGAATTTTAAGCATTACTTTACTAGCGTGTGAGATGAGTGCAATTGTGCAGTAGTTTGAGCATTCTTTGGCATTGCCTTTCTTTGGGATTGGAATGAAAACTAACCTTTTCCAGTGAGCATTTAGTAGCTGTTTATTGGTCATTTGTATGTCTTCTTTAGAGAAATATCTATTTAGATCCTTTGCTGTTTTTTAATTGGATTATTATAGAGTTTTAAGAGTTCCTTATGTATTCTAAGTACCTTATTATATAAGAAATTTGGAAATGTTTTCTCCCATTCTGTGGGTTGTCTTTTCACTTTCTTGATGGTATCATTCGCAGCACAAAAGTTTTAAATTTTGGTATAGTCTAATTTATCTTTTCCTTTTGTTTTGTCACTTGTGTTTTTTTTTGGTGTCATATTTAAGAAATCACTGTTTTAATCCAAGGTAACAGCACAATTTTTAAACAATAGGTCAACTATAACTGAGTACTCAAAACAAAGGTATCTTCACCACTACCTATGGTTGTAGGCTGCCTTGGTATCATTAGATCTTATTTCTTTAACACTTTTATCTTTTTCAAAGTACTTTTTACCTGGAGACTCAACATAGCATTTAATCCAACAAATTATCACAGGTGCTAGTATCAGGCACTCTCATCTCCAGGACTGAAGGATGATTAAAACAGTATCCCTGAGAAAGACACTGAATACTTACCTACAGTATATTGTGTATAAATATTATGAAGAGGCAATATACATGATGCTATCAGAACACTGATGAAGTAATTCTACTTGGCGTGGTGTTGGGAGTCAGGGAAAGTTCACAAAAAGAGTTTAGCCAACTCAATAAATATTTATTGGGTATCTATTCTATGGTAGATATTGTGCTAGGTTCCAGAATGTAGCAGTGAATAATTCTGATATGGTTGTAGCTTTCAAGGAGCTAACAGTCTAGAGCAGATGTGGCCTGTGAATGACCTGTAAACTAAGAATGGTTTTTACAGTTTTAAAGAGTTATAGCACAAACAAAGAAGGATATACAACAGCAAGAAAAATAAAACAGATATGCCGAGATGGTCTAAAATATTTACTATCTGGTCATTTATAGAAAAACTTTCCTGTCCCTTGGTCTTGAGCAGTGGTTCTCAAATTTGGCTACATATTGGAGTCACTTGTGAAACTTTAAAAAAATTACACAGATGCATGAGTCCCAAGCTGAGATTCTTACATAACTAGTCTGTTGAATGGTCAGAGCCACAGGAATTTTTAAAAGCTTCCAAATTGACTCTAGCATAGAGGTGATGCTGAGAAAAATTGTTCTAGAGCACTGCTGTCAACTAGAGTTTTCTCCAACGATCAAGATGTTCTATAGAGTCAGTACTCCCTATTCATGGATGCAGAAACTGTGGGTAGGGAGGACTGATAGTACTATGCCATTTTATAAAAGGGACTTGAGTATCCACAGATTTTGGTATCCATGGGGGTCCTGGACCAATCTCTTGTAAATACAAGCCACAGCTGTACTATCCTGTCCAACACTGTAGCCACTGGTGACATGGATACTAAGCACTTGAAATCTGGCTACAGTAGTTGACCTAGGAACTGATTTTTTTATTTTATTTAATATTAATCAATTTGAATCTAAAATAGCCACATGTAGCTATTGACCACTATATTGGCTATGGCAGCCCTAGAAGGAAGGCTGATATGAAACAAAGATCAAATGATACCCATGGAGAGGTTATATGTTCTGTTCTAATTGTTTTACATATGACAACTTCTTTAATCTCCAAAACAAACCCCTGGGCTAAGTATGATTATCTTCTCCATTATCAAAATGAAGAAACTAAGAAACAGAGAGGTTTAACTAAGAGTTTAAATAATTTGCTCAAGGTCTAATAGTCACTAAGTGGTAGAATTAACATTAGAACTCAAGTTATTTGGCTCTAAAACCCATGCTCTTAATAATTCACAAAACCCATCAATTAGTTAAATAACATAGGAACCTGGAATGTTAGATCCATGAATCAAGGCAAATTGGAAGTGGTCAAACAGGAGATGACAAGAGTGAACGCCGACATTCTAGGAATCAGTGAACTAAGATGGACTGGAATGGGTGAATTTAACTCAGATGACCATTATATCTACTACTGTGGGCAGGAATCACTTAGAAGAAATGGAGTAGCCATCATAGTCTACAAAAGAGCCTGAAATGCACTACTTGGATGCAGTCTCAAAAACGACAGACTGATTGATCTCTGTTCGTTTCCAAGGCAAACTATTTAATATCACAGTAATCCAAGTCTATGCCCCAACGAGTAACACTGAAGAAGCTGAAGTTGAACAGTTCTATGAAGACTTACAAGACCTTCTAGAACTAACACCCAAAAAAGATGTCCTTTTCATTATAGGGGACTGGAATGCAAAAGTAGGAAGTCAAGAAACATCTAGAGTAACAGACAAATTTGGCTTTGGAGTACAAAATGAAGCAGCGTAAAGGCTAACAGAGTTCTGGCAAGAGAACGCACAGGTCATAGCAAACACCCTCCACCAACAACACAAGAGAAGTCTCTACACATGGACATCACCAGATGGTCGACACCGAAATCAGACTGATTATATTCTTTGCAGCCAAAGATGAAGAAGCTCTATACAGTCAGCAAAAACAAGACCGGGAGCTGACTGTGGCTCAGATCACGAACTCCTTATTGTCAAATTCAGACTGAAAATTAAGAAAGTGGAGAAAACCACTAGACCATTCAGGTATAACCTAAATCAAATTCCTTATGACTGTACAGTGGAAGTGAGAAATAGATTTAAGGGACTAGAACTGATAGACAGAGTGCCTGATGAACTATGGATGGAGGTTCATGACACTGTACAGGAGACAGGGATCAAGACTATCCACAAGAAAAAGAAATCCGAAAAAGCAAAATGGCTGTCTGAGGAGCCCTTACAAATAGCTGTGAAAAGAAGGGAAGTGAAAAGCAAAGGAGAAAAGGAAAGATATACCCATTTGAATGCAGTGTTCCAAAGAATGGCAAGGAGAGAGGAGAAAGCATTCCTCAGTAATCAATGCAAAGAAATAGAGGAAAACAATAGAATGGGAGAGACTAGAGATCTCTTCAAGAAAATTAGAGATACCAAGGGAACATTTCATGCAAAAATGGGCTCAATAAAGGAAAGAAACGGTAGGGACCTAACAGAAGCAGAAGATATTAAGAAGAGGTGGCAAGAATACACAGAGGAACTGTACAAAAATGATCTTCATGACCTAGATAATCACAATGGTGTGATCACTCATCTAGAGCCAGACATTCTGGAATGTGAAGTCAAGTGGGCCTTAGAAAGCATCACTAAGAACAAAGCTAGTGGAGGTGATGGAATTCCAGTTGAGCTATTTCAAATCCATAAAGATGATGCTGTAAAAGTGCTGCACTCAATATGCCAGCAAATTTGGAAAACTCAGTAGTGGCCACAGGAATGGAAGAAGTCAGCTTTCATTCCAATCCCAAAGAAAGGCAATGCCAAAGAATGCTCAAACTACTGCACAATTGCACTCATCTCACAGCAGCACACACTAGAAAGTAATGCTTAAAATTCTCCAAGCCAGGCTTCAGCAATATGTGAACTGTGAACTTCCAGATGTTCAAGCTGGATTTAGAAAACACAGAGGAAGCAGAGATCAAATTGCCAACACCCAATGGATCATCAAAAAAGCAAGAGAGTTCCAGAAAAACATCTATTTCTGCTTTATTGACTATGCCAAAGCCTTTGACTGTGTGGATCACAATAAACTGTGGAAAATTTTGAAAGAGATGGGAATACTGCACCACCTGACCTGCCTCTTGAAAAACCTGTATGTGGGTGAGGAAGCAACAGTTAGAACTGGACATGGAACAACAGATTTGTTCCAAATAGGAAAAGGAGTTCAATAAGGCTGTATGTTGTCACCCTGCTTATTGAACTTATATGCAGAGTACATCATGAGAAATTCTGGGCTGGAAGAAGCACAAGCTGGAATCAAGATTGCTGGAAGAAATATCAATAACGTCAGATATGCAGATGACACTACCCTTATGGCAGAAAGTGAAGAAGAGCTAAAGAGCCTCTTAATGAAAGTGAAAGAGGAAAGTGAAAAAGTTTGTTTAAAGTTCAACATTCAGAAATCTAAGATCATGGCATCCAGTCCCATCACTTCATGGGAAATAGATGGGAAAACAGTGGAAACAGTGGCTGACTTTACTTTTCTGGGTTCCAAAATCACTGCAGATGGTGAGTGCATCCATAAAATCAAAAGACACTTGCTCCTTGGAAAAAAAGCAGTGACAAACCTAGACAGCATATTAAGAAACAGAGACATTATTTTGCTGACAAAGGTCCCTCTAGTCAAAGCTATGTTTTTCCAGTATTCATATATGTATGTGAGAGCTGGATCATAAAGAAATCTGAGCACCAAAGAATTGATGCTTTTGAACTGTGGTGTTGGAAAAGACTCTTGAGAGTCCCTTGGACTGCAAGGAGATCCAACCCATCCATCTGTCTGACTCTTTGTGAGGGCATGGACTGTAGGCTACAGGATGAGATGGCTGTACATGGCCTACATGGACTGCAGGCTAGAGGATGGCTACATGGGATTCTCCAGGCAAGAGTACTGAAGTGGGTTGCCATTTCCTTCTCCAGGGGATCTTCCCAACCCAGAGATCAAACCCGGGTCTCCAACATTCCAGGCAGACACTTTAACCTCTGAGCCAGCAGGGAAGCCCAAAGGAAATTAGTCGTGAATATTTACTGGAAGGACTGATGCTGGAGCTGAAACTCCAATACTTTGGCCACCTGATGTGAAGAACTGACTCATTGGAAAAGACCCTGATGCTAGGAAAGATTGAGGGCAGGAGGAGAAGTGGACGACAGAGAATGAGATGGTTGGATGGCATCACTGACTCAATGGACATGAATTTGGGTGAACTCCGGGAGTTGGTGATGGACAGGGAGGCCTGGCATGCTGCAGTTCATAGGGTCACAAAGACTCAGACACGACTGAGCGACTGAACTGATACTGATGTGCACAAGGCATAACTGTCACAGCTGGAGGTAGCATGTCTAAGACCTACAGTGGACATTGGTAAATTTATCCACTGGCTTTGACATAATGAAAGGGAAACTAAAGAGAGGTAGCTTTTCATATTACTGTAATTTATTATGGAATTACTCAACATAATAAAAGATTTTCAAATACAAATTCTAATCTAAATCAATCTTCCAATTAAAATATACTACAATCAGGCATATATTTTAGTGGTAGAGGAAGAAGAGCACAGTATCTTAACCTTTACAGGGTGCCTGCAATGGTCCATTAGTTGCTTTGCAGGTATGGATGTGCTCTCCTTTTCCAGTGGTTAATTAGGTCATCAGCTTGGACAGGCACTTTATAAAGGCTCTTATCAAAGGAAGTTCAAGTGTCTGCAGAGAGACTATTATGAAAAGTCAAGAAATAAATACTGGAGAGGATGTGAAGAAAAAAAAATTAGGAAAGAAGAAATCTATCCTTTTAGATTCTTCTGGCTGATCTAGGAATTAAGTTTACATGAGACAGGGGAAAAGTTTAATAACAAGAATACATGGGAGAGACACAGGAAAGCAGCAGTATTTACCAGAGGGAAAGGGGGAGGGCAAAATGAATAAAGAGTGTTAACTGTATGGTGATGGATGGAAACTAAACTTTTGGTGTTGAGCATGCTATAGTGTACATAGAAGGTGAAATATAATGTATTGAAATATAATGTAAAATGTATACCTGAAATTTATATAATGTTATCTCAAAAACAAACAAACAAAAAAGTCTGAAACTGAGCAGACCCCTGTGAGGCTTGTGGGTACGGAAGGCTTTCTAGGTTCCCCCTTCCGTGTAGGGAACAGACTCCAGCTACCATGACCTTCACTGAGTCCCAAAGGGTAAATTCAGTTCAGTTCAGTTCAGTTCAGTCGCTCAGTCGTGTCCGACTCTTTGCGACCCCATGAATTGCAGCACACAAGGCCTCCCTGTCCATCACCGACTCCTGGAGTTCACTCAAACTCATGTCCATCGAGTCGGTGATGCCATCCAGCCATCTCATTCTCTGTCGTCCCCTTCTCCTCCTGCCCCCAATCCCTCCCAACATCAGAGTCTTTTCCAATGAGTCAACTCTTCGCATGAGGTGGCCAAAGTATTGGAGTTTCAGCTTCAGCATCAGTCCTTCCAATGAACACCCAGGACTGATCTCCTTTAGGATGGACTGGTTGGATCCCCCTGCAGTCCAAGGGACTCTCAAGAGTCTTCTCCAACACCACAGTTCAAAAGCATCAATTCTTCGGTGCTCAGCTTTCTTCACAGTCCAACTCTCACACCCATACATGACCACTGGAAAAACCATAGCCTTGACTAGATGGACCTTTGTTGGCAAAGTCATACCTCTGCTTTTCAATATGCTATCTAGGTTGGTCATAACTTTCCTTCCAAGGAGTAAGTGTCTTTTAATTTCATGGCTGCAGTCACCATCTGCAGTGATTTTGGAGCCCCCAAAAATAAAGCCTGACACTGTTTCCACTGTTTCCCCATCTAATTCCCATGAAGTGATGGGACCAGATGCCATGATGTTAGTTTTCTGAATGTTGAGCTTTAAGCAAACTTTTTCACTCTCCTCTTTCACTTTCTTCAAGAGGCTTTTTAGTTCCTCTTCACTTTCTGCCATAAGGGTGGTGTCATCTGCATATCTGAGGTTATTCACATTTCTCCTGGCAATCTTGATTCCAGCTTGTGCTTCTTCCAGCCCAGTGTTTCTCATGATGTACTCTGCATAGAAGTTCAATAAGCAGGGTGACAAAATACAGCCTTGCATACTCCTTTTCCTATTTGGAACCAGTCTGTTGTTCCATGTCCAGTTCTAACTGTTGCTTCCTGACTGGCATATAGGTTTCTTCAGAGGTAGGTCAGGTGGTCTGGTATTCCCATGTCTTTCAGAATTTTCCACAGTTTATTGTGATCCACACAGTCAAAGGCTTTGGCATAGTCAATTAAGCAGAAATAGATGTTTTTCTGGAACTCTCTTGCTTTTTTGATGATCCATCGGATGTTGGCAATTTGATCTCTGGTTCCTCTGCCCTTTCTAAAACCAGCTTGAACATCTGTAAATTCATGGTTCAAACAGCTGCTAATCAGGGAAGGGAGAAGATGGAGACAAAAGGGAGGATCAGCCAAGAAACAATATTGCAGCCTTGGGGCAGGGTCTTGGTTCCACCTCACAGGGAACACATAAAATGTTTGAGTTCTGTACAGAACTAAAACCTAACAAATGGAAGATGCCAGTATTCTCATTCCAGAGAAGAATATTTGAGGCCAGATTAAAGGAACCAGAAGAACTCATCAAGCAATTACCCAAGACCAGATTAAAGGAGATTAAAGTGAACTGAGATTAAAGGAGGGCAGGTCCTGCACAGGCCCTAATCTTATCAGTAACCCCACCCTTGAACCACTGCTATGAAGTTCAGTTCAGTTCAGTTGCTCAGTTGTGTCCAACTCTTTGCAACCCAATGGACTGCATCACGCCAGGCTTCCCTGTCCATCACCAACTCCAGAGCTTGCTCAAACTCAAGTCCATCAAGACAGTGATGTCATCCAAGCATCTCATCCTCTGTCATCCCCTTCTCTTCCTGCCTTCAACCAGGGTCATCATCAGGGTCTTTTCAAATGAGTAAGCTCTTTGCATTAGGTGGCCAAAGTATTGGAGTTTCAGCTTCAACATCAGTCCTTTCAATGAACACCCAGGACTGATCTCCTTTAGGATGGACTGGTTGGATCTCCTTGCAGTCCAAGGGACTCTCAAGAGTCTTCTCCAACACCACAGTTCAAAAGCATCAATTCTTCAGCGCTCAGCTTTATTTATGGTCCAACTCTCACATCTGGACATGACGACTTGAAAAACCATAGCTTTGACTATACAGACCTTTGTTGGCAAAGTAATGTCTCTGCTTTTAATACACTGTCTAGGTTTGTATAGCTTTCCATCCAAGGAGCAAGTGTCTTTTAATTTCATGGCTTCAGTCACTATGGCTGCAATTTAATTTCATGACTGCAATCACTGCAGTGATTTTGGAGCCTAAGAAAATAAAGTCTGTTACTGCCTCAACTTTTTCCCCTTCTGTTTGCCATGAAGTGATGGGACTAGATGCCATGATCTTAGTTTTTTGAGTTAAAAAAACAAAACTAGAATAAACCACAGTCCAAAATATGTGTGAGTTTTAAGCCAGCTTTTCACCCTCATCAAGAGGCTCTTTAGTTCCTCTTCATTTCTGTCATGAAAGTTGTATTATCTGCATATCTGAGGTTGTTGATATTTCTCCCAGCAATCTTGATCCCAGTTTGTGACTTATCCAGCCCGGCATTTCGCATGATGTATTCTGCATATAAGTTAAATAAACTTCTGGCTATAGGTTTTACAAATAGGCAAATTAGGAAACCCTGATATTGATCCTGATTATATATAGCAACATTTCTAGGATATGGAGGCAGCTCTTAAGTGTTGATACTGTTGAGATATTATGACCATATCTGAGACTCAGAATCATAATCATAATACTCTTCTCTTCTCTCTGTCTCTGTCTCTTTCTCTCACACACACATTATAATTACCAAGGGAGTATAGGGTTGAGAGAAGTAGGTAGTTGATATATATGAAATTAAAAATGTGGTAGTTCCAGCAAGTAGGAGTTTTTAGATTGTGAATCATACCCACTATAGTTAAAAAAACAAAACTAGAATAAATCACAGTCCAAAATATCTGTGAAGACCACTGTGTAAACAAGAGTGGTTTTGACACCTTCAAGACCAGCATCAGTGATACAAAAAGCAAGAAGGAGGATTTGGGAATTTCAACATAATTAATGAAGAGTTGTATTCAGAGCATTTTGGATAAATGTGCCTCGGGGGGTCAATGCTTACATAATGCTCTAGTGTAGGTAAAAATTTTACTGCTGTCTTTTGCTCAGAGCACGTGTAGTCAGCTGCCACACCTAAAAGATAAACTACTGGCACACTCCATCTAGAGCATATTATGATTCTTCCCCATAATTATCAAAGGAAGGTTTGCTTTACAAAACAACATCTATAGATGAGCTGCTAAGGGATCTCAAAAACAAAGATAAGGACACAAGCAAAAAACACTGATTAATATTTGAACAACAGTTATCATGTAAGAAAACAAAATTAATAAACAGAAAAGTTAACATTGAAGTAATAGAATAAATAATAGCAAATGAAAAATATTTTAAACTAACTATAACTAATATTCTCAAAAGAATAAGGAAAGTTATCAAACCCATAAACAAGGAAAATGCTGGCATAAAACAAAACAAATGATAAGTCCTGGAAACTACATAAATAAAAAGGAATAAAAATAAGGAATGCAATGGTTATCTGTAGTAGCATTATGCAACAGCAGAAAAGAAAAAAAAATGTGTGTTAATACATTAAACCAAAAGATTCTCACAAAAATGCAAAATGAAAAAGAAATAGAAATTTTGATAAAGCAACAATAGACATGGAGATTAGATCCAGAAGTTCAACATCCATGTAGCAGGAATCCTATAAGAACAGAAAGTATAGAGAAGAGCAAGTAAATAAATCAATAATAGAAGATAATTCCTCCCAAGTGATAAAAGATACTAGTCTTCAAATGGAGAGAGAAGTGCTAAACCAGGTAAACAAAGAAGACATGTATACAATGCATTGGAGTGACATTTCTGAACATGAAGAATTTAAAAAAGGATTAAAAAAATATCCCAAAAGTTTACATAAAGAAGAAAATAGCAAAACAAACAAACAAAAAACCCAGTACATTCAGTTCAGTTCAGTTGTTGCAGAAACCAGTACTCAAGAAACCAAGCACCACACTCGGAGAGTTGGAGAATTCAGGTTTATTATGCCGGAGGGCCCAGAGGAGTTAGCCCTCCAAGCTCTGAGCCCTGAACAAAGGGATTACAGAGTTTTTAAAGACAGTCTATAGTGGGCAACACTAGCTGTTAATAGGCTGGTTTAAACTAAGGGGTTTCTCATGCGAGGGAACAGCAGTCAAGATGGGAAGGGGGATGTCTGGCCTGGACAGGCATGATTAAGCAGGTTTGCAGGGGCTGGGCGATTGCAAAGAGCAGGACAAGGGTTAGTGAGATAAACTCCAGTTCCTAGTATTGCAAGCTCCCACTTTCTGAGACTACATGACCTACGTGACCTACGTGATTTAGACTTAACAAGGGGGCAAGCTGAGTTAGAGGCAGAAGAAGAAGGAGGTTATGTAAAATTTTAACTTTTCCTCTTCATAGTTACTCAGTCGTGTCTGACTCTTTGCGAACCCATGGACTGTAGCATGCCAGGCCTCCCTGTCCATCACCAACTCCTGGAGTTTACTCAAACACATGTCCATTGAGTCAATGATGTCATCCAACCCTCTCATCCTCTGTCGTCCCGTTCTCCTCCAGCCTTCAATCTTTCCCAGCATCAGGGTCTTTTCAAATAAGTCAGCTCTTCGCAACAGGTGGCCGCAGTATTGGAGTTTTCAGCTTTAGCATTATTCCTTCCAAAGAACACCCAGGACTGATTTCCTTTAGGATGGTCTGGTTGGATCTCCTTGCAGTCCAAGGGACTTTCAAGAGTCTTCAACACCACACTTCAAAAGCATCAACTCTTCAGTGCTCAGCTTTCTTTATAGTCCAACTGTCACATCCATACATGACTACTGCAAAAACCATAGCTTTGACTAGATGGACCTTTGTTGGCAAAGTAATGTCTCTGCTTTTTAATGTGCTGTCTAGGTTGGTCATAGTTCTTCTTCCAAGGAGTAAGAGTCTTTTAATTTCACGGCTGCAATCACCACCTGCAGTGATTTTGGAGCCCCAAAAAATAAAGTCTGTCACTGTTTCCACTGTTTCCCCATCTATTTGCCATGAAGTGATGGGACCGGATGCCATGATCTTAGTTTTCTGAATGTTGAGCTTTAAGCCAACTTTTTCACTCTCCTCTTTCACTTTCATCAAGAGGCTCTTTAGTTCCTCTTTGCTTTCTGCCATAAGGGTGGTGTCATCTGCATATCTGAGGTTATTGATATTTCTTCCAGCAATCTTGATTCCAGCTTATGCTTCATCCAGCACAGCGTTTCTCATGATGTACTCCGCATATAAGTTAAATAAGCAGGGTGACAATATGTAGCCTTGATGTACTCCTTTCCATATTTGGAACCAGTCTATATTTAGCTTTAAGTATAAACCCAGTAAAGTTTACACTTAAAGATAAATACCTGTGGATACATAAGGTCAAAATAATTTTTATGATTATTTAGAACTAAAATTTTTGGAGATATAAAATTGAGATACAACAGGAAAGTAATTGTAAAGTTGCAAAGTTATTGTCTAAAATAAAGGAATATACAGATTCTAATGAAATTTAGATTTTGATTTTTATAAAAGGATTATAAATGTCTGTGTTGAGAACCAACCAAATCCACAGAAAGAGTATATTCACCTTTGAAAGTACAAGAAGAAAAATAAAAGTACAGATCAAATCATCAACACAGGTAAAAGGAAGCAAAGAAAAATGACAAATAGAAAACATAAAACATGATAGCAATACTAAGGAAAAAATGTACTAGTAATTATAATAAATATTAATAGTTTATTTTACTCTAATAGTAGAAGACCCTCTGAATGAAAAAATTTTAAACTTTTAATTATGAAATAATTTTAATATTACAAAATGTTTCAAAACTAGTTAAATAATTCTCTTATAGATTTACCAAATGTTAACATTTAAAACACTTTGATTTTTCTGTCTCTGATTTTTCCCTGAAATGTTTCACAGTAAGTTGCAGACAGGATGCTCTTGCACAATTTTACAAAGGACCATCTTACTGGAACAAATGGTGAATATCGAATAAGGTCTGCATTGAGATAATAATATATCATTGATTGATAATTGTACTGTGGTTACATAAAAGCATCCTGTCTGCAACTTTTTCCCCATGATTTTTTGGAGAACTTCTTTACTTTCAAATACCACAAGGTGTTCCAGAATCATTTTATATTTTTACGTTCCCTAGAATTGGAATCAGCATCTTCTTTAAGGAGTCCTTGTTATTTATTGTAGAATCATGTTTAGCAATCAAGATTTGGGCATTGGGTGTGCTCATTAGTACTAGAGTTACATGTATTTCTATTAACTCTAACTGGACAAAACTGAGATATATATGTATGTATTCATATACACATACATACATCCATATTTCTGTATCTATCAATCTATCTTTCAAAAACCATGAAATAACACTGATGATACCTCTAATTCAAACCCAATACCGTAAGGTTTGTCATAGGCTTCCCTCTTTCCTTTTTTTAAATAATTTATTTATTTTAATTGGAGGCTAATTATTATATTGTAGTGGGTTTTGCCATACACTGACATGAATCAGCCATGAGTGTACATGTTTTGCCTATCCTAAACACCCCCTCCCACCTCCCTCTCCATCCCATCCCTCAGGGTCATCCCAGCACAACCAGCCCTGAGCACCTTGTCTCATGCATCGAACCCGGACTAGTGATCTGTTTCACATATAATATACACGTTTCAATGTTATTCTCTCAAATCATCCCACCCTTGCCTTCTCACACAGAGTCCAAAAGATTGTTCTATACATCTGTGTCTCTTTTGCTGTCTCACATATAGGGTCATCATTACCATCTTTCTAAATTCCATATATATGTGTTAGTATACTGTATTGGTATTTTTCGTTCTGACTTACTTCAATCTGTATAACAGGCTCTAGTTTCATCCACCTCATGAGAACTGATTCAAATGCATTCTTTTTAATGGCTGAGTAATACTCCATTGTGTATATGTACCACTGCTTTCTTATCCATTTGTCTGCTGATGGACATCTAGGTTGCTTTCATGTCCTGGCTATTATAAACAGTGCTGCAATGAACATTGGGGTACATGTGTCTCTTTCAATTCTGGTTTCCTTGGTGTGTATGCCCAGCAGTGGGATTGCTGGGTCCATATGGCAGTTCTATTTCCAGCTTTTTAAGGAATCTCCTCACTGTTCTCCATAGTGACTATACTAGTTTGCATTTCCACCAACAGTGTAAGAGGGTTCCCTTTTCTCCACACCCTCTCCAGCATTGTTTGTAGACTTTTGGATCGCAGCCATTCTGACCAGTGTGAGATGGTACCTCATTGTGGTTTTGATTTGCATTTCTCTGATAATGAGTGATATTCAGCATCTTTTCATGTGTCTGTTAGCCATCTGTATGTCTTCTTTGGAGAAATGTCTGTTTAGTTCTTTGGCACGTTTCTTGATTGGGTCATTTATTTTTCTTGAATTGAGCTGCAAGAGTTGCTTTATATTTTTGAGGTTAATTCTTTGTCAGTTGCTTCATTTACTATTATTTTCTCGCATTCTGAAGGCTGTCTTTTCACCTTGCTTATAGTTTCCTTTGTTGTGCAAAAGCTTTTAAGTTTAATTAGGTCCCACTTGTTTATTTTTGCTTTTATTTCCATTACTCTGGGAGGTGGGCCATAGAGGATCTTGCTGTGATTTATGTCAGACAGTGTTTTGCCTATGTTTTCCTCTAGGAGTTTTATAGTTTCTGGTCTTACATTTAGATCTTTAATCCATTTTGAGTTTATTTTTGTGTATGATGTTAGAAAGTGTTCTGGTTTCATTCTTTTACAAGTGGTTGACCAGTTTTCCCAGCACCACTTGTTTAAGAGATTGTCTTTTCTCCTTTGTATATTCTTGCCTCCTTTGTCAAAGATAAGGTGTCCATAGATGAGTGGATTTGTCTCTGGGCTTTCCACCTTCATTAATTTGATTAATACGTATCTTGGGGTGTTTTGCCTTGGGTTTATCATGTTTGGGGCTCTCTGGGTTTCTTAGACTTTGGTTATTTCCTTCCCTGTTTTAGGGAAGTTTTCAACTATTATCTCCTCAATTATTTTCTCATGGCCTTTCTTTTGGAGGGGGAGAGGGCAACAAGCCAGTAATCACACTACTAAGTAAAAATGGTTACTGAAGATTTGATTCTTAAAGATACAAAATTGATAACAAATATCAAAAAGCAAAGATTAAAAATCTAGAGGTTAGACTCTCAAAAATACAATATTAAAAAAAGCAAACAAAACAAAATCACAAAGATTATAAAACATATATATGAAGTTTGCTTTAAAAATAGTGTCTTTTTTTGCAAGGTAATAGGTTATAAAAGTGAAAATTAAACGAGTAATAGAGGATTTAAAATTTTTAAAAATAAAAATAAAATAAATTAAAAAAATGATAATAGTAAAAATATATCTAGGAATTTCTCTGGAGCTGTTGCAGGCAGTGTGGGGTCAGTTCAGTTTCAGATAGTTCCTTGTTCCAGCTTATACTTCTCAGGATCCATAGGCCTCTTCCAATGCAGTTGGTGCTAACTACAAGGTTTTAATCTGTTGCACCTGTCACTTCCAAAGTGGTTCCCTCTGTTTATTTTGGCTTCTTCTGTTTGCAAGACTCTTCAGTGTCTAATTTACACCCTGACACAAGGGGGCAAAGGTGGTCACTTATTTAGGCTCACTTGTTCAGTCGTGCTGTAGGGAGGGAGGAACACTGCAAACAAATATCACTGGCGTGTGTGAGGAGTGCTCGCAGTGTCTAGGCCACACTGGGTTTGCCCCCGCTCACAGCATGTGTGCTTTCCCAGTCTATACTTCTCAGGCTCGAGGTTGCTCTGCAGGGGATCTGTCTAAAGTGGGCTCTGGGTTGCGTGCACTTCCCAGGTCTAAGCCGCTCAGGTTTAGGTTCTTGGGTACTCCACAAAGGCGCAGACTCAGTTGGGCCTGAGTTTGTGCCCTTCCCAGGTCTGAGGAGCTCAGGCGACCAGGTGCTTGGCCAGCACACTCTCCTTAGGTGTGGTGCATCTTATCACCTCCCTCATCCCAGCCGCTCAGTTTCCCAGGTGTGACATCTCAGGTGTGCTGTGTGTCTTTTCTGGGGAGCTGATCTCTGGCTGCAACCCTCTCAGTGGATGTCATCCATTCAGGATCCCAGGAAGGCTTGGCTGGCAACTGGGAGCCTGTTCGCAGTTTGTTGGAGGATGCCGTTTCTGGGGCTGAGTTTGCCCCTTTCTGGCTCTGGCTGTCGCCCTCCTGCCTCCCTGCCTCCTGGCAGGGGATAGGCTGATCTGCTGCTGGCTAGCTCTCCTCTGGTATTCACTCAGTCCTTGGTTCTGTGAATGGCCCGGCAGCGCCTTAGGTTAGGGCTTTTGGTGGGAAAGTTCTCTCTCTCTCTCTCTTTTTTTGTTTCTCTCTCTCTGGTTATCCCACAGTTTGGGTTGCTATCTCATGTTAGCTCCCTCAGATTGCCCTCAGGGCATTCAGTCCCGGTCTTTAAGTTCAGTTCAGTTCAGTCGCTAAGTCGTGTACCACTCTTTGAGACCCCATGAATCACAGCACGCCAGACCTCCTTGTCTATCACCAACTCCCGGAGGTAACTCAGACTCACGTCCATCGAGTCAGTGATGCCATCCAGCCATCTCATCCTCTGTCCTTTTTCACTCTCCTCTTTCACTTTCTTCAAGAGGCTTTTTAGTTCCTCTTCACTTTCTGCCATAAGGGTGGTGTCATCTGCATATCTGAGGTTATTGATATTTCTTCCAGCAATCTTGATTCCAGCTTGTGCTTCTTCCAGCCCAACGTTTCTCATGGTGTACTCTGCATATAAGTTAAATGAGCAGGGTGACAATATACAGCCTTGATGTACTTCTTTTCCTATTTGAAATCAGTCTGTTGTTCCATGTCCAGTTCTAACTGTTGCTTCCTGACCTGCATGCAGGTTTCTCAAGAGGCAGATCAGGTGGTGTGGTATTCCCATCTCTTTCAGAATTTCCCACAGTTTATTGTGATCCACACAGTCAAAGGCTTTGGCATAGTCAATACAGCAGAAATAGATGGTTTTCTGGAACTCTCTTGCTTTTTCGATGATCCAGCGGATGTTGGCAATTTGATCTCTGGTTCCTCTGCCTTTTCTAAAACCAGCTTGAACATCTGGAAGTTCACAGTTCACGTATTGCTGAAGCCTGGCTTGGAGAATTTTGAGCATTACTTTACTAGCATGTGAGATGAGTGCAATTGTGCAGTAGTTTGAGCATTCATTGGCATTGCCTTTCTTTGGGATTCGAATGAAAACTGACCTTTTCCAGTCCTGTGGCCACTGCTGAGTTTTCCAAATTTGCTGGCATATTGAGTGCAGCACTTTCACAGCATCATCTTTCAGGACTTTAAATAGCTCAACTGGAATTCCATCACCTCCACTAGCTTTGTTCATAGTGATACTTTCTAAGGCCCACTTAACTTCACATTCCAGGATGTCTGGCTCTAGGTGAGTGATGACACCATCGTGTTTATCTTGGTCATGAAGATCTTTTTTGTATAGTTCTTCTGTGTATTCCTGCCACCTCTTCTTAATATCTTCTGCTTCTTTTAGGTCCATACTATTTCTGTCCTTTATTGAGCCCATCTTTGCATGAAATGTTCCCTTGGTATCTCTAATTTTCTTGAAGAGATCTCTAGTCTTTCCCATTCTGTTGTTTTCCTCTATTTATTTGCACTGATCACTGAGGAAGGCTTTCTGATCTCTTCTTGCTATTCTTTGGAACTCTGCATTCAGATGCTTATATCTTTCCTTTTCTCCTTTGCTTTTCACTTCTCTTTTTTTCACAGCTATTTGTAAGGGCTCCTCAGACAGCCATTTTGCTTTTTTGCATTTCTTTTCCATGGGGATGGTCTTGATCCCTGTCTCCTGAACAATGTCACGAACCTCCATCCATAGTTCACCAGGCACTCTATCTATCAGATCTAGTCCATTAAATCTATTTCTCACTTCCACTGTATAATCATAAGGGATTTGATTTAGGTCATACCTGAATGGTCTAGTGGTTTTCCCTACTTTCTTCAATTTAAGTGTGTATTTGGCAATAAGGAGTTCATGATCTGAGCCACAGTCAGCTCCTGCTCTTGTTGACTATATAGAGCTTCTCCATCTTTGGCTGCAAAGAATATAATCAATCTGATTTCAGTGTTGACCATCTGGTGATGTCCATGTATAGAGTCTTCTCTTGTGTTGTTGGTGGAGGGTCTTTGCTATGACCAGTGCATGTTCTTGGCAAAACTCTATTAGTCTTTGCCCTGCTTTATTCTGTATTCCAAGGTCAAATTTGCCTATTACTCCAGGTATTTCTTGACTTCCTACTTTTGCATTCCTGTCCCCTATAATGAAAAGGACATCTTTTTTTGAGTGTTAGTTCTAAAAGGTCTTGTAGGTCTTCTTAGAACCATTCAACTTCAGCTTCTTCAGTGTTACTCGTTGAGGCATAGACTTGGATTACCGTGATATTGAATGGTTTGCCATGGAAATGAACAGAGATCAATCAGTCTGTTGTTTTTGAGAGTGCATCCAAGTACTGCGTTTCAGACTCTTTTGTTGACCATGATGGCTACTCCATTTCTTCTAAGGGATTCCTGCCTGCAGTAGTAGATATAATGGTCATCTGAGTTAAATCCACCCATTCCAGTCCATTTGAGTTCGCTGATTCCTAGAATGTCAACGTTCACTCTTGCCATCTCCTGTTTGACCACTTCCAATTTGCCTTGATTCATGGACCTGACATTCCAGGTTCCTATGCAATATTGCTCTTTACAGCATTGGACCTTGCTTCTGTCCTGGTCCTTACCCTAAGCAATGCGGCCAGTGCCTCCCTGTTCAGCCCCCGCTTGCTGGTGGCGGATGTGAGCATTTGGGCTACCTCTCCGCTGGGAACTGCTGTTAGGCATGTAATCTGAGGGTTTTGTTTATTTATTTATTTATTTTTCCACCCAGTTATGTTGCCCTCTGAGATTCCAAAACTCCCCACAGACTTGCCAGTGAGAGGGTTTCCTGGTATTTGGAAACTTCTCCTCTTTTATGACTCCCTCTCTGGAACTGATCTCCATTCCTAATTCTTTTGTCTCTCTTTTTATCTTCTATGTTTTGTCCTACCTGCTTTCAAAGACAATGGGCTGCCTTTCTGGATGCCTGGTGTCCTCTGCCAGTGTTCAGAAGTTGTTTTGTGGGATTTGCTCAGCATTCAAATTTTCTTCAGAGAAGGCAATGGCACCCCACTCCAGTGTTCTTGCCTGTGAAATCCCATGGATGAACGAGCCTGGTTGGCTGCAGTCCATTGAGTCGCTAAGACCTAGGACATGACTGAGTGACTTCCCTTTCACTTTTCACTTTCACGCATTGGAGAAGGAAATGGCAACCCACTCCAGTGTTCTTGCCTGGAGAATCCCAGGGACACGGGAGCCTGGTGGGCTGCCGTCTATGGGGTCACACAGAGTTGGCCACGACTGAAGTGACTTAGCAGCAGCAGTCAAATGTTCCTTCGATGAATTTGTTGGGGGAGAAAGTGGTCTCCCCGTCTTATTCCTCTGCTATCTTAGGACCACCCCCCCTCTTTCCTTATTTGTAATTCCCCTCTCCAACAGTCAGAGACCCAACTCTCATTAAGGACAATATATTTACTTATATGTTCAATCTCAGAATACATATGTAATTGCAGAATTGCTAATCCATACCACTGTGAAAATCAAACCTATCAACAAGAGTACAATATTTGTTTCCAACTCCATCTTTATTCTTAATTTACGTTATAGCAACCTAACATGTCATGGGGGAGCTCATGTGTTTGGTTCAAATGTTGAAACTCATGATGATCATCTTTTTATATAAGAAAAACAAAACTGTATTATTCAAACAGGTGAGGAAATCTCAAGGCAAGGGGCAGGGAGAATGGCTCTCAGGGAGAAAGTCCAGAAATGAGAGAGACTGAATAGCAGTGTGCAGGCATTTTATAAAGAGAAAAGTCCCACTGGCACAAGATTTAAAAGAGGTTCTTGTCCAGGTAGCAAGAGGATCTTGTGAAATGGGAGGACTAGCGGTGATGGGGGCAAGCTTTACCAGAAGGCTGCAAGAGTTTACAGACAAGGCCAGAAATAAAGTTCAGAGGTTACTGGCTCTAAGTCATACATCATTGGGAGTCCAAATTTCTTTCCTGGAGTTTTCATAAGGTATACAGTCAAAATACTGTATTTTAGTTACTTATGTTAAGTCTTCATATCTCTCTCCACACACACTTTTGTTATTCACTATGTTATATTATTTGTTTGAAATGAAATTAGGTTCATTTGCTTTGGTTTGAATTACATTTTTTTTTTTTTTTGCTTTGCCCCATCCTTGTTGATTTTATTTATTTTTAAGCATGTGAATATTAACATGGTTAATTAGCCTCTAATTAAAATAAATGAATTTAAATTAAAAAAATTCAGAACTATACAAAAATGTATATTTAGAAAAGTATGATACTCTTCCATATTCTTTCCACTCTTTTCCATATCCTTTCCTTTCTACTTTGCTCCCAACTATACTTGTAAGTAACCAATCTCATTAATATCCTAGCTTATTTTTTCATATCTTTTTTTACATATATACATGTATATCCATATATGTATAATGAGCACACACACACTGTATATATGTATATGTGTCCATATACATACACAGTTGTTTTATATATATATATATACACACACACTAATGATTTTGGTTTCAGTACTGATCTAGACCACAAACAAACAAAAAATATGGTGTCAGTCTAGGAGCTTAGCCAAAAAGCCTTTTACTCAAAATAAGTTTTATCATCAAAACCACTTCCCCCACAGAGGTATGCATTCCAAAATGAAGTGAAATATCCAAACTTCTAACATTCATTTTTAATCAATTCCAGTGACATTACCATAGATCTAGGTGTAAGCAAGTTAGTTATGAAATCAGCATCATCCACAAAAACAAATTCATCAAAAATGAAGAAGGTCCATAGGACTCAAGATCCAAGTTTCTTAAGACTCCTGATTCATAGATAAAAATTCTTTGCAAAGGGATTAAGAGAATTTGGAGAATTAATATTTTCTGAGAGGTTGTGCAAAACATACAAAAATGGCACAAAAGTGAATTCAACAGTCAGTGCACATGCACACTTCATTCACATCTTCAAAAATAAAAGGTATTCTAACACTATAAAACTGAATAAAAATACTAGCTTCAACAGCAACTGTTAAGCACTAGAGTCACATAAGTTACACCAGAATGGGCAAACATGGCCCAAGTAAAATTCTATTGTTAAAGCTGAAACAGATTTAAGGTCATTCAAGTTCAAGCACGGGATACAAATCTTTTGGAGCCCAATCTATTTGCATTTGAAATACATGACCTTTCTTCTAGCTTGTGGTCTTAAACTTCTGTTTTACAAAATTTAAAAGGAAAATACAGAAGAAACTAATAAAATACATGTTATTTTAAATCAGCTTAACATTCAAAGCTATAATTAGGATGAATTAAAGAAAGCCACAGAAGAACGATACAAAAAAGATCTTCATGACCCAGATAATCACCATGGTGTGATCACTCACCTAGAGCCAGACATCCTGGAATGTGAAGTCAAGTGGGCCTTACAAAGCATCACTACGAACAAAGCTAGTGGAGGTGATGGAATTCCAGTTGAGCTATTTCAAATCCTAAAAGATGACACTGTGAAAGTGCTGCACTCAATATGCCAGCAAATTTGGAAAACTCAGCAGTGGCCACAGGACTGGAAAAGGTCAGTTTTCATTCTGATCCAAAAGAAAAGCAATGCTAAAGAATTCTCAAACTACCTCACAATTCAACTCATCTCACATGCTATTAAAGTAATTCTTAAAATTCTCGAAGCCAGGCTTCAGCAATACGTGAACTGTGAACTTCCAGATGTTCAAGCTGGTTTTAGAAAAGGCAGAGGAACCAGAGATCAAATTGCCAACATCCGCTGGATCATCAAAAAAGCAAGAGAGTTCCAGAAAATCATCTATTTCTGCTTTATTGACTATGCCAAAGCCTTTGACTGTGTGGGTCACAATAAACTGTGGGAAATTCTGAAAGAGATGGGAATACCACACCACCTGACCTGCCTCTTGAGAAACCTGTATGCAGGTCAGGAAGCAACAGTTAGAACTGGACATGGAACAACAGACTGGTTTCAAATAGGAAAGGAGTACGTCAGGGCTGTATATACCCCCAAACCAGAGTCTGCCTCCTTTCTGCTTGTGCTTTCACCTAAACCTCTGACTTTACCACCACTCTCTCTGAAAAAAAGAGTTAGCTTACAGTTCCAGTTAATAATTCCTGGGTGTGACAGTGTTTAACCTACAAACTCCTTTGGAAATCCTCTAGCCTGCCTGAATAGGTTTTTCCGGCCACATGTGACTGTTCAGAGCCTCCCAACTGTGAGAGGCAGGAGATGTTCTAAACTGTCTAAACACAGATTCTTTTGAGTAGTTAAAAGATTGATTAGAAATTGTATTGGTGAATGGTTTTTCACTTGTTGGGCCATTGTTTGCTGCTCAGTTTCCATATCCCTTACCTGCTGTGTCCCTGGCAGTGTATTGATTAATATAATTGGTGTAAGTAGTAGCTTTAATGTTTGTAACCTGGGACCCTTGAGTTAATTCTTTTTCTTGTTATAGCCCACCACACCTTTGCTCTGTAGGAATGCAACTTTATCTAATGCTTTTTGGAGGGTGGCTCCTGACCAACCACCTTTAGAGAAAAATAAGTTTTCTGAAGAAAAGGTCTTAAAATGTTAACAGGCCTCCGGGCCAGAAGATGATGCAAATCACCGAAGCGTTTGCATATGATAAGTTTGCAGGAAGAAAGCCTGGTTTGCTGCAAGACTCTACCCCTTCCCCCATTATCCTCTATGCATAACTTAAGGTATAAAAACTACTTTGAAAAATAAAGTGCGGGCCTTGTTCACCGAAACTTGGTCTCACCATGTCGTTCTTTCTCTTACCTTCTGGCTGAATTCTTCAGCCTCAAAAGCGGAGGAATAACATATTAAGGAGAAATAATGGGAATTAGAAGATTCATGCAGTTCAGCTCTTTTAAACAGCCAGCCAGCTTACAGGCAACAAGAGATGGTTTCCATTGAGGAAGGCCCTGTGGAATGGGAATGTGGTCATCAGTGACCTCTGTCTTACCAGGGGCTGAAGTAGGAAGTTGCTGTTCTTCATTTTTGCTTTAGCCATGTTGTAATTCCAAGAATAAAAATATTTTTGCCCTTTCCACAGTTGTTTCCTTAAAAAAATTTGAACCTCCAGGCTTTTTCCCCAGATGAGGATACTTTGCTTTTAATTTTGCCTCTTCAGCTCTCCCTGGACTGGTCACTTTATCTTCCATTTCCTTTTGCTCCTCTGTGGAGTTTGCCTCAGGGCCTTCTGCAGGCATACTTCTTGCTACCCCATACCCCACTTCTCTGGCTTTGCGATGCCCTGAGATTCTAATATGTTTGACCCAAATACCTTCCTTTGCTTGAACACATCATAAAATGATAGTCTTTTTAAAAAACTGAAGTATAGTTGATTTACAATTGTGTCAATTACTGCTGTACAGCAAAGTGATTCAGTTATACATACATACATATATAATTCTTTTTAAAGAATATTTTAAAAGAAGAGTGTATATGTCTTTTCAAGTTCTTTACACAGGAAAGATAACATACTATTTTGCATACTTTATTTTTACTTGCACACTTTTTTTTTTTACTTAACATTATATCGTGGAAATCACTCCATGTCAGTTCATAGAGTTCTTCTTGTTCTTTTTTTGCATCTGCCTAGTGTCCCCCTGTGCAATGTATTGTACTTTATTCAGGTAGTCTCCTGCATGAGCATTTAGTTTGTTTCAGTATTTTGAAATTACACTGTAACAAATAACCTTTGCATATATATTTTAATATTATTTTAGGTCTATTTTCAGGTAAATTCTAGGAATAGGATTACTTTGTTAGACAATGCATATGTCTTAATTTTGTTAGATATGAATAGTTCCAAATCTCCATCCAAAAGGATTGTACTACTTTGCATTCCCACCAATACTATATGAGAGTCACTGTGTCCTTATAGCCTTGCTAATAGAATGTATTGATATACTTTCCATTTTTACTATCAGATGGAAATTTTAATCCATCTATAGACTTTTATTTGTTTACAAGAGACCTGCCAAAATAAAATAAAAATAAGTAGAAGATACTAGGAAAATGCTAAGAAAATAAAGCACGTGTATCAATATTACATAGAATTCAAGGTGAATAATTAATGGGACAAAGAGAAACATGGTAGTTTTATCCTCAATAAGAGGAAATAGTCATGAACCTTTAGGCATCTAACAAGAGAGCTTTGAAATATATAAGCAAAATGTAATAGAAATATAAGGAAAAAGTTAAAAAATCACTATCATGATAGAAGATTTTAGCTTACTTCTCTTAATGGTCGAAAGATCAAGTAGACAAAAACAAGGAAGTATCTTAATTGGGGTTTACTGAGTGCTCGCTTTGGCAGCACATATACTTAATTGGGGTTGCCTAGAAGGTAGACTTTGAAAAAAGGATTGGGTATGGGTAGCGTATCCGGGATGGAGAAGGCAATGGCACCCTATTCCAGTACTCTTGCCTGGAAAATCCCATGGATGGAGGAGCCTGGTAGGCTGTAGTCCATGGGGCACTAAGAGTCAGACACGACTGGCGACTTCCCTTTCACTTTTCACTTTCATGCATTGGAGAAGGAAATGGCAACCCACTCCAGTGTTCTTGCCTGGAGAATCCCAGGGACAGGGGAGCCTGGTGGGCTTCCATCTATGGGGTCACACAGAGTCGGACATGACTGAAGTGACTTAGCAGCAGCAGCAGCAAGGGAAGCCCTCATCTTAATGAGGTACATAGAAGAAATATAACAATGTGACAGATAAGAAAACTGGTCCCTGTATGAAGTTGTGACATGCCCCAAATTACAGAGCTGTTTAGTTTCAGGCTGAGGACCAGAACCTGGCTTTCCTAACATATTTCTAGTCTTGTGTTCTCTTATTCTAGCGCTGCTGCTGCTAAGTCACGTCAGTCGTGTCCGACTCTATGCGACCCCAGAGATGGCAGCCCACTAGGCTCCCCCGTCCCTGGGATTCTCCAGGCAAGAACACTGGAGTGGGTTACCATTTCCTTCTCCAATGCATGAAAGTGAAAAGTGAAAGTGAAGCCGCTCAGTCATGTCCGACTCTTAGCGACCCCATGGACTGAGGCCTACCAGGCTCCTCCATCCATGGGATTTTCCAGGCAAGAGTACTGGAGTGGGGTGCCATTGCACTATGCCAAAACAAACAATTGACACAGGTTATGAATGGTACTAACTGCTCTTCCATCTACCTGTAAAGAATGTTTTACTCACTGCAATACATGACTGCATCATCAAAAACCATTAAAAAAAAAGCTTACATAAAAAAGCTTATATCTTATAGTCTGAAATCAGAAAAGGTGCTGAAATTTCTCATAAAAAATGAGTATTCTAAAGCAATGTTGAAATGGAGACTATTAATTGGGACTGTAATATAACAAAACCATTTTAACAAATCAGAATGTATATACATCTGAGTAGCCTAACAGAAAAGTAACATTTATTCCATGGACACCTCTATTGCTTGCAAACCTTTTAGTCCTTTTCAAAATTGCTTCTAAGCCAGTTTATGAGTCATATAAGAAAAATTAAAAAGGAAATTTATAGTCATATCTCATATACAACTGATGGGAAATTTTTAATCAGTATGCAGCTAGTACTTGTGGTTATAAAAGCTACAGATATGGGAACCAATTCAATGAAAAGATTAAAGTGCACAATTAATTCTAAGTGAATTAGCAAATACTTAGTCTGAGTCAATGATAAATTGTGTTACAAGAAGTTGGCACAGAACCTAGCTGAGTAATGTGCTTAAATAAAGCTTCATGGTATGATGGCAGATGGAAAGGGCAACTGAGCCATACAAAACCCCTGCATGCTGACCTTGTAAGATGAAAAATCCTGAAAGTAACCCTTAAAGCAAGTAGGCTAGGTTTGCTGAATTTTTACAGATACCATCACACAAGAGATCAAAATGAATGGGGTGTTGTACTTAATCAGCATAGATTGTGATCTTAATGTCCTCACTGTGATGCCTTTTGCCTTACCAACAATAGTGGGCAAAACATTTTTTGAGATATAAAGGCGCTGCTACACTGGATCTCTCTTGGACACAATGAAAATGAGTTGGGATTAGATAGAGGTGATGGCTGCACAACACTGAATATACTAAATATTATTGAATTGTACAGTTTATTATTATTTTTTTAATTTTGGCTGTGCTGGGTCTTTGTTGATGCACAGGCTTTTCTCTAGTTTTGATGAGCAGGGCCTATGCTCTAGTTGTGGTGTGTGGGATTCTCATTGCAGTGGCTTCTCTCGTTGTGAAGCATGGGCTCTAGGGTGTGTGGGCTTCAGCAGTTGTGGCACGTGGGCTCAATAGTTGTGGCTCATAGACTCTAGAGCACAGGCTCAGTAGTTGTGGCACAGGCCTAGTTGCTCTGTGGCATGTGGGATCTTCCTGGATCAGGAATTGAACTCATGTCTTCTGTGTTGGCAGGCAGATTCTTTACCACTGAGCCACCAAGGGAGCCTGAGTTGTACACTTCAAAATAGGTCATCTTATGTGAATTTTTCCTGAAATTTAAAAATAAATTACCACTTCATGAACACTTGCTTCTGGTACTTTGCTTGGCCTTAAATACAGCATCTTGCTCTCCCAACAACCTTCTGAGATAAAATATTATTATCTCCAGTTTTTGGATGAGGAATCTGAGGTTCAGTGAGGTTAAGTGTTTTGGCTAAGGGAGTTTAACAGAAGAGTTGGGGTTCAAACTAAGCCTATCTGATTCTAAGATTTGAACTCTCAGGTTTGAATATTTAGAGAAGTCCATAAACGGGGTGATCAGTCATGTTATATGTAAATCTTGGAAGTAATTTAACTAAATATGAAAAGAGGAATATGCCTGTCAAAACTTTATTCTTTCTTCACCTACAAAAGTAGTACAATCCTGTTGAAGGGAGATTTAGAAGTATCAAACAAAGTTAAGACATTTGCATTTGTCTTTTAACAAAGTAATCCTCTTGGCTGGGAAAGAAAATACATAGCCTAAAAGTAGAGAATTATGTTTTTATTTGGTAGACTTACTGAGGACTTAAGCCTGGGATAAGCCTCTGAGGGACTGTTCCAAAGAGGTAAGAGAGGAGCCAGTATATATAGGAGTTTGTGCTGGGGAAAAACAAAAACAAACATACAACAAAAAATAACATGTAGTTGAACATTAAAAGATTACTGTTAATCACAGAAACAGACATCTCAGTTAATGATTATAGTGCTTTTCTATGTATCAGTTCAGTTCAGTCATTCAGTTGTGTCCGACTCTTTGTGACCCAGTGGACTGCAGCATACCAGGCTTCCCTGTCCATCACCAACTCCCAGAGCTTGCTCAAACTCATGTCCATTGAGTTGGTGATGCCATCAAACCATCTCATCCTCTTTGTTCCCTTCTCTTCCTGCCTTCAATCTCTCCCAGAATCAGGGTCTTTTCAAATTAGTCAGTTCTTCACATCAGGTGGCCAAAATATTGGAGCTTCAGCTTCAGCATCAATCCTTCCAATGAACACCCAGGACTGATTTCCTTTAGGACTGACTGGCTTGATCTCCTTGCTGTCTAAGGAACTCTCAAGAGTCTTCTCCAATACCACATTTCAAAAGCATCAATTCTTCAGTGCTCAGCTTTCTTTACAGTCCAACTCTCACATCAATACATGACTACTGCAAAAACCATAGCTTTGACTAGATGGACCTTTGTCAGTAAAGTAATGTCTCTGCTTTTTAATATGCTGTCTAGGTTGGTCATAGCTTTACTTCCAAGGATCAAGAATCTTTTAATTTCATGGCTCCAGTCACCATCTGCAGTGATTTTGGATCCCAGGAAAATAAAGTCTGTCACTGTTTCCATTGTTTCCCCATCTATTTGCCATGAAGGGATGGGACCAGATGCCATGATCTTAGCTTTTTGAATGTTGAGTTTTAAGCCAGTTTTTTCACTCTCCTCTTTCACCCCCATCAAGAGGCCCCTTAGTTCCTCTTTGCTTTCTGCCATAAGGGTGGTGTCATCTGTATATCTGAAGTTATTGATATTTCTCCCTGCAATCTTGATTCCAGCTTGTGCTTCATGCAGCCTGGCATTTTGCATGATGTACTCTACATATAAGTTAAATAAGCAGAGTGACAATATACAGCCTTGACAATATCCCTCCTCCAGGGGATCTTCCCAACCCAGGGATCAAACCTGGGTCTCCTGTGTTGCAGGTGGATTCTTTACCATCTGAGCCACCAGGAAAGCCCAAGAGTACTGGAGTGGGTATCCTATCCCTTCTCCAGGGGATCTTCCTGACCCAGGAATTGAAACAGGGTCTCCTGCACTGCAAGCAGATTCTTTACCAGCTGGGCTACCAGGAAAGCCCTTTCTATGTCTGGGAAGATGCAAGAGTCTGGGCTTACTGAAATTATTCCTTTGATATGCACCTTCACTATCTAGGGCCAGTATCCTGTCTTTCTTCATCCTGAAATCCCCTCAGGGTGCACTGGTTGGTGGCTCTAGTAGCTGATGGCTGTATAGCTGCAACATCCTTGGCTTACTGAAATGGCGGGAGACATTCTTTGTTCACAATCCAGTGTTACAGAAACGAGAACTAATGTGAGGACTTCTTATGAGGAGGATTTAGTTACTGGAACTGGATTATAAAATAGAAATGTATTCCTAAGAAACTAGGTAAGAGCTCATTTATTAGATTAGACTATTAGGTCAGAAAGGGACTGGTAGGAAGGCTGACTTGCTGAGTGACTGAGCTGTGAGTCCAGGTTTCTTAATGTTTCCCCCTGCCTGATAGTCAGATGGCTCCTAGAGATGAGCAAGGCTGAGCTTGCATGTCTTCACCAAGTGGCAGAAGCTGTAGGAACTAAAATGGAACTGATCCTTATTCCTAGATGCTCACTTCGAGGAAACACTTCTTCTAAATGGCCAGTTCCTAAATTTCTTTTAGGGAAGAGAATCCATAAGATGGCCTCAAATACTTCAATTTTTTTCCTGCTGTATTCCCTCTGGGTATTTGCAGTGACTGGTGGAACAGAACTATAATATCATGTGCTTCCTATATAGGTTCTGCCATCTGACATACATAATCTAACTTAAAAATAGTCAATAAAACTGTGAATTCAGGGAATTATTACTTCTCCAAGTTTCAATTCTGAATATAATATTTTCCTAAATAAATGTACAGACACAAAGAATAGGCAGAAAGTACACAAGGTTTTGGAGACAGATTTGGATTCAAAATCAGTCTCTATTTACCAGCTTGAACAAGTTATATATTCTCTTTGAGCCCTAGTTTCTTTCTTTATAAAATGTAGACTCTGTCTGCCTCAGGGTTATATATCATTTTTAAATGATATTTTATACCACTATATATACAACAGTGCCTAAGATATGTACTCAATAAATGATAGTTTCTCTTCCACTCCCTCTCATAACAATAATGTTAGAAGCTGTCTGATTGTACTGCAAGATCTCAACAAGCAAACAGAGAAAGTGGGGTAGGAGTAGATAAAATTTCTGAGAAAGAGAAAATCAGGCTCTGACATTCAGGAGCTAGCCTGACTTTCACAACTAGATCTTGCTTTCTCCTATTGAATGTAAACACTCTTACAGATCATGAACATCAAAATAAGGCCACTCCGCAAATACAATGTATCAATATCAAAAAATAAAAAGACCACTATGTAACCATGTTTGAATATACACTAAATGTAAACTTGGTCTGAGATATGAAAATAATTATTTCCCACTTTGAGCTAATATTAGTGACTACTGCTTCTCTACCATTTATAGATTTACCCTCAGGCTAGTCTTCCCTTCTTCTATGTAAGATTTATTGAGATATCCAATCATGAAATTACCTCTGCTTCCTGACAGCATTAATATGCAGTGGAAAGACCTCTTCCTTGAATCCTTCCCCAAATCACCTAAAATGTTAGTCGCTCAGTCATGTCTGACTCTGAGACACTATGGACTGTCAGGCTCCTCTGTCCATGGGATTCTCCAGGACAGAATACTGGAGTGGGTTGACATTCCCTTCTCCAGGGGATCTTCCCAACCCAGGGATCGAACCCAGGACTCCTGCATTGCAGGCAGATTCTTTACTCTCTGAGCCACCAGGAAAGCCCAAATCACCTAACATGAACCTATTTCCTATATAATAAGTCCTTTCTAGACTCTTTTAATGACGTGCCCCATGGGTCCCCCGTGACATTCATTCTCTCTCCCTGCAAGAAGCAATAAAACCAATTTCAAGTATGTTCGCAGTAACCTTTGGGTGGAGGGCATTGTCAGAACTGATTATGCAGTATCAACTCCAAGGTCTAAATAAACCAAAAAACACCTCCATTTTGGTCTTTCAATATAAGTGCCTTACCCTTCTTCCCTCAGCCCACACTTAAAAATTATTTATTGCATTTAATCTAAATATTATTAAGCTATATCAGGCTATTTAATCTGTACAGAAGATATTCAAAAGCTTCCTTGAGCTTGGCTGTAGCTTCCTGATTCTTTGCTTATATAACAGATGGATGTCTGGGTTAGTGATTAAGAATGAGGGCACACGATGAGTAAGTAACTCTGTATCTTAACAATTAAGTTTAAAGCCGTAATACTGTTTTCTCATTTTCAGCAGTAGCTTCTGATTAATAATCACAAAATCAAATCAGTATGTCACAATCAACATGTCTTTTATTGTGGTAAAAAATATACAACTTAGTTATGGCTACACCAATCACCAATTTCCATCCCCACCAACAGTGTATAAGGGTTCCTTTTTCTTGGCATTTGTTATTTGTTTCTTTGATGATAGCCTTTCTGACAGGTGTGAGGAGATAGCTCATTTTGGTTTTGATTTGCATTTCCTTGATGATTAGAGATGTTGAGCATTTCCCAATTCATCCCACCCTCATTTTCCCCTTGCTATCCATAAGTTTGTCTTCTACATCTGTGTCTCTATTTCTGCTTTGCAAATAAGCTCGTGTGTACCATTTTTCTAGAATCCACATATATACATTAATGAAGTGCCAATGAGTAAACTATAGCTGTAGAACATTTAGACAGTTACAGATCAATAGAACAGACACAAAGTTCAGTCTTGTTCACTTTAAGAGACAATGCATACTGAGTTCCTTCAGTCAGTGCACTGATCCTGGTCTGCTCTTTGTCTAGGCTTTCTTTTTTCCTCCAAAGAATCTGTAATCTTGCTCTCTTTTGCTAAATTTCATCTGAACTCTATTTTAATGCAGTCTGAATCTATTTCAGACTTTAGACCATTATTTTATCAAGTGTTTGTTTTGCTTTTCTCCATCATGTATTTCTTCTGACTGCATTTCCTCTTAGAAGTGTGGTTAAGAGAATATACGTTGGAACCTGTCTGTCTGCTTGAATTCATAATCCCAGCTCTACCAGTTATTAGCCATATGACTCTGGTTAAGAGTCCTAACCTCTCTGTCACTCAGTTTCTTCATCTGTAAAATAGGGATATTAATAGTTTTGAGGATTAAGCAAAATGGTGTTTGCTGTGTATAAGTATTTGTTGCTATTATTTTTAGTATTATTATTAACATGAGCCAATTCCCTATTAAGAGAGAGACAAAGGTATCTAGGTAAAAAATGTGTATTAGAGGTTGACAGGTTATAGTTTTAAGGGTATCCAGTAAGGGAGAAAATAGGAGTCTTTTTCTAATTACATTTTGTTTCCCTTCTTGCTCCCAACTGCAGCTAGCCAAGTGGCATGTGGCTGAAGTGCAAGTACTCACTACTAACTTCTTTGTAAGCTATCTTAAACTGTAATTGAAATTACCTTATTCTTCATTTTGAAAGACTTTACCTATAAGGCACCTAAAATGGTATTGTCTATGGAATAGCCACCATCACTTGGTGTTGCAATAGCTATTTTAACATTTTAAAGCCTTGTGTGTTAGTCGCTCAGTTGCGTCCAACTCATTGCAACTCTATGGACTGTAGCCAGCCAGTCTTCTCTGTCCATGGGATTCTCCAGGCAAGACTACTTGAGTGGGTTGCCATTTCCTTCTCCAGGGGATCTTGCCAATCCAGGAATCAAACCCGGGTCTCCTGCATTGCAGGCAGATTCTTTACCGTCTGAGTCACCAGGGAAGAGAGAAGCTTACAAAACATAGAAATGAAAGCCACGTGAATTTTGTGAGGGGTAGTTCAAAGCTTCTTCAGAGCTTCCCAGAGCATCTTGCATCAGAACATGAACTGTGCAGAGAATTTCAAGTGCTGTTCTACCATAACCTAACCCTAGCTCTAACTCTATAAGGTCATGGAGTTAAAAACAAAGTATAGGCAATGCATTCTGCCATGATACTCATTTTCAATAAAATACTACTGTATGTGGTTGTAGTCTGTTTCTTTAAGACTCACCCCTGTTGGTAGGAGAAGCAAAACATTCATAAAAGGGGCTTGAATCTACATTCCTATTTCTTCAAGTTGTGTTCCTGAACCACCCTATCAACCACACACCAAACTCCACTCCAACTAGTTATGTTGTCTGATGCTCACCTTGATACTTGTAGCCTCTTACTAACTCTAGTTCCTATAATTTCTTAGGTACCTTGGTGTTACTGTTCCTTCAGCAACTGCCCACTTTGTCTCCTGGATCCCTGCTTTCCTCCTCTCTCCTGTCTCACGTTGCTCAGAATAATTACCCAGGATCTAACCTTTTTGGCTAGACCTCAGGATATGTTCTCATTAACTGACTGCCACAGTTATTCCTGGTTAAGTACAGCCAAGCACTCTTGGGAACTGCCCTTTTGTATGGCTCTGGTCTCAGAGGAGTCCATACCAGATAATAATCATTTGGGGGGTGGTATAATATCACCCAGCTTCCCAGGTGGCTCAGTGGTAAAGAATCCACCAATCAATGCAGGAGACACAGATTCATTCAATCTCTAGGTCAGGAAAATCCCCTGGAGAAGGAAATGGACCCACTCCAGTATTCTTGTCTGGGTCATCCCATGAGGTCACAAAAGAGTTGGACAGCATTTAGTGACTAAACAACAACAAGAACCTTTTATTTGAATAAAGAGAGAAATCATTTCACAGACATTCACTCAAACACAATGGAAAACATAAAAGTGTATGCATATGTGGGAATTTGTGTATGTATATGTTAGCTGCATGGAAGTGGGGCAGCAAAAGTTACTCTCAATGAACATTAGTACCAAGCACACACTAGGCATTCAATGAAAATCTTATTGAACTGATGCAAACAATACAATTTTCAACACATAGACTTGGATTTCTATTTCGCTAAGTAATTAGTGAACACAGATCATTCGGTTCAGTTCAGTTCAGTCGCTTAGTTGTGTCCGACTCTTTGCAACACCATGGATTGCAGCACACCAGGCCTCCCTGGCCATCACCAGCTCTTGGAGTTTACCCAAACTCATGTCCATTGAGTTGGTGATGCCATCCAACCATCTCACCCTCTGTTGTTCCTTTCTCCCCTGCCTTCAATCTTTCCCAGCATCAGGGTCTTTTCCAATGAGTCAGTTCTTCACATCAGGTGGCCAAAGTATTGGAGTTTCAGCTTCAGCATCAGTCCTTCCAATGGATATTCAGGACTGATTTCCTTTAGGATTGACTGGTTTGATCTCCTTGCTGTCCAGGGGACCCTCAAGAGTCTTCTTCAACACCATAGCCAAAAGCATCAATTCTGCAATGCTCAGCTTTCTTTCTGGTCCAACTCTCACATCCATATATGACTACTGGAAAAACCATAGTTTTGACTATGGACATTTGTCAGTAAAGTAATGTCTCTGCTTGTTAATATGTTGTCTAGGTTTGTCATAGCTTCTCTTCCAAGGAGCAAGCATCTTTTAATTTCATGGCTGCACTCATCACCTGCAGTGATTTTGGAGCCCAAGAAAATATAGTCTGTTACTGTTTTCATTATTTCCCCATCTATTTGCCATGAAGTGATGGGACTGGATGCCATGGTCTTAGTTTTTGAATGCTGAGTTTTAATCCAGCTTTTTCACTCTCCTCTTTCACTTTCATCAGGAGGCTGTTTAGTTTTTCTTTGCTTTCTGCCAAAAGGTGGTGTCATCTGCATATCTGAGGCTATTGATATTTCTCCCAGCAATCTTGATTCCAGCTTGTGCTTCATGCAGCCTGGCATTTCACATGATGTACTCTGCATATAAGTTAAATAAGCAGGGTGACAATATACAGCCTTGACGTACTCCTTTCCCAATTTGAAACCAGTCTGTTGTCCCATGTCTGTTTCTAACTGCTGCTTCTTGACCTGCATACAGATATCTCAGGAGGCAGGTAAGGCGGTCTGATATTCCCATCTCTTTAAGAATTTTCCACAGCTTGTTGTGATCCACAGTCAAAGGCTTTAGCATAGTCAATGAAACAGAAGCAGATGTTTTACTGGAATTCTCTCGCTTTTTCTATGATCCAATGTATGTTCACCAATTTGATCTCTGGTTCCTCTGCTTTTTCTAAACCCAGCTTAAACACTTGGAAGTTCTTGGTTCACGTACTGTTGGAGCCTTACTTGGAGAATTTTGAGCATTACTTTGCTAGCCTGTGAGATGAGTACAATTGTGCAGTAATTTGAACATTCTATGGCATTGCCTTTCTTTGGGATTGGAATGAAAACTGACCTTTTCCAGTCTTGTGGCCACTGCTGAGTTTTTCAAATTTGTTGGCATATTGAGTGCAACACTTTTGTGGCATCATCTTTTACGATTTGAAATAGCTCAGCTGGAATTCCATCACCTCCACTAGCTTTGTTCATAGTAATGCTTCCTAAGGCCCACTTGACTTCACACTCCAGGATATCTGGCTCTTGGTGAGTGATTACACCATTGTAGTTATCTGGGTCATGAAGACCTTTTTTGTATAGTTCTGTGTATTCTTGCACCTCTTCATAATCCCTCTACTTCTGTTAGGTCCATACCACTTCTGTCCTGTACTGACCCCATCTTTGCATGAAATATTCCCTTGGTATCTCTAACTTTCTTGAAGAGATATCTAGTCTTTCCCACTCTATTGTTTTCCTCTACAGAAAGTGGAAAATAGTGGCTCAAACAAATTGGAGGTTTATTATTTTTTTCCTCATGAAGAAGTCTAGAAGTGGGCAGTCCAGGACTGGCATGACTCACCACCATCCTTAGGGTATGGCTGTAATGTCAGCTCACCCACCACTTTAAGAATCATCCTCAGAAGTTGTAATGAACAGTTTCTCCTTATACCTTTGACCCAAAGTATGAAATATAGTCATGCGTATATGCCAGGAAGGCTGGGAAATACTGCTCAAAAGTTTGGGCTCTGTTAGTTTAAAAAAATGGATATTGGGTAAGGAACTTATATTCTGTTCTCTAGTTAACTCTAACTTCCAAACATCTGTATACATCCTTCTTCCCATTATGCAACACACTCATTCACCTCCCAAGACAGGTAGTAATCTCATCTAATTGGGTTATGTGAAGTCCTCTCCATCATATTTGCATATGGCAGAGGATATCAAAGCAAAAATTCCAATCAGAAAAAGAAGTGCAAAACTCTAAATCCTAACAATTATTGTCATTCTGAACAGGAACAGAGAAGTAGAATAAATTCAGCAGTGGAATAAATTTTTTGGTTAGTCACCTGCCAGCCCTTGAAATCTTTGAAATTGTCCTGGAGGAGTTCTCTTGTCCATTGCCCTCCATTTTCCTTGACCCTGCTTCTCATAGCTCTTCCTTGTCCATTATCCTTCTGGTTACATCTGAGCTGGGCTTTGTCAAGGATGTCCTTTCTGGAAGCCACATGGCTTTGGGACCTTGTTTCTTATTGGTACAGGTTCAAGACCCTGGGGATTGTTGTAGGGTTTAACAACCACAAACTATTCCAGTCAGGTTTGGGATTTTGGGGGGCAATATATTCCTCAAAACTTAGTAGATTTCTACCATATTTATTTCTAACCAATTTATATGTGAATCACCTCAGCCAAGGATCTTTCCTAGACTAGTTATACTCAAAGTTCCAGACTGTGACAAGGTAAGATGTTTATACCAGAATGTAAATTAACACCCTGCCCCATTCACTGAGGAAATCTTGTCATTAAAAAGTCAGCTGAGCCTATTATACAGAGTGAAGTAAGTCAGAAAGAGAAAAACAAATACCATATATTAATGCATGTATATAGAATCCAGAAAGATGATACTAATGGACCTATTTTCAGGGCAGCAATAGAGACACAGACATAGAGAACAAACTTGTGGACACAGCAGGGGCAGGAGAGGGTGGGATGAATGGAGAGAGTAGCATTGAAACATATACATTACCCTATATAAAATAGATAGCTGGTGGGAATTTGCTGCTTGACACACAGAGCTCAAACCTGGTGCTCTCTGATAACCTAGAGGGGTGGAAGGTGGGAGGGAGGTTCAAAGAGAGAGAGGACATATGTATACTTATAGCTGATTCATGTTGATATATGACAGAAACCAACACAATATTGTATCCTCCAATTAAAAAATATTTTTTAAAAGCCAGCTGAACTATACAGTGATCTTAGTGTCAAAGCTGATTTACATTCTGTTCAAGGTTCTTATTTCCTCTCAGACCAGTGCCAAAAATTCATTAACCGAGAGCCAGTCAGTGGACCACACTTGGGAGGAGCACTGGTCTAGATAAACTTTTTTAAACCTGAGAATCTGGGGCTTTTAGCTGCTTATCTTTGCACTCTATCCATTTTCCTCTTCTCCTTTAATTTAATGGCCTCTACCTTCCAGACATATGAAATAATAAATTTTGTTGAGAATAAAACACTATTAATTTGATCAGAGAATTTGTCCAGCAGAGTATCAGTCTTATTTACCACTAACGCCGCAGCTTTGTGCTCACCACTGTCGATGGCTTCCTTTGGCGTACAGAAGCCTTCAGTTTTTTCAACCTTGCAGGGCGCCAAATTACAGGAAGCTCGGTAATGGCACCCCACTCCAGTACTCTTGCCTGGAAAATCCCATGGACAGAGGAGCCTGGTAGGCTGCAGTCCATGGGGTCACTAGGAGTCGGACACGATTGAGCGACTTCACTTTGACTTTTCACTTTCATGCATTGGAGAAGGAAATGGCAACCCACTCCAGTATTCTTGCCTGGAGAATCCCAGGGATGGGGGAGCCTGGTGGATTGCCATCTATGGGGTCACACAGAGTCGGACACAACCAAAATGACTTAACAGCAGGAGCAGCAGCAGTAAACTTCAATTGCAGGCCAGAGACTAAAAGCACCTCTCTTAGTACATTTACTTTTCTTTCCATTTTTGCACCTTGAATTCATCACTTTCTTATGGAGCTTTTCTAAAAACCATAAGAAGAAGCCAGTACATGGCAACTTCCAAGACTTCCTACCATTTTTCTTAATCCTAGAGCTTTGGTTGATATTTGGTTTATACTGAAAGGTAGAGCAAGCAAAAGCTTGACTACAGTCACAAGCTTTCCATATTGAAATGAGTGCATTTATTTCCCCACTGACTCAATTCAGCCAATAACACATTTTAGATACTGCAGCACCATTCTGATACCAATTACTGTATAGGTAAGGATTCTTATAAATAGATAAATGACTTCACTCTAGTTAATTTAATAACTAAACTCAGCTGAATTTATTAAGGGCTATTAGATGATCCTCAGAATCACTGTGAGACCTGAAGGAGCAAACTGTAGACTAGATTTCTAGAAACAACTCCCTACACCTAACTATTGTTGTTGCTGTTTAGTTGCTCAGTTGTGTCCAACTCTTGCAACCCCATAGACTGTGGCCTGCCACGCTCCTCGGTCCATGGGATTCTCCAGGCACGAATACTGGAGTGGGTTGCCATTTCCTTCTCCAGGGGATCTTCCCAACCCAGGGATCAAATCCATCTCTCCTGCATTGGCAGGCGGCTTCTTTACCATTGAGCCACCAGGTAACTGGATTAGTAAGGGAGCTGCTATTAATCCAAGCCCTAGAACTATGCTGCTTCTTCCATAATTTCTAGACAGCTGCCTCCATGGCTAATCCCAGAAAAATGAAATGCATTTGCCAGTGTATTTGCCTGAAATCCAATATTCCTGCATGTGGCGATTGCCACTCATTGATCACTTCCGTCTTCCAGTTCTTATTACATGCAGAATCCTAGCTCCAAGGATGAGAAATAAAGATTTTAGTTGGGAGGGTGTTGAATGAGTCAATCTACAGTATCTGTCAGAGCTGATCTTTCCCTCCTGTTTCAGAGAAAGGGATGCTTCTTCTTCTTTTCAAAGTTAGTATCTTCTTGAATTTTTCAGGACCTAACTCCATCAGCTGTTGCTCAATAAATGTTCAATCTCCTCTCCACTGTCTGCTTTCTTTCTATCCCAAATCTTTCCTCACCTATACTTTCCTATCAAGGTTCTTGCTTTCTCTTTCTCCTTAACTACAACAACATCAAATTTATAGAAAAGATAATCTATATAGCCTCCTCAGTCCACAACAATCTGAACAGCTCTGCACAGCCAAATATTTCTCAAAATCTGAAGGAAGAGAAAGGTTTGATCTTGCCTGAATTAGCCAGAATGCAGATAAAAACATGAATTTGCTTGATTTATTAGCATATAAACTTATTTATGTTTAAGAACAAAGTAAGATTCCCCCACAAATTTTAAGCTTAAAGCATATGAAGTGTCACTGGGGAAATATGCAAGAAATTCTTTCCTTCTGTTTTGGCCCAAGTTTTCTGGTCTTTAAGAACAAACATTTCAGTGAATATATTTGGATACAAAAAGTACATCATAATGGTAACTAGACTTACTGTGGTGATCATTTTGAAATGTATAGAAATACTGAATCACTATATTGTATGACAGGAACTAATATCTTGTTGTAGGTCAATTACACTTCAAAGTCAGACAAAACAATTTACAGAAAAATAAATGAGATTTGTAGTTACTAGAAGCAGGGGGGTGAAGGTAGGGGGAATTGGATCTTCATCCCAAAGGTCAAAAAATACAAACTTTCAGATAAAAGATAAAGAAGTACTAGGGATGTAATGTACACCATGATAAAATATAATTATTAATAATACTGTTGTATGTTATACATGCATCCTAAGTCACTTCAGTCCTGTCAGACCTGTGTGACCCTAAGGACTACAGCCCACCAGGCTGTTCTGTTTATGGGATTCTCCAGGTAAGAATACTGGAGTGGGTTGCCATGTCCTCCTCCAGATAATCTTCCCAACCCAGGGATTAAACCAGTGTCTTTTATGTCTCCTGCATTGGGTTCTTTACCACTAGTGCCACCTGTAAAGCCCATTGTATGTTATATATGAAATTTATTGAGAGTAAATTCTAGGAGTTCTCATTACAAGGAATTTTTTTTTGTTCCTTTAATTTTATATCTATATGAGATGATGAATGTTCACTAAAATTATTGTGGTAATCATTTCATGATGTATGTAAGTCAAATCATTGTGCTGTATACCTTAAACTTCTACAGTGCTCTATGGCAATCATATCTCAATAACACTGAAAGGAAAAATAAGAATCAAAAAGATGAAAAATACTGATAAATTCCAAAATATGTTTTCACATCAACCATCTCCCAACCTCATATTTTCTGGCTATTAAACATTGTGTAATTCATTCAGATAACTTTTAAATATATGGGAAAACACAAATCTAAATGTAAGACAACTTATCCCCACCTTTTGCAAAGTACCATATTTCAGGGCTCCCAGAGACAAACTGCTCATAAATATTCCCTACCTAAGAAATTAAGAAGCCCTCCATTTGTAAGTTATTGAATACAAGGGCTATGTGATTGGTTGCTTCTGCAATATGACCACTACTAGCATAATACAATAATTGAATAGGATGATCAGTCATGAACTCTGTAGCCTAAAATAATTAGACAGAAGTAGAACCATGACTAAAATGCTAAATTTTATATTCAGTTCAGTTCAGTTCAGTCACGCAGTCGTGTCCGACTCTTTGTGACCCCATGAATTGCAGCACGCCAGGCCTCCCTGTCCATCACCATCTCCTGGAGTTCACTCAAACTCACGTCCAGCAAGTTGGTGATGCCGTCCAGCCATCTCACCTTCTGTTGTCCCCTTTTCCTCCTGCCCCCAATCCCTCCCAGCATCAGAGTGTTTTCCAGTGAGTCAACTCTTCGCATGAGGTGGCCAAAGTATTGGAGTTTCAGCTTCAGCATCATTCCTTCCAAAGAACACCCAGGGCTGATCTCCTTTAGAATGGACTGGTTGGATCTCCTTGCAGTCCAAGGGACTCTCAGGAGTCTACTCCAACACCACATTTCAAAAGCATCAATTCTTCACCACTTAGCTTTCTTCACAGTCCAACTCTCACATCCATACATGACCACTGGAAAACCCATAGCCTTGACTAGACGGACCTTTGTTGGCAAAGTAATGTCTCTGCTTTTCAATATGCTATCTAGGTTGGTCATAACTTTTCTTCCAAGGAGCAAGCATCTTTTAATTTCATGGCTGCAATCACCATCTGCAGTGATTCTGGAGCCCCCCAAAATAAAGTCTGACACTGTTTCCACTGTTTCCCCATCTATTTCCCATGAAGTGATGGGATCAGATGCCATGATCTTTGTTTTCTGAATGTTGAGCTTTAAGCCAACTTTTTCAACTCTCCTCTTTCACTTTCATCAAGACGCTTTTAGTTCCTCTTCACTTTCTGCCATAAGGGTGGTGTCATCTGCATATCTGAGGTTATTGATATTTCTTCCGGCAATCTTGATTCCAGCTTGTGCCTCATCCAGCCCAGCGTTTCTCATGATGTACTCTGCATATAAGTTCAATAAGCAGGGTGACAATATACAGCCTTGACGTACTCCTTTTTCTATTTGGAACCAGTCTGTTGTTCCATGTCCAGTTCTAACTGTTGCTTCCTGACCTGCATATAGGTTTCTCAAGAGGCAGGTTAAGAATATTAGAATCAAAAAGTAAAAAGATCAAAGATAAATATGCATGTTAAGTTCTATAAATCTGCTGTTCATTTATTGAATACAGCATATTTTCTTGAATTATGCATTTGTTGTCACAACTCATTTCTTTGGTAGTAGGAAACATTGTCATGGAATAGCTTCCCTTCACCTCTGAGAAAAGGCTATAACCCTCCTACCCCATGAGGACCTACTTAAAATGACTGAATGGAAAAAGAGATTGGTATATGTCAAAATAACTTCATAAATGAGTGAGGGATTTGCATTGACATCATGTATGTGTATTCTGATTAGAACTCTAATTTTAAGCTTTCAGGATTAGGAATGTTTTGCTTGATCTAACTGCATTAACTCATCAGCAGCACATGGACTATTCCAGCTTAAAATTCCTTAAGGCCTGTGGTTCTCTATTTTTTTGTTCAGTTGCTCAGTCATGTTCGACTCTTTGCGACCCCATGGACTGCAGCATGCCAGGCTTCCCTGTCCTTCACCATCTCCTGGAGCTTGCTCAAACTCATGTCTATCAAGTCGGTGATGCCATCCAACCATCTTGTCCTTTGTCGAGCTTCAGCTTCAGCATCAGTCCTTCTAAGGAATATTCAGGATTGATTTCCTTTAGGATTGACGGGTTTGATCTCCTTGCTGTTCAAGGGACTCTCAAGGCTCTTTGTTTAAAATTTCCTAATTTACTGATTCTTCTATATGTTCAACTTCTCCAAGGAAGAAGAAAAATATTAGTTTATCTTGTGATCAATAGATGATTTTAAAATAAGATTTTTATTATTGAAGATGCCAATAAGAATGGTGAAGGTAATGAAACTTTTTTTTTTTTCAATGAGGTTTCGGAAACAGCTTTATTGAAGAAAAATGACATAAAACAAACTGCACATCTTTAAAGCATAAAATGTGTTAAATGTTGACATATGTATTATTTATGGTCTGACTAATGAATTCAATCTGGAGGAGGAAATGGCAACCCACTCCATTATTCTTGCCTGGAAATTTCCATTGACAGAGGAGCTTGGAGGACTACAGTCCCTGGGGTCACAAAGAGTTGGACATGACTAAACTATTGAATACATATGCACAGGCACTCACACATGTATACACACGTGAAACCATCCCCTCAATCAGGATGGTGAACATATCCATCATACCCCCAAATTTTCTCCTGCCCCATAGTAATCCCTCTCTCCTTCCTCTCTCTACTCTCCCCTTCTTTAAGCAGCTACTGATCTGCTTTCTGTCAATATATATTAGTTTGTATTTTATTAACATTTATATAAATGGAATCATAAGTATGTGCTCTTTTCGGTGCTACCTTTTTTTTACTCAGCAAAATTACTGTTATATTCATCTATGTTGTATCAATAGTTCATTTCTTTTTATTAATGAGTCATATTCCATGGTATGGACATATACCACTTTGTTCATCCATTCACCTGTTGATGGGTTGTTTCTACTTCTTTGGTTACTACATGTAAAGTTGCTATAAATATTCATATACAAATCTTTGTATGGACACAGGATTTTTTTTTCTTGGGCATATACCTAGACATAGGAGAGCTGGATCATATGACATCTGTGAATATGACTTTTTAGACATGGCCAAACTCATTTCCAAAGTGGCTGCTGACATTTTACATTTCTACTCTCAGGGTTATGAGATTTCCAGTTCCTGCACATCCTTGCCAGTGCTGTGCTCAGTCCCTCAGCTGTGTCCACTCTTTTGTGACTCTTTGGACTGTAGCCCACCAGGCTCCTCTATCCATAGGATTTTTCAGGCAAGAATATTGGAGTGGGTTGCCATATCCTCCTTCAGGGATTGTCCCAACCAAGAGATCGAACCTGCATCTCCTGCATTGGCAGGCAGATCTTTATCACTGAGCCACCAGACAGCCTTCTTTTACTTAGCATGCTATGCTGTTTTCAACATTCATCCATGTTGTAAAATGCATCAATACATTCTTTTTTACTGCCTGATAATATTCTATTGAAAGGACAATATGCATTTTAAGGAAAACACTTTAAATTTATACTAGATATACCAATGCTATAAAAAGAGCTAAATTTTTCAGTGGAAAGAATCATCAGCTTACAGTAGAGACAGATGGGTTCATAAGTATACCAGGAGTCTAATCAATTAACAGTGGTGAATAAAACCTATTTTTGATGATTAATAGAGCAGAAATTATAGTAATGGTTGTACATCTCTGTGAATATAACAAACACCACTGAATTGCAAATTTACAATGGAGAATTGTATGATATATGGATTCAGTTCAGTTCGGTCACTCGGTTGTGTCCGACTCTTTGAGACCCCATGAACCACAGCACACCAGCCCTCCCTGTCCATCTCCAATGCCCGGAGTTTACTCAAACTCATGTCCATTGAGTCGGTGATGCCATCCAACCATCTTATCCTCTGTTGTCCCCTTCTCCTCCTGCCCTCAATCTTTCCCAGCATCAGGGTCTTTTCAAATGAGTCAACTCTTTGCATCTGGTGGCCAAAGTATTGGAGTTTAAGCTTCAACATTAGTTCTTCCAATGAATATTCAGGACTGATTTTCTTTAGGATGGACTGGTTGGATCTACCTGCAGTCCAAGAGACTCTCAAGAGTCTTCTCCAACACCACAGTTCAAAAACATCAATTCTTCGGTGCTCAGCTTTCTTTATAGTCCAACTCTCACAGCCATACATGACTACTGGAAAAACCATAGCCTTGACTAGATGGGCCTTTGTTGGCAAAGTAATGTCTCTGCCTTTCAATATGCTGTCTAGGTTGGTCATAACGTTTCTTCCAAAGAGCAAGCGTCTTTTATTTCATGGTGGCAGTCACCATCTGCAGTGATTTTGGAGCCCCCCAAAATAAAAGTCTTTAACTGTTTCCACTGTTTCCCCATCTACTTGCTATGAAGTGATTGGACCTTAGTGATTAGATGCCATGACCTCAGTTTCCTGAATGTTGAGCTTTAAGCCAACTTTATCACTCTCTTCTTTCACTTTCATCAAGAGGCTCTTCAGTTCTTCTTCTCTTTCTGCCATAAGGGTGGTATCATCTGCATATCTGGGGTTATTGATATTTCTTCCAGCAATCTTGATTCCAGCTTGTGCCTCATCCAGTCCAGCGTTTATCGTGATGTACTCTGCATATAAGTTCAATAAGCAGGGTGACAATATACAGCCTTGACGTACTCCTTTTTCTATTTGGAACCAGTCTGTTGTTCCATGTCCAGTTCTAACTGTTGCTTCCTGACCTGCATACAGGTTTCTCAAGAGGCGGGTCAGGTAGTCTGGTATTCCCATCTTTTTCAGAATTTCCCACAGTTTATTGTGATCCACACAGTCAAAGGCTTTGGCATAGTCAATAAAGCAGAAATAGATGTTTTTCTGGAACTCTCTTGCTTTTTCAATGATCCAACAGATGTTGGCAATTTGATCTCTGGTTCCTCTGCCTTTTCTAAACCCAACTTGAACATCTGGAAGTTCCCGGTTCACATATTGTTGAAGCCTGGCTTGGAGAATTTTGAGCATTACTTTGCTAGCCTGTGGGAGAAGGCAATGGCACCCCACTCCAGTACTTTTGCCTGGAAAATCCCATGGACAGAGGAGCCTGGTAGGCTGCAGTCCATGGGGTTGCTAAGAGTCAGACACGACTGAGTGGCTTCACTTTCACTTTTCACTTTTCACTTTCATGCATTGGAGAAGGAAATGGCAACCCACTCCAGTGTTCTTGCCTGGAGAATCCCAGGGACAGAGGAGCCTGGTAGGCTGCCGTCTATGGGGTTGCACAGAGTCGGACACGATTGAAGCAACTTAGCAGCAGTAGCAGTTGCTAACCTGTGAGATGAGTGCAGTTGTGCAGTATCTTGAGCATTTTTTGGCATTGCCTTTCCTTCGGATTGGAATGAAAACTGACCTTTTCCAGTTCTGTGGCCACTGCTGAGTTTTCCAAGTTTGCTGGCATATTGAGTGCAGCACTTTCACAGCATCTTTAGGGTTTGAAATAGCTCAATTGGAAATCCATCACCTCCACTAGCTTTGCTCGTAGTGATGCTTCCTAAGGCCCACTTGACTTCGCATTCCTGGATGTCTGGCTCTAGGTGAGTGATCACATCATTGTGATTATCTGGGTTGTGAAGATCTTTTTTGTATAGTTCTGTGTATTCTTGCCACCTCTTCTTAATATATTTTTCTTTTGTTAGGTCCATACCATTTATGTCTTTTATTGAACCCATCTTTGCATGAAATTTTCCCTTGGTATCTCTGATTTTCTTGAAGATATCTCTAGTCTTTTCCATTCTATTGTTTTCCTCTATTTCTTTGCATTGAGGAAGAAATCATTGAGGAAGTCTTTCTTTAGCTCTCCTTGCTATTCTTTGGAACTCTGCATTCAAATGGGTATATCTTTCCTTTCCTCCTTTGCCTTTCACTTCCCTTCTTTTCACAGCTATTTGTAAGGTCTCCTCAGACAGCCATTTTGCTATTTTGAATTTCTTTTTCTTGGGGATGTTTTTGATCCCTGTCTCCTGTACAATGTCGCACACCTCCGTCCATAGTTCATCAGGCACTCTGTCTATCAGATCTAATCCCTTAAATCTATTTCTCACTTCGACTGTATTATCATAAGGGATTTGATTTAGGTCATACCTGAATAGTCTAGTGGTTTTCCTTACTTTCTTAAATATAAGTCTGAATTTGGCAATAAGGAGTTCATGGTCTGAGCCACAATCAGCTCACGGCCTTGTTTTTGCTGTCTGTATAGAGATTCTCCATCTTTACTTGCAAGGAATATAATCAATCTAATTTCGGTATTGACCATCTGGTGATGTCCATGTGTAGAGTCTTCTCTTGTGTTGTTGGAAGAGGGTGTTTGCTATAACCAGTGCGTTCTCTTGGCAAAGCTCTATTAGCCTTTGCCCTGCTTCATTCTGTACTCCAAGGCCAAGTTTGCCTGTTATTCCAGGTGTTTCTTGACTTCCTACTTTTGCATTCCAGTCCCCTGTAATGAAAAGGACATCTTTTTTTGGGTGTTAGTTCTAGAAGGTCTTGTAGGTCTTCATAGAACCATTCAACTTCAGCTTCTTCAGCATTACTGGTTAGGGCATAGGCTTGGATTACCATGATATTGAATGGTTTGCCTTGGAAACAAACAGAGATCATTCTCTCATTTTTGAGAGTGCATCCAAGTACTGCATTTTGGACTCTTCTGTTGACTATGATGGCTACTCCATTTCTTCTAAAGGATTCTTGCCCACAGATTATATCTCAATAAACCTGTTTTTGGTAAGATATAACAGATGAAAGTGTATTCATCAGAGAGGGAAAGGAAAGAAATAGCAATGAGCTGGAAACCAAAGCCATAAACTTCTGTGAATTGCTCTTTGGTATTCTACTCCTGCCTGGAAAATCCCATGGAAGGAGGAGCCTGGTAGGCTGCAGTCCATGGGGTCGCGAAGAGTCAGACTCGACTGAGCGACTTCCCTTTCACTTTTCACTTTTGTACTTTGGAGAAGGAAATGGCAACCCACTCCAGTGTTCTTGCCTGGAGAATCCCAGGGACGGTGGAGCCTTGTGGGCTGCCATCTGTGGGGTCGCATAGAGTCAGACACAACTGAAGTGACTTAGGAGCAGCAATCTACTCCACATAATATATTCTTTAGGAATTATATTAACCATATCTGATGTAGAGAGAGTCACAGGAGTTAAGACTATTTAATATCCTTAGGGACTTCCCTGGTGGTCCAGTGGTTAAGAATCTGCCTTGCAATGTGGAAGCCATGGGTTTGATCCCTGGTCAGGGAACTAAGACCCCACATACTGTGCAGCAACTAAGCCTGCATGGCACAAGTAGAGATCTCCCATGCTGCAACTACTGAAGGCTGTGTACTCTGTAGCCCACTTGTTGCCAACTACTGAGCCTGCACACCACAACCAGAGAGACTATGCACCACAGTGAAAGATCCGGCGTGCCCCAACTAAGACCTGATGCAGCCAAACAAACAAATAATTATTTTTGATAATATATCCTTAAATAATAACAAAAACTTGATTATCTGATCATCTTAACTTTTTCTATATGCAATAAATATTATTTTACTGTCCATTATGTACCAGGCACTATTCTAGGAACCAGGGATCAATAGTGGGTAAGGATGATCATGGTATATGAATATATATATATATATATATATATATATATATATATATATAAAGAGAGAGAGAGAAGCTTCTCTGGTGGCTCAGATGGTAAAGAATCTGCCTGTAATGAGGGAGACCTGGATTTGATCCCTAGGTTGGGAAGCTCCCCTGAAGAAGGGAATGGCTACCCACTGCAGTATTCTTGCCTGGAGAATTCCATGGACAGAGGAGTCTGGTAGGCTACAGCCCATGGGGTCACAGAGTCAGACACAGATTCAGTCAGACTGAATTACTTTGCTATATAGCAGAAAATTAACACAGCATTGCAAATCAACTATACTTCAATACAATACATGTTTAAAAAAAAAAAAGACTATGTTTGAAGACAGGCTATCTTAAATCAACTTAATGAAGTTAACCATTTCTTACATATACAGATTGTATTATCAGGAAAAATTATGAAAGATCAAAATGGACAAAAACATATTAGTAGCTCACCTGTTGATTTTACCCATCAAGGTTATCTCTACTTTTCACTCTCTTAAAATTATCTTATAATTGAAGTTATAGAAAACTGACATCACTGCAAATGATGTTTCTATGTGGAAATGAATTCTGTCCAGAAGACAGACAGTTGATTTCCCTTTCCCTGTGGAAAAAGCCAGCTTTGAATCTATTCGTAAATTCAGTTCATAAGCTATTTCTGTCCTTGAATTTGCCTTGAACAAATAACATCTTTCTGGCTCTTTCATTAGTTAATAAAATCTTTGACATATATTCATTTTATATTTAAATGACAGTCATGATTTTTACCTTTTAAAAAATATCCTTTAACACTATCTTTTAAATTCCAAAGAATTTTTTAAAATGCTAGTTTGTGCAATGCTATTATTTAACCATAGCATAGTATTTTTGTGCATGTCATCACCCAAATTTTGCAATGTTGATTATCTGTTTAGCGACAAGTATTTTGCTACTTCCTTGCTTGATACACTTAAAAACTGCCTACTCCTTTTTAAATTTTTTGAATCATGGCATATATGCTTGAAGTGAAGTCACGTTTGTGCAGTAATGACAGCATTAAAACCTCTAAAGCAGGCTTTCAAGAAATTAGCGTTATTTGGTCCCCTAACTAAGATTCTGTACCCTTACTTTTAACATCAGGATAATGGCAAGAAATGTTAATTCTCCCTCACAGTTCATTATTTTAAATGTGCTTCAGTAATCAGTCTCTAAGAAAATGTGGGGAATCTGGGTATTTAAATACAGGCACATTATTTTTTTTTTTTCAGGCTGAAAGCTGAATTTCCTAAAGAAATAAATCAAATGCAGCTTTTTGAAAATCGGACCTGTTATGCTAAGTTGATGTATCCTCACAGAGGAAGAGAGCAAAACACTTGGAACTAATAAAATTGGCTGAACATTGGATTTTTTAAAAGCCTTGGCCCATTTCCTGGCTGACCTCTCCCATTGTATAAGGTAGCAGTAAACTGGAGTGGCATCTGAGTAATACAGACTCACATATCCTGACATATACTAGTCACAATCATAATGTTTCACATAGTGTCTATTACAGTTCTATTCAACTTGAAATGTGTAGAACACACACTCACAAATAAAATTTAATGTTGGATTATTTTTCAAAAATTGATTGGAGTAATAGAAGGTAACTGTTCCCTAGAAACAATAGCATTGCTTAATTTATGAACAATGGCATTAGCCAGCAGAATCAGACAAAGCAGCCGTGAGAAAATTTAAGCTGACAGAAACATCATATTGTTGAACACCATGTTATTATAACTAAGAAAACAAAAAAAGTCACTCAATAATTCCTTTATCCTAGGTAGTTGTTATATGGGGCTTTTGGTTTTGTTTTCTTTCTTCATTAGTACCTTACAATCTGAAAACAGGAACATAATTATCTCTTAGATCTCATCAATTTTCGAAGAAGTCTAGCAATGCTCTGAAAACATTCATTTATCCAGTCACCAACAGAAATTATTAGGATGCATATATCTTCATCATTGTTAAAGGAAGGTGCCTGATAAAGTCGTGGATTACATTCACAAAGCTGTTTGGTGTCCTTTAGATAGAGATGCTTATGTATATAGATATTAAATCATGGCCATGTCTCCTGCAGGAGTAAGAAGTTAGGGACTGAGGTCACAAAAATAATTACACCATGATTTCTGTCCTGGAGAAGTTTATAGCCTAGCAAGCAAGATAGAATATAATGAATTAATTACAATATAAAATATACAATGCAGACAAATATAGAGTGCTAAGGAAAAGTGCAAAGAAAGAATTGATTATGATGAAACGAAGAAAGGGATAGTGAAAGTGGCAGTAGAGGGAAACAGGAGGTGACTTTTGGAGAGGATCAAAGAATTACCAAGCAGAGAAGATAGAAGGGAATTATCATCAGAAAGAAGAAATTTAGTAAAATGTACACCAACTTTTACATTACAAAACATGTACATTTTCTTTTATTGGCATTACACTTTATTTGACACCTTGATATAAAATGATGAATTTGGTTTCCCACTTCAGAACGTATGTAAGCAAGATGCTTTTATGTATTGAATATAAGATTAAATAGGTATATATTCCAAACCAGAACTAGTCATAGTCACAGTCACTTTAGTATTTAAAAATGATGTTAATATAGTAAGCATTGGGTTTTTAAAAAATTATTCCCAAGATAACAACTATGTTATAAATTTTCCCAGTATTTCAAAAGGTCATCAAGTGAGATTAAACAAAGATGACTTTACTTTCCAAATGTCTCATCTAAATAGATGTGGTCTAGTTAGTTTTGGTTTTAGGGCAGAACTTCTAAAATGGATCGTGCTTAAATTTCATACCTGGGGTGCTATTATAAACCCTTGGATTCCTTCTTAATGAAATCAGAGTACATTGAGATGCGAAGTAAGAAACAGGAATTTGTACTTCATGCAAATTCCTCAGGTAATGTTTAGATATTACTGCTTTTAGAGAATTCAACCTAAAAGTGAAACTAAGATTTGTTTCCTAAAGCACTACAGAACTGAGACGCAATTGGAAATTTAATTGTCTAAGAAAATTTGTAGACAGGTTTACCTATAGATAAAACTACAGGTATGAGAGAGGATAAACAAAAAAGCTCAAACTTGTTTAATTTTAATTTCTTTCTTAGTAAGAATAAGAATTCACAAAACACATATTTACTCAAAAATGTTTCCTAGAATTTTAAGAGAAAGGTGGATTCCTATAACTATATAACACTATGTTGCAGTTTGCAGGTGTGGGGAAGGAAAAACTTTTCTCTAACTTCTTGGGCTCAGTATCTGAGGACATGCGCATTAAACTGACAAATGACAGATGAGCAAGAGGGGAAAAAAGCAGAGTTTATTTACATGCAAAATGTGCATATGCAAGGGAGTGCTTAGTGATGTAATCAAAGGCATACTTAGAATCTAGGGCTTATATACCTAACTTGCTGCTGCTGCTGCTAAGTTGCTTCAGTCATGTCCAACTCTGTGCAACCCCATAGACTGCAGCCCACCAGGCTCTGCTGTCCCTGGGATTCTCCAGGCAAGAACACTGGAGTGGGTTGCCATTTCCTTCTCTAATGCATGAAAGTGAAAAGTGAAAGTGAAGTCGCTCAGTCGTGTCTGACTCTTCACGACCCCATGGACTGCAGCCCACCAGGCTCCTCTGTCCATGGGATTTTCCAGGCAAGATTACTGGAGTGGGGTGCCATTGCCTTCTCCGTATACCTAACTTAGTAGAGGGGGAAAAAAGGGGGGAGGAAGGGCTTCCACAGGAAGAGCGAATAGGTTCCTTTAGAGAAGACAAATGAATTTCTAGACGAACAAAAGACAAGAAAGTTTGTGATAATTCTGCTTATGCAGCTGATCTGTGAGTGGTCTTTCTGTGTTCTGAAGAACTGTGTTCTGAAGAGTTGTCATGAAACTCCCCCAGAGACATTTATGGTAGGTTTACTCTTAGTCTCTCTCCTGGGAGCCAAAGCCTCCCCTAAGAGGGAATTTATGGCAATCTTCATTTCTCAGGAGTTTCTGCCTCTAGTCAGATATGGGAAATTCTGAGATGGCTTCTTTCTGTATCTGCTGAATCCTTAAGTTTAAAATAATCTTTATGACAACTAGTGGTAGAATTCTTGCCTGCCACACGGGAGGCCCGAGTCCAGTTCCCGGCCAATGCAGCCACAGCATCCCCTTTGGGCTTCCCTCCTAACTCACTCGGTAGAGTCTGCTGGCAATGCAGGAGACCAGCATTCAATTCCTGGGTTGGGAAGATCCCGTGGAGAAGGAAATGGCAACCTACTCCAGTATTCTTGCCTCGAGAATCCCATGGACAGAGAAGCCTGGCAGGCTACAGTCTATGGGGTCACAAGAATCGGACACCACTGAGCAACTAAGCACACACATGGGGTTCTGAGCGTGTCCATACTCAGAACAAGAAGCCCATTCAGAATAGAATGTGCTCAAGTATTAAAAGCCAGAGCAGGTATTTTTGCTCTAAAATAGGCAAGTAGAGCAAGGGTATATACAAATAATTGGGCAAAGCACATTGTGGTATCAGATACTAGTAAAAATTTCTTAAGTCTGAGTGCAGATCTGTTTTCCTGTCCCTCTGTTAAGTAATACTGACAACAGGAATGCTTTCTTGTCCTTCAACTGGGACCAGACATAAAAATTTAGCTCCTCACTATAGGAAATACTTGTTCTTAAAAGGTATTGTGCATTAGTCACTCAATCGTGTCCAACTCTTTGCGACCCCATGGACTGTAGCCCTCCAGATTCATCTGTCTATGAAATTCTCTAGGCAGGAATACTGGAGTGGGTAGCCATTCCCTTCTCCAGGTGATCTTCCTGATCCAGGGATCAAACCCAGGTCTCCTGCTTTGTAGGCAGATTCTTTACCATCTGAGCTACCAGGGAAGCCCCTCTTAGAAGATAAGCCAGCTAAAATAGTTGTCAAGATTCACTTCAAGATCCTGATTCTTGCTGTGCTCAGTAACCCCGAGATATTTTACCATAAAGTCTGTCAAAACTATAGTAAATTCCTGCCTTGCAAATTAACTTAAAATCGCCTGTTCCTGGGTCAGACCTACCCGCTGATCTGGAGAGTCTCCTGGAAAGGCAGGAGGCAACTGCAACTCACCCTGGGGACTGAGACATGGGTGGCAGCCATTTGGGGAGCTCTTTCTACCATGTGAACAATGCTGCTGGCTAGTTCCATTTTGGAATCCTCCCTCTAGCTTATGAGTATCAGGACCCAGCCCCACCCCCATTCAATAGCCTGTAGGCACCAGTACTGGGAAGCCTCAGGCCAAGCAACTAACTGAGCAGGGATACAGCCACACCCATCAGTGATAGGCTGCCTTAAGATCCTTTGAGTCCACAGCTTCTCTGGACACAGGCTTGTCCCCCAGAGGGCCTGGCCTCACACAGCAGTGCACAGGAACTACAGAACTCAGCAGCCAGAGATTCTAGGAACCAGCTCCACCCACCAGTGGGCAGAAACCAGTCCCAGAATTCCAGGCCCTGCCCACCAGCAAGCTTGCTCTAACTTTGGGACCAGCCTCATTAACCAGCAGGTAGATACCACCCATAAGATAAACATAGCCCTATAGACTATGGACCCAGTCTACCCACTGGCAGGTTAGATCCTATTCTGGGATGAGTCAAGCCCTGGTTTTATCCCCAGCAAGCTAACACAAGTGTTGGGAAACCCTGGACCCTGCAGCCAGCCATATCAAGAACTGGTCCACCCACCAGCAGTCTGACACCAGCTCTGAGACCCCTGATTGCTGCGGCCAGACCCCAGGACCTGGCTCTGTCCACTGGAAGTTGATACTAGCCACAGAATCTGGTTTCACCCACCAGTTTGAGGGCACTAGCCCCAGGGTCACCTAGACCCTGACTCTGCCCATCAGTGAGCCAGCACTAGCCCTGGGACCTGGGAATCCTCCCCCAAGGTATTGCAGCCAGCTGCTTCATGATCCAACTCCACCAACTGGCAGCCTTCATAGAAGACAGGGCCTGGCAACCAGTAGAACTGGGGGCTAACTAAGCCTACCAGACCACCCACATTAGTCAACCTGCCACAACAAAAGGATCCATGCAACCCACATAGAGGACATCCCTAGAGTATAGAGATCTGGTGATGAGAGGGGAGTGTATTACTGGGATGCACAGGATGTACCCTCTAAAATGCTGCTTCTCCAAGGTTGGGAAATATAAGCAACCTACCAGATAAATAGAAAAAAGAAAAAAAATCAGCAAGTCAGGCCAAATGAAGCAACAGGGGAACATGTTCTAAATAAAGGAACAAGATAAACCCCAGAAGAAGAACTAAGAAAAATGGAAATAGGCAATCTGCTTGAGACAGTGGTAATGATAATGATAATTATGGCAATGATAACAAAGATGATCAAAGAACTTGAGAGAAGAATAATAGATACAGAGTGAGAAATTGGAAGTTTTTAACAAAGAATTAGAAAACACAAAAAACAATCAAACAGAGATGAAGAATACAATAACTGAAATGAAAAATACACTAGAAGGAATCAATAGTAGACTAAATGATGCAGAGAAAGAGATCAGTGAGCTGGAAGACAGAGTAGTAGAAATCACTAACACTAAATAGAAAAAAAAAAAGAATGAAAAGAAATGAAGACAGTTTAAGAGACTTCTGGGACAACATGAAGCACATTAATATTTGTATAATAGGAGTTCCAAAAAGAAAAGGGAGAGAAAGGGGCTAAGAATTTGAGGACACAATAGCCAAAAACTTCCCTAACCCAGAAAGGGAAACATATCCAAGTATAGTAAGTACAGCAAGTCCCAAACAGGATTAACCCAAACAGGAACACATCAAGATACAAGTTAATTAAAATGGCAAAAATTAAAATAAAGAGATAATTTTAAAAGCAGCAAGAAAAAAGCAACAGGTTATATACAAGGGAACACCTGATAAATCTATCAGCTGACTTCAGTAGAAACTCTGTAGGCCATAAGAGAGTAGCACAATTTAGTTTAAATGATGAAAGAGAAACTCTGTAACAAAGAATACCCAGAAAGATTCTTGTTCAGATTTGATGGAGAGATCAGAAAGTTTTATAGACAAGCAAAAGTCACAATAGACCATCACTATCAACCAGCTTTACAGAAACATTAAAGAGACTTCTCAAAACATAAAAGAAAAGGCCACAACTAGAACGATGAGAATTATGAAAGGAAAAAGCTCATCAGTAAGGGAAATATAAACTAAAGACAATAAAGCATCCATACAGAAAGCTAGCAGGAAGGTTAAGAGAGAAAGGTAGAAAAATTACCTATATCTACAATAGTTCAGGTCAGTTCAGTTCAGTCACTCAGTTATGTCTGGCTCTTTGCAACCCCATGGACTACAGCATGCCAGGCTTCCCTGTCCTTCACCTACTCCCAGAGTTTGCTCAAACTCATATACATTGAGTCAGTGATGCTATCCAACCATCTCATTCTCTGTCATCCCCTTCTCCTCCTGCCTTCAATCTTTCCCAGCATCAGGGTCTTTTCCAATGAGTCAGTTCTTTGCACAAGGTGGCCAAAGTATTGGAGTTTCAGCATCAGTCCTTCCAATAAATTATTCAGGACTGATTTCCTTTAGGGTTGACTGGCTTGATCTCCTTGCAGTCCGTGGGACTCCCAAGAGTCTTCTCCAACACCACAGTTCAAAAGTATCAATTCTTTGGTGCTCAGCTTTATTTTATTTACTTTTTTTTAACCATTTGTCATTTCTTTATTATTATTTTTTACTTTACAATATTGTATTGGTTTTGCCATACATCAACATGAATCCGCCACAACTCTCACATCCATACATGACTACTGGAAAAACCATAGCTTTGTCTAGACGGACCTTTGTTGGTAAAGTAATGTCTCTGCTTTCTAATATGCTGTCTAGGTTTGTCATAGTTTTTCTTCCAAGGAGCAAGCATCTTTTAATTTCATGGCTGCAGTCACCATCTGCAGTGATTTTGGAGGCCAATAAAGTCTGTTACTGTTTCCATTGTTTCCCGATCTATTTGCCATGAAGTGATGGGACTGGATGCCATGACCTTAGTTTTTTGAATGTTGAGATTTAAGCCAGCTTTTTCACTCTCCTTTTTCACTTTCAAGAGGTTCTTTAGCTCCTCCTTGCTTTATGCCATTCAATATCACAGTAATCCAAGTCTATGCCCCAACCACTAATGCCGAAGAAGCTGAACGGTTCTATGACTACCTACAGGACCTAGAAGTAACATCAAAAAAAGATATCCTTTTCATCATAGTGGAATGCAAAAGTAGGAAGTCAAGAGATACGTAGAGTAACAGGCAAGTTTGGCTTTGGAGTACAAAATGAAGCAGGGCAAAGGCTAACAGAGTTTTGCCAAAAGAATGCATTGGTCATATCCACAATAAGCAGTTAAGAAATACACAAAACAATTTTATATAAAATATGATATCAAAAATAATAATTGTGAAGGGAGGAGAGTGCAAATGAAGCATTATTAAAGTGTGTTTGAAATTAAGAAATCAGCAATGATATAGATTGGTATACTTTAATCTTACGGTGACCACAAGCCAAAAATTTATAATAGATACACACACACATAAGAGAAATGAATCAAAGCATATCACTAAAGACAATCATCAAATCACAAGAGAACAAAAGAAGAAAGGAGTAGAAAAGAACTGATGATTAATAAAATGGCAATAAGAACATACATATCAATACATTACTATAAATGTAACAGAAAAATGCTCCAATCAAAAGACTTAGAATGGCTAAATGGATACAAAAGCAAGACATGTATATATGCTGCCTAAAATATACTTCAGATTTAAAGATACAGATTGAAAATAAGTGGACAGAAAAAGATATTCCATGCAAATAGAAATCAAAACAAAGCTGGGGTAGCAATACTTATATCAGACAAAACAGACTTTAAAACAAGACTGTTGCAAAAGACAAAGAAGGACATTACATAATAATCAATGGATCAATTCCATAAGAAAATATACAAATTATAAATGTTTGTACCCAACATAGAAGCACATATACATACATATACATACATAGACGCTTTATACATAGAAGCATGTATAAAGCAAATATTAACAGAAACAAATGGAGAAATTGACAGTAACACAATATTAGTAGGGGACTTCAACACCATACTTATGGATAGATGATCCAGACAGAAAATCAATAAGGAAACGCTGGCCTTAAATGACACATAAGATCAGATGGACATATATACATATATATAAAACAATGCATCCAAAAGCAGCAGTGCACGTGTAACATCCTCCAGAACAAATCACATGGTAGGCCAAAAAAGAAGCCTCACTCAGTAAATTTAAGAAAACTGACCACTAAACATCAACTACTAGGGGAAAAAACACAAAAAAGACAAACACGTGGAGACTAAACAATATACTGCTAAACAACAAATTGACCACTGAAAAAAATAAAAAAGGAATTTAAAAAATACATGAAGACAAGCTAAAATGAAAACACTATGATCCCAAATTTATAGGCTGCAACAAAAGCAGTTCTAAGAGTGAAGTTTATAGGGATACAAGCTTATCACAGGAAACTGGAAAAATCTCAAACAACAAAACTAGAAAGAAAATAACAAAATCTAAATTTATTAGAAGAAATCATAAGGATCAGAGCAGAAATAAATTAGAGATGAAAAAAGTAGAAAAGATCAATGAAACTAAGAGCTCATTTTTTGAAAAGGTGAACAAAATGGCTAAACCTTTAGCCAGACTAGAGAAAAAAAGAGAGGTGGCCCAAGTCAAGAAAATCAGAAATGAAAAAGAAGTTAAAACTGCCATCACAGAAATACAAAGGATCATAAGAGACTACTATGAACAACTATATGTCAATGAAATAGACAACCCAGAAGAAATGGACAATCTCCCAAGACTGAACCAGGGAGAAAATAGAAAGAAGAAATAACAGAAAATATGAAACAGACCAATTAACAGTAACAAAATTGAATCAGTAATAAATAACTCCTAACAAATGAAAGTCTAGGACCAGATGGCTTAACAGGTGAATTCTACCAAATCTTTAGAGAAGAGTTAACAGCTATCTTTCTCAAACTATTCTAAAAAATTGCAGAGGAAGGTATACTCCCAAACTCATTCTACCAGGCCAGCATCACCCTGATACCAAAACCAGACAAATATATTATAAAAAAAGAGAAAATTACAGGCCAGTATCATTGATGAATATAGATGCAAAAATCCTCAACAGAATATTGGCAAACCAAATACAACAATACATTAAAAGGGTCATATACCATGATGAAGTGGGATTCCTCTGAGATGCAAGGATTTTTCAATATCCACAAGTCAATCAATGTTATACACCACATTAACAAATTGAAGAATAAAAACCCTATGATCATTTCAATAGATGCAGAAACAGTTTTGACAAAAATTCAATATCCATCTATGATATAAATTCTCCAGAAAGTGAGTATGGAGGGAATATACCTCAATAAAGGTTATACATGATAAGCCCACAGCTAACATTCTCAATGGTGAAAAGCTGAAAGCATTTCCTCTAAGGTCAAGAATAAGACACAGATGCTCCCTCTCACAACTTTTATTTAAATAATATTGGAGGTTCTAGTCACAGCAATCAGACAAGAAAACAAGGACTCTGTTTCAGTAGGTCTAAGCCCTAACTAGCTTCCAGATGATGCTAACATTGCTGGTCCTCAGACCACACTTTCAGTAACAAGGGTCTAAACCAGGAGTACACAATAGAAATATTACCAAAGCCACAAATGTGAGCTACATATGTAATTTAAAATTTTCTACTGGCTACATTAAAAATGTAATATGAAGATGGCTAATATTTTACATTCTTTTTTCATAGTAAGCTTTTAAAGGCAGTCTTTATTTTTACATTTACAGCATATCTCAGTTCATACTAGCCACACTTCATAATTCATTAGCCACAGTTAGCTATCAGCTATCAAAGTGGAGAATACAGGACTAACTCTTCCATGTGCATGAGGCTGACTTATGCAGATAAACACAGCTTTTCATTCTTTTTCTCTAAGAAACAGAGAAACATTTACATTTAGCAATAGACATAATAAGAGATGTGAACTATTGCATTGGTTTCTGATGGTTGACTGCACACATGACATTTGCCCAACCTTCTCTTGGTTCTGCCAGGTGAGAGTGGGGTCAATGCAAAGATCCTGGACCAAGATGCTGGTATCTCAGAATAGCTGATCAAGAGAGCCGGCCAAAGAAGATGTCCAAAGGCGACTCCAATCTCATTACAGTGATGCAACAGTCTCCTGTACCTCAGTACTAATGCCTTTGAATACCATAACCCAGCTGAAAGAAAGATCCCATTTGCTGGGAAGAGGAAGTGGACCATGAAGCTGGCACTTAATAGACTGGCAAAAATTTTGCAGGAAAAGTTGGAGGGAAATAACATTTCAGAAATAAAAAATATGAACAAAGGTACATATGAGCCTTGAGGTGAAAGGAAGGTTTTGAGTTGAATCTTTGCTCTACCACAAACACTACTGTGACTTTCATCCCATTTACTTATCAATCTGAAATTCCTGCCTTGTTCCTTCTAGTTTCCTGCTCCCCTGTTACCTAACTCATGCTCAACTGGTTAGCTGATTATTTTCTGTGTCTGGGTAAGAAAATTCCCTTATGTATTTCACTTCTTTTACCCACCACCCCATAGGGAAGTTGACTATTGGGCAGCCATTTTACCTCATTGCCTGGTATACAAAAAGAAAGACAACTACATTTGAATTCTGAAGAACTATGCTTAATCCTTTTTTTTTCCTCTTACCTTCAATAATTAATTTACCCTCTTTGAACAATTTTCTTTATTTATATACTAGTGATAACAAAGTCTTCTGCATAATTTTGTGAGCATTAAATAGAATATGTAAGAATGACTAGCAATTAGTAGATCCTTAATACATTATTTAGTCACCCTTAAAAAAAGTGTGTGAGTGAGAAAAATTAGTAACTTTGAGAAGGCCCTAAAAGTTAATCTGAGACCTTTCTGAGATTGAAAGTATATAAGGATTAAAGATATATTTCAATTGGTTAGCTTTTCCTCAACATATTACCTCCTGGAAAGATTGCTTATATGCATTTACAGTTAAAACCCCAATGCATAACTGCAAATAATAAATTATTAAAATATATTACCTGCATGTGAAAATAGTCATGTGTGTGCATGAGTGCTAAATTGCTTCAGTTGTGTCCAATTCTTTGTAGCCTATGGACTGTAGCCTGCCAAGCTCTTCTGTCCAGGGGATTCTCCAGGCCAGAATACTGGAGTAGGTTGCCATGCCCTTCTCCATAGGATCTTCCCAACCCAGGGATCGAACCTGTGTCTCTTACACCTCCTGCATTGGCAGGTATGTTCTTTACCACTAGTGCCACCTGGGAAGCTCTCCAAAATAGTCATGAGAATAAATGAAATTGTATGTTGTTGAATTTAGGCCTTGCAATAAGGTGGGGTTGTTATGAGACTGAACTACAAAGTCAACTCTAAGGAACTTTTCCAGGGTCAAAATGCCAGTAATATGCATACGTATGCCAGTATCTCAGTTTATGTACCCAAATTGAAGTTGGAGTATGACCTTAGTCAAGGAGATAATGTTGGGTCTTACAACCTCAAGAAGACTGATAAACAAAAAGGAAAGAAATTAATAAAGGGCTAGGCATCTAACCTAGGTCAGGATACAAGTGGTGGAGTATAATCCTCCTGGACAGCAGTTGCTTTCCCTCTACATAAAACTTTGATGGCTGACCATCATACACTTACAATTATTTCTCTGTGTAAGTAAAATTTAAAAAGTTCTCTGTTCAAAGAAATTCATTAATTTCATGATATTTTCCTCAAATGAAGTTATGTTTTTAATGAAACAGTATACTACTAGTATATAGAATTTTCATATTTTTATGCCCTTTTCCATTTTTCCAGGGTTTCTAGGAACTCTAAGTAGATGTTTACAAAATGTAGCAATGTTGTATAAATAGACTCATTCAGCAATTTGCAATGTACTATTTGTGGCAATGAGAAAAGTTCAGTGTGAAAGCACTGTGGCTGAGGTGAACCCAGAGGAAAATTAATAATAGAGAGAGATACTTGGGAAAGAATGATACAATACTATGTTGACATTGAGCTATGCAATTTTAATTTTGTTGAGGACAATCACTAAAAACAATATGTGTAAGAATCATTTAAAGAATCCTCTAAAGTAGCATATTGAAAAGCAGAGACATTACTTTGCCAACAAAGATCCATCTAGTCAAGGCTATGGTTTTCCCAGTGGTCATGTATGGATGTGAGAGTTGGACTGTGAAGAAAGCTGAGCACCAAAGAATTGATGCTTTTGAACTGTGGTGTTGGAGAAGACTCTCGAGAGTCCCTTGGACTGCAAGGAGATCCAACCAGTCCTTTCTGAAGGAGATCAGCCCTGGGAAGGAATGATGCTGAAGCTGAAACTCCAGTACTTTGGCCACCTCATGCGAAGAGTTGACTCATTGGAAAAGACTCTGATGCTGGGAGGGATTGGGGGCAGGAGGAGAAGGGGATGACAGAGGATGAGATCGCTGGATGGCATAACTGACTCGATGGACATGAGTTTGAGTGAATTCCGGGAGATGGTGATGGACAGGGAAGCCTGGTGTACTGCAGTCCATGGAGTTGCAAAGAGTGACTGAGCGACTGAACTGAACTGAACTGAACTGAAAGTCTCTGAATATTTAAAGTAACCACTAGAAAAACCATAAGAAGTTTGATCATGGGTTTATTATCCCATGACACATTCAATATACTTGGTCAAAAAAGAATCAGTTAAGATGATATCGTTGATTAAGAAAATTCCCAAAATTAGGAAAACAAGCACAACAGAAATGAAATAAAGGCCAAATGAGGTTCAAATCAGTATTTTCTGGTGATTGGAAATTTGTTGTTTTTCCTCCTTCAACCATTTACTCTTGGGCTCTCAATCATTAAAGGGAGGGATTACATTTTATGCACTTGAAGTTTTGGCAGCCAATACAATGTTATGGCAGAAAGTATGGTTTCTCCAGTAGTCATGTATGGATGTGAGAGTTGGACTATAAAGAAAGCTGAGAGCCGAAGAATTGATGCTTTTGAACTGTGGTGTTGGAGAAGACTCTTGAGAGTCCCTTGGACTGCAAAGAGATCCAACCAGTCCATCGTAAAGGGAATCAGTCTTGAATATTCATTGGAAGGACTGATGTTGAAGCTGAAACTCCAATATTTTGCCCACCTGATGTGAAGAGCTGATTCATTTGAAAAGACCCTGATGTTGGGAAAAATTGAAGGCAGGAGGAGAAGGGGATGACAGGATGAGATGGTTAGATGGCATCACCGATTCAATGGACATGAGTTTGGGTGAACTCCGGGAGTTGGTGATGGACAGGGAGGCCTGCTGTGCTGTGGTTCATGGGGTTGCAAGGAGTCAGACATGACTGGGCAACTGAACTGAACTGAACTGAAGAATGTTATATTCAGGACTACTGAGAGAGCCCTTGATACCAGAGGTTACCAAAGTGGGTGTACAAGATGATCTATAGGGCACAGGAAGGAAAACAAGAATTTTTATTTAGACTTTTAATTTATTTTGTCTCACTTCTTTTTTACAGAGCTTTATCTCAATATCTCATATAATTTATATACCATAAAATTCACCATTTAAAATGTAAAAGTTCATGATTTTTAGTATATTAAGATTTGTGCAATCATCCTCAGAATCTTATTTTAGAACATTTTCAATACTCCAAAAAGAAATCTCATACCCATTAGCAGTCATCCTCATCCCCTCTTCACCCCATCTCCAGACAATCATTTATCTAATATTCATTTCTATAAGTTTTCTTATACTGGACACTTCATATACATGAAATTGTATAAGTGGTCTTTTACCATAGATTCTTTCACTTAGCACAGATTTCAAGGTTCAACTACAGCATATTATGTTATCATACTTCACTGTTTCTAAAGCCAAAAAATAGTTCATTGTATAGATGTACCATATTTTATTTATCCATTGGCTGATGAAAATTTGGGTTGTTTCCACTTTTTAGCTAGTATGAATGGTGCTGCTATGAACACTCATGTAGAAGTTCTTGTGAGGACATATCTTTTTCAATTCTCTTGGGTATATAACTAATTGTGGACCATATGGTAACTTTAACATTTTGAACAACTTCCAGACTTTTCCATAGTATCACTTTACATCTCTATCAGCAACACAGAGGATTCCATTTTCTCCATATTCTCACTAACACTAGCCATTTATTTGATTATAGCCACCTAGTTGTGTGCAGTGGTATCACATATAATTTTGATTTCCATTTTCCTACTAACTAGTGATGTTGAAGAACTTTCCATGCATTTATTGGCTATATGTTTGTCTTCTTTGGGAGGACATATGTTCATACACTTTGTTCATTTTTAAACTGGGAAAATTTAAATTTTTATTTTAAAATAAAAAATTAAAAAATTAATTTTGTTTTTATTGTTGAGTTGTAAGAGTTCTTTATATATTCTGGATACCAGTTCCTGTATTTATTTATTTAGTTTTTGTATTTTGGTTTACAATTTCTAATTTTTTTTTCTTTTTTATTTTACAGGAGACTTTGGAAATACAGAACAAAGTTACATATCACAATTATTACAATTATAATATTACAATTACAATTATTTTTAAGTAGATAAATTAAGATTTTCAGTTGGAGTTTCAGTATTAAACTTTCAAAAATTAATAGAATAAACAGACAGAAAAGTAGAAGGATATAGTAGACCTGAAAAGCACAATGAACCAGTTCAACATAATTGAGATTTATACAATTTTCACACAACAGCAGGATACAAATTCTATTCAACTTCCCATAGACTATAAAGAGGACACTGGAATATTTCAAGGGATATGAAACAAGGTGCAAAAATTTCATGGTCTAAAGGTATTGAAATCATAGAGTCTGTTCTCTTATCACTGTGGAATTATGTTAGAAATCAGTATCAAAAGATATTTGAAAATAACCCACATATTTTCAAGCACAATGTGACATTTACAAAGAGAGATCTTTGACTTACTCATTGAGAGCCTCAATAAAGTCAGAAGACTAAAAAACACAGAGGGTGATTGCCAAGAAGAAAGTGTTTAAATGAGAAATTACTATCAAAGATGATTTAAAAATCCCATGTATCAGGAAATTAAATGTCCACTTTTAAATGAGGGTGTATCTAAGAAGTCATAACAAGGAAAATTAGGAAATATTTGTAACAGAATAAAAGTGAAGAGAATTTATCAGAATTTCTTGCATGAAGCTGAAGCTGCTCAATGCAACTAAATGCAATGTAGAATATTGAATAAGGTATGAAAACAAATAATGGACACTAGCATAAAATTTTGTGAAATTTGAACAAAGTCTGTAGTTAATAATACTGTAAAAGTGAAGTTGCTCAGTCACTCAGTCGTGTCTGACTCTTTGCGACCCCGTGAACTGTAGCCTACCAGGCTCTTCCATCCATGGGATTTTCCAGGCAAGAATACTGGAGTGGGTTGCCATTTCCTTCTCCAGGAGATCTTCCTGACCCAGGGACTGAACCCGGGTCTCCTGCATTGTAGGCAGGCGCTTTACTGTCTGAGCCACCAGGGAAATCTGAGCCACCAGATAATACTGTATCATACATTAATTTCCTGTGTGTGTGTGTGTGCGTGTGTTTTTACAAGATAGTATTTCTTTATATTCTCAGAATTGGATTAGAAGTTTTAAGTTTCATTCAAAATATTTATAACAAACACCCTCTTTGAACAACACAAGAAAAGACTCTACACATGGGCATCACCAGATGGTCAACATTGAAATCAGATTGATTATATTCTTTGCAGCCAAAAATGGACAAGCTCTATACAGTCAACAAAAACAAGACCAGGAGCTGACTGTCGCTCAGATCATGAACTCCTTATTACCAAATTCAGATTTAAATTGAAGAAAGAAGGGAAAACCACTAGACCATTCAGGTATGACCTAAATCAAATCCCTTATGATTATACAGTGGAAGTGAAAAATAGATTTAAGGGCCTAGATCTGTTAGATAAGAGTGCCAGATGAACTATGGAATGAGGTTCGTGACATTGTACAGGAAACAGGGATCAAGACCATCCCCATGGAAAAGAAATGCAAAAAAGCAAAATGGCTGTCTGGGGAGGCCTTACAAATAACTGTAAAAAGAAGAGAAGCGAAAAGCAAAGGAGAAAAGGAAAGATATAAGCATCTGAATGCAGAGTTCCAAAGAATAGCAAGAAGAGATGAGAAAGCATTCCTCAGTAATTAATGCAAAGAAAGAGAGGAAAACAACAGAACGGGAAAGACTAGAGATCTCTTCAAGAAAATCAGAGATACCAAGGGAACATTTCATGCAAAGATGGGCTTGAGAAAGGACGAAATGGTATGGACCTAACAGAAGCAGAAGATATTAAGAAGAGGTGGCATGAATACACAGAAAAACTGTACAAAAAAGATCTTCATGACCAAGATAATCACGATGGTGTGATTACTCACCTAGAGCCAGACATCCTGGAATGTGAAGTCAAGTGAGCCTTAGAAAGCATGACTACGAACAAAGCTAGTGGAGGTGATAGAATTCCAGTTGAGCTATTCCAAATCCTGAAAGATAATGCTGTGAAAGTTCTGCACTCACTATGCCAGCATATCCGGAAAACTCAGCAGTGGCCACAGGACTGGAAAGGGTCAGTTTTCATTCCAATCCCAAAGAAAGGCAATGCCAAAGAATGCTCAAACTACCACACAATTGCACTCATCGCACATGCTAGTAAAGTAATGGTCAAAATTCTCCAAGCTAGGCTTCAGCAATACATGAACCATGAACTTCCAGATGTTCAAGCTGGTTTTAGAAAAGGCAGAGGAACCAGAGATCAAATTGCCAACGTCCGCTGGATCATGGAAAAAGCAAGATGTTCCATAAAAACATCTATTTCTGCTTTATTGACTATGCCAAAGCCTTTGATTGTGTGGATCATAATAAACTGTGGAAAGTTCTGAAAGAGATGGGAATACCAGACCACCTGATCTGTCTCTTGAGAAATTTGTATGCAGGTCAGGAAGCAACAGTTAGAACTGGACATGGAACAACAGACTGGTTCCAAATAGGAAAAGGAGTACGTCAAGGCTGTATATTGTCACCCTGATTATTTAACTTATATGCAGAGTACATCATGAGAAATGCTGGGCTGGATGAAGCACAAGCTGGAATCAAGATTGCCAGGAGAAATATCAATAACCTCAGATATGCAGATGACACTACCCTTATGGCAGATAGTGAAGAGGAACTAAAAAGCCTCTTGATGAAAGTGAAAGAGGAGAGTGAAAAAGTTGGCTTAAAGCTCAGCATTCAGAAAACAAAGATCGTGGCATCTGGTCCCATCACTTCATGGGAAATAGATGGGGAAACTGGAAACAGTGGCATGTATAAGGGGAATTAATAACTGTCTGGCATGGTGACATGCCAAACATTCACTTAAAAAAAAGATATGGAATTACTATTTCTGAATTATTATTTCTGTAGTTTTTAGTCATCATTTATGTAATAGTCAATAAATTTTGTTTATACTTATTGTACTTAGAATGTGACTTTGAATTTATAGTACACATTGAATTTGTACTTATTAAAATTAAAGTTCACAAAATAAATGTGACATGCTTTCATTCTAATGAGGGAGTCATCAGATCAGATCAGTCGCTCAGTCGTGTCCGACTCTTTGCGACCCCGTGAATCGCAGCATTCCAGGCCTCCCTGTCCGTCACCAACTCCCAGAGTTCACTCAGACTCACGTCCATCAAGTCAATGATGCCATCCAGCCATCTCATCCTCTGTCGTCCCCTTCTCCTCTTGCCCCCAATCCCTCCCAGCATCAGAGTCTTTTCCAATGAGTCAACTCTTCGCATGAGGTGGCCAAAGTACTGGAGTTTCAGCTTTAGCATCATTCCTTCCAAAGAAATCCCAGGGCTGATCTCCTTCAGAAAGGACTGGTTGGATCTCCTTGCAGTCCAAGGGACTCTCAAGAGTCTTTTCCAACACCACAGTTCAAAAGCATCAATTCTTCGGCGCTCAGCCTTTTTCACAGTCCAACTCTCACATCCACACATGACCACAGGAAAAACCATAGCCTTGACTAGACGGACCTTTGTTGGCAAAGTAATGTCTCTGCTTTTGAATATGCTATCTAGGCTGGTATTAACTTTCCTTCCAAGGAGTAAGCGTCTTTTAATTTCATGGCTACCGTCACCATCTGCAGTGATTTTGGAACCCAGAAAAAAATAAAGTCTGACACGGTTTCCACTGTTTCCCCATCTATTTCCCATGAAGTGATGGAACCAGATGGCATGATCTTTGTTTTCTGAATGTTGAGCTTTAAGCCAACTTTTTCACTCTCCACTTTCACTTTCATCAACAGGCTTTTTAGTTCCTCTTCACTTTCTGCCATAAGGGTGGTGTCATCCGCATATCTGAGGTTATTGATATTTCTCCCTGCAATCTTGATTCCAGCTTGTGTTTCTTCCAGTACAGTGTTTCTCATGATGTACTCTGCACATAAGTTAAATAAACAGGGTGACAATATACAGCCTTGATGTACTCCTTTTCTTATTTGGAATCAGTCTGTTGTTCCATGTCCAGTTCTAACTGTTGCTTCCTGATGTGCATACAAATTTCTCAAGAGACAGATCAGGTGGTCTGGTATTCCCATCTCTTTCAGAATTTTCCACAGTTTATTGTGATCCACACAATCAAAGGCTTTGGCATAGTCAATAAAGCAGAAATAGATGTTTTTCTGGAGCTCTCTTGCTTTTTCCATGATCCAGCAGATGTTGGCAATTTGATCTCTGGTTCCTCTGCCTTTTCTAAAACCAGCTTGAACATCAGGAAATTCACGGTTCACATATTGCTGAAGCCTGGCTTGGAGAATTTTGAGCATTACTTTACTAGCGTGTGAGATGAGTGCAATTGTGTGGTAGTTTGAGCATTCTTTGGCATTGCCGTTCTTTGGGATTGGAATGAAAACTGACCTTTTCCAGTCCTGTGGCCACTGCTGAGTTTTCCAAATTTGCTGGCATATTGAGTGCAGCACTTTCACGGCATCATCTTTCAGGATTTGAAATAGCTCAACTGGAATTCCATCACCTCCACTAGCTTTGTTCGTAGTGATGCTTTCTAAGGCCCACTTGACTGCACATTCCAGGATCTCTGGCTCTAGGTCAGTGATCACACCATCGTGATTATCTGGGTCGTGAAGATCTTTTTTGTACAGTTCTTCTGTGTATTCTTGCCATTTCTTCTTGATATCTTCTGCTTCTGTTAGGTCCATACCATTTCGGTCCTTTATCGAGCCTATCTTTGCATGAAATGTTCCTTTGGTATCTCTGATTTTCTTGAAGAGATCTCTAGTCTTTCCCATTCTGTTGTTTTCCTCTCTTTCTTTGCATTAATTACTGAGGAATGCTTTCTCATCTCTTCTTGCTATTCTTTGGAACTCTGCATTCAGATGCTTATATCTTTCCTTTTCTCCTTTGCTTTTCACTTCCCTTCTTTTCACAGCTATTTGTAAGGCCTCCCCAGACAGCCATTTTGCTTTTTTGCATTTATTTTCCATGGGGATGGTCTTGATCCCTGTCTCCTGTACAATGTCAGAAACCTCATTCCATAGTTCATCAGGCACTCTATCTATCAGATCTAGGCCTTTAAATCTATCTCTCACTTCCACTGTATAATCATAAGGGATTTGATTTAGGCCACACTCCATGTCTAAATAAATGATATGAATGGATTATAACATGAAGATCAATTCATTTTAACCATCTAACTAATTTTTTACAAATCACCACATAAATAAGCTATCACTATCAGTCTGAACTAAATGGCTTTATTAGTGTCTGGTTAAATCATAACAGTTAAGCCTAACCAATAGTCTGGTGCTGCTGCTAAGTCACTTCAGTTGTGCCAGACTCTGTGTGACCCTATAGACTGCAGCCCACCAGGCTCCCCCGTCCCTGGGATCCTCCAGGCAAGAATACTGGAGTGGGTTGCCATTTCCTTCTCCAATGCATGAAAGTGAAAAGTGCAAGTGAAGGTGCTCAGTTGGGTCCAACTCCCAGCGACCCCATGGACTGCAGCCTACCAGGCTCCTCTGTCCATGGGATTTGCCAGGCAAGAGTTCTGCAGTGCCATTGCCTTCTCCAACCAATAGTCCAGGGCTTAGATTATACTGCTACCCAAATTATATCCTGAGCAATAAATCCATTTCATACAGATAGCAAATTAGAGGAGAATAATAGTACAATTATTCTCCATGTAATAGAGCAAATTCATTTAATTTTACCCAACAGCAAAAAACATATTTTAAAACACTCCACGTTTAGTGAAGCAAAATCAAGAATATATAAAGTCATATAAGTTATTTTATATACTCAATGCTTTTACATGCTCCCAATGTTAATCTTTCCCTTAACTGCCACCATTTTAATACATTGACTGGTACATGCCTCCTTTGTCAAAGGTATTGAGAAATGCATAATAACTGGTATTCTATAATATATAAGATCTCTGTTGGGAATTACTTCTTTTCAGATGAAGGTTTTTTTTTCCCAATGAAGGACTTACACCATAATTAGAAAAATGATGGTCTGAACCCCAGTGGAAAGATTACAATACTTTAATTGGTATTCATTTGTTTTAGGCAAGCCCATGGAGAAGACTAGAAACCACTTTTTATTGAGGTTAAATTTCCAACTATGAAATCAACTAAATCACATTCTCACTTATATATCTGAAATAATTGGTCCATTTAATTACTTTTTAAGAAGAGCTAGTCATCTGACATTAACTGAACAATCCTGAACAAAAACATTTTAAAATTCTTTAGGTGAAAATATAGGCTCCAGGTAAACTTGGAGAGGCAGTAGAATATTTTGAGTATACTTAAAGTTACTATCTGCTAGAAAATCTTACATTTTAAATATGTCAAATGAAGTAATATGTTTCAAATTTTGAGGGTTTCTTAGCAGAAAGATTTAGCTTCATGTCATATGAGCCAGGATTAAGGCCTGTTAAGGGCAAAAAAATTACACTTGAACTTCTCATTTATAAGATAAGAATGATAGCATGTGCTGCTCAGCCATATCCTAACCTTCCATGATAGAATAAAACCACATTTCAAATTAATTTAGATGATATTTATTGAGTTCAATTTGCATGGTGACCTGGAATTTTTAGGGCAATCAAGGTAACATTCAGTCTGCTTGTCTATATAAATCATCCAAATGTCTGGGAAAATCCAAAATTTCATCATTCAAACTATCTCTTAGACTATGTATACATGAAAGTAACAAAAAACACCCTTTTACCATAGAATGCTTATTCCATAACAGTATGGTTTTCAGTGATTTTGCCACTGTCAATCTGAATAAGATTTTATTGACCAAATGTGTTAGTTCCTAGTAAGAACAAGTGCTAATAAAATGCAAGTTACTTATTTTGGGTCTGGAATATTCCAATTAGGTCAGTAACTGGCAAATACTATTCGTATCATAGAGATGAAGAAACTGTGGAACATCATAGATAACTGATTGGGTCCTTAGAAATAATAAATTCAGCAGGAGAATTTATAATATTTTGCACTTGTATAATTCTGCATAGGACTTCATTCACCTCTCTGCTATCCATCCCTGCAGTCCTCCATAAGTAATCCCAACCTCCAGCCTTACCTGAACTTTCATATTCACATTTCAGTGAAAATTTATTGAATACCTACTCTTTGAAAAGTACTGTGCTAAGTGCAGATACAAAGATGAATGAGATGTTCTCAGTAAGCTTAAATCTAGTAAAGGGATCATAATACCACAGATAATATTATAAGAAAGATATAAATAAATATGTGAACATAAAAGAGGAAGAGAGCATTTTCATCATGGCAGAATCAGAGCAGTATTAGAAAAAGTATCCGAAACTTAAAAATAATGCAAAAAGATTGGGGCCACGTATTTTCAATGTCATAAGAAAGTGAGGGTCATCCAAGAACTGCTAGGGTAATGATCAGAAAATGTTTTCTATAAAGGTCCAGACAGTAAATATTTTCACTTTTCTGGGCCACACAAATACTCAACTCTGTCATAACATGAAAGCAGCCATACACCACTTGTAAACAAATGAGTGGCCAGAATTGGCCCACAGAACAATCCCTGATCTGGGAGACTTAGGCTGTAATTTGCCAGCCCCTGATCTGGGGGACCTAGGATAATAACTTGTTCAGCTCACTATTCACTATTGATTTAAGGTTCCAGACTTAGTGACGTTATATGTTAACTTGTAGATTTTTGTCTTGTATAAATGCAAATAATTTCTGTCTGTAGACAGATAACTCCAAAATTGCATATTACTCAGTTTGTATCTAATTCAGTAAGCTTATATTCCTATCAACGTGCTCTGTTCTGCTTGACTCAGTTGACTCAGCTGAGTCTGACTCTCTGTGACCCCATGGACTATAGCCCGCCAGGCCCCTCTGCCCATAGGGATTCTTCAGCCAAGAATACTGGAGTGGATTGTCATGCTCTCCTCAGGGGATCTTCCTGACCCAGGGATCGAACCAGTGTCTACTGTACTGCAGGCAGATTCTTTACCGTCTGAGTCACCAGGGAAGCCCATGAATACTGGAGTTGGTAGCCTATCCCTTCTCCAGGGGAACTTCCTGACCCAGGAATTGAACTGGGGTCTCCTGCATTGCAGGCGGATTCTTTACCAGCTGAGCTATCAGGGAAGCCCATTCCTATCAATACTCTGTTTTAAAATGGTCTTTGACCCAGTCATAACACCTTAGTGGTTCCTTCATCAGTTAATGAGTTAAATAAAATCTTTGACATGTACTCATTTTACATATGCTTGATTAGTATCATTTTAGTTGCTTGAAAGTTATGCTTTGACAGTTTTGGAGGTTCCATGTGAAGTGAAAGTCGCTCCCTCATGTCTGACTCTTTGAGACCTCATGGACTATACAGTCCATGGAATTCTCCAGGCCAGAATACTGGAGTGGGTAGCCTTTCCCTTCTCCAGGGGATCTTCCCAACCCAGGGATTGAACCCAGGTCTCCCGCATTGCAGGCAGATTCTTTACCAGCTGAGCCACAAGGGAAGCTCAAGAATAAGGCAGTGGGCAGCCTATCCCTTCTCCAGGGGATCTTCCCAATCCAGGAATCAAGCCAGGGTCTCCTGCATTGCAGGCAGAATCTTTACCAACTGAGCGATCAGGGAGATTCTATGGAGATGCCCAAATTGACTCACCTGGTAGGTACAAAAGACTACATTATGGGAGACTGTAGTCTGTTTAAGACCAAATACATTTTTCTTGGCTGTCAGAAGGAATCCCAAGCAGCAGTAGAATAAAGTTCAAGTAGAACTTAAACTTTGCTTATTCTGTTTCTATAGATTTTATTTTCTCCTCTCTAGTGATTTTTCTGTTTTTTCTTTCTTGTTTGTATTTGAAAAAAGTTATTTCCCCTTGGTGGTAGTAATGATTGAGAATTTGTTTTTATTGTCTGACCATTTGGTGATTTCTGTTGGATAGATGGTGGAGAGCTATTCTCTCTTGAATGAGAAACAGAATCTAGCTTGTTTAGGCTTTTTGTTTTCTTATTTATGAACTCAAATCAATTAAGAACTTTTTGCCTATTGTAAAGGAGAACAGTTCTTTCATATCTAGACCTATGAGTTTTTCTGTTTATTCTTGATCTGTGACAGAAGTTGTACAATTGAAGCCATAAGCTTTCCATGTATCTGTGTTTCTGTAAATCACAAAGACCTGTTCATGTGAACATGAAATAGTTTCCTTCCTATCAAGTTCAGTTCAGTTCAGTCGCTCAGTCATGTCCGACTCTTTGTGATCCCATGGACTGCAGTACGCCAGGCTCCTCTGTCCATCACCAACTCTTGGAGCATATTAAAACTCATGTCCATCGCGTTGGTGATGCCACCCAGCCATCTCATCCTCTGTTGTCCCCTTCTCCTCCAGCCTTCAAACTTTCTCATCATCAGGCTCTTTTTAAATGAGTCAGTTCTAGAGATGTCAAATTAAAATAATATTCACTAGCTCCAATGGTCTGGGTTGTACAGAAGGCTAGATTTGTTAGTATTATATGATAATGAAGACAAATTTCAACTCTGTAATGTAATGTGAATGTGTCCTCCTCAATCTAGAAGGTGGGGCACTGAGATACTGACACTAACAAAATTTTAGACAAACAAGAGTCAGATTTTCTGACCTCTACATATGTAAATAATATCTAAAAGCAGGCATGTTAGGATCCAAAGATAGATGAGCTGCCAAAATGCTGACCATTTGTCTATAATGAGGAATACCATCTAGGTACATCTACACCATATTTAAAATGTGTAAGATTGTTGGTGGGAATGCAAACTAGTACAGCCACTATGGAGAACAGTGTGGAGATTCCTTAAAAAACTGGAAATAGAACTGCCTTATGATCTAGCAATCCCACTGCTGGGCATACACACTGAGGAAACCAGAAGGGAAAGAGACACGTGTACCCCAGTGTTCATCGCAGCATTGTTTATAATAGCCAGGACACGGAAGCAACCTAGATGTCCATCAGCAGATGAATGGATAAGAAAGCTGTGGTACATATACACAATGGAGTATTACTCAGCCATTAAAAAGAATACATTTGAATCAGTTCTAATGAGGTGGATGAAACTGGAGCCTATTATACAGAGTGAAGTAAGCCAGAAAGAAAAACACCAATACAGTATACTAACGCTTATATATGGAATTTAGAAAGATGGTAACAATAACCCTGTATACGAGACAGCAAAAGAGACACTGATGTATAGAACAGTCTTTTGGACTCTGTGGGAGAGGGAGAGGGTGGGAAGATTTGGGAGAATGGCATTGAAATACGTATAATATCATATATGAAACGAGTTGCCAGTCCAGGTTCGATGCACGATACTGTATGCTTGGGGCTGGGGCACTGGGACGACCCAGAGGGATGGTACAGGGAGGGAGGAGGGAGGCGGGTTCAGAATGGGGAACACATGTATACCTGTGGCAAATTCATTTTGATATATGGCAAAACCAATACAATATTGTAAAGTTAAATAAAATAAAATTTAAAAAAAGAAAAAAATAAAATGTGTAAGAGACTTAAATTTGCTAAAAATCACTGAATATATATTTGAAATGCTGAATTATATTATATGCAAAATATGCCTAAATAATGTTATTAAAATACCCAGGATACTGAGAAAAATCATATATTTCATATATGGAGCTTAGAAAATATACAGATATGAAATAAAGTCAATTATAGTCATTAGAAAAGGCAATCTGTTAAGCATTATAGATATTTAATTCAAACAGATGTCTCACACAGCTGCATTTTAATGTAGGTGAAGCATGCCACTATAATTAAATTTATTAATGAAATGTCAGTTGCAATTACAACTAGTTATTTAGGAATAAAATTTTTTCAACACATTTTTTTTCTTTTTCTGGAACTTTTCCTATGGAGCATATTTTCAGAAATTTGCAACTCATATAACCAACTCAGCAATGACTTTCACCTTGACCACAGATTTATTTGTATGGAAAAACACAACAGTATTTGCTAAGTATATGCAATATCTTCCACCTAATTAGTACCTCAGGGCAGGTTGTCTATAAACAGAAAACAATAAGGGACATGTTAAATATCCCTAGCAGTATTCTCTGCATACTATCAGCTTTAGAAATAGAGAACACAGTTTGTATTTTAAGCTACCAGATTGCCATTAAATACAAGGAATCCAACTAGAATAACGTGTGGTTCATGGGGAAATAATGTTCTCTGCAGCTTTATACACTGGATAAATGAACAGTTTCCTTTAGTTTCAAATTAGAAATATGTTTAGAGGGCAACATGGAAATAGATACTATTATTTCTGTTTTCAATATTAATTTAAAAAGAATGTAGTAAAAATGTTTCACACTTGATACTAAATATATCTCAACTTTGCACATCCCCCACCTTCCTACAGTCACTGCCAAGTGACAGCCTAGTATCCATTTACTGGGATCACTGTAGAAATCAGCCATTAATCAGGGAGCATTTGGCTCAAGGGACCTGTAATGGGTTGCAGAGGATTGCACATCATGCTTCACATGCAGATGAGGTTGCCATCTGGTGGATTTTCTCTAACTAAAAGCTAACGACATTTATAGATAAAGCAAAATAATCCTTTTCTAGGTGGGAAAAGCTGCTGCTTTTAGAAAACATCTGATTTATTTTGACATTTATTAAATGCCCATTATGTGATTTGCTCTGAATGGGTGCCTGTTTTTTATAACTTAAATATGAGGAAGAAATACCTCATATTTATATTATATTATAGTATATTAAAACTTCGGATTTTAAAGGTAAAAAATGTGGGATGGAAAAAGATACTCCATGCAAAGAGTAACCAAAAGAGAGCAAGAGTGGCTACAGTCATATCAGATAAAATAGACTTTCAATCAAAGTCTGTCACAAGATACAAGAAGGTCACTATATATTGATAAAGGGATCAGTTCAGAAATGGCAATCCAATAATAGTAGGGGAGTTTAATACTCCACTTGCAACACTGTATAGATCATATAAATAGAAAATTAATAATGAAAGAGCAGATCTGAATAATACTATGGACTAAATGGATCTAACAGGCAAATGTAAAACATTCTATCCAATAACACAAAATATACATTCTTCTCAAGCACACATGGAACATTCTCCAGGATACATCACATGTTGGGCCACAAAGCAAGCCTTAACAAGTTTAAGAAGACTGAAATCCTATCAAGCATCTTTTGCAATCACTAAGGCATAAAACTAGAAATCAATAAAAAGAGGAAAACTGTAAAATTCACAAATATGTGGAAATTAAATAACATACTCTTGAATAACCAATGAATCAAAGAAGAAATCAAAGGGGAAATCAGAAGGCATCCTGAGATAAATGAAAACAAAAATACATCATACCAAAATAAATGGAATGTAGCAAAAGCATTTCTAAGGGTGAAGTTTAAAACAATAAATACCTACATTAAGAAAAAAAAAAATCTCAAGTAAACAACCTAACTTTACACCTACAGGAAATCAGAAAAATAACAAATTGAGACCAAAATTAGTAGAAGGAAGTAAATAATAAAAATTAGGAGAGAAATAAGAGACTAGAATGACAATATCAAGAAATCAATAAAACTAAGAGTTGGTTTTTTGAAAAGATAAACAAAACTTAACAACCTTTAACTAGACTAACCAAAAAGAAAAGAGAGAGGACTCAAAAAGTAATAAATGTGATTTTTTTTTTATTTAGCAGATTCTTGCTAAACAAAATTTTATGTTAATAATAAAAAAAAGTCTAGAAGTGATTTCTATGACATCACATTGGTTCTTATTTAAATGTCAAAGTGACTTCTGATATTAAGTGTATCTTTACCTAACAGCCTTACTATGAGGATTCAGGAGAAGATACATGGCAGAACTATGAATGGTTCTTTCTCTAATTTACTCTAATACAAAATGACTGTTGATTCAGATATCATCACCTAATGTTTCTACTTTTAATCTTCTCTTCTTCTTTTCCCTAATGAAACTACCCAAAAGTCATTTTCCATGTATTGAAATATAAAATCTATCCCTCAGAAGGTGTGACAGTTACTTAAAACAATGTGTTATGAAACCACAATTACTTATTCCATTTATACACAAAGGCTAGTTAGCTAACTAAATTCTCTCTCATGGCCATTAGTCAGCTATTTCACAACTACTTATTATTTATTGATCATAAAGGAGAACAGGTGAAAAAGAGCATGGGCTCTGGAGTTGGATCTGGATTAAAATCCTCTGTTTGCTGAGACTCATTTCTCAGCTATAAGAAAATTAAGTGGGGGAAATGACACTAGAGAGATAGTACTAGGTTGTTTTACATACGAGAGCACCTAACAAGTAGATTTTTAATACATCTCAGTAAATATGAGAAATGGGTATTTTTTTGTCAGTTGTTACTATAGTTGTTGTGTGTGTGTTTTACTGAAGTCTTATTTACTTTTCCATCCTGAATGTTTCTATTAACATGACTATGTCTGCATGAAATGCCCCACATCAAAGTTAGTTTAAAAAAATAAATCAGCAAGCAAATACATAATATGTATATACATAAATATATCAATACAAATTTAATACAAATGTAGTGACTACTCTTGGAGATATGACATCACCACTGCAAATGGGATGTTATGTGAAAGGGTATTTGTGACTTTGGATAATCTGTGGGAGAGGGAGAGGGTGGGAAGATTTGGGAGAATGGCATTGAAACATGTAAAATATCATGTATGAAATGAGATGCCAGTCCAGGTTCGATGCACGATACTGGATGCTTGGGGCTAGAGCACTGGGACGACCCAGAGGGATGGTATGGGCAGGGAGGAGGGAGGAGGGCTCAGGATGGGGAACACATGTATACCTGCGGCGGATTCATTTTGATATTTGGCAAAACTAATACAATTATGTAAAGTTTAAAATAAAATAAAATAAAATAATATGCAAAGCCCAAAAAAAAATTACTTTTACAGTAAAATGATGCATGTAGTTTTGTACGCAGAAGTGAGGATGATGAGCTCTGGAAAACAGATGACAAGAATAGGCTCTGGTGATGCAGATACTAATGTTGAAAACACAGGTGAAAAATCAGGTATTCCATGAAATAGGGGATAAAAGCAATACACCTAAATTAACGTATTTAATTTAGAACTTAAATAGAACTTATTTTACTAAATTTAAAATGTAAATGACCTAAATAGATATTCAATTTATTCATTTATATTTGTAAACATTTTTACAATACAGTTGACAAGAAAACCTTTTTGGTATCTTCTTATTGAGGTCTCCTTATATGTGATGATCTATAACACATGCTGCAGAGAAGGTGATGGCACCCCACTCCAGTAGTTTTGCCTGGAAAATCCCACGGACAGAGGAGCCTGGTAGGCTGCAGTCCATGGGGTTGTGAAGAGTCGGACTCGACTGAGCGATTTCACTTTCACTTTTCACTTTCATGCATTGGAGAAGGAAATAGCAACCCACTCCAGTGTTCTTGCCTGGATAATCCCAGGGACATGGGAGCCTGGTGGGCTGCCGTCTGTGGGGTTGCAGAATCGGACACAACTGAAGTGACTTAGCAGCAACACATGCTGATGACTATATAATCTGTATCTCTAACCCAACCTTTCCTCTTGAAGTTCAGACTCAGATACCTAAATATCTCCTAGACAGCTCTACTAGCATGTTCCACAAAAGAGACAGAAAACCAAATTATTAAGAGTGTACACTAGGGGTTAAACAGACTGGGTCCAACTCCTAATTCTACCTTTTACCAGCTGTGTAACTTTAGACACATTGATTTTCAGTTTCTTCATTTGTAAAATGGGGATAAAAATAGTACTGATCTTACAGGATTATTGTGAAAATTAAATGAAATATATACCTAATGCACTTGGCTGAATGGACTCTGCTGCTAAGTCACTTCAGTCGTGTCTGACTCTGTGTGACCCCACAGACTGCAGCCTACCAGGCTCCCCCGTCCCTGGGATTCTCCAGGCAAGAACACTGGAGTGGGTTGCCATTTCCTTCTCCAATGCATGAAAGTGAAAAGTGAAAGTGAAGTCGCTCAGTCGTGTCCGACCCTTAGCATGGACTGCACTCTAGTAAACAATAAGTTACACATTCCATTATAAGAAACACATGCATATATCTCCCTGAAACCAGTTATTTTTCTCCAAGTGTGCCTTAGCTGGCAGTTCTTTTTCTAGACTTGTTCTACCTGAACTGGTTTTAATGATGTTTTGCAGTGATTGTCAAAGGTTAGCATATATAAATAGTATACAAAGAAACATATATATGGAATGTTACTTACAAATTCATTACATTGCAGGTTGGCAAAACAGAAAAAATAAAAATATTTTGCATCATTCATGTAGTATTTGTCATATAATATCATATAGAGTATAACAGCTATTTTGTATATGCCTTACCTTCAACACTAGGTTATGAGCAGCTTGATAAAATAAACAACATTTTAGGCATTTTCATGCCCTTTCTCCCATAATGCTAATCACAATGCCTTGCAGAGTATATATTCAATAGATACCAATCAAATAAGACAAATTTACCTTGTCTTTTTTTTTTTAAAAAAAAGACAAATTTTCCAATCTTAAACATTTGGAAGGCTGGAATATATTTTACTAATCTTTGGAAGAATTATTTAAATTCTCATTTCTTCAGATTACTTCCTTTAATCCTAAACCAATTTTATACATGTTCCAGACCCATGCATTCTTAGTAGCTTGTTAGACTGAATGTGTATTAATCATCACAGGTTGCTATTATCTAGGAGTTTTGTAAAGGTTTAATCACTTGGAAATATCAGCCATATTGCTTTAAAAATGTTTAAAAATTATAGAAATGCCCTGACATGTTTCTCTTTCTTTTTTCTCATTTTTATTCCATATCCTCTCTTATGAAATACTTGATGGTATATTTTGCAAAACAGTGAACTATTGCAATCAAAACTCCTGCTTGAAGTTCCAAATCATTAACCTTCAAATTCAAGTACCTAAGATGAATCACTTAATATCAACATACTGAAAGAATAGCAAAAAGCAAGGATAGAGGACAAAATTATGCTAGGAATACAAATAAGTCTACAGCAGTACTTGAGAAAAGGAGGGATGGGATTGGGAAAGGAAATGAGAATGTTGACCATTTGGTGGCATTCTTTCCCCTCTCCTCCTCCTTACAGACTTATCCTTCCATTTTTTACTGTTTAAATAAAAACATTCATATGTCAAATAATCACTAACCATTTATTATGAAATAATTCACAAAAAGTTTTTAGCATAGTTACTGACATACAGTAAACACTAACTAAAGGTTAATAAATATTAGCGACTAGTATCATTATTGTGTACAACCCCATTTCTTTGCTCTTACCTTGACCTCTTTTCCCAAATGAACATATAGGCAGGTGTGTGGTCAGGGCTGAAATACAGGAGGATCAGACATGTTTTTATTTTTAATACTTAAAGTTTGTCTGAATGAATTTTAAAAAATAGTGTCTTGAATTCACCTACTTCATGAAATCTACACTAAAATGCCTGTTCAGTCTCTCAAATCAGGAGTCTTCTCCAACAAGGAACTAAATGGCATGCTTCTTAAGATTCTTCAATGAGGGCAATTTATGTCTAAAGGTAGTTTTTCATAAAAATGCGTTCTGTATCCAAATAACACTAGAAAAGCCCACATAACTTATGTTTGTATATCCAGTTAAATAACCTATAATTTTAAGTATTTGAAAGTTAATATTGTAAAGTAAAAAAAAATAATAATAAAAATAAAATAAATAAAATAAAATAAAGGAGTAGAGGTGGAAAAAAAAGAAAGTTAATATAACTCAGTTTTCTGTAGCAACAGACTTTTCCAGTACAGTAAATAGTCACATATGTGACTTACATATTATAGAACTGCTTATTTCTCTGAAACATTTTCTATTTGCAGGTGGGCTTCTCAGTCTCCCATCTTTAATGTTATTAGCTTGGATGGCATTATTTCTCCATACAGAGTGTGCTATAAGACTTCCAGTTAAACTAGGAAGATGAGAAACATCATTTATCTCTGCTGCTACATGAAGCTCCACTGAAGTGACAATAAAGGAATTTTTTTAAGGTATAAATAGAGAAGGATGAAGAGAACAGGAGAGGAGACAACAGCAGACAAGTGAAGTCAACAAAATTTTGGAAGCTGGAGAGCAACAGATGAGATGAGTGTTAAGCTTACTTAAATTGGAAAAGCTGAAACCTAAGGCTGATGGTGACAGATTCAGTTTTTAATTTAAAGTTACTGGATATCTTTGAGGTACAGGTTGAAGGGAGAGCTAAAAAGAAGATTGATCAAAAGTATGTATAAGAAAAAAATTAGATCCCCAAAGTTCCTTATCAATTTCAACTACAGATTCAAGAGTTAATGCAATATTCTTTTTCACTGTGTGGAGGGTCAGGTGTTTCTTGTTGTTAAGGAAGCTTGTTTGTTGATTTAGTTGAAAGTAAAACAATGGTTTAGGTTGAAAAAAAAAGAGTCAAGTTTTATTTTCTATAGTGCTTGAAACAACTTTCCAGAAAAGAAGTTCTAGTATTAAAAACAATAAGCATAGCTGACGGCTGGATTTTGAAGTTTAATGAAAATGGGGATTGAGTGTCAATTCAATAAATTTTAAGACTGCCCTCTGTCACCTTTCTGCTGGTTGGTTTCCAAGATACTATCAGTTGGGGAGATAGGAGGATTCTGGAGAAGCTAACACAAGTGTAAAGCCCTACAGACACTGATATTTGGGGTCTCCCATTAAAAAGACTGAATTTCTTCCCAGTTACTACACAGTGAAGTTCCAACAATGAAGACAGAACTTCTTTGTGGATCACTCTTAAATATTTAAGGCTAAGTTCCTAGATATTTGAATAAAGTTTCTAAAATGCAAGACAGAGATCAGAACAGCAGCAGCAGCAGTAACAAAAGTCAAAGAGAAAAGAAACAAAAAAAAAAAAACCCATTATTAATAATATCTTCAGAGAAATGAGATGATACCAAATTCAATTTATTGCATATTACAGTATGCAATAAAAAGGGAACTTTAAATGAACAAGAAAGAGCTCTTAGGAATTCAAAATCTTATAGAAGTGAAGGGGAACTAAAGAACCTCTTGATGAGGGTGAAAGAAGAGAGTGAAAAAGTGACTTGAAACTCAACATTCAAAAAACTAAGATCATGGCATCCCATCCCATCACTCCTCAGCAAACAGATGGGGAAAAAGTGGAAGCAGTGACAGATTTTATTTTCTTGGACTCTAAAGACACTGTGGACATCTCTGTAGCCATGAAATTAAAAGAAGCTTGCTCCTTGGAACGAAAGTTATGACAAACCTAGATCAGATCAGATCAGTCGCTCAGTCGTGTCCGACTCTTTGCGACGCCATGAATCGCAGCACGCCAGGCCTCCCTGTCCATCACCAACTCCCAGAGTTCACTCAGACTCACGTTCATTGAGTCAGTGATGCCATCCAGCCATCTCATCCTCTGTCGTCCCCTTCTCCTCCTGCCCCCAATCCCTCCCAGCATCAGAGTCGTTTCCAATGAGTCAACTCTTCGCATGAGGTGGCCAAAGTATTGGAGTTTCAGCTTTAGCATCATTCCTTGCAAAGAAATCCCAGGGCTGATCTCCTTCAGAATGGACTGGTTGCATCTCCTTGCAGTCCAAGGGACTCTCAAGAGTCTTCTCTAACACCACAGTTCAAAAGCATCAATTCTTCGGTGCTCAGCCTTCTTCACAGTCCAACTCTCACATCCATACATGACCACAGGAAAAACCATAGCCTTGACTAGATGAACCTTTGACAACATATTAAAAAGCAGAGACATCACTTTGCCGACAAAGGTCCGTATAGTCAAAGCTATGGTTTTTCCAATAGTCATGTATGAATGTGAGAGTTCCCTGAGTCTTCTCCTGGTTGGCTCCTTATCTTTTGAGCCTCAGCTTAAACGTCAGTTCTGCAGAGAAGTTTTCTCTGACCATTGAATCTAAAATAAATTCCCATGCCACCCCAACCCCTGTTATTCTCTCCTGCATTACTCAGTCCTTTATTGCGCTTTATCACCACATATTTGCATACATCTTTGTGTGTTTTCACTAGACTCTAAGCTGTCTAGTCTATCTGTGTGTAGCAGATATATATATATTGATCGTATATATTAAGTGCTCAATGAATAGTTTTGAGTTAATTTGTTTTTATTAAGCAATCTATCCATGACTCTGATATTTATAAAAAATGGTATGTTATATTCCATAGTTTTTGCTATGTTAGCAAAAATTAGATAAAGAGAATTAAGTAAAAACAAATTAACTAAAAACAACTCAGATCTTTTAGAAAACTTGCATTCTTGAAAAACATCTAAGTCTTAACAGCTTTTGATTCATCTAAGCACTAGCCTTCTATCAGATAATGGACTTAAGCAATGTCTGGAATTATGTTTTATTCAGTAGAGTCTCCTTTAATCAAACATTTTATCATTTATAGTTAAGCTGATTATGATAATTTTATACAACAGGGCTTAATTAACCTCACTGATCCATACAGGAAGCATATACTCATATAATCAGGATCACATAAATGATTTTTCCTTCTTCCAAAAGTAGTTGGTAATAAGATATATAAATTAGTCTCATAGTCACGATAATAGAATTAAATGCTTCATTTAGGTGACTTGTTTCATACTCAATTGGATTTTACCTAAAGAAAGCATTTCATGGTTTCTGATCTTTGTCTTTGTAGCCTAGGAAGGAATGTGAAGTAAAAATCACAAAGGTTCATTTTAATTATTTAAGTAATATTGTAGCTTTGATATGATTTGTAGTGTAATTTTTTATAAGCAGCAATTTCATGTACAGATAGGATTTGGAAAAGTCTTACAATTTAATTCTGGTAAAAAAGAGATCAGATGTGCAATTTGTCTAACACATTGCTTGTCACATTAAGTGTGCTCAATAAAAATTAGTTTTGTCCCTGCCTGTGATAACTCAAGTAGTGGTGCAGCCAACTCATTACAGTTCATTAAAACCTCAATTTTATACTTGTATAGTGTTTTTTTTTTTTTTAATTTAAGCCAAAGACTTTCATCTGATTTATTTGAAATCATTGTTTCTGCTTATTCATATTTTCTTTCATATCCTTTTTTGGGTATCTTTTTGAATCCTGATTTTATAGCTCTCTTGCATATTCTTGGGTAAATGAAGTACTTCATTTTATTCAGTAGGATCTTGAAGAAACTAGGAAGTCTAGTTGGAATTTAAAAAACATGGTTGAAATAAAAATATCTATTAATAAACTGTCAAGGAGGAAAAAAATCTTTTTTGTCCCTCTACCTTTTTCCAGCTGGGGCCGTGTAAATTAGACTGACAAAAGACAGATTAAAAAGAGAACAACAAAAAAAAGTTTATTAACCTGTTTATCAGGCATATGCTCCATATACTCAATAATGAGTAACTGAAAGGGATGGTTAGAGTTTGACATTATATAGCAGTTTTGAATAACAACAAATTCTTATAGAAGTGACAAGATGAAGGAAAAGGACTTTGAGTTTTTGGGGTAAAGAATTAGGAGAAGGTAAATATATCGGGAAACTAAGGGACGTGAGTCTGAGTGATCTCCGGGAGTTGGTGATGGACACGGAGGCCTGGCGTGCTGTGATTCATGGGGTCGCAAAGAGTCAGACACGACTGAGCGACTAAACTGAACTGAACTAAAGGGACCATAAAAGCTAATCAGTAAAGCTTGTTATATAGGTTCCTCTGATGTTGACTTCAGGCTGTAAGGGTCTATACTTGTCTCTGATGGTTAACTTCTGTCCATCCTATTACAGAGGGAAGGTGGACACCTTTACAACACAGTTCAGTTCAGTTCAGTCGCTCAGTTGTATCCAACTCTTTGTGTCCCCATGGACTGCAGCACACCAGGCCTCCCTGTCCATCACCAACTCCCGGAGTTTACTCAAACTCATGTCCATTGAGTCGGTGATGCCATCCAACCATCTCATCCTCCGTTGTCCCCTTCTCTTCCTGCCTTCAATCTTTCCCAGCATCAGGGTCTTTTCAGATGAGTCAGCTCTTTGCATCAGGTGGTCAAAGTATTGGAGTTTCAGCTTCAAAATCAGTCCTTCCAATGATTGATTATTCAGGACTGATTTCATTTAGGATGGACTGGTTGGATATCCTTGCAGTCCAAGGGACTCTCAAGAGTCTTCCCCAACACCACAGTTCAAAAGCATCAATTCATCAGCGCTCAGCTTTCTTTATAGTCCAACTCTCACATCCATACATGACTACTGCAAAAACCATAGCCTTGACTGGTTCTCAAAGAGGCGGACACGACTGAGCAACTGAAGTGAACTGACTAGATGGACCTTTGTTGGCAAAGTAATGTCTCTGCTTCTTAATATGCTGTCTAGGTTGGTCATAACTTTCCTTCCAAGGAGTAATTATCTTTTACAACTACTTTTAGGCAAATAAGATAGGGCAGAGTTTTACCTGTATTTTCCTCTTCTCAATTACCTTCAGATCAAAATTATTTTCATGTCAAAGTACCACATTTGCAGTGGCATATGTTGCTATTCTTTAAACCATTTTCTCTACAGTTCTCCATAAATCGATTCTATTATAGCACTTTGATTTGACCAGTGTAAACAAGAAATAATTATTTTTGTGTCCCTAACAGTAAGAAAATTACCACCAATAATATTTGGAAGGAGGAGAAAGAAAGGGAGAGTCAAGTTTTGGCAACTTTTCAAGAACTCATTGGATCCACAAAGCATGTCTCAGCTTTGATAAAAGATACTTAATTTAATAATAAAGGATATATAGAAATTTTAATGAATGATGAAAAATTAAGGAAATAAATCTAAACACAATAGGTAGTTTAAGGATTCTATAATATGCGGTACTTAGATTAAGAAGAAACATTGCTGGTTTATCAGACTTTAAGATCATGTTGCTGTTATTGCTTTATATTATAAAACAGATACCATTACTGTAGGCTCATCTCTAAAGGATAAGTCACTATAGTATGCCTTGGCAAGCATCTGTAGACTTAGATTCAACCCACTTCTAGCATTATTAGCCCTGCTATTGGGGAAAGAATCACAATCTATTTGAATCTTTGTTTCCTGTCCATAAAATAAAAAGAATGGATTCCATGGTTTCTTAATTCTAAAAGTGCATAAGAGTTTGATCAGCCTATGAATAAATTCATCTATTGTTGAGATAGAAAAGGTACTATGTTTTATTTATCTTTGTATTCCCCATAGGACCTAGCATGGTATCTAATAATATAATTCTTTTTGTTCAATAAACATATATTGATTATCTTCTAGGTTCCAAGGACAGTACTAAATTCTAGATATTCAGAGATGACTTAGACCTGGTCTCCACTCTTTTTAGACTTTACAGTCCAGAAGAAGAAAACAGTGTACAGGTAATTTAAACATCAAGAATTATGACAAGGGTAGGCAAAGAGCAGTATTTGCATATAATGGACATACCTTACAAGGGTCAGAGAAGGGCTTCCTGGAGGAAATTGCACGTCTTCTGAATCTTGAAGGATAGCTAACCAAATTGATGGAGAGGCAGAGAAAATAGCAAGAGGAGAAACAAAAAAATGTAAAAAGAATATGAATAAATATGGCATACATTCATCACAGTTTTCTTCTGAACTATTAAAAAATAAAATAGCGCCTAGGTTAAATAAGGGGCTTCCCTTGTGGCTCAGCTTGTAAAGAATCTACCTGCAATGGGGTTCGATCCCTGAGTTGGGAAGATCCCCTGGAGAAGGGAAAGGGTACCCACTCCAGTATTCTGGCCTGGAGAACTCCATGCACTGTATAGTCCATGGAGTCGCAAAGAGTCATACACGACTGAGTGACTTTCACTTTCAGTTATATAAAACCAATATGAAACCACCCTTATCATAAGGATAACTAATGCTACTTTATTTTCCATATTTTCTTTAGATTCTCAGAAATAGCTCCATTTTTATTTTACCTGAGCAAGTATATATGATATTCCTTCTAAAACGCATATCAGAACCTAGGCTTTATATCTCATGAAAAACTACCACAGATTTTGAAAGGGGAGAAAAATGATTATTGGGTATTTTATGGAAGGCTTGGCATTGTTTAGCACATCCTTCCTGGTTATCTGACTCTATAGTGCTCTGAGCCTTAACTGGATTAAAAAGAATTCTGGAAATTTTGCCTCAGTCCACTGTTCTGGTTTGTAACTTATCTAAGTGATGTTAGCTCATAAATCTACTCTTTGAAGTAGCAATCATGTAAAGTACCTGGTATGGTCCTTTTCCATGAGGCTCTGAGATTATTCTTCTTTGTTGATGATACAAACTCTAGCCTATAGTAGAACCTTCAGGTAAGCTTTAGAATACAACAAGATCATTAAGAGATTTAATGGCTGTGGTTAATTGATTGCTATTGTCTGTTCTACCATAATAGAGGTCCACCTAGTAAAAGCTATGGTTTTTCCAGTAGTCATGTATGGATGTGAGAGTTGGATTATAAAGAAAGCTGAGTGCTGAAGAATTGATGCTTTTGAACTGTGGTGTTGCAGAAGACTTTTGAGTGACCCTTGGACAGCAAGGAGATCAAACCAGTCAATCTTAAAGGAAATCAGCCCTGAATATTCATTGGAAGGACTGAAGCTGAAACTCCTATACTTTGGCCACCTGATGCGAAGAACTGACTCATTTGAAAAGACCCTGATGCTGGGAAAGATTGAAGGCAGAGGAGAAGGGGACGACAGAGTATGAGATGGTTGGGTGGCATCACCAACTCAATGGACATGAGTTTGAGTAAACTCCTGGAGTTGATGAATGACAGGGAGGCCTGGCGTGCTGCAGTCCATGGGGTTACAAAGAGTCAGACATGACTGAGCGACTGAACTGAACTGACTGAAAATTCTGCATATAACCACTTCATAGTATATAACTACTTCATAGGAATTTTGATGAGGGTTATTTCTGAAAGTAAAACAGTATTTTGGAGGGCACATTCATCACAGAGGGCACTGACAAATTGCCAGGGACTTCCCATAGAGCATGCAATTTCTGAAATGTTTATACCAATATTCTACCAAAACAAACTTAGTAAACGCTGAATGTCCTTCTGATCTAACAACTTTTCCCATGCACCTTTACTACAGTAACATATTAAACAAACCTAATTATTTCTAGTATTGTTATCTAGTCTAAGCTCACTCTGCTCACCACGATAGGCCAACAAGTCTGAGAGACGAGGTGTTGAGGCAAGACATGCTAAGTCACTTCAGTTGTGTCTTTGTGACCCTATGGACTGTAGCCCACCTCTGCCAATCAGATTTCCCAGGCAAGAATACTGGCATGGGTTGCCATTTCCTCCTTCAGTGAATCTTCCTGACCCAAGGATCGAACCCGTGTCTCTTAGGTCTCCTGCATTGACAAGTGGGTTCTTTACAACTAGTGTCACCCAGGGAATATAACTTTAAGCAGAGAGCCGACTGGCCTAGAAGATGGCAGACTAATGTCTGTAAATAACTATCTTGTTGGGGCTTGGATGCCAGGTTCTTTATGGATCAGAGATGGGGGGAGGTTAGCAAACAAAGTAAAATGACCATTTAATTCTTACAAATATCTTCCAAAATGTCAGTTTCACTTACTTACAGTCATTTCACAGGTGTATGAAATGGAATATCTCCTGTCATGACAATAAACAAAGATGCCACAACTATCTGTGATTCTGTCCTCAAAAATGTGATTTTCTGAGCCATGCCAGTAAGCAGCAGATGAGAGGCACCATTTTCCATACAAAGAATTCAAGAATGTCACAATCCTTCAGAGGTAGGCAAGGTCAAACTATCTCCCTATGAGCCAAACAAAGGCACCCTAGCCCAAGGGTCAGGAAGACAGAGGAGCAAGCAGGGCTCTCTGAGGCAGGCCATTATGTACAGTTATAATAATAAATAAGGGTTTCCCTTGTGGCTTAGCTGGTAAGGAATCCGCCTGCAATGTGGGAGGCCTGGATTCAATGCCTAGGTGGGGAACATACCCTGGAGAAGGAAAAGGCTACTGAGTCCAGTATTCTGGCCTAGAGAATTCCATGGACTGTATTCAGTTCAGTTCAGTACAGTCACTCAGTTGTGTCCGACTCTTTGCAACCCCATGAATCGCAGCACGCCAGACCTCCCTGTCCATCACCAACTCCGGGAGTTCACCCAAACTCATGTCCATCGAGTCAGTGGTGCCATCCAGCCATCTCATTCTCTGTCGTCCCCTTCTCCTCCTGCCTCCAATCCCTCAGAGCATCAGAGTCTTTTTCAATGAGTCAACTCTTTGCATGAGGTGGCAAAAGTACTGGAGTTTCAGCTTTAGCATCATTAATTCCAAAGAACACCCAGGACTGATCTCCTTTAGAGTGGACTGGTTGGATCTCCTTGCAGTCCAAGGGACTCTTAAGAGTCTTCTCCAACACCACAGTTCAAAAGCATCAATTCTTCGGTGCTTAGCTTTCTTCACAGTCCAACTTTCACATCCACACATGACCACTGGAAAAACCATAGCCTGGACTAGACAGAGCTTAGCTGGCAAAGTTATGTCTCTGCTTTTGAATATGCTATCTAGGTTGGTCCAGAGAAGGCAATGGCACCCCACTCTAGTACTCTTGCCTGGAAAACCCCATGGATGGAGGAGCCTGGTGGGCTACAGTCCATGGGGTTGCTAAGAGTTGGACACGACTGAGCGACTTCACTTTCACTTTTCACTTTCATGCCTTGGAGAAGGAAATGGCAACCCACTCCAGTGTTCTTGCCTGGAGAATCCCAGGGACGGGGAAGCCTGGTGGGCTGATATCTATGGGGTCGCACAGAGTCGGACACGACTGAAGCGACTTAGCAGCAGCAGCAGCAGCAGGTTGGTCAGAACTTTCCTTCCAAGGATCAAGAGTCTTCTAATTTCATGGCTGCAATCACCATCTGCAGTTATTTTGGAGCCCCAAAAAATAAAGTCTGACACTATTTCCACTATTTCCCCATCTAATTCCCATAAAATGATGGGACCAGATGCCATGATCTTCGTTTTCTGAATGTTGAGCTTTAAGCCAACTTTTTCACTCTCCTCTTTCACTTTCATCAAGACGCTTTTAGTTCCTCTTCACTTTCTGCCATAAGGGTGGTGTCATCTGCACATCTGAGGTTATTGATATTTCTCCTGGCAATCTTGATTCCAGCTTGTGCTTCTTCCAGCCCAGCGTTTCTCATGATGTACTCTGCATATAAGTTAAATAAGCAGGGTGACAATATACAGCTTGACGTACTCCTTTTCCTATTTGGAACCAGTCTGTTGTTCCATGTCCAGTTCTAACTGTTGCTTCCTGACCTGCATACAGGTTTCTCAGGAGGAGGTCAGGTGGTCTGGTATTCCCATCTCTTTCAGCATTTTCCACAGTTTATTGTGATCCACACCGTCAAAGGCTTTGGCATAGTCAATAAAGCAGAAATAGATGTTTTTCTGGGATTCTCTTGCTTTTTCCATGATCCAGCAGATGTTGGCAATTTGATCTCCGGTTCCTCTGCCTTTTCTAAAACCAGGTTGAACATCAGGAAGTTCACGGTTCATGTATTGCTGAAGCCTGGCTTGGAGAATTTTGAGCATTACTTTACTAGTGTGTGAGATGAGTGCAATTGTGTGGTAGTTTGAGCATTCTTTGGTATTGCCTTTCTTTGGGATTCGAATGAAAACTGACCTTTTCCAGTCCTGTGGCCACTGCTGAGTTTTCCAAATTTGCTGGTATAGTGAGTGCAGCACTTTCACAGTGTCATCTTTCAGGACTTTAAATAGCTCAACTGGAATTCCATCACCTCCACTAGCTTTGTTCGTAGTGATGCTTTCTAAGGCCCACTTGACTTCACATTCCAGGATGTCTGGCTCTAGGTGAGTGATCACACCATCGTGGTTATCTTGGTCATGAAGATCTTTTTTGTATAGTTCTTCTGTGTATTCTTGCCACCTCTTCTTAATATCTTCTGCTTCTGTTAGGTCCATACTATTTCTGTCCTTTATTGAGCCTATCTTTGCAGGAAATGTTCCCTTGGTATCTCTAAGTTTCTTGAAGAGATCTCTAGTCTTTCCCATTCTGTTGTTTTCCTCTCTTTCTTTGCATTGATTGCTGAGGAAGGCTTTCTTATCTCTTTTTGCTCTTCTTTGGAACTCTGCATTCCGATGCTTATCTATTTCCTTGTCTCCTTTGCTTTTTGCTTCTCTTCTTTTCACACCTATTTGTAAGGCCTCCGCAGATGGCCATTTTGCTTTTTTGCATTTCTTTTCCATGGGAATGGTCTTGATCCCTGTCTCCTGTACAATGTCATGAACCTCCATCCATAGTTCATCAGGCACTCTGTCTATCAGATCTAGTCCCTTAAATCTATTTCTCACTTCCACTGTATAATCATAAGTGATTTGATTTAGGTCATACCTGAATGGTCTAGTGGTTTTCCCTACTTTCTTCAATTTAAGTCTGAATTTGGCAATAAGAGTTCATGATCTGAGCCACAGTCAGCTCCCGGTCTTGTTTTTGCTAACTATATAGAGATTCTCCATCTTTGGCTAAAGAATATAATCAATCTGATTTCGGTGTTGACCATCTGGTGATGTCCATGTGTAGAGTCTTCTCTTGTGTTGTTGGAAGAGGGTGTTTGCTATGACCAGTGCATTCTCTTGGCAAAACTCTATTAGCATTTGCCCTGCTTCATTCCTTATTCCAAGGTCAAATTTTCTTGTTACCCCAGGTGTTTCTTGACTTCCTACTTTTGCATTCCAGTCCCCTGAAATGAAAATGACATCTTTTTTGGGTGTTCTAAAAGGTCTCGTAGGTCTTCATAGAACCGTTCAACTTCAGCTTCTTCAGCATTACTGGTCAGGGCATAGACTTATATTACTGTGATATTGAATGGTTTGCCTTGGAAACGAACAGAGATCATTTTGTCATTTTTGAGATTGCATCCAAGTACTGCATTTCAGACTGTTTTGTTGACCATGATGGCTACTCTATTTCTTCTAAAGGATTCTTGCCCACAGTAGTAGATATAATGGTCATCTGAGTTAAATCCACCCATTCCAGTCCATTTTAGTTCGCTGATTCCTAGAATGTTGACGTTCACTCTTGCCACCTCCTGTTTGAAAACTTCCAATTTGCCTTGATTCATGGAACTAACATTCCAGGTTCCTATGCAATATTGTTCTTTACAGCATTGGACCTTGCTTCTATCACCAGTTGCATCCACAACTGGGTATTGTATTGTCCACTGATCTCCAGTAGCATATTGGGAACCTACTGACCTGGGGAGTACCTCTTTAAGTAGTCTATCATTTTGCCTTTTCATACTGTTCATGGGGTTCTCATCGCAAGAATACTGAAGTGGTTTGCCATTCCCTTCTCCAGTGGACCACATTCTGTCAGACCTCTCCACCATGACCTACCCATCTTGGGTGGCCCCACACAGCATGGCTTAGTTTCATTGAGTTAGACAAGGCTGTGGTCCACGTGATTAGATTGACTAATTTTCTGTGATTATGGTTCATGTGTCTGCCCTCTGATGCCTCTCACAACACCTACCATCTTACTTGGGTTTCTCTTACCCTGGACATGGGGTATCTCTTCACAGCTGTTCTAGCAAAGCACAGCCGCTTCTTCTTACTTTGGACGAGGGGTATCTCCTCACAGCCACCCCTCCTCACTTTGAATGTGGAGTAGCTCCTCTCGGCCATCCTGCTGAGTAATATGTCCTGAAATTTTTATTTGTCCTAAATGTGGGAATTGATTTTGAGAAGACAAAATTAAGGGTTGACAGAGAAGATTTGTGCACTTGATTAGACAGGATTATAAGTGATTGAGAAACAATTGTTTCTCACCTATTTAATCAAAATATTGATACAAATAATGCATTTAAAAACTCAGTGTAACACTAGTAGAGCATTCTTTATCATTGCCTTTCTTTGGGAATGGAATGAAAACTGACTTTTTCCAATTCTGTGGCCACTGCTGAATTTTCCAAATTTGCTGGCATATTGAGTGCAGCACTTTCACAGCATCATCTTTTAGGTTTTGAAATAGCTCAACTGGAATTCCGTTACCTCCACTAGCTTTGTGCACAGTGTTGTTTTCTAAGGCCCACTTGGAACTCTGCATTCAAATGGGTATATCTTTCCTTTTCTCCTTTGCCTTTCGCTTCTCTTCTATTCACAGCTATTTGTAAGGCCTCCTCAGACAGCCATTTTGCCTTTTTGCATTTCTTTCCTTGGGGATGGTCTTGATCCCTCCCTCCTGTACAATGTCACGAACCGCTCTGCACATAGTTCTTCAGGCACTCTGTCTATCAGATCTAGTCCCTTAAATCTATTTCTTACTTCCATTGTGTAATCATAAGACATTTGACTTAGGTCATACCTGAATGGTCTAGTGGTTTTCCCTACTTTCTTCAATTTAAGTCTGAATTTGGCTGTAAGGAGTTAATGATCTGAGCCACAGTCAGCTCCCGGTTTTGTTTTTGCTGACTGTATAGTTTCTCCATCTTCGGCTGCAAAGGATATAATCAATCTGATTTTGCTGTTGACAATCTGGTGATGTCCACGTGTAGAGTCTTCTCTTGTGTTGTTGGAAGAGGGTGTTTGCTATGACCAGTGCATTCTCTTAGAAAACCCTGTTAGCCTTTGCCCTGCTTCATTCTGTACTCCAAGGCCAAATTTGCCTGTTACTCCAGGTGTTTCTTGATTTGCTACTTTTGCACTCCAGTCCCCTATATAGAAAAGGGCATCTTTTTGGGGTATTAGTTCTAGAAGGTCTTGTACGTCTTCATGGAACCATTCAACTTCAACTTCTTCAGCATTATTGGTCGGGCATAGACTTGGATTACTGTGATATTGAGTGGTTTTCCTTGGAAACGAACAGAGATCATTCTGTCATTTTTGAGATTGCATCCAAGTACTGCATTTCAGACTCTTTTGTTGACCTATGATGGCTACTCCATTTCTTCTAAGGGATTCTTGCCCACAGTAGTAGATATAATGGTCATCTGAGTGTCATCTGAGGAAAATTCTTAAAGAGATGGGAATACCTGACCACTTGACCTGCCTCTTGAGAAATCCGTATGCAGGTCAGATATCAATAGTTAGCCCTGGACATGGAACAACAGGTTCCAAATAGGGAAAGGAGTACTTCAAGGCTGTATATTGTCACCCTGCTTATTTAACTTATATGCAGAGTACATCATCAGAAACCCTGGGCTGGAGGAAGCACAAGCTGGAATCAAGATTGCTGGGAGAAATATCAATAACCTCAGACATGCAGATGATACAACCCTTATGGGAGAAGGCAAAGAAGAACTAAAGATCCTCTTGATGAAACTGAAAGAGGAGACTAAAAAGTTGGCTTAAAACTCAACATTCAGAAAACTAAGATCATGGCATCTGGTCCCATCACTTCATGGCAAATAGATGGGGAAACAGTGGAAACAGTGACAGACTTTATTTTTTTGGGCTCCAAAATCACTGCAGATGGTGATTGCAGCCATGAAATTAAAAGACGCTTGCTCCTCAGAAGAAAAGTTATGACCAACCTAGACAGCATATTAAAAAGCAGAGACATTACTTTGCCAACAAAGATCCAAATAGTCAAAGCTATGGTTTTTGCAGTAGTCACGTATGGATATGTGAGTTGGACTATAAAAAATGCTGAGTGCTGAAGAATTGAGGCTTTTGAAGTGTGGTGTTGGAGAAGACGCTTGAGAGTCCCTTGGACTGCAAGGAGATCCAACCAGTCCATCCTAAAGGAAATCAGTCCTGAACATTCATTGGAAGGAGTGATGCTGAAGCTGAAACTCCAATACTTTGGCCACCTGATGCGAAGAACTGACTCCTTTGAAAAGACCCTGATGCTGGGAAAGATTGAAAGCAGGAAGAGAAGGGGCAACAGAGTATTAGATGGCTGGATGGCATCAGCGACTCAATGGACATAAGTTTGAGTAAACTCTGGGATTTGGTGATTTGGTGAACAGGGAGGCCTGGAGTGCTGCAGTCCATGGGGTCGCAAAGATTTGGACACAAATGAGAGACTAAACTGAACTGAACACTATTAGAAGTGGAGAGTTATGTTCTGTAGTTATTTCCCCCTTAAATAATCAAGGGGCCTTCCCTGGTGGTCAGACGGTAAAGCATCTGTCTGCAATGCAGGAGACCCGGGTTCAATCCCTGGGTTAGGAAGGTCCGCGAGAGAAGGAAATGGCAGCCCACTCCATTATTCTTGCCTGGAAAATCCCATGGACGGCGGAGCCTGGTAGGCTACCGTCCGTGGGGTCACAGAGTCGGACACGACTGAGTGACTTCACTTTCTTTCACTTAAATAATCAAGGATTCAAGAAAGGCAACTTAAGTGAAAGAAAATTATTCTTGTAAAACAGAATTTCTGCTATTTAGGCAGATTGTTGTTGTTGTTTATTGGTGAAGTCATGTCCAGCTTTTTGCCACCCTGTGGACTGCAGCACACAGGGCTTCCCTGTCCTTCACTATGTCCAGGAGTTTGCTCAAACTCATGTCCATTGAGTCGGTGATGCCATCCAACCATCTCATCCTCTGTCGTCCCCTTCTCCTCTGCCCTCAATCTTTCCCAGCATCAGCGTCTTTTTCAATGCGTCAGTTCTTAAAAATCACATCAGGTGGCCAAAGTATTGAAGCTGAAGACTTCGGCTCCAGCATCAGTCCTTCTAATGAATATTCAGGACCGATTTCCTTTAGGAATCACCAGTTTGATTTCCTTGCAGTCCAAAGGACTCTCAAGAGTCTTCTCCAGCACCATGATTTAAAAGCCTCAATTCTTCAGCACTCAGCTTTCTTTATGGTCCAACTCTCACATCCGTACATGACCACTGAAAAAACCATAGCTTTAACTAAAGGAACGTTTGTTGGCAAAGTAATGTCTCTTCTTTTTAATACACTGCCTAGGTTTCTCATAGGTTTTCTTCCAAGGAGCAATCATCTTTTAATTTCATGGCTGCAGTCACTGTCCGCAGTGATTTTGGAGCCCAAGAAAATATCTGCCACTGTTTCCACTTTTTCCCTGTTTTCCATGAAGTGATTGGACTGGCAAGGTAAAGAACAATCATTCCTATGGTAGGTGGAAGCATTATTTACTAAATAAAGGAAGCAACACCATTGAAACTAATGCAGTACTCTAAACATTTTAACATTTTGTAGATTCTTTTCAGATTCAGGTATTATAAACAAACCTAAATAAAATTCATTTTCTAAGTTCTGTCTTTTTTACGTCTCATATTCCTTTACAGGATCTGTGAGGTCAAAACAATTTTCATAATAATATTAAGATGTGTGTTTTGTTTGACTCTCATCCTATCAAAGTGGTGAAATTTGGTATCAAGAAAGGGGTAGCAGCATACCAGTCCTTTCATGAATATATAGTGGAGTTTTACAGAGGCTGTGTGATGTGTGATAATGCAATGGATTAAATGTCAAAGCAGATACAAGGACCCAGATTCCTTTCTTTTGTAAGCCCAGATAGTAAACAGATTTGTAAAAATGTGAAACATGCTCTTCTCATTAAAATGTTTGTTTTGAAAAATAGTTATTGTTCATAAAAATAGGTCATTTATGTCAACATCCAAGATGCTCATCATTGCTACTTTTCAATGAATCAAATATTTTAAAATGTTCTCATTTTTTAGTCTCTAATATGATAAATATCAATAGTTATAACTAACATTGTAATCTACATAAATCCAAGCTCTTTGAGGTTCTCAATAATTTTTAAGCATACAAAGAATTATGGAAATAAAAAATTTGCTTTAGGGAAAAAAAAACTATTCTTTTTCCTTGAAAAACAAAAGCACAGATACTGTCATAATTCTCTGCACTGCTACTCCTTGAAAAGCCTTAACCACCCATATTAACTATAATTTTTAACTAAATTGACTAATTTCTAATTTAAAGATAAAAGTGCAGGGTGGATATAATCGAAAACTGTCTGACATATAAGCATGCTAATAGGCTAGCAGAATTTAAGAATACACATGACAACATCTTCTACAAGCCACACAAATCCTATTGCTGCTGCTGCTGCTGCTAAGTCGCTTTAGTTGTGTCCAACTCTGTGCGACCCCATAGACGGCAGCCCACCAGGCTCCCCCGTCCCTGGGATTCTCCAGGCAAGAACACTGGAGTGGGTTGCCATTTCCTTCTCCAATGCATGAAAGTGAAAAGTGAAAGGGAACTCGCTCAGTCGTCTCCAACTCTTAGCGACCCCATGGACTGCAGACTACCAGGCTCCTCCGTCCATGGGATTTTCCAAGCAAGAGTACTGGAGTGGGGTGGCAAAAAATAACAAATTCATTACACAACTCCAAGACATAGCTTCTCTATAGCATTTCAAATAAGAAGCAAAAATATATAAAGTTAGAATTATGTTTAGTTTACCAGTATTTCAGTATTCTATTTAACTTAAAAAAATATCTAGTTGTGCCACAATCATCCACTAATTATTAACTCAATTTAATGTCAGTACACAATTTTTTAAAAAGTGCTTAAAGATCTTGGAAATTGTCTTCAAACTGGCATACCAGGAGGTGCAGTTACTATTGAAATAAAGTTTGCCAGAATATTAACTTAATGCAGTTGAAAAGAAATTTACATTATTCATAATCATAAATCTTTTTAGAAGTCATATTAATTTATTAATTTTAGAAGTAATATTAATTTTAGAAGTAATATTAATTTATTTGATCAGTAAGCCAGCATAAAAAAAACACACCCAAGCAAATAAAATGCATAGTTAACACTTACAAGACAGCGAAAAGACATAATTGCCAAAATTTTACATTCATTATGTAATCTTGGGTTCTTAAAACGTTTCTGGATCAATTTCTGTAAGAAGATTTTTAATTAAAGTCTAGCCCATTTAAAGTATTAACGTAACCAAGCAAAGGCTCATATACTTGTGCCACAGTAAGCCAAATTCTTGACAGCAGGAGTTTTCAGCAATGAAAGGATTTATTTGCAGGGCATTCAGGAGGGTGGGGCTTCCCTGGGGGTTCAAGCAGTAAAGAATCTGCTTGCGATTCGGGAGACCTGGGTTTGATCCCTGGGTAGGGGAGATCCCCCAGAGGAGGACGTGGCAACCCATTCCAGTGTTCTTGCCTGGAGAATCCCCATGGGCAGAGGAGCCTGGCCTGCCACAATCCATAGGGTCGCAAATAGTCAGACTCGACTGAGCCACTAAGCACTGCACAGTAAGGAAGTGGGATACAAAGCTCAGGTCCACTCCTTCTTGGTCTTTGAGTTTTGGGGATGTTTTAAAGGGGAAGAACAAAGTTGCTACTGCTGCTGCTGCTAAGTCGCGTCAGTCATGTCCGACTCTGTGCGACCCCATAGATGGCAGCCCAGCAGGCTTCCCCGTCCCTGGGATTCTCGAAGCAAGAACACTGGAGTGGATTGCCATTTCCTTCTCCAATGCATGAAAGTGAAAAGTGAAAGGGAAGTCGCTCAGTCGTGTCCGACTCTAGCGACCCCATGGACTACAGCCTACCAGGCTCCTCTGTCCATGGGATTTTCCAGGCAAAAGTACTGGAGTGGGGTGCCATTGCCTTCTCCGAAGAACAAAGTTACATTTCTGATATTTCTTAATCATGATTTCAGGAGTCAAAATGTCTCTGGTTTAGAATTCTCTGGACCGTTGCTCTGGGGTCTGTGAGCTCATTTTGCCCTGGAGAAATAACCTGAGATTTTTACCAGAATGATAATATCTGCAACAACAGCAATTTTAGTGGACTGACTCTGGTTGATTAGTGCTCAGTTAGCACAGGATTGAGGTCAGAGGGGACAAGAAAGGGATTGGGACCAGAAGAGACAGCAAGGGGAAAAAGTTTCAGATTAATTAGTCATTAACTCAGTATGGAAGCTCAGTTTTGGCTAGGCTCTGTTTCATTAGATATTGGATTTTCTTATTTTCTAGAAATTTAAGAATATTCAACTTCTACATGTGCTTATTTCTCTCCATGAGCTCATCAGAACAGTGCCCCTTTAATTTATATCTTCCAGATATAGGAAAAATATCACAGGCACAAGGCAAGATCTTTCTGAATTACAGAATATTTTGGAATATTTTGTCTTTATATTCCAATAAATATTCATACTTTATTCCTTTATTGGGCAGAAAATATGCTTATGCTTATATTTTATTATTTAACCATTATCTTTATTTACTGTTATGATGAAACTGTATGTACCTATGCTAAGTCACTTCAGTCGTGCTGGACTGTAGTCCACCAGGCTCCTCTGTCCATGGGATTCTCGAGGCAAGAATACGGGAGTGGGTTGCCATTTCCTCCTCCAGGTGAAACTAGTATTATTAATTCACGAAATTTGGTATCAAGAAAGGGGTAGCAGCATCAGTTCAGTTCAGTCGCTCAATAACACCCCTCAAAAAGATGTTTATTCAAGTCTCAAGATATAAAGTCTTGTTAGAAATACACTTAAAAGTGAATGTGAAAGTGAAGTCTTTCAGTCGTGTCCTACTCTTTGTGACCCCATGGACTCCAGACTACCACGCTCCTCCATCCATGGGATTTTCCAGGCAAGAGTACTGGAGTGGGTTGCCATTTCATAGGTAATTTTAGCCCATGTTTAAGGTCTAATTTACCTCCAATCCCCTCTGGTATTTAAAAGAATTTCTTCTCATAGCATCTCTTCTGTATATAACCAGGCAATGTAAAGCATACATATCAGCTAAACTGAAATTTTAGGTAGGACATACAGAAAACATTACAATGAAATAAAGCAGGCAATGATCCTAGTCATGATCATAGGACAAAGAAGCGTCTTGAAAAATCACCTCTCTACCTGACTGCCTAAGTGTAACACATTTGCTGTATTCACTCATGCTAACACATAATTTTATATTTGCTTAGAATTTAAATTTATGGTAATTTTACGTTTTAAATAGTTAAATGGATGGGTTCCAAGACAGAGACATAGGCTCCAGGCCTTAACGCCTCTATTTTACACACAGTGCTTGCTAATTGAGATTACTGTCTCTGTAGCTGCCTAGAGACTCTGTAGGGCTCCGGCTACTTGAGAACCACAGATGGAAGTGCCCACGCTAAAGAGCGATTTTTAAAAGGGGCTTTTTTTTTTTTTTTAAACTTTACATAATTGTATTAGTTTTGCCAAATATCAAAATGAATCCGCCACAGGTATACATGTGTTCCCCATCCCGAACCCTCCTCCCTCCTCCCTCCCCATACCATCCCTAAGGGGCTTTTTTTTTTTTATTCCAGATGCCCTGAACAGACTTTGAAGTAAAACCATCTCTCAAATGTCTCTTGAAAAAACAAGGTAGTCAATAAAGAATCCCAAAACTTCTGTATCATTCAAAGATCTGTGGTACCGAACCAGGCTGCAAACATAAGGGTGTGAGACTTCATGATTATTATTTTAAATCCCACTTTTGAAAAAAAAAAAAGAATTGTCAATTGCCCACCTCCTTACTATGAAGGTCCCGTGAACTCCTACACGCAAAAGGCTTACAAAAGTGGCCAGCACTTAGACCAGGAGCGGTCCTTGCTCTCCTCCCATCCCCGGAGACACAGACCAGGCGCCCACTGCCCCCTGGTGGCCATGGCCTACTTCCGGCTCCTGCACACAACGCGGCCGCCTGCGTGGCCTCCGATACGTCACATCCGGCCCTTGCGATTCGGGGTTGCGGAACCCGCGCGATGAAGTGCGTTTTTGTTACTGTAGGGACCACCAGCTTTGACGACCTCATTGCGTGTGTATCGGCGCACGACAGTCTGCAAGTGAGTGGGGGAGGCGGGCGGGCGGCGGCTGGGCTCGCCGCTCTGCGCTCGCCAGTCGCTGCCGCCAGCCTGACCGCTAACCTTGGTAACCTTGCCTAACCGCGGCGCTCGCGAAGAACCCCCAGCAGCTCGACCTCAGGTGCCGCCGCCCCTCGGCCGGCTCCTCCCCGCGCCTGACTGGGCCCTCCTTCCGCTCCCCCGCTCCTCAGAATCCTCCGCCTCCTCTGCCTGTTCCCCGCCGCCTTCCTGGGCCGCTCCTCCCCATCCTCCAGCTCCTCCTTTCCCCCCGGCTTTTCCCCTCCGATTCTCCGCCTCCGCCTCTCCATCCCCCGGCTTCGCCCCTCCTTCCAGCGGCTCCGCCTCCCCGAGCCAGGCTCCGGCCCGCCTCCTGGTCCCGGGCCCGCCTCGCAGGCCGCTCCTCAGACCCGCTCACCGTGGGCCCGACTCGGCCCCAGCCGAACGGCCCTGCTGGCGCGCCGCCCCCGCCTGCCCCAGCCTTGCCCCGCTGCCCTCGGTCCGAGGCCACTGCGCCTTCGCTCCGCCTCAGGCGCCCTCCTGTCCGGCGTCCCCGCGCGTCCTCTCCTCAGGGCTCGTGTTCCCGCAGCCCCAGTTCTGGGCCCCGACAACGGTGTGCCTCACTCTTCCTCCCTAGTTTGCAGCGTCTCTTTAAGAGTCTTTGCCTTGCTTCCTCTATCTTGCAGGGCCGTTTCTTGCCCGACGTGGTGAGATGGGGCGTTTAGATCGCTTAGGGTTAGTGAGGCTCCACGTTGGGGCCCAGGACGGGAAAAAGGAGCCTTTTGAAAAACTAGTTCGACTAGTTGGCATCCCGTGCTTTGATTGGGGGATTTGTTGCCGTCATTGCTGTTTTCCAGTGGCCTGTTTAAAAGGCCTGCTTTTTCTTTTTTTTCCATTTCAGATAATCCAGAGCCTCGGTTACAACCGACTTGTCCTACAAATAGGTAGAGGAAAGGTGGTACCTGAACCATTCAGTACTGAGTCATTCACTCTGGATGTTTACAGGTATAAGGATTCACTGAAGGAAGACCTTCAGAAAGCAGATCTTGTTATTAGTCACGCAGGTAAAGTGCCTTAGAATCGCCCGGTTTGGTTTTTGATCGACCATAAATAAGAACAGAATCTCGAACCTTTCTGATGTAAAATAAAATCACTAGATTAACTCACCAGCAGCCCTTTTGAATATAATACTGATTTCAATATAACAGTCGAGACCAAGAACATTATTGGAGAGGATTTATAATTTCTGGGTGATAAGAAAATGGGAAATCAGTCACTTGAAGCCCAGCTTTACAGTTAGGAACTCTAAACACAGAGGGGCAAAATATATATCCAATGACATGTGTTAAGAGTTGTCAGTTGAAATTAATATCTGGGCTTAGATCTGCAGGAATGTTCAGCAATTGGTCATTGAGATGCTGCTGGCTTTGGAAGATTTTTTATACTTCTATTAAAAGGTTAAGTAACTTGTCCAGTCAGTAAGTGGTAGGCAGATAACAGGCTGGTGCTGGCATCATCTACTCCAAAAGAATTTGTTCACTTAACAGTCTCCTCGCTCCCATTTGAGCTATCTAAATGAGTTTAGATTTAAAAGTTGAATTGACCCAAATATCATATATGTGCATGTTTGTGGAGATTTGTTTTATTTTAACAGGCAGACTCATAAGGAGTGTCAAAGCGACTGAACAACAACAACAGCTTCGTGTACAGTATGTTGAACCTGAATCTTATTTGTATTCAGGGCCCATGCCCAGGGCATATTACTGGAGGGCAAGTTGCAAAGCACTGAATCATAGGTCTTAAAATTGTTGGCAGTGATAAATAATGTATTTTTCTTTTTAAAAAATATAAATTTATTTATTTTAATTGGAAGTTAATTACTTTACAATATTGTATTGGTTTTGCCATACATCAACATGAATCCGCCACAGGTTTGTAACACTTACTAGAGAGCAAGACATAACTATTTTTTGTCATTTTGAATCTATGATTAAAAGGCTTGTAGCGTTGCCTTGAGTTCAAGCTGTAAAGCCTGGTGAAGCACCTTAACTTTTTTTAAAACTATATTGACAAATTTGGTATATTTTTGTAGGTGCAGGAAGCTGTTTGGAGACTTTGGAGAAAAGAAAGCCACTTATAGTGGTTATAAATGAAAGGTTGATGAACAATCATCAACTGGAATTGGCAAAGCAGCTACACAAAGACGGGCATCTCTTCTACTGTACCTGCAGGTATACTAAAAACTGATTATTTGACCTCTTGTCTTAATTGCTTCCTAGCTATTCTTACCTGCCTACCTAACCAACCTGTGTCTTTGACTTCTTACTTTCTCCCACTTAGCAAACATTTTGAGTTTCTCACCAGTAAAACCTGCTCCTTTGTCTTCTACTTTGACTGTGATCTCTGTGTTGTATTTCTTTCAGTGTCTATGCTTATTTCATTGCATGTGAATATCTGAATGTGTGTGCACATGTGTCTGTGTTCGTCTGGGTGTTCAGGTCTCTGAGGATATAAACTTTTGAGTTCATTATTTTTCATTATGCAAGGAGCATTTGCATATTTTCAATTAAGGTTTTGACTTCAGTAAATCCACTGGAATCCCTGAATTAAATTTACTCGTTTATTCAGTCATTCAACTATACCTAATGCAAAGCAGGCATTGTTTTGATGTTGTGGAAACTGAAAGTCACTGAGTCATGTCCCATTGTTTGCAACCCCAGGGACTGTACAGTCCACAGAATTCTCCAGGCCAGAATACTGGAGTGGGTAGACTTTCACTTCTCCAGGGGATCTTCCCAACCCAGGGATCGAACCCAGGTCTTCCGAATTGCAGGCAGATTCTTTACAGCTGAGCCACAAGGGAAGCCCAAAAATACTGGAGTGGGTAGCCTAGCCTATCCCTTGTCCAGTGGATCTTCCTGACCCAGGAATCAAACTGGGGTCTCCTGCATTGTAGTCAGATTCCTTACCAACTGAGCTATCAGGGAAGCCCTTGGTGCTGTGGATATAGTGCTGAACATGACATAATGTCCCTGCTCTCTTGGTACCTGTGTTCCAGTGGTGGGAGATAGACATTAAACAGTTCATAAATAAGCAATCCAGAGAATTTCACATGGTGAAATGTGTTTTGGAGAAAATAGGGCAGGGTGATGTGATAGCTGGGGTGAAGACTAATTAGAATGGTTAGGGAAGGCATGACTGGGTGTGCATTTGAGCTGAAACCTAAATGTCTAGAAAGAGCCAGTCATGTGAAGCTCTAGAGTCAAAAGCAACAGTGGAAACTGCAAAGGCCCTAAGTTGGGAATGAGCTTGGAGTTTGGTGTGTTTGAGGAATAGAGGGTTAGTGTGGCAGAAGTATAGTAAGCAAGGGTGGCTGTAATATGAAGATGAAGCTGGGTGGGGAGAGCTCACATAAAAATTCTGGTTTTATTCTATGTCTAATAAGAAATATTTTAAAAGAGTATTTTAAGCAGAGGAATTGCTTTTTGGTAAGGAGTATTATTTTCTAGAAGTATATTAGAATTCAGCAAGAACTGATCAACATCACAATAGAAGGATGAAGAAAATTCCTGGTTTGTTTTCTATTAATTCTTCTTCCAACACTAGAAGCTTGCCAAAGGGTCAGGTCAGTAATTCCCAATTATTTGATTTTAAATACAGTCCTAATTTGATGTTTTAAAAGGAAAAAAACCTCATGGAAGTATTACAGAATAAATATTTCTTATGTTATTAAAAGTTGAAATTTAAAATAAACTTTAGAAGAAACTGGCTAGAACATAAGCTTTTCTTTTAATTTTATGTTTTTTGTCTCTTAGGCACTCAACAAGTACTTGTTCATTCATTATTTATTGAGCACATATTATGTGCCAGGCATTATTCTAGACACTTGGCATATGTCAGTGAATACAAAAACAAAGATTTTTATTTTCATTGAGAGGAGACAGATTCATTGAATGTTGCAGGAGCAATGGTTGGTGTTCTAATCCCTGTAATGATGGAGGAGAGGGAATGTCAGGGTGGCTTTGTAATATATAAGCCATTCTTACAATATTGTGAGTGTGGGGAGAAGCCAGATAATAAACATTACTTGGACTGCAGATAATTGGCATATCTGTCCTTAGGTAGTCGAGATTGTTACAGGTTAATACCATTTTTGAAGTAGAATAAATAATCATCTTCCTTAGTTTATGCAAGTTAATTTTTCCAGATACCTTTGGTGAGTATTTTCATTTTAAATATTAAATTAGCTTTGATTTTTATGTTAGTACATTAAAAAGGGGGAAACACTGATTTCATAAACACTTTCTGACTCTCAGGCTGAAAGGGCAGTTGTACAAGTCTCCAGTTTATTAATCTTTTTTCAGTTCTAGAATTCTTTTTTACTTGTATTAATTTCAAGAAAGTCACATGCATGAGTGCCATGAGAAGAATCAACAATTGGTTGTATTTTCATTTTAGGTGTATCATTTGTTTGCCACAAATCTAGGCTGGATGATTGTATGTCTGTTCTAACTTAAGTGGCTGCTATAATATTAAATTTCTTGAAGTAATAGTTTTATGTTGTGATTGAAACCTTATTTCCAACATGCATGGCGATTGTATGTTGCTTAATTATATATGGATTTATAATAGTAAATTACTAGCAAAAAAAGTTATTTTACAATCTTCATGCATGGTCTAGTAAGTCTCCCCAGCTTATTGTGCTTGTCTTGTAACTGTCACTCTTGGTTTCATTTATTCTGTTTTCATAAATTAATTTACTTCAAGTTATATCTGCATAGTCCTGAGAAGTGTTCCAAAGCCATATGACCACATTTTTCATGAAATAACATTTCTGAACTATTTCAGTTGACATAAAAGATTAAGTGACTGTTGCATTGCTATTGACATAAGCTCTTTGTGTTGTTTTATTATTAGTGTACATACCTGTAATATTAAAATACATTAAAATTCACATAGTTTGAGAAGCATCACGTTATTCTTAGAAGTTAGATTCAGTCATCAAGTGGGCAGAATTGAATTATGAAATTTTCTCCCATGTTACCTAATATTTTTCTTCTTTTGTTTTAGCATGCTTCCTGGGCTGTTACAGTCAATGGACTTATCAACACTGAACTGTTTTCCTCCTGGCCAGCCAGAAAAATTTTCTGCATTTTTGGATAAAGTTGTTGGATTACAAAAATAAACACTAAACTCTCAACACTTTAAAAACACCCCTCAAATTCAACCCGTGGAATGTGGTTAAATCAAGTTTAATATAGAGTATATGTTTATAGAATAATATAAATTAATAAGTCTCCTACATCTATAGAATGTATAGAAAATTTTATTTGTGAATGTTAGCATTTGGGTCCAAATTCTAATTGCAGTTTCACAAGTTTATTAGACTTTTTCCTAATCTTCGTATTTTAGTAAAAGAAATATATAGTGAACATTCACACAGTTTATCCTTGAATCCCAAATGGGCTTGGAATCATGAAAAAAATAATTAAATATGAAAGCTTTGACAAAAACCTCATATGTAGTTACGTTATGTTCCTTAGAGTAAACAATGAAACAGTAACAGACTTGTAAAAAAACATTTGAGTCAGAATCTTTAGCTTCATACTCCAACCAAATTAAAACAAAACAAAAATGATGGGTTGTGTTCTGTGAAATAAATTATTTATATAAGCTCAGTAATTACCTTAAAAAGATTAACTTTCGAGTCAGTTGATCTACTATACTTCAAGAAACTGTTATCCTGAAGAATAGAGTGGAGTGGATGTATTCATTTTGTTCCTATAAAGTATAAATAGAAAGTGACAATCAAATGTCAAGAAATAATTTCTAGGGACTGCCTCATGTGAATTAAAAGTCTGGGAAGAAAAAGGTTAGAGAAATAAAAAGAGGAAATATAAAAATCGCAAGGAATTTTGTAACGGTATAATCCCACCCTTATTAATAAACACAGTTCACAATGATAAAAGTGACAAAAATAATCTTACCCAATGCCAAAGCTTTACTGGTTTGAGAAGAGTAAATCAAAAAGCATTTGTGCCGATAGGAATTGCTGTTTTTTTTAAGGACCACCCTCTTACAGTGGTATTGAAACATTTATTGTAGCATCATAGAGGAATTATTTATGTCCTTATAAAATTAGTTTTACAAATGAATAAATGATCTGAGGTGTATAATGGCCTAAATGTATGGTTTTAAAAGTCACATAGCTCAAAATAGATACTTTATGAAATTCTGAACAGGGTAAGTAGTCTCAAGACCTATAAAATAAACTAGATTATCCATAAATATTGACAGTTTTTTGGTAGAAAGTTTAGATATAACTGATCTGTAAAAGAGCATTCACTATAAAGATTTATTTTCAATAGTATTATCCCAAGATGTTAAATATTCTAAACATTTTACTTGGGATGCATTAAATAATGCTTTTGTAGATTTATTTTCCTGATTGTGTTTTACTTAGGCTAATAATAAAATAAATTGTTACTAATGGTAGAAGGTGGTGGCTGAGAAGTACTCTGGGTAGCAGGAGGATGCCAGCTTGGATTAAAATTTTGCTGAAATTAATCTAAAAAGTGAGTAATCTATATCTACATGGCTGGGAATTTACAGCACCATAATCATAATTGTATTATATATTAGTGTTAACCAAATGCTATAGGAAAGTCCCTATTCAAATCCATAGAGTTTCACTTTTCTGGGCTTTTCTTTTAAATGTTTTTCTCTAGTTTGAGAAAAACTGTGGCTTAAAATTTGTGTTGATCACTCAGTCTTTAATTATTTTATGTCATGAAGGATTAGCCATAGGGAATCAGAAATAAATGAAAGGGTCTACTTAAACATTAGACAACTAAAAAGCCCTAAGTCCTCTGCTTCTTTCCCACATGAGTACATAACCCAGATTCCATTATTTCATTTAGCAGAGGCTTCAACCAGTGGTGTCAGTTGTGTGTAGTGAGTGACATCTTGACTACAGCTTTGTAGGAAATTTTGTATCAGTTGTGGGGTTTAAAAACCAGTGAATATCTTAGAATCATTTTGATTTGGCAGGAATCTTCAAGACCGTCTAGTTCATTCCCATCGTTTCTCAGGTGAGGAAGAAGGCCAGAGGTTACAACTTGTCTAAAATAATAGCCTTTGACAGAGCTGCCACGAGAAGCAACTTCTTGACTCCCATTCCTGTGCTCTTTGTAAGTGAAGTTGCTCAGTCTTGTCCGACTCTTTGCGACCCCATGGACTGTAGCCTACCAGACTCCTCTGTCCATGGGATTTTCCAGGCAATAGTACTGGAGTGGCTTGCCATTTCCTTCTCCAGCGGATCTTCCTGACCCAGGGATCGACCCCGGGTCTCCCACATGGTAGACAGACACTTTACCATCTGAGCCACCAAGGAAGTGCTCTTTGTACCATACCATAATACATGTTGTAAGCTTTTTGTTTTCTTTTTATGTTTGCCTAGTATTTACTTTTGAAGAAGGCAATGACACCCCACTCCAGTACTCTTGCCTGGAAAATCCCATGGATTGAGGAGCCTGGAAGGATGCAGTCCATGGGGTCGCTGAGGGTCGGACATGACTGAGCGACTTCACTTTCACTTTTCACTTTCATGCATTGGAGAAGGAAATGGCAACCCACTCCAGTGTTCTTGCCTGGAGAATCCCAGGGACAGGAGAGCCTGGTGGGCTGTTGTCTATGGGGTTGTACAGAGTCAGACATGACTGAAGTGACTTAGCAGTAGCAGTATTTACTTTAGTTACTTTAATCACATCCAAGGGAGATTTTCTTCATTTCCAGAAGTTTATTTTAGTGGGAATTTCACAATTCACTAAGTTGGGTTTTCCTTTCGTGTGTTGCATCCTTACCTTGGACTTAAAAACTGGTGACTCCTGAGTTTTTGGAATCTAGCAAAATGCCATGGATAGGATTGATACTAGATTGAACAAATAGACTTTAAGACAAAGAATTTTAGATTTTTGGAATTGGTAGAGAATTTTAAAAATACCTAGTGCAAACCACTCATTTTACAGATTAGGAAAGAGGCTAGGATAAATTAATTGCCAAGTGTTTGTCTGATTGAACCTTATGAAGAAATCAATGGTAACCAAAATTCTATTTGAAATATGTATCCACTAAAATAAAATTTGTTTAGTTTCATTACCTGACAGGGCTTCAGATTTTTTTAAATCAATGCCTAAGTGCAGTGCAGTTTATTTAGCAGTTTTATGTTGAGAGATATTGAGAAGTTAAGGCAGTGAAAGAGAAAGTTTAGCATTTCGAGAAATTCACACTGTTGGTAGGTTCAGAGGTGGGCAGGTAATGGTAGAAAGTTGATTGATGTTGGAGTAGGTGAAAGGTGATGTGAAGTTATGGATGCTTGGAAAGTAAAGGATTTATAATAGACTGTTTATAATTTGGAAGGAAAAAAGGATTTGGTGTTAGGTAAGACAGAACTGATGAACTTGTTGTATGGTTCTGCGAAAAGTAATCATCTCAAAGTACTGTAGTGATTCTAGACACCTAGAACCTAGAATTAGAGCGCTGCTTTGTATGTTTTTAAAGGCAAATCATGTAGACACAGGGCAATATAAAAATGTGTACCACTTTGACAATTTGAGGAAGTTTTCCAAGACTAAGGATGTCAGGAATGTCTAACAGTGATGTAATTTTTCTTGGTCCTTTATCTTAATAATGTAAGCACTTAATCTCTGTGATTTGTTAAAAATAGGAAGTTATCAGAGATGACCAAAAATCTTCATATGGTCTGAGAAATGAGACGTATGGGCGGATTATTTGAAATTGTGTTTTGGAAACGATTTGGACTGGGTGGTCCTGATAGCTGTGTGGTAATCAATCTTCTGCTAAACAGTACCATACATTTTTGGGGGAGTGGGGAGTGAAAATAGTAACAGTTAACACCCATTGCCTGCTTAGTATGTATGGTGTACTGTTTAAAACATTTTATACAAACATACTCATTTATAATATAACCTTATGAAATAGTTACTGTTCCATTTTGCAAGTGAGGAGACTGACCTCAGAGCATAATGTGAAAAAGTAGTTTTATGCTACTTAAATATCCAAAAGATGGTCTGGGAATTGTGATTGTAGCTATGTAATCTATTTCAGTTTTTACATTGCTAATTTGAAAGCGTACTGATTGCTAAACTCCCAGTTGGTTGCCTGGTTGCAACTTATTTGCCACGCTCTTGTTTTCTCTTAAAATGTTTGTATTTTGGGCTCTATTTTTGGTCTTCTTTATATACTTTTTCTTGGTATTTTCACTCCCAGGGTTTCTCATATTGTCTCCCATATATATCCCCCAACTGTGATTTGAGCTCCTGTATGGTATTTCCAGTTGCCTATAGGTCATGTTAGTCTCATAAATTTCTGAAGTATCCTAAACTTGATGTGCCCCCAAACAAATCTTACTTCTTTTCATGCTTCTGAGATCCTTATTTCTATTAATGGTGTCACCATTGAGTCAGTCCTCCAGGCTTTAACTTTTACATCTCCAATCCTTTATATATGATTGGTCACCAGATACTCTCAGCTTTACTTCCTAAATGTCTCAAGCCCACGTATTTATTTGTTCTCTTACTTTTTTTTTGTTTTTATTTTTAAACATAAATGCATGATAAGTATCTACTTTTTGTATCAGCAGGACTCTAGACTTGGTTCCTGCTCTGGAGTAACTCTTACAGTATGCTTGAGGAGGAACTATATTTATGAGTCTTCTGCCAGAAAAACAGTAGGCTGTCCATAAATGATAAATGCACTTCTGTAATTTAGTAGTCTTTTCTGATTATCTTGATTAGATATTGGGGCTAGGAAACATTGTCATCTTGCACACTTTCACTTCACACTGTCTTTGACTTGACTTCAAAATATCTAGTATGCCTCTCATTCAGAAGAAAGATGTGATGATATGGTGAAGTTTGTAGGATCAAGCGTTTGTAGAAATAGCATCTAAAACATAGCAGTGCTGATCCTATGTAATGTTCTAGTGGTATTTAAGGATCTGTCAAATAAGGATACCTGTTGGGGATTTTTGGACAAACATGGTGTTAAAAATCCGAGATTTATAAAAAGCAGTAGCTATAGTGTTTTCCAGTAAGAGAGTACAGAGGATAACCACGAAATCACACTTAATTCCTTGTTAAATGGTTCATTCCTTAAATGAATATTCTAGTACAATCTGGTATAGTTCTTTCAATTCTTATGATTTTTTGGCTGGCTAGATAAAAGATAAGCAAAAAAATCTAGCTTTAGACGGCAAGGTAAAATACGTGTTTCTTGATGTTGATATTGATTCTTAAAAAATATTTTGAGCAGTTTTTAATACCATCATGTCCTATCTGTTTTGGTATTTCATTTCTAGATCCTTACTGTCTTTATGAATTTTTACTATATCCTGGCAGATTGATACTCTGTCATGATTGATTTTTGGGGGCGGGGTGTCTGTGTTCTGCAGCCTACTAGATCTTAGTTCCCTGAGCAGGGATCAAACCCATGCCCCTGGCAGTGGAAGCACAGAGTCTTAACCACTAGACCTTCAGAGAATTCCCATGTCATGGGATTTTGATGGCTACAGTCCTGCTTTCAAAGACATTCGTTCTTAAGCTTTTGGGAGATCATGAAACGCTTCAAAATACTTAAAACTCTGTTTCTCTCTGTACTAACATTTTGCCATGAGTTACAAGGAATTTACAGGTACCTTGAGGCTGTGCTAGGTTAAGAATCCCTAGATGGAGGCCAACTTCAGTAATTTGATTCCTTGGTCATTGTTCATTAATATTTAATGATAACAGACTGCTTTATAATTAAACCCTCTGATTAAATACATTTAAATTTAGTGACTTCCAGTTTTTATAATATAAAACAAATTATAAATTTTTCTCATTTGAAACATGCCACACAGCATTTTGAAACTAACCTGAATACTTTAACTCAGTATCTATAACCCAAAAACTTTTGTAGTAGTTTCTAATTGACAAAAAGAGCTAAATGAAAATTATATACATTTATAGTAGCTATTTTAGGATATATTACATTAGGCTATCTGGTAAAGCAACATAGTGTTATAATTTACTCATTTACTGTCAAGTGTGCTTCTAAGGTATTTGCTGAACCTTAGTTCAGTCACTGTTGGAATGTCTGAGAGAGGCCATATATTGCATTGTTTTCTGTTCATTTCCTCTTTTTTCCAGAATATACTGATTGTTTCTCTACTACTGTATGAAGAGAGTAGATAATACACCTACTCCCCAAATTTAGGAGTGAAAAACATTCCTATGTTTCATCCTAAGTAGTTTTCTGAATTTCAGTTTTTCCATTTGTAAATTAGTAAAACTAGCTTCCCTCATAGGTGACTTCTAAGACATGTGTGGCATGTTTGAAAATTAAAAAAAAAATGTTGAAATAATACATTCCTCTTGGTTACAGTTTTTGTTTTAAGAAGTAGGATTAGGCTTAGAGATACTTTGCTAGAATTCAGTCCTAAGTAATAAAGCAAAATCTTCCTTGAATTTCATATTTAAATTCATATTCAGTCTCAAGCTGGGGTTGTGGTTAGAGAATTAAAGTTTACTTAGAGAAGTAAGGGAATGAGTCTCTTCAGTGCATCAAAACAAAAGAATGTTCTGGTCTTTATTCTCCCTTCCTTTAATTCCCTGTCTGTAGACTGATTGGACACTGCAAGTAGCTTAAAAAACAACAAAAAACAACCTTCAGTATTTCTGTGTCAATATATTTTTAAACATACTATTTTTCTTTTTTTTTCTAATCTGTATTAGAATGCTTTGGGTGGAACTAGGGAAGAGAGGAAATGAAAGCAAGTGGCTCCTGATAATGTTTCTTCTGTTTTGCATATCTGAACAAGAATAACTGTTCTGGGAAGTCAGTTATTTTTCTTTATAGACTCCTTCCTAAAACTTTGAGGAGTTGGTATAGGGTCTTATGGCCGGATTTTGTTTTAGAACCATTGTATTTCTTTTCTTCACTAATCTTGCCTTGCTACTTCTGTCTTAAATGTTCATCATGAAAAGAAGTGACAGGTTCTAGTTTCAGAGTGCTGTTAAAAATGTTTTTTAAAAAGTTTACCATTAAATTTTTCAGTAATGAAAGACCGTAACAGGTTTCTATAGAATTGCAGAGCAGTTTCCCCCATTGGCCCCATGTTATTTCATACTGAAAAATGACTGAAGTAAATGATTTATCAATTAAAAAAAATGCTAATTGCCTTTACAGCAGGCAATGATGTTGTTATATACATATATCTATTATTAATTTTTTCAGTTTTGTTGACTTATAATTGACATGTAACATTAAATTGTATAACTTAATGATTTGGTATGTATATGTAGTGAAAAATAAGGGCTTCCCTGGTGGCTCAGCTGGTAAAGACTCTGCCTGCAGTGTAGGAGACCTGAGTTCGATCCCTGGGTTGGGAAGATCCCCTGGAGAAGGGAATGGTTACCCACTACAGTATTCTGGCCTGGAGAATTCCATGGACTGTGTAAGTCCATGGGGTCAAAAAGAGTCGGACATGACTGAGCGACTTTCACTTTCATAGCAAAAATGATTACCACAATAAGTTTAGTTAACATCCATCACCACACATGGTTACAAATTTTGTTATGTTTAAAAATCCAAGTCTGTTTATTTCATTTGACAAGATAAGATTTATTATTTATTTTTATGTGGGCCATTCAGCCCCACAATTTGCCAGGATAATATGTTAATCCCCCTACAAGCTATGGTCAATGTTGATCAGAAATTTGTTCATCTAAAGGGAGGGCATATCTGTTACCCACTTTTGACTCACAGAGAATCACACTTCCTTAGACCTGAAAGAACTTAGACATCATATAGCCTGTCAACTTTGTTTTACAGTTAAGTGGCAAACCCACTCCAGTATTCTTGCCTGGAGAATCCCATGGATGGTGGAGCCTGGTGGACTACAGTCCATGGGGTCACAAAGAGTTGGACACGACTGAGCGACTTCACTTTCATTTAAGGAAATCAATGCAGACAGATTGAAATGGCATAACAAATTTCATAATCTTTTCATGATACTCTATTGTCTCTTAGAAATTAATTACTCAAAAGCATTTTTATACATTTACAACTATACCATATATGTCAGTGTATGCTTTTAAAAAAAAATCCAGACATATTTAATTTACTTATAGAAACATGAAGGAGTGTTATCTTAGAATTAAAACTATTAGTATTTATATTCTTCATAGTACAGAGAATTTCCCTATTTCATCAGTGAAAGAAGAAATAGACTATTCCAGTTAAAACAACGAATCCCTTTTTCAAGTTGAATTATGGTATGAAAAGTAGTTGTAAAAGCACATCAATTTTATGACAGGTCAAATGATTTGTTAATTATTTTTATTTTCTTCAATTTATTTTAATCTGTACCCATAGTACAGTGCTTAAAAGGTCTTTTAGGCAATTGTTTTTCTTCCTATTTTCAATGTCAAAGGGAGGAGATGCATTAAAGTTTGGGAAAGCACCTCTGAGAAGCTGTATTTGAATTACGGCTTGATTTCCAGTAGAATTTAGGTGAAATTGTTCTGTTTCTTACCTATTTTTTTTTTTTTTTGGACCAAAGAATAATTTCTTAGTGAACCTTTTTATTTGGCAGATAGCAGTTAACAGGGGGCTTCCTTGGTGGCTCAGTGGTAAAGAATCTGCCTGCCAATGCAGGAGACACAGATTTGATCTCTGGGTCAGGAAGATTCCCTGGAGGGGAACGTGGCAAACCACTCCAGTATTCTTGCCTGGGAAATCCCATGGACGGAGGAACCTGGTGGTCCATGGGGTTGCAAAAGAGTTGGAGATGACTTCGCAACCAAACAACAACAGCAACAAATACTTATTAAGCAGTTATGTAAGCATTTGACATGTAGTATCTAATGTAATTATTCCAACATCCTTAGATTTAGATCACAGAAAAATTCCTGGAGTAACATTGCTCAGACTTTGAAAATTTGAAAGCATTTAGCTATAGTGCACTAAAAACCATTAGTAACTTGAATGCTAAAGTTGCCTGTTTAACTTTGAAACTGAAAGTGAAAGTCGCTCAGTTGTGTCCAACTCTTTGTGACCCCATGGACAATACAGTTTATGGGATTCTCCAGGCCAGAGTACTGGAGTGGGTAACCTTTACCTTCTCCAGGGGATCTTCCCGACCTAGGGATCGAACCCAGGTCTCCTGTATTGCAGGTGGATTAACTTTGACTTGGCCTTTTTTCCACTTAAGGGAAAGACCAGGTCAAAGTTAAGCAGGTAACTTTGGCATTCCTTGGAGCCTTTAGAACTGGACATGGAACAACAGACTGGTTCCAAATAGGAAAAGGGGTACGTCAAGATTGTATATTGTCACCCTGCTTATTTAACTTATATGCAGAGTACATGATGAGAAACACTGGGCTGGAAGAAGCACAAGCTGGAATCAAGATTGCTAGGAGAAATATCAATAACTTCAGATATGCAGATGACACCACCCTTATGGCAGAAAGTGAAGAGGAACTAAAAAGCCTCTTGATGAAAGTGAAAGAGGAGCGTGAAAAAGTTTGCTTAAAGCTCAACATTCAGAAAACGAAGATCATGGCATCTGGTCCCATCACTTCATGGGAAATAGATGGGGAAACAGCAGAAAGAGTGTCAGACTTTATTTTTTGGGGCTCCAAAATCACTGCAGATGGTGATTGCAGCCATGAAATTAAAAGACGCTTACACTTTGGAAGAAAAGTTATGACCAACCTAGATAGCATATTGAAAAGCAGAGACATTATTTTGCCAACAAAGGTCCGTCTAGTCAAGGCTATGGTTTTTCCTGTGGTCATGTATGGATGTGAGAGTTGGACTGTGAAGAAAGCTGAGCACCAAAGAATTGATGCTTTTGAACTGTGGTGTTGGAGAAGACTCTTGAGAGTCCCTTGGACTGCAAGGAGATCCAACCAGTCCATTCTAAAGGAGATCAGCCCTGGGTGTCATTTGGAAGGAATGATGCTAAAGCTGAAATTCCAGTACTTTGATGACCTCATGCAAAGAGTTGACTCATTGGAAAAGAGTCTGATGCTGGGGGGGATTGGGGACAGGAGGAGAAGGGGACGACAGAGGATGAGATGGCTGGATGGCATCACCGACTTGATGGACGTGAGTTTGCGTGAACTCCGGGAGATGGTGATGGACATCGAGGCCTGGCGTGCTGCAATTCGTGGGGTTGCAAAGAGTTGGACATGACTGAGTGACTGAACTGAACTGAACTGGAGCCTTTAATTTTGCTAATGGGCATATGAACTTTAAAGACAGGATTATAGTATAGGGCCTTGAAATTCTCTTCTTAGCAACACTTATTAATAACTGGTGGAATACCTTGTTCTAGAGCACTGGTTTCCAAAGTGTGGTCCTGGGCTGCTGCTGCTGCTGCTGCTAAGTTGCTTCAGTCGTGTCTGACTCTGCAACCCCATAGACGGCAGCCCACCAAGCTCCTCTGTCCATGGGATTCTCCAGGCAAGAACACTGGAGTGGGTTGCCATTTCTTCCTCCAATGCATGAAAGTGAAAAGTCAAAGTGAAATCGTTCAGTCGTGTCCAACTCCTAGCGACCCCATGGACTGCAGCCTACCAGGTTCCTCCGTCTATGGGATTTTCCAGGCAAGAGTACTGGAGTGGGGTGCCATTGCCTTCTCTGGTCCTGGGCTAGTAGCATCAATACCACCTCAGAACTGCTTGTTTAGTTGCTAAGTTATGCCCAATTTTTCGCAACTCCGTGGACTGTAGCTCACTAGGCTCCTCTGGGAAACTAGGCAAGAACACTCGAGTGGGTTGCCATTTCCTACTCCAGGGTATCTTCTGGACCCAGGGACCGAACTGCATTTCCTGCATTGGCAGGAAGATTATCACTGAGCCACCAGCGAAGCCATTAGAAATGCAGATTCTTGGGACCCACCCCAGCCCTGGCTGAATCAGAATTTCTGGGCATGGGGCAATCTTTTTCCAAGCCCTTCCCTCGAGAACCACTGTTCTAGAGGTTTGCAGTATTGGAGTAGTTTGCTGTGGAAGAATAGTTAGCCAATTGGGATTTCAAGTGTAATAGATGTTTCAAAGGACAGTATTTATTACTATGAGATTGCTTTCTATTATAAACGGGAGGAATTTTAGTATTGTCCTACAGGTCTTTTTTTAAAAGTCCTATTTTACTAATTTGGGGAACGTAACTTGTAGTTACTCATTTCTGAGTCTTAGTTCATATCTTCTTTAGAATGCAATCCCTCTATAGTAATTGCAAAAATCAGGAGACAATATATAGTTCCAGTCCTAGTACTATTGCCAATTGGATGTGAAAACATGAACAAGTCTTATAATTATTTGAAACTTATTTCTTCATCTGTAAAGAATGAAGAACTTCTCTTCTTTAAAACAAGAGGTCCCTTTTAGCTGTAACATTATGCTTATCATTTTTCCAGTTTATTATGTTCTGTTTCTTGCTCACTTTATTGAATTAACTTATTTCCTAAGATAATACATGTAAATATGTAAAATATTAACTGGTTCTACAAGGCTTATAACAAGAGACAGCAGTTCTGTGTCCCATTCCTCCTCATCTCTGATCCTGCTTCCTGTAGGTAAACATTTTATATGTTTTGTAAATGATACTCTCTAACTTGTTTCTTATCTTTAAATATCATCTATAGATTTAAGCTACTAGATGTGATAGAGTGCCTGATCAACTATGGACGGAGGTTTGTGACATTGTACAAGAGACAGGGATCAAGACCATCATCCCCTTGGAAAAGAAATGCAAAAAAGCAAAATGGCTGTCTGAGGAGGCCTTAAAAATAGCTGTGAAAAGAAGAGAAGCAAAAACCAAAGCAGAAAAGGAAAGATGTAAGCATCTGAAAGCAGAGTTCCAAAGAATAACAAGGAGAGATACGAAAGCCTTTCTCAGCGACCAATGCAAAGAAATAGAGGAAAACAACAGAATGGGGAAGACTAGAGATCTCTTCAAGAAAATTAGAGATACCAAGGGAACATTTCATGCAAAGATGGACTCAATAAAGGACAGAAATGGTATGGACCTAACAGAAGCAGAAGATATTAAGAAGAGGTGGCAAGAATACACAGAAGAACTGTAAAAAAAAGATCTTCATGACCAAGATAATCATGATGGTGTGATCACTCACCTAGAGCCAGACATCCTGGAATGTGAAGTCAAGTGGGCCTTAGAAAGCATCACTACGAACAAAGCTAGTGGAGGTGATGGAATTCCAGTTGAGCTATTTCAAATCCTGAAAGATGATGCTGTGAAAGTGCTGCACTCACTATGCCAGCAAATTTGGAAAACTCAGCAGTGGCCACAGGACTGGAAAAGGTCAGCTTTCATTCCAATCCCAAAAAAAGGCAATGCCAAAGAATGCTCAAACTACTGCACAGTTGTACTCATCTCACACGCTAGTAAAGTAATGCTCAAAATTCTCCAAGCCAGGCTTCAGCAATACGTGAACCATGAACTTCCAGATGTTCAAGCTGGTTTTAGAAAAGGCAGAGGAACCAGAGATCAAATTGCCAACATCCGCTGGATCATGGAAAAAGGAAGAGAGTTCCAGAAAAACATCTATTTCTGCTTTATTGACTATACCAAAGCCTTTGACTGTGTGGATCACAATAAATGGTGGAAAATTCTGAAAGAGATGGAACTACCAGACCACCTGACCTGCCTCTTGAGAAACCTGTATGCAGGTCAGGAAGCAACAATTAGAACTGGACATGGAACAATAGACTGGTTCCAAATAGGAAAAGGAGTACATCAAGCTGTATATTGTCACCCTGCTTATTTAACTTATATGCAGAGTACATCATGAGAAATGCTGGGCTGGAAGAAGCACAAGCTGGAATCAAGATTGCCGGGAGAATTAACAATAACCTCGGGTATGCAGATGACACCACCTTATGGCAGAAAGTGAAGAGGAACTAAAAAGCCTCTTGATGAAAGTGAAAGTGGAGAGTGAAAAAATTGGCTTAAAACTCAACATTTAGAAAACGAAAATCATGGCATCTGTTCCCATCACTTCATGGGAAATAGATGGGAAATAGTGGAAACAGTGTCAGACTTTATTTTTGGGGGGCTCCAAAATCACTGTAGATGGTGACTGCAGCCATGAAATTAAAAGACGCTTGCTCCTTGGAAGAAAAGTTATGACAAACCTAGATAGCATATTGAAAAGCAGAGACATTACTTTGCCAACAAAGGTCCGTCTAGTCAAGGCTATGGTTTTTCCAGTGGTCATGTATGGATGTGAGAGTTGGACTGTGAAGAAAGCTGAGCGCCAAAGAATTGATGCTTTTGAACTGTGGTGTTGGAGAAGACTCTTGCGAGTCCCTTGGACTGCAAGGAGATCCAACCAGTCCATTCTGAAGGAGATCAGCCCTGGGATTTCTTTGGAGGGAATGATGCTGAGGCTGAAACTCCAGTACTTTGGCCACCTCATGCGAAGAGTTGACTCATTGGAAAAGACTCTGATGCTGGGAGGGATTGGGGGCAGGAGGAGAAGGGGACGACAGAGGATGAGATGGCTGGATGGCATCATTGACTCGATGGACGTGAGTCTGAGTGAACTCCGGAGTTGGTGATGGACGGGGAGGCATGGCATGCTGTGATTCATGGGGTCGCAAAGAGTCAGACATGACTGAGCGACTCAACTGAACTAAACTTATAGACTTTCTACTGTGGAAGAGAGGCCTTATCTCCTTCCTCACTTTCTTCCATATTAGGAAGTCTGTTTAGTTGCTAAGTCCTGTCCAACTCTTGCAACCCCGTGGACCACTAGGCTCATCTGTCCGTGGGATTTTCCAGACAAGAATACTGGAGTGGGTTGCCATCTTCTTCTTCAAGGGATCTTCTGACCCATAGATTGAACCTGCATTTCCTGCATTGGCAGGTGGATTCTTTACCGCTGAACCACCTGGGAAGCCTCAGGAAGTCTATAGGTGATATTTAAATTTAAAAAACAAAAACAAATTTAGTTTATCAAATATGGTGAGATCTGTTTTCAGCATTGACATTATGATTTCTTTAGTAAATATTCACATATGAGCCATGTTGTGTTGATTGATTACATTTCTATAAAACTACTTCATTTTTATTGTTTTTTCATTTGCTCAGTTTTCTATAGAACTATTCTCAAGCTCTCCATCCCAGGAGGTCATCTTTCCTAGTATGTTTAAACATGCTAGGTTATCTGTAACTTATTTATTTTTTAATATGTCTGTGCTGTAGTTTTATTTTACCTCAACTGGTGGTTCTCTATCTAGTCCTGCTTAAAAGTCTGTCCTCCTGGAATTTCCCCTGCAACCTTACCTTAAAATTTCTTTTGCTTCTCTTTTGGAATCTTCTGTTTCCAGGGTTCCATGCGCCCCACCCGTTTTTTGTGGGGTTATTAATTTTGGTTTCAGATGTCCTACACTAGCTTTCTGATAAAGGTTGACACATTTTTTTAATCTTTCAAGTTTGAAAATGCCTTCTTCTAGTCTCCCCATCTGATTGACAGCTTGGTATAAAATTCAAGGTTGGAAATAATTTCCCCTCAAATATTGAACTTCATTGTTTTCTAGCTTATAATTCTTCTGTTGAGAATTTATTGTTATTCATATGTGTGATCTTTTGTATAAGATCTGTTTTTCCTCTCAGAAAGCTTTAGAATCTTTATTCCCTGACTTTAGAAATATTGTTACATGCATTGCAGATCATCTTTTTTGCTTTCATTGTTCTGACTACTTCATGGACTCTTTCAGTCTAAATATAGACAGTCATATCCTGCAGTGGTCGAATTTTCCTTACATCATCATCATCATTTCTTCCCCTGCACTTTCTTCATCTCATTTTGGGACTCCTGTTGGTTGGATATTGGCTTTCCTAAATTGATCTTCAAATTTCCTTGTTTTTATCTCTACAACCTTGTCTGTTTTGTGAGCTCCTCAAGTATAAATTCTGTTCCTTCTACTGCTTTTGTTTTATTCATTTTTACATTTAAATATAGCAGAATTAGCATTTTCATGTATAGTTCTATACATTTTTAAAAATGTATAATGTAAGATACAGAACTCTTCCACTCCATCTTTAAATCCCCTCCTGTCATCCCTTTACAGTCAACCCTTTGCTGCAATCCTAACAACTGGCAGCAACTGATCTATTTTCCCTTTCTATAGTTTTGTCTTTTCCAGTATATCGTATAAATGCAGTCATACAGTATGTAACCCTTTGAAGCTCTCTTCATTGGCTTAGCACAGTGCATTTGGAATTCACCCATATTCTTGTATGTATCCATAATTATTCTTTATTGTTGAGGAATATTCTGTTTTATGGATATACCACAGTTTTTCCATTCACCATTTGAAGGATGTTTGGATTGTTTCCAGCTTGGGAGGAATCATGATTATTAATAAAGCTGCTATAAATATTCATGTGCAGGTTTTTGTGTGAACTTAAGTTTTCATTTCTCTTGGATATTTACCCAGAAGTGGGGTTGTTAGGTCATAGGACAACTCTATTTTATAAGAATCTGCTAAACTATTTTTCCAGAGTGGATGTACTATTTTATATTCCTACCAGCAACATATGAGAGTTCCAGTTGTTCTTCATCTTTGTCAATACTTGGTATTGTCATTTAAAAAAATATTTTGGTCATTCTTTGATGTATGTAGTAGTATCTCATTAAAGGTAAACACACGGCCAATAAGTACATGAAGAGATGATCAACATTATTAGCCATCAGGGGAATGCAAAAAAAAGCAAAACACGAAGATACCATTTCATACCTACATGGGATGGCTATAATCCAAGAGATGGACAATAATGTGATTTGGGAACTCTCATATGCTACAGATGAGAATGACGGTAGTGCAGCTGAAGCAATTCCATTCCTTGGTATTACCCAAGAGAATAGAAGTGTCCAGACAAAAACTTGCACATGAATGTTTATAACAGCATCAGTCATTTGATTGTCAAAAAGTGGAAACTACCCACATAGCTGTCAACTGATGAATGGATAACTAAAATCTACCTTAACTATACAAAGGATTGAAATACTGATACATAGGTGCTCCTTGAAAACATCGTACTAAGTGAAAGAAGTCAGTTCCACAGGATAGTATATTATATACCATTTGTTCGAGGTGTCCAGTATAGGCAAATACATAGAGACAGTAAATCAGTGGTTCCCTGGAGTTGGTGGGGATAGGAGGATTGGAGGCTGATGGTTGTGAGATGTGGGGTTTCATTTTGGGGGTAATAAAAATGTTCTAAAATTGATTGTGGTAATGGATGTATAACTGTAAATATACCAAAAAATCATTGAAATGTACTTTGTGAGTGAATGGTACAGTATGTGAACTATATTATAAAGTTATTTTAAAATCACCAGAGTTTTAAATACACAATTCAGTAATTTTTAGTGAATACGCAGAGTTGTGCAGACATCAACACAAAACAGTTTTATAACATTTTTATCCATCAAAAAGATCCTTTGTGCCTGTTTGCATTTAATACTTATTCCCATCCTAACTGTAGGCAACCACTAACCTGCTTTCTTTCTCTTTAGACTTGTATTTTTGGTATATTTCATATGGATGGAATCATATCTTTTGGAATCATGCCCCTTTTGCATCTGGCTTCTTTTACTTAGGATCCAGTTTCTCCACAACCATGCTGCCACTTGTTATTGTCTGTATTATTTATCATAGCCACCCTAGTAGGTGTGTAGTGATGTCTTATTGTGGTTTTAATTCGCATTTTCCTAATGACTAATGATGTTAAACATTATCTTATGTGCTATAATTAGCCATTCCTGTATCTTTGGTGATATATGTAGTCAAATCTTTGCCCATTTTTAAATTGTTTAGTTGTTTTCTTATTGTTGACTTTTGAGTTCTTTTATATATTTTTGGTACAAAGCTTTTTTGTCAGATGATATACAGATATATTCTTCCAGTCTGTGGCTTGTGTTTTCACTTTCCTAACAGTGTCATTTGCAGAGCAAAAGTTCTTAATTTTGGTAAAGTCCAATTAATCAGTTTTTCTTTTATTATATTATACCTAAGTTCTCTTACTAACTCAAGGTCTTGACGATTTTCTCCTTGCTTCTAAAAGTTTTGAAGTTTTATTCTATATTTCTATCTTTGATCCATTTTGAGTTAATTATATCATAGAAGATCGGAGAAGGCAATGGCACCCCACTCCAGTACTTTTGCCTGGAAAATCCTATGGACGGAGGAGCCTGGTGGGCTACAGTCCATGGGGTTGCTAAGAGTCGGACATGACTGAGCGACTTCACTTTCACTTTCACTTTCATGCATTGGAGAAGGAAATGGTAACCCACTCCAGTGTTCTTGCCTGGAGAATCCCAGGGACGGCGGAGCCTGATGGGCTGCCATCATGGGGTCACACAGAGTTGGACATGACTGAAGCGACTTAGCAGCATATCATAGAAGATATGAGGTATAGGTTGAGGATCATTTTTTTTTCTTTTGCATATGGCTGTCAAGTGTTTCTTCCAGCACTTTTTGATAAAAACATTAATTTTTTCTGTATTGAGCTGCTCTTGCAACTTCGTCAAAAATCATATTTGTATGGGTCTCTTTCTGTGTGTTTTCTCTGTGTGTTTACATTTACTTTCCTCTATCTTTGTCTTCCTGCCTCTAATATTTCTTCTGTTCTTGCTCTTTCTCCTCTTTTCTGATTCTCTCTCCTATTTTCCCTTTTTCTGTCCCCTTTCTCAAAATGAAATGTATGTGTTAATATTTTTAGTTTAAAGGACAGTAAATATGAAGAATGTCTATTTTCTCTACAAGTAAGAAATTCCAAAAATGAAATAACTTTTTCACTGTAACTCAGTTTTTCTCAGTGAATTTGGGGTCTTAAAGAAAGATGGTGATCCCTCTTCCAAAACCATGTTTCAGGACTTTGCACCAGTGTTTTGACTTCTTTAAAAAAGAAGTTAGTCAAGGTAATTTCAAATTAGCATGCTAAAGAAGGTAAAGGTTTTATTTTTTTCTTCCATGCTTTTATTTCTCTCCTAAACTGTAAAATTGATTGTTGATGTTTTCCTATAAGGGGCAGTGGTCATTACTACTGGAGCCACAGATAACAGAAAAACAGTTTTGAAAGCAGCTTAATTTTACAGCTTCTCCAAAACCAGCTTTAGATCTATTATTTTTTTAAAAACACTTAGAAAAAGTAAGGATGAAATTAGATTTTGGCATTTAATTAATACTTGACAGTGGAATCAGGTAATGTGAGTGACCAGTCGTTTTTGAGGCTTACAAAGAACAGTCATATTTACTTTGGTTTTCTCAGAATTCAGAGCAGTTTTTTTCCAGAAAAGTGCCCTAAACATTGAATCACGCCTCTAGTGCTGTGCCACAGCATTTTAAATGTAGTCCATTAGAAAGTTTGTGGGTAAGATATTTTTCATTACACTTCATTTTACATTTTAATTGTTTGCATTTTCAGAGAAACACCCTTTTTTGCAATTTCTCTTTCTGTTAATGTTAATACAAAAGTTTGGAGACATTAGTCAAGAACTGTGTCAGTGTTTCCTAGCATAACTAATGGATTTAATTTCTGTCATCCTGAAAGTGACAGTCGCTCGGTCGTGTCCGGCTCTTTACGACTCCATGGACTATACAGTCCATGGAATTCTCCAGGACAGAATACTGTAGTTGGTAGCCTTTCCCTTTTCCAGGGGATCTTCCCAACCCAGGTCTCCTGCATTGCAGGTGGATTCTTTACCAGCTGAGCCTCCAGGGAAGCCCATTCTATGATCCTAGCAGAGGGTTATTATCTAGGAGAATTAAATAAGATTACTTAAATCTCATACCTGAAATAACTGCTTTGGCACTTTACTTGAGATGTGACCTCTACCACTTTAGATTAAGGGAGTCCGCCACCCCACCCCCAATTTCTTTGTTTTTTAAGATAGTACAAAAGCTTATTTAGTTAATTGTGTTCAGATTTTTTTTCCCCTCTCATCTCCATGAAACTATGAAGGGAGCAGGAAACTTGGGCAGAGACTGAAAATTCGGCAGAGGTCTTAAAGCAGTGTCATTTGGGCTGAGGTGCATCATACACACCTGAGCCTTATTGCAGTTCCTTTGCAACCTCGTGCAGCAGTTGCCTTGAATTAAGCTGCAAGCTCAGGTTCTTTTTGGTCAGAAAGCTCAGCTGCTTGTGAATACTTCTCTCAACCTTGGGCTGGTTGGGTTAATCCCACCGTTCCCCAACTGGGTAGCTCTGCAAGTTCCTTCTCCCTCTCATGTCTCCTTCTCAAATCAAGTTCTTTGTTTGTAGGAGCATCGGCTCTTCCTCTTCTTTTCACAGGGTCCTGACTTAGCCTGGGCAAGCCAGCCCGTTGCTTCTGCTCCTGAGAAGTGCCAAGATTCTGCAGCGCTGACTCCAACTGCCTTCTCATGCCTAGACTTTGGGCTGCTTTCCGGATACCTGCATAAGCAAGCCCTTGTCACTGCTACCTATTCCTCCCTGCGCTCTGCTTTTTCCTTCTTGCCACACGTGTGTTCCCTTCTCCCCCTGCCCACCTCTATCCCTTGTACACAATGCATAAAGGATGGAAAAAGTACTGCGGCCAGAAGCCTCTGAATGAGGCATCAATGGATGAATATTTAGGCAGCTTAGGGCTGTTTCGAAAGCTGACTGCCAAGGATGCCTCTTGCCTCTTTCGTGCTATTTCAGAGCAGGTAAAAGGAAAACAAATATACCTTTCCCATGCTAAGTTTTTGGAGTTTGAGACTTGGCACAGTACTGTAGCTGAAAGAACTGTAACCCACCAAAACAAAATTCCCTTCTCTTTTTCGTATTTAAAACATTACGTTCTCTCTGGTACTTAACTAGCTTGGTGTGTGCCTTTGCCGATTAGTTCAAATATATTGCTGTGCCTTTGTTGTCTTTTCTAAATGACACTTTGGAATGTAAGAGATAACATAATGGGGTTAAAAAATCTTTGAAATGTATCTTGATCCTTTATAAGCAACTCTGTGTTCCTCTAAACTTTATACCTAAGGAAAAATTTATAGATGGTGCCCATAAGTAGTAGAAGGGGGGAGCATGACAGAATCACCTCCTCAGTATCATTAAAGATGACAAAAACAGATTTTAGTAAGATCAGGACTTAATTTCTGAATTTCCTACATATGTTCTGAATGGAGGGGGAGGCTTGAGTATCTAGTTCATAGTCTTAAGTTAGAAGCTTCTATTTCAAATGACTGCTGACAGTGAGCTGGTCTTTCTCTTCTTCTTAGTTGTTTTGCAGCCAGGTCCATCACTTGGAAATCAGGAAGGCTTGTGTCTCATATATGAGAGAAAATCAACAAACTTTTGAATCTGTAAGTAGAATATATAACCAAGGAAGAGTTGTTTGTAGAATATGCAGCAGATAGGAAATGGATTTTGAGCACCTATGTATGAATATTGTGTCCTGCAGTCTCCTCTCAGTAGCAAATATTTAATTTTTCAGTTAGCTTCTTTTCCCCTGGGTAGCATACTTCTGGATCTCCTCCCAGAACTAGATTGGTTTGTACTCTAAAAATTATGAAAGCTAATCTTTATCCTTCCTACCATTTATCCCCCTCATACCCCAACAGTTACATTTTGACCATGTTATCCATTTCACGGTTTTCTTAAACAAGTAATCATAGTTCACAAAAGGTTTGGCTATGTTAATATTTTTAAACATGCATTTTAAAATTTGTACAAATGAGAACTTCTTTCTTAATTTTGTGCTCAATGATCATCAGTCAACTTGATGAATCATGTAAACTTAACTATAAGGAAACAAATTAGTCCCAAACATGTCTTTTCATGTGACAAACTGGTAATTGGAGCTCTTCCGCTAATTGATTGACTTTAAAACAACTTCTAGAACACAGCTTTGTATATGTTGAAGTGTAAGTTGGGGTATAAGTTGAAGTCTTGTTAACATGTTAACAAAATGAGGTTTTATCAAGGTCTGATTTGAAGTGTGCTTTTTCCTGTGGCTGTTACTTTTGCTGTTCTTTTTTTTTTTTTTAATACACTTCTAGCTGTTCCAGTGCTATTTGTTCTCCTGACTATACTGTGGATATTGGCCTGCTGTTCGAGGTTTACTCTTAATTTTCTCAATAGGTTTCAGTGAGTTGTAAAACTATGTGAAGCCTTCTTGATTTTGAAGCATTTTACCTTGAAGTTAATTAGTCTTCACCACACCTGGGGAAAGGGTTATTTGTGAAATTACTTCAAATGCAAGACCATGGTGTAAAGCACTGCATCTCAAATATTTTTGTGCATACCAATCACCTGGGGATCTTGTTAAAAAACAAATTCTGATTCAGTAGATCTGATCTGGGGCCCAAGATTTCTGCAGTTAACAAATTCCTGAGTGATGCTTCTGTTGTTCATGGACCACGTTTTGAGTAACAAAGATGTGGGTAAAATTTTAAAACCATTTGGATGAATCTCAGATTAATTAGGCAGAGTGAAAGAAGCCAGACCTTCCAAAAAGTACATGTTGTATGATTTTCTTTATATAAAACTGTAGAAAATACAAACTACAAACCAGTCTATAGAAAAACAGCAGATAGATCATTGGTTGCTTTGGGATCAGTGAAGTCATAGAGGCACACAAGGCAGCTCATGGGCGTGATGGACATACTATCACGATTGTCATGATGGTTTCATGGGTGCATACATATGTTGGAACTTAATTGTGTCATTTAAATATGTATGGTTTATTGTATGTCAGTTATACCTCAAAACTGTTTAAAAAGGTGGTTAAGAAAAATTGAAGTGATTTTTTTTAAGTCTAGTGATACACATGAATGGAACTAGATGTATATTATCTCATATTCCCTGAGATTAATTTTTATTGAGGTATATTTTATGTCTGATAAAATTCACCATTTTATGTTTTAGCGTTTTAAGTTTTGGCAATAATATACAGTCATACAGCTGCCACTGCAGTCAAGATATAAAAATATTTCCATCATCTAAAAGTTCCCTTTTGCTCTTTTTGAAACTAATAAAATTCCCTTTAAAGTTCCTCAGTTCAACTTTGTAAATGAATGTCTGCTGTCAAATTTTAAATACTTATTATGCTTGCTTGATTTATGCAAATTGTTGCTTAAGTTGGCATTTCAAAAGAAACTCAAAGGCATACCATTTGATGAAATGCACTGATATGTGAATAAGCCAGGACATTTTCTAAGATACTTTTAATAATAGTCCAGCTTTTCTCCATTCAACTTTTGTGTATGTGCAAATCTTCTTGAGGTGCTATGCAAAGTAGTCATTTAATATCCTAATTGTTCAGCTGAACAAAAACTCACTGGAGGATTATGTTGCAGAATATACTCAGATTTCAGTAATGCTATGTATTTGGTTAAGTCAAGTTTGTTTTATTTTTGAAGTATGTGGAGGGATCTTTTGAGAAATACCTGGAACGGTTGGGAGATCCCAAGGTAAGATCAAATATGGGGTTTAATCTTTTCAGAGTATTTGGAATAGTAGCCTAAATATCATTCAGCTGTGTCACTTGAGCTAGAGCCAATCTATTTTCTTAAGTAGCCAGCTGTGTTGAGTCAGATACTTCTTGCAAAACTTTAGAGGCTGGCGATTGACCTGTTGTTTTGTGTTGAATATTGAAAATTGTGTGCTAACAATTTTATCATCCATAGACTAGCGAAATTATACACTGCTCGGAAACAGGACTGACCTAAACCTTTTCACTTTAATGTGGGAGGGGGGTGGTAATGAATATTACTAGGAGGTCATTGTTTTTATTAAATAATTTCTCTGATTTGTAGTTATCTTTCTTTTATGTGTGACTAAGATTCATAAACATATTTAATTAAAAAATAATTTTATGTGATTAAATTGCATAGTTCTAGACTTAACACATTTACTAAATACCTTGTTAGCTTCTATTCTTACACTAATTGCATTTTTATTGTGCCTTTTAAATCTCCCATATTACTGTCCTTATAGCAAACTAAGATCTTTAAGTCGACTTTTTTTTTTTCAGAATAAGTTTATGTTAATAAATAACTATCACAGTATCCCAAGCTCAAAGAAAGTTATAGTGTGTTGTACAACTTTTTCATCTAAAATAGTGTTAAGCACCTAAAAAAAAATTGTTGAACTTGCAAAAACTTCTACCTCCTAGGTACAGAATGTTTTTAAAAAGTTTATGTACTCTTTATGTTTAGGAAAGTGCTGGCCAGCTGGAAATAAGAGCTCTTTCTCTAATTTATAAGTAAGTTGAATCTGTTTGTTGAGAGAGAGAGAGAGAGAGAGAGAGTGTGTGTATTAAGATTTCTAATAGAGTCCCTCAATGATTGAGAATATTTGAGGTTTGATATATTGATATGTAAAATGAAGCAGTGTAAGCAAAGTCAATGACATAATTTGTGTCCATTTGAATGGGATAATAAAGGGTTTTAAGAATTGCCAGTATTATTCCTTTAGAAAATCAGAATACTCTAGAATTTTTGTATATTTAACTTTGTGCCTCTTGTGCATGCATGCTCTATGGGGCAATATCACTTCCAACAGGGTAGAAATTGTTTCCTGAGGACAAAAAGATACTAGATATTACATTGGTTTATGATCCTTCAAAGGATTACGGTTCATAAACATATGATTGTAGCGTGTGTGTGTGTGTGTATATATATACACACACACAAACTAGATATATATTTGTTGTAATAAATTTTTATAAGGAAATTAAGAAAAGTATTTCTTTGTTCTTTAGAGAAGCAGTAATGGTGTAAAAATTTGAAGGACACTGCTCTATTGCTTTGCGGAGAAGACAGTGGCACTCCACTCCAGTACTCTTGCCTGGAAAATCCCATGGATGGAGGGGCCTGGTAGGCTGCAGTCCATGGGGTCGCTAGGAGTTGGATACGACTGAGCGACTTAACTTTCACTTTTCACTTTCATGCATTGGAGAAGGAAATGACAACCCACTCCAGTGTTCTTGCCTGGAGAATCCCAGGGACAGGGAGCCTGGTGGACTGCCATCTATGGGGTTGCACAGAGTCGGATACGACTGAAGCGACTTAGCAGCAGCAGCAGCTCTATTGCTTTGAAAGTTCTGTTTAGGTCTTTAAAACTGCAAAGTAGCATTTCTGAAAGCATAGGCTTTTGAAAATAGCTATAAAATGTGGGTTGTAGGGAATCTTGTTCATTTAAGGAGTTGGATCTGTGGATGACTTCTTCATTCTTAGGATGTGAGATGGAACATACCTTGATAGAGTCAGAACTGTCTTGTATGGGAACTTGTTCAAAGGTAGTGTTTTGCAGTCTGCTTATCCTTCACTAAATCCAGCAAGAAGTAATACAGAAGAGGTATTGAGCAGGTAGCTAATCAGATGATGCTTTTAAATAGGGAACCAGTTTTTAAATTGGCCTTCTTTTTGTTTTTGTATGGCTCTAGCTAAGAATGCTTTATAAAATTTTTTAAATGGTTTAAAAAAATCAAAAGAAGAATAACATTTCATGGCATATGAAAATTATGTAAAAGTCAAATTTCAGTGTCCATAAATAAAGCATTATTGGAACATAATCATGTACATTTGTTTATACATTGTCTATGGCTGCTTTCAGGCTAGAAAGTCAAAGTTAAGTAAATCATATAGCCTGCAAAAGCCATATATTTGTTATCTGGTCATTTACCAAGAAAATTTTTCATTTACCAAGAAAATTTTGCCAACCCCTACTTTAAATAAATAGCCTCCAAAACTTACAGATATTCATACAGTGGGAAGTTTATCTTCTTTACTCCTCCTTTCCTCAAATTAAAATGCATTTTTAAAATGCATAGGACTTTAGGGACAGTTAGCTGCTGCTAAGTCGCTTCAGTCGTGTCCGACTCTGTGCGACCCCGTAGACGGCAGGCCACCAGGCTCCCCCGTCCCTGGGATTCTCCAGGCAAGAACACTGGAGTAGGTTGCCATTTCCTTCTCCGATGCATGAAAGTGAAAAGTGAAAGTGAAGTCCCTCAGTCATGTCCGACTCATAGCGACCCCATGGACGGCAGCCTACCAGGCTCCTCCGCCCATGGGATTTTCCAGGCAAGAGTACTGGAGTGGGGTGCCATTGCCTTCTCCGGGGACAGTTAGCTAGCTATGCTGAATTAAAATTTAACCTCTTAAGCATTTGAGTTATTTTATATGAACAAAGTAGGCAGTTTAAAAGCACAACTATTTGTTCCTATAACTATTTCTTGTGTATACTAAATTGTCTCTTCTCATCCATCTTTGTTTTCTACACATGTAGTCGGGATTTCATTCTTTATCGCTATCCTGGCAAGCCTCCAACTTCTGTCACAGATAATGGCTATGAAGACAAGGTAAGAAGATAAGTGAGTGTTTACTAAAATAAAAAATTGAATGATACTACCAGTTTGCTATCAACAAATCATCCTTTTTTAAACCAATTAATGAAAAATAAGCACAGTCTAAAAGCCAAGCTTTTTTACAAGCAAGCCTTTTCATCTCCTGTTAGCCTTAGTATTGTTAGCTATCTTTCTGAACAACCTGATCCTGTCACCCCTCTGTAGTAGGAAAAAACCCACCCAAAACCCTAATTGACTATTCATTGATTAGAAGATAGGATCAAACTCTGAAGCAAGACATTCAGTGCCCTTATTGTTGTTCAGTCGCTCAGTTGTTTCAGACTCTTTGTGACCCCATGGACTGCAGCACGCCAGGCTTCCCTGTCTTTCACCATCTCCTGGAGCTTGCTCAAACTCATATCCATTGAGTCAGTGATGCCATCCCAACTGTCTCCTCCTCTGTCTTCCCCTTGTCCTACCATCAATCTTTTCCAGCATCAGTCTTTTCCAGTGAGTCAGCTCTTTTCATCAGGTATTGGAGCTTCAGCTTTAGCATCAGTCCCTCCACTGAATATTCAGGACTGATCTCCTTTAGGATGGACTGGATAGATCTCCTTGCAGTCCAAGGGACTCTCAAGAGTCTTCTCCAACACCACAGTTCAAAAGCATCAATTCTTCAGTGCTCAGCTTTCTTTATGGTCCAATTCTCACATCCGTACATGACTACTGGAAAACCCATAGTTTTGACTACAGACATTTGTCAGTAAAGTAAGTCTCTGCTTTTTAATATGCTGTTTAGGTTTGTCATAGCTTTTCTTCCAAGGAGCAAGCATCTTTTAACTTCAAGGCTGCAGTCACCATCTTCAGTGATTTTGGAGCCCAAAAAAAAGTCTGTCACTGTTTCCACTGTTTTCCCATCTATTTGCCATGAAGTGATGGGAACAGATGCCATGATCTTAGTTTTTTGAATGTTGAATTTTAAGCCAGCTTTTTCACTTTCCTCTTTCACCTTCATCAAGAGGCTCTTTAGTTCCTCTTCACTTTTTGCCAGGGTCCCAAACCTTCTCTCCAGCTTCATTGTCCTTCAGCCTTAGTATATTGTGAGGCCAGAGTGTCCAGCTTTCATGATTTCCTATGTATCTAAAATGTCAGTTTCTTTGAAACCTTACCGACTCGCCTGGAGTTATTTCCTCCCTTTTTGTTCCCCTAGCATCACCCAGGTAATTATAGTGTTTATCACCTTATATATGTTTTCATGTCTGTTTTTCTTATTAGTCTGAAAGTTTCTTAAGTATAGGGACATTGTGCTAAACTACTGTCTAGTAAAGTGCCTGGAAAAATAGTAGGAGGTTGTTGTGTTGGTTGAGAACTCTCAGCAGGTAAACAAGTTGTTTTTCAGCATACAGCTTTTCTTCCAAAGAGTTTTTAAGAACACCCTTCTATCCACATGATTTTATTAGTGAATACAGATTACACAGTACTTGAGTCTTGTCTGTTTCATACCATAGAGCAAAATTCAGGCAGCATTTTGATAGTAAGAAAAGACTAGACAGTGGTAGAACTGTTAGAATATTACATTAGTCTAGATAGAAGACCTGAACTAGGCAAGTGGCATTAAGAATAAAAAAGACTGAATAGGATGCAAGAGATAACTTCAATTGTAAGTATAAAGTGGAACATGTTAATTATTTTACCAATGTGTGCTAAGTCGCTTCAGTTGTGTCCGACTCTTTGTGACCCCATGGACTGTAGCCCGCCAGGGTCCTCTCCATGGGATTCTCTAGGCAAGAATACTGGAGTGGGTTGCCATTTCCTTCTCCAGGGGATCTTCCTGACCCGGGATTGAACTCGTGTTTTTTATGTCTCCTGCACTGGCAGGCAGATTCTTTACCACTAGCACCACCTGCAAAGTCAAGTACTTCCCTTTTTTTTTTTTTCATCAATAGTATTTAAAATACTATTTTACCAGTAGTACTGCCAATTTGTTCAGTAAACATTAAGCCCCTATAGTGTACCAGGCAATTGACTGGGCTTTGGGGATACCAAAATTAATAAAGCAGAATCCTTGCCCTTTTCTTATGAAGACAGACATGTAAATGATACAGTGCAGTGATATATTTTATAATAGAAATATTTGCAAGGAGCATAGAAGAAAAAGCCCTTCACTGTGCTTGAGGGAGTACAGAAAGTTTCATGGTAGTTGTGATATTTAAGTGAAATATCCAAAAAATGAATCTAACAAGTATGAAGGGCAGTCTATTCAGAGGAAACACTATATGCAAAGGCATAGAAGCAAGAGTTAATTTGTTAGCTGATTCCTTCAATCTCTAATTTTTTCAAACAATTTAAAGGCCAGGCTTACTAACCAAATTATTTCAGTAAAAATGCTCCCTGGATCCATATGATGGAATCTGTTTATATAAATCTGTCTAAGACCTTTTTGAATTTTTGTTCAAAAACCTCTAATCTTGTGTAAGGGATGTAATCCCAAGTGATCAAGTCTATTTCATTTTGAAGCCACTTCTGGCATCACCAACCTGAGGTAACAAAGAGAATTCTCTGTGATCTATAAGAGGATAGTGTCACCAAGTTTCCTTAGTAGAAAATTATCGTAAACACTCTTCTTTTCTACTTTCCTACACTACCCTGGCTAATTTCTCCCAGTAAACCAGTTCTCTGACCCCAGGTCTATTATTCTTCCCTAGTCTTTTTTTTTTTTTGAAATCACAACTCTATCAATATAATCCATTTCAAAGTTCTGAGAGGGCATATCAAGCTAAAGTAAAACACAAAAAATTTAAGTTGCAAAGTTTCACCCACCCCAGGCAGTATTTGCATTTAAGAGAAGGTTTAGTAGTATTGCTCCTATATAGCATATTGGTACACTGCTATAAAATACAGTGAACAACATTTTGAATAAATTGAAATTCTTCCCCTATAGTCTTAAGTTTGGGATTTTGGTGTATTTGTCCTGTTTTCTCCATTTTTAGAAGTTAAGCTATATCTTTTGACTTCTGTTAGGATTTCTGTTATATTCACTCAATTTGTAAAAGTTCCCATCTTTTGCAAATTTATAAATCAGGACTTGTGTGGTATATTATCAGGAATGTTATTGAGGCTGAGAGTGTTACCTTAGTAGTGGTTTTTTTTTTTTTTTGCAGTTTATTTTTCTTACTGATTTCTAATCTCAGCATTGTGGTTAAAAGAGATGCTTGATATGATTTCAGTTTTCTTAAATTTACCAACACTTGATTTGTGGATGAAGATGTGATCTCTCCTGGAGAGTGTTCTGTATGCACTTGAGAAGAAAGTGTGTCTTGCCACTTTTGGGTAGAATGTCCTGTAAATGTCAGTTAAGTCCGACTGGTTTGTTGTGCCATTTAAAGCTTGTGTTTCCTTATTTATTTTCTGACTGCATGGTTTGTCCATTGGTGTAAGTGGCGTGTTACAATTCCCCACTATTGTGTTGCTGTATTTCCCCTTCTACGACTATTAGTATTTGCCTTATGTATTGAGGTGCTCTTGACATTTAAAAGTAACTGTCTTACCTCCCTTAGCACGATTATCTCTAGATCCATTCATGCTGCTGCAAATGCTATTGTTTCATTCTTTTTTTTTGTCTGAGTAATGTGCTGGGGGATGTGTGTGTGTGTATAAACCACATCTTTTTGGAAATCAACCACATACAAAGATGGTAAGAAGGTTAAAAGACAAAGTAGTGAAATATCTATATCCATAATCAGTTAAGGGATACACAAAATAGATGTAAAATATGATGTCAAAACAGTAGTGAGGGGAGAAGGGTAAAAATGCAGTTGATAAGATGCATCTGGAATTAAGAGATCAGCAGTTTAAAATCATCACGTATATGTAGAGAGATTGCCGTATATAAATTTAATGCTAACTGTAAACCAGAAATCTATAATAGATACACTCACATAATAGAGAAAACAATCCAAATGTTAAGATTAGAGGAAGTCATTGGCTCATAAGGGAAGAGAACAGAAGGAACAAAAAATTACAAAAACAACTTCAAAACAGTTAAAAAAGAATAAAAGGATGGAAAATTGTGTCAAGTATCTGGAGTAACTTAAACTCTAGTATACTGCTAGTATGAGTATAAATTGCATAACCACTTTGGAAAATATTTTTTTATGGACATGGTTGGTTTACTGTATTGTGCTAGTTTCAGGTGTGCAGTGGGGTGATTCAGTTATATATATATATATATATATATATATATATATATATATATATATATATATATATGTATATTTATTTTTCAGATTCTTTTCACTTAAAAAAAAAAAAGTAAAAAAATAAAGGTCACTGTCCAGAAAATGTTTTAATGGCATACAGGTTTCATTTATCTGTATTTAGATTTTAAAAGTTGCTTTTTTCCCAGCTCTATTGAGATTTAATTGACATATATGCTAAGTGAAGTGAGTCAAATAGAGAAAGACAAATACTGTATGATATCACATGTGGAATCTGAAAGTTACTTTTTTTAAAAAGCAAATATATTTAATTTTTGATTTCTGATTAGCAGCTTCAAATATTTCAGGGTTGTAAGATGTCTAACATTAACTTTACTTGCTGTGTGTTTTTTTTCAGATTCTACTCTGCTATTCAAGTAATGGTCATTATGATTCAGTGTACTCAAAGCAATTTCAGTCAAGTGCAGCTGTTTGTCAAGGTATGTGAAGGCTTTATAAATGTTTGGGTGTGCTTTCAGATGGTTTGTTGCCAATCTTCAAATTGGGGGGTCTACCATAAATAGCTCTTCTAAAACTTTGTTGGTGCCTGTTGAATTTGTATACTGGATTATAGCTATTTTCACTTTGTTATGAAAAACTCTTATTTGACAACTGGAGTCTTGATTATTTGTTTTTCCTTTAGCTGTATTGTATGAAATTCTCTATAAAGATGTGTTTGTTGTGGATGAAGAAGAGTTGAAGACTGCAGTTGAGTTGTTTCGAAGTGGTTCCAAGAAGAACAGGAACAATGCTGTGACTGGCAATGAGGATGTCCATATTGACTACAAGAGTTCAATTCAAGATAGGTAACAAAGGGAAAAGGGATGTCAGCTATAGGATCATCTTGTTTCTGTGCATCATTTGAAATTGGAAGGGACCTGGCAGGCTTGTGATTTAGACTATTTCTATACAGTCATCTCTCAACATTTGCAGGGGATTGGTGCCAGGACCCCTGCAAACACCAAAACGCTCAATGCTCAAGTCCCTTAAATAAAGTGTAGTATGTGCAGTCGGCCCTCTCCATATCCATTGGCTCTGCATCCACAGGTTCAACCAGTTCCATCTGCAGTTGTTTGAATCTGAGAATGTGGAACCTGCTGAAATGAAGGGGCCAACTTCATGTACACACACATGTATGTATATATGTATGCTCTTATGTACAGGGATATACATTTTTTTAATGGGAGAAGAGACATTTTACCAAAAGATACATTGCATTGTGAAACACTCAGGCTTTGGGTGTTTGATCCAAGTCAGAATCATTCTTTATTCCTGTTCTCCTGTTAATCTGTCTTGTGTCAATTTTTAGTCCATCCAAAAGAACTCAAGAGGGGTGGGGTGGGGGGGAATTTTTCCCTCCTGACACATCTTGAGTCTGACCCCAGAATCAATTTTTTAGTTGCTAGAAGAAACTTTAGAACTGTCTAATCCCATGATTCTCAAACTTATATACAAATTACTTAGGGCGGTTGTTTAGAAAGGCACATTTTGGGGCCTCTTTTTAAAATTGAAGGTCAGAATAGGGCCAGGAATCTACTTTTTAAGCAAGTATACCCAAATATTCTATACAGGTAGGCCATGACCACACTTGAGGGTGGGGAACAACTAGTTCTAAATCAGTACATCGATTTGTAGATGGTAACTGAGGTTCATAGTGGTTACTTGACACATACATCCAGCTACCAGAAAAGAATCTCTCAGGCTAAAGGGGAGTTTTAGGCACTTTTGAGTGTCTGCCTTTGGTACTCACTAGAAGTGTACATTGTGTGACCTCTTAGGAAGCAGCTGTGTTGAACAGATTAAGTCAAAAACTTTGAGATCATGAAGTAGCTGTCATCTTATATTTCTTCCTGATTCTTCTGTCTGGAATTCAGATAGGTTTCATGCTTGTCAGATGTAACCTTTTTGTTATCTTGCAGTTCTATTTCTTGAATGTATAATGCTTGGTTTTTTCTTTTTTTGGATAAAGAGGTTTTTTTTAAACAAACAAACTTACAGTCAGCACTCCCAATCCAGATGTGGAGCCTGTGGATATAAAAGGCTTGAGGGACTTGAGAATCTTGAATTTGGTACCTGCCTGCGGTCCTGGACCCAATCTCCCATGGATACCAAGAGATGACTGTATTAGGGGTGTGGGGGGTGGCAACCATTTATATCAGGGTAGAAGTTGCTTCATGCTTTACTGATTATTCATCCTAAGAACTTGAGGCTTAGTTTTAGGGAACAGACTGGTGGACACAGCGGGGAAGGAGAGGGCAGACAAATCGAGAAAGTAGCATTGACATACATAAGCTACCAATGCATAAAATAGATAACTAGCAGGAAGCTGCTGTATAACACAGGGAGCCCAATCTGGTGCTCTGTGATGATGTAGAGGGGTGGAATGGGGGGAGGGAAGGAGGTTCAAGAGGGAGGGTGTGTATATATATATATATACACACACACACACACATACACATATATATATATAAAATTATGACTGATTCACATTGGTGTATGGCAGAGACCGCCACAACATTGTAAAGCGATTATCCTCCAATTTAAAAAAAACACCCGAGGCCTACAGAAACTTAAAGTAGTAGGAAGGCAAGGTGTATTAGTTATTTTCTGCTACATAACAATGTTTCCACAAACTTAAACTATGAGATAAGAATGTTGTTTTAAGCTCTTATGTGGGTTAGGAATCTGGGCACAGCTTAGCTGGGTCTTCTGCTTAGGATGTCACAAGAATGTACTGAGGGTTTTGATCAAGATTGAGTTATCATCTGGAGCTTTGGGGAAAAATCCAGGTGGTTCTTGGTGGTATTCAATTCCATGCAGCTCTAGGACTAAAAACATCAGCTTTTTGTTGACAACCAGAGATAACCCTCAGCTCATTGTGGCATGGGGTTGGTGAACATGGCTGATTCCTTATAGTCAGCAAAAGAGAGAGAGATCAGCAAGACAGGCACTACATTGTTATTCAGTGTAATGATATCAGTTCAGTTCAATTCAGTCACTCAGTCGTGTCCAACTCTTTGCAACCCCATGGACTGCAGCATGCCAGGCCTCGCTGTCCATCACCAACTAACGGAATTTACCCAAACTCATGTCCATGGAGTTGGTGATACCATCCAACCATCTCATCCTCTGTCGTCCCCTTCTCCTCCCACCTTCAATCTTTCCCAGCATCAGGGTCTTCAAAGGAGTCAGCTCTTTGCATCAGGTGGCCAAAGTATTGGAGTATCAGCTTCAGCATCAGTCCTTCCAATCATTCAGGAATGATTTCCTTTATGATGGAGTGGTTGGATCTCCTTGCAGTCCAAGGGACTCTGAAGAGTCTTCCACAACATCACAGTTCAAATGCATCAATTCTTCGGCAGTCAGCTTTCTTTATAGTCCAACTCTCACATCCATACGTGACTATTGCAAAAACCATAGCTTTGACTAGATGGACCTTTGTTGGCAAAGTAATGTCTCTGCTTTTTAATATGCTCTCTAGGTTGGTCATAACTTTCCTTCCAAGGAGTAAGCATCTTTTGATTTCAAGGCTGCAGTCACCATCTGTAGTGATTTTGGAGCCCCCCAAAATAAAGTCAGCCACTTTTTCCCCATCTATTTGCCAAGAAGTGATGGGACCAGATGCCATATTAGTTTTCTGAATGTTGCGTTTTAAGCCAGCCTTTTCACTCTCCTCTTTCACTTTCATCAAGAGGCTCTTTAGTTCTTCTTCACTTTCTGCCATAAGGGTGGTGTCATCTGCATATCTGATGTTATTGATATTTCTCCTGGCAGTCTTGATTCCAGCTTGTGCTTCATCCAACCCAGTGTTTCTCATGATGTACTCTGCATATAAGTTAAATAAGCAGGGTGACAATATACAGCCTTGACGTACTCCTTTTCCTATTTGGAACCAGTCTGTTGTTCGATGTCCAGTTCTAACTGTTGCTTCCTGACCTGCATACAGATTTCTCAGGAGGCAGGTCAGGTGGTCTGGTATTCTCATCTCTTTAAGAATTTTCCACAGTTTGTTGTGGTCTACACAATCAAAGGCTTTGGTGTAATCAATAAAGCAGAAATAGATGTTTTCCTGGAATTCTCTTGCTTTTTCTATGATCCAACAGATGTTGGCAATTTGAACTCTGGTTCCTCTGCCTTTTCTAAGTCCAAGTTGAGCCTCTGAAAGTTCACATTTTATGTACTATTGAAGCCTGGCTTGGAGAATTTTGATCATTACTTTGCTAGCATGTGAGATGAATGCAATTGTGTGGTAGTTTGAACATTCTTTGGCATTGCCCTTCTTCGGGATTGAAATGAAAACTGACCTTTTCGTGTCCTGTGGCCACTGCTGAGTTTTCCAAATTTGCTGGTGTATTGAATGCAGCACTTGCACAGCATCATCTTTTAGGATTTGAAATAGCTCAACTGGAATTCAGTTACCTCCACTAGCTTTGTAGTGTTGTTTCCTAAGGCTCACTTGACTTCACATTCCAGGATGTCTGGCTCTAGTTGAGTGATCACACCATCGTGATTGTCTTGGTCATGAAGATCTTTTTTGTACAGTTCTTCTGTGTATTCTTGCCACCTCTTCTTAATATCTTCCGCTTCTGTTAGGTCCATACCATTTCTGTCCTTTATTGAGCCTATCTTTGCATGAAATGTTCCCTTGGTATCTCTAATTTTCTTGAAGAGATCTCTAGTCTTTCCCATTCTATTGTTATTCTCTGTTTCTTCACACTGATCGCTGAGGAAGGCTTTCTTATCTCTCCTTGCTATTCTTTGGAACTCTGCATTCATATGCTTATATCTTTCCTTTTCTCCTTTGCTTTTCACTTCTCTTCTCTTCATAGCTATTTGTAAGGCCTCCTCAGACATCCATTTTGTTTTTTTTTTTTTTTTTTTTTTTTGCATTTCTTTTCCATGGGGATGGTCTTTATCCCTGTCTGCAATACAGTGTCACACACCTCTGTCCATAATTCATTAGGCACTCTATCAGATCTATTCCCTTAAATCTATTTCTCACTTTCACTGTATAATCATAAGGGATTTGATTTAGGTTATACCTGAGTGGTCTAGTGGGTTTCCCTACTTTCTTCAATTTAAGTCTGAATTTGACAATAAGGAGTTCATGATCTAAGCCACAGTCAGCTCCTGGTCTTGTTTTTGCTGACCGTGTAGAGCTTCTCCATCTTTGGCTGCAAAGAATATAACCAATCTGATTTCGCTGTTGACCATCTGGTGATGTCCATGTGTAGAGTCTTCTCTTGTGTTGTTGGAAGAGGGTGTTTGCTATGACCAGTGTGTTCCCTTGGCAAAATTCTATTAGCCTTTGCCCTGCTTCATTCTGTACTCTAAGGCCAAATTTGCCTGTTACTCCAGGTTTCTTGACTTCCTACTTTTGCATTTCAGTCCCCTATAATGAAAAGGACATCTTTTTTGGGTGTTAGTTCTAAAAGGTCTTGTAGGTCTTCATAGAACTGTTCAACTTCAGCTTCTTTAGTGTTAGTGGTTGGGGCGTAGGCTTGGATAACCATGATATTGAATGGTTTGCCTTTTAAATGAACAGAGATCATTCTGTTGTTTTTGAGATTACATCCAAAAACACGTGGGATTCTTTTGTTGACCATGATGGCTACTCCATTTCTTCTGAGGGATTCCTGCCCGCAGTAGTAGATATAATGGTCATCTGAGTTAAATTCACCCATTCCAGTCCATTGTAGTTCGCTGATTCCTAAAATGTCGACGTTCACATCTTGCCATCTCCTGTGTTTGACTGCTTCCAATTTGCCTTGATTCATGGACCTAACATTCCAGGTTCCTATGCAATATTGCTCTTTACAGCATTGGACTTTGCTTCTATCACCAGTCACATCCACAGCTGGGTGTTGTTTTTGCTTTGGTTCTGTCTCTTCATTCTTTCTGCAGTTATTTCTCCGCTCATCTCAAGTAGCATATTGGGCACCAACTGATCTGAGGAGTTCATGTTTCAGTGACCTATCTTTTTGCCTTTTCATACTCTTCATGGGGTTCTCAAGGCAAGAATACTATACATCATGTATATAATGTTATACATCCTGTCTATTGGTTAGATGCAGGCTTAGAGGGGAATCGTACAAGCATGTGAACACCAGTAGGTGGGGACCATAGGGACCATCTTAAGATTTTTTCCCCACAGGAGGGGTGAAATACAGAAGGTGTAAGTAGCACGTACTTTAAGAAAAAGAAGCATAATGTTGGGATGTTGGGATGAAAAAAATATTTGCCTCATTTTTAGAATTGAACTACTTTACCACTAGGTGGTGGTATAGTCATTAAACTTAAGACTGCTTAGCTACTGCATTTATATAAAGCTCTTTGTTCTAAATCTTTTCAATTAGGACTGAAGAGTGGGGTGCCTGCTGCAATGTTGAAAATATACCAGAGGGGTACAATCAAGGAACAGACGAAACAAAGGTTTGAGATCTTCTAGGGCAAATAATTTTCATAATCTTGGTTTGCAATATTATAAGTTAAACTAGTAAAGGTCAGATGGTCCATTTTAGTTATATAGGGTGGGGGAGGAGCTGATGTTTTCCTTTGTGGAAGTCTTGATCTGAAAATGTAAAATGTGTGCTTAATGTTCTCTTAATTTTTATTCTTATGGAGTTGTAATTTTTTTCCAAAGCTTACTCTGAACACTTCAGAAATTTCAGAAGCTGTTGTTTTCAAGTTAAAGTAATATTAGAAACCTAGTGGATATTTGGTTTGCAGTCAATCTTCTGTTGCTAAGGTTTCTTTTTGTCATTAAAGAGAATAATGTTTATTCCTGTTTTACTCAAAAAAAAAAAAAAATAGACAGTAATCCTAGTTAGAGAAGCAAGGGGAATTTTACCATCTGTATAGGTCTAAAATCAAGCAGACCTTCAGTTTGAGACTAGTTAAATAGGGCAAATATTACTAAAACAATCTTTGTGTATGCCCTCAAGTACTGGTAATTTGGAAACAGTATGGAATACCATGACATTCTAGGAAAGCAGAAGAAAAAGCTAATTCTTTGGAAATTGTAACAGATTTTGATCAAAACGAAGTAGTTTTCAGATTTGTCCAGTTGACTTTAGGGTACAGAAACACTTGCACCTCTGTGTGTATATCAAGATGAGACTTGTTGAATAGCCCTGACTGAATCTTTAATTCTTGTCTGTGTTGCATTGGTTAATATATGTCCTGAGTTATTGGATGCTTTAGAAAACATTTCCCTTCTGTCATCTATAACCTTTTAGATTTCTGCATATTACTTATTTAGACTCCTTTTTAAAATACACAGTAAAAGTTATCGTGGATTTAATTTCTTTTAATAAAGAAGGAAAGGCCTATATGTACATAGTTTTATAAAAAGGAAAAGAACCTTATTTCTTCCTTCTTCATAGAAGGAAGACTTAAGGATGGTGAGTTGTAGCATGATTATTTTTGTTTTAGTCTCCAGAAAATCCATCAAAGATGCTCTTCCCCTATAAGGTGCTCAAAGCCCTGGATCCAGAAATCTATCGTAATGTAGAATTTGATGTTTGGTTGGACAGCAGAAAAGGTAATGAAATAACAGGATATTTTTGAATCCTGGCAGATCTAGGAGAACAATTTTGCAAATTGTTTTTAAATAAGAGATGTTTTCAAACCATGGTTATGAAAAACACGTTTATATGTTTATATGGTACTTTTAGCCTACTCAATACATGATTTAAGTCCAAAGGAGGAAGCAAATAGGGATAGAATTGGTGAGGGATCTTTTAGAGTGTGATGTTCATCAGGGACTTCAACTTTGCAAAGACTCTGTCTTTAGATAACTTTAAGAGTACCAGAATTGTAAGTGGATATAAGTTCCACTTAAGTTTAATGTGTTAAGATGGATGATAGATGACTAGGTCAAGTGTTAGCAAACTGTGACATGTGAGTCAAATCCAATCTGCTACCTGTTTTTTTATGGTCCATGAACTAAGAATGGTTTTCTATTTTTAAGTGGCAGGGAAAAATTAAAAGAACAATATGTTGTGACACATGAAAATTATATTCAATTCTCAGTGACCATAAGGTTTTATGACAGATTTAAATAGTTGCAACAGAGTCTGTATGGCCTACATTCTTTAAAATATTTATCATCTAGCTTTTTACAGAGAAAATTTGCCAACCCTTGACATAGGTAATTGTTTCTCTCTCCTTATAACTAAGTTGATCAAATTACGTCTTAAAGTTCTGCCATCAGTGTAGCCTTTAATGTTTCGTATTCAACTCCTTGGACCTTGGTGGTGAGCCTAGGTATGGTTAATAATCTAGAATGAGATTAATACCTTGTAGAACACAATAAATGGCTAAAAATACAGTTGACCCTTGAACAACATGAAGGTTAGGGTCACTGATCCTCCAAGCGGTTGAAAATCCAGATATAATTTGTAATCTGCCCTCAGTATTCCCAATTCCTCTGTATCCACAGTTCCACATCCTCAGATTCAACCAACCTCAGTATTTGTAGTACTATTGAAAAAAATCTACATATGAGTGGATCCCTGCAGTTCAAACCCATGTTGTTCAGGGGAAAACTGTATTGCTTTGAAGCAGCTGCATAGTCTTTCTTTTTCTTTTTTTTTTTTATTTTCTTAAAAAAAATTGAAGTGTTACTTTCAAATTGAACCTTATTGGTGTATGACTAATTCTAAGATTACAACCTCTAAGTTTCCACTTATTTGTGTCTTATAGCACAGAACTATTCTGGCAAATCTCCTTAAATTAACCACAGTAATAACCTGTTAAGAGTGATGGAGAGACCTTTCAGGACAGTGGTCCCCCACCTTTTTGTCACTAGGGACTGATTTAATGGAAGACAGTTTTTCCATGGACCGGGAGGGGAATGGTTTTGGGATGGTTCAAGCATGTTACATGTATTGTGCACTTTATTTTTATTATTACATCAGCTCCACCTCAGATCATCAGGCATTAGATCCCGGAGGTTGGGGAACCCTGCTTCAGGACATTTTCCCTACAGATTTTAGATTATAGGGGTTGGTAGCATTGTCAAAAACACTGTGGTAAAAACAAATTAGAAAATGAACTGTTGTAAAACAGGAAAGGAACCAGTTCAGTTGAGCTTGAATCTTCATTTTCTTTTAATAGAACTTCAAAAATCTGATTATATGGAGTATGCTGGGAGACAGTACTATTTGGGAGACAAATGTCAGGTTAGTTTCTTCTTTAAAGAATCAGTAATTTGCTTTTCTGAGATTGTGGTTTTAGTCATTAATATGTGATTAACAAAACTAATTAATGTTTATGTTAGGTTTTAATTACAAACTTGTGATTATATGTGAAGTGTAAAGCTTTTTCAGCTTGTGCTGCCTCCATTGAACTGGACTGGCAGTGTTTATTATCAGCTGCTTTAATAAGTAGATACTGAACTCCATTTCAGGAGAAGTAGTATTTTTGCTTAGCAAAAGCCAGATCTGCTGATAGACTCAAGACTAGATGTGTTCTTACTGTCTCTTCCCCTCTTTCAGGTTCGCTTGGAATCAGGTGGAAGATATTATAATGCTCATATTCAGGAAGTTGGAAATGAAAACAGTTCAGTAACAGTCTTCATTGAAGAGCTGGCAGAAAAGTAAGAATATAATAATTTGTTGAATTAACTAAAATCTTTGGCTCTTGATGCCTTTTTATAGTCTTAAATTGAGAATTACCAGGATGCTAGTAAGAGAACAAAGTTATATCTGGTACTGGCCTAAGATGACTTATTTTGAATTGTAAAAGCATGTGATGAAGTATGAAATTTCAGTAAGTCTATGCATAAGTTTTGAAATCCTAGGTAATAGCCAACTTATTAGAAATATTAAGAACAACAAAATTCTGATATAAATTTATACTAATTTGAAAGCTAGTTTGCTAACTGAGCCTCTGCCAATATCAAATTAGGCTAGTCCATTCGTTCTCAAACTTTAACATACCCCAGAATTACATGGAGAGTTTGTTAAAATTCAGATTGATGAGCTCTGTCCCCAAAGTTTGATTTAGTAAGTTTGTGATGGGGTCCAAGACTTTGAACTTGTAAAAAGTTTCCAGGTGATACTAATGCTGTTGGTACACTTTGAGAACCATTAAACTAGGCTGTGCTGCCCTAACAACCAGACTCTCAGCAAACTTAGAGTTCATTTCTTTCTCATTTAGCATGTTTATAGTAGGTCAACAAAGGGGCCCAGGTTGACAAGGGCTCTATCCAGACATATACTGCCATGATCACAGGCAGGTGGAAAATGAAAACATGACAAACCATGTGCTGACTTTTAAAGCATATGCTCACATTTTACTGGCCAAAATACGTTACATAATTAAGCCTAAAGTCAGTGGGGTGAGAAAATATAATCCTTCTCCAAGGAGAGGCAACAATTATTTGTAAACTAGTCTACCACAATCTTTCCTACTTAATGTGATATGTGCTATAAACAGCTATGAATTTATACAAACTGCTCTTAGTTTTCTAATGTACAAAGAAAACTTCAATAAGGAGGCTAGGGGTTACAGGTTTAAGTAGAAAACACTTGAAAATGAAGCAGGAGGGATGTGTATAAAATGAGAATTGACTGTTTTGCAGTGGCTTCATGTTGTTATCTCTACCTTTAAGGCATGTTGTTCCACTAGTTGACTTAAAACCAGTTACCCAAGTGACACCTGTTCCTGCCTGGAATGCTATGCCCAGTAGGAAAGGAAGAAGTTACCAGAAAATTTCTGGGGGCTATATCCCAGAAATAGGTTTGTATACTGAAAGTTTTATTATTTTCCTCTTCTTGTACTTATCTAAATTGCACTTATTTTTAAAGCTGTAACTCAAGTCTTATCCTGGTTTAAAGTTCCTCCTTTGACACTACTGAAGTTTTGGGATGGATAATACTTTGTTGCAGGGAGCTGTCCTATGCATTGTAGGATGCTTGGCAGCATCCCTGACCTCAACTCACTATATGCCAGCAGCATTCTTCTCCAAGTTATGACAACCAAAAATGTCTCCAGACATTGCCAAATGTGCCACAAGGAGGAAAGGGGCAAAACCGTCCCTAGGTGAGAACTACTGTGTAGGTGACTTTGTTTAGCTTAAGCTGGGGTGGACTTTAAGCTCTAAAACCTGAAAAGATTTCTCAAAGAACTAGGAAAGCATCTCATGGAAGCAACCAGAGATATTAATAGGCATAATTTCTTGGATAATAGTAACATAGGAAATGGAATGACTAACTGTTTCGATGACAAAAGTTGCCTGTACTAAAGATAGTGCTGAGATGTCCATCAATACAGAAGTTACTTGTTCGTTTTGCCCTTCCAAAAGGAACACCTAGTACATCCTTTTTTTTTTTTTTCTAGTACATCCTTTGAAAATACAGAAATTTCTTCCCCTGTATTCATATGGATTTCCTAGAAAAACATCTGAGTGTTCTAGACATTTGTGGGATACCTTGGACCTTTTGCTTTGGTTATGAAGCTTATTGCTTACTGCTTTGTTTTCTTGAAAGCTATGTCAGAGATGGACATGAAGCAACGGAAGAAGATGTTCAAGAAAGTTAGAGGGAAAGAGGTTTATATGACTATGGCTTACAGCAGGGCAGAACCCCTTCTCCCACCCAGGCTTCAGCACAGTATGCATTATGGGCATGGCCCTCCAATGCACTACTCACAGACAGCTGGCAATGTTATGTCTAATGAACATTTTCATCCTCAACATTCATCTCAGAGACAAGGTCGGGGATATGGGATGCCCAGGTAGGTCTTAACTAACTTTGAAGATAATGTACGTCTCTGTTTAGACATTGGAAATAATTCCTGGGCAGAATTACGGTAGAACTTAGAAATATCTTAATAGTTTAGATTTCTCTTATAATCTCTACCTGAAGGGACATAGAGAATGGAAACGATGTATACTTAAATTCTTGGCAAACTTATGGAAGACTCGTATTCTCACAGTCTAGGAGAATATGAAGCAGTTGCTAGAAGATAGAATGCCATCAGGCTGAGAGTGCCATGTATATGGCACTGAATCTATCAATAATGAATAGGCCGATCTGTAATGGAAAAGAATAGGAAAAAAGAATGTATGTGTGTATATATATATATATATAACTGAATCACTTTACAGCAGGAATTAATACAACATTGTAAATCAGCTATACTTCAATTAAAAACAATGGATAGGCCTAATGCCAGTAGTGAGGAAAGCAAAGCTCTTTCTATTTGATTGTTTTTAGACAGATATGTTAATTCTATTTAACTACAAAGACTGACTGCTCAAGCACTAGTAAATAAGAGTTCTGTTTTTTCCCCCGTTATTCTTAGGGATTCTTCTCGCTTTATAAACAGGCACAACATGACAGGCCCTAAAGTCGGTTTTTACCCTGGTCCGGGTAAAAGGTGCTGCCAGAGCTATGACAACTTCTATAGATCTCGGTAAGTGAACTTTAAATGTGGAAGGTTAGAGAAAATGAGTGAGTCTGACTTTATTGCTATGCAATAAATATATGGACTAATATTTTTAAAGTGTCAACATAGAGGCGTTTGAACTAGTATTTAGAAATTTAGAAACAAGTTAGTATCATATTTTATCTTTTTATCCCCTTCTCATTCTGCAAACTTAAGTTCCTTTAGACGTAGTCACCGCCAGATGCATTGTATGAATAAGGAGTGCCAGTTTAGCTTTGCTCCAGAAATGCCCAGGGGCTTGGAAGAAACCATTACTTTTTATGAAGTTGAAGAAGGGGATGAAACTGCTTATCCAGCTTTACCTGTAAGTAGTTCAAAGTTTTACTCACAAAGCTATTTATTTTTTTCTCTTTTATTTTTTTTAAGTAAAGGTAATGTGGATAAATTTTAGCTACTTTGCAAATTACCAAATAAAGCCCTTCCTGGAAAACATGAGTTTTCATCTTAGAGCTTTTAAAAATTAGGGGAATTTTTAAAGCTGTCCTTACAGAAGAGGCGTAGAGGTGGACTTGCCTATATAAGTATGGGCTAAATTTTTCTGTTTTCTTGATCATTACTTCCTCACATATTTTTGATTCTCAAGTACATTTAAAATATTTGTAGCTTTTTCTCTGACTATATAGGGACATTGTGTTTGTGTGTATCTCTTTGGTACAGAATCATGGAGGGCCCTCTACAATGGTTCCTGCTTCTTCGAGATACTGTGTTGCAAGGCGAGGACATAGCTCAGGCAAACAGCCTTTGAATTCAGAGGAGGGTGATGGCCAGAGTGACAGTGGTGAGTCAGTTACAGTTCAGTATTTTTTTAAAAAGATGATTCTTGTGGTATGAGCACAACAGGGCTAAAGTTTTGGTTTGGAAAGGGTCCCCCTCCATTCTGGCAGCTCATTTTGAAAGTTATCAGTTCTTGTTATCAGAGCTTGCTAGATTTTGAAGATGTCTTGATATTTTTCAGAAAGACAGACTTCTATTTCTGTAAAGCCACTACATTGTTAAAATGTTCAGTTCTCTGATAGGTCTTCAGTGAGTTTTGATTTGGTGAGATTTCAGTATTGGAAATATCTATTCTTTGTTAGTAAGCAACTGTTCATGTTGTCCATACCATTTGTATAATTACTTTAGATTTTCCTGTGATTGTTATTTTACAAGACTGCTATGAAATAATTTCTTTTCCTGAAGAAATATATTTGATCTATAAACATTACTATTCATTGAGTTCTAATGGCCATATACTGTACTAAGCAATTATATTTAAAATTTAATATAATACTTTGTCCCTCTGAGGAATGTGTATCTTTGTTTTATATATGAGGAAACTGAGATTCAGAGGGAAAATGACATAGCCAAAATCAGATACTTGGTAAATGGCAGAGATTTAATTACTTATAACAGCTTTACTTAGATGTAACTTACACATTTGTACACTTTACCTAACATGTACAATTCAGTGTTTAAAGTGTAAATGGTGGCTTTTAGTATAGTCATGAAGTTGCATGCTGCTACTGCTAAGTCGCTTCAGTCGTGTCCGACTCTGTGCAACCCCAGAGATGGCAGCCTACCAGGCTCCCAAGAACACTGGAGTGGGTTGCCATTTCCTTCTCCAATGCATGAAAGTGAAAAGTGAAAGTGAAGTCGCTCAGTCGTGTCCGACTCCTAGCGACCCCATGGACTGCAGCCCACCAGGCTCCTCCATCCATGGGATTTTCCAGGCAAGAGTACTGGAGTGGGTTGCCATTGCCTTCTCTGACATGAAGTTGCATACATCATCACAATCAATTTTAGAAAAAGAAACCCTGTACCCATTAGTGGCCTTCCCTAGTGGCTCAACTGTTAAAGAATCCACCTACAGTGCAGGAGACCTGGGTTCGATCCCTGGGTTGGAAAGATCCCTTGGAGAAAGGAAAGGCTACCCACTCCAGTATTTTGGCCTGGAGAATTCCATGGACTGTATAGTCCATGGGGTCCAAAGTGTCGGACATGACTGAATGACTTTCACTTCACTAGTGGCTCAAACAGTAGAGGATCTGCCTGTGATGCAGGAGACCTGGGTTCAGTTCTTGGGTTGGGAAGATCCCCTGGAGAAGGGACTGGAAACCCACTCCAGTATTCTTGCCTGGAGAATTCCATGGACAGAGGAGCCTGAGAGGCCACAGCCTAGGGAGTCATAAAGAGTCAGACACGACCGAGCGACTAACACTTTTACCTATTAGTGGTCAGTCCCCATTATCCCCCCAGCATCCCCTTCCCTGCCACCAGTCATAGGTAGCCATCAGTCTGCTTTCTGTCTTAATGGATTTGCCTGTTCTGGATATTTCATATAAAAGGATTCATGCAATATGTGGTCCTTTGTGACTGGCAGAGATCAGTTTTGAACTTGGTTTTATCTGACTCACACTGTTAATAGTTGTTAGGAGTGCCTTGCATTGTGAAATGTGCTTTTTTTATTAACTTTTTCTGTAAAATGATATATGCCTACTGAAACACTTCTGGAGGAATTGGGTGGATTAAGGAGGTATGAGGTGTTCTGAATGATTTGACTTACTGGTCAGCGTCTTTTCTTGTTATATTCTTCTTGCTGCTATTTATGATGAAGAAAATAGATATTTTAAAGAATTTAATGACAACATATCTAGCCCAAGAATGATCTTTGAAGAATTTGTACATGCATATGTATGCCTGTGCTTATGTATGCGTATTCCTGGCTCTTTTACTCAGGATGACCCTTTGTCTATTTCTTTTAGCGTGGTGGGTACCTTCAGATGTACTGTTCACCTATAGTGGCATATTTAGAGTAACCAAGTATTTTTTCTCACCTTAAATCCTGTTTTCTGGAGGAGCTGCCTGCATATGTATTTGATAAGTGACATGTTTAAGAATCAAATCCACTTTTGACCTTTGTGGTTTTATTTGGTGGAAAGCAGTCCAACTGAAGGTTGATTTTCTCTGAATTTCAATGATATAGCAGTCTTACAGAAAAGTACTTCAGTCCTCTAAGCAATCTTCTGACAACAAACTGATTTTCAAGGTATTATATACCTGTATCAGGCTGAAAAACAGATGAGGTATGACATATTCCTTTAACGTTCACCTAAGCAACCTATTGGTTATTTTAGTCACATTACTTTATAATCACCATTTCCTATATGTCGAGCATCATACTATGTTCTTTTCACCCCACTATGAGCTAGGTACTATTATCCCTGTTTTACAATGAAGAAATGAAGACACAGAAATTAAATAACCTGCCTAAAGTGATACAGTTATTCAAGATTCAAATCTAGACAGTCCTAACTCCAGAGCCAGTGAAGTTAATCACCATAATCTACTGCCAGAATTGGACAGAGCTGGGTTTTTCACGTCTGCCTGAACTCTTAAGAACCAAGGGAACTTTCAAAGGAGAAATCTGTGCTGTTTATAGCCAGTCTGACTAATATCTGTTGACTAGTATGAAAGCTTTAAATCACTTGTTTCAAGAATGTGTACATTTTAGTTTTGAACATGTACCCATAAAACTTGAGAAAAAGCAAGTGCTGGCCATCGGATACTGCTGAGCAAAAAGCTCTACATAAATGCACTTTTTCTGTCTTTTTTTCCTAGGGGGATATCATGAAGATTATATTTATCCTTCAGGTCAGTGAGATCTGATATTCATTATTTATAAAATTTCAAACTATAAAATAATGCTCATTATTGTACTTTGGTTATATCTTCTAGAACCAGACTATGACACTTCAGGTGTTTATAGCACAGCTGAATCTACTGCAAACTTGGTAGGTATTTAATTATAATCTCAAACACATATAGCTCCTGTGTACTAGAGCACTGTTCTAGGAGCTATGCACTTAAATGTGTTTAAGTCAGAATAGTCCTATGAGGTATTAGGGTATCATTCTGATTTTGTAGATGAAGAAATTGAGACCCAGAAATTAGCTCATCTAAGATCACATTTTTCTAGAAATTATCCTAGATGTTCCTAATATGTGTTGATACAAGAGGAAATTTGAACATTGGCAGTGATTTTTTTAGAGGATTTTGTCATGGGTCATTAATCTCAGGTACTTAATTTAGCAAAAGTTTATTTCTGCTACTTGCGTAGTGGAGGGCTCAGGAGGGCTCTGCTTAGGGGCTTAGGCTGATGGAAGCTCCATTCATGATTGGTAAGACAAGAAACAAAAGGTAGTGAATGGTGCACTGGCTCTTACAGCTTCCATGTGGAGGTGACACGTATTACTTTTCCATTTCTTTAAATTGGACTGAGCATATTTCCCTTGAGACTCTTAACTTCTCTGTGCCTGGAAGTCAAAAACTTGGAAATATTTTAATAGCACTAAGGATTACAACATTTAACGAAACTCCCTCACACAGACCAATTACTTCCTTCCACCTCAAAGGAGGCAACCTTAAAATCTCCTTCAGTGTGATTAAACTCAGAGCCCAAGGTTTCTGAAAAATGTGTAGTACTCTTTGTATTGGGTCCAGATGTGGTTCCTCTTGATCTGGAGGCCTAAAACCAAAGATACAAAGTTATTTACCCCCTACATACCCAATTTACAATGGTATAGCAGGGACTAAAAACTTGCAATTGAAATTCCCATCGGATCCAGGGAGAATGGGAGAAACAGTTACTGGCCTGTAGCATTTCTGACATCATGCTGGACAGACATTTTGAGGGCCCCCATCCTGGGCATTGGGACTGTTGCCTGGAAAAGCTCCCTGGTTAATTCTTTACTGGGGCTCTTGATTATGCCACAGCCCTTCCTTGGCCATGTTTGAAGTAGGCATTGGAGAATAATCCTTGTTGACAGCTGAGCAGCTTCCTCACACTGCTTCTTACTCATAGGAAATTGAGAGCCCAAGGCTGGTTTTTAATCTCAATTGGATAGTTTTAGTTCTGCTCATGGTTTCTTTGGCTGTGTGATTGATTTATTGTACAGCTTCTCTGATTCCTTCCTGTTAGTTTCATGTGCCAGTAGCCATACTGACATTAGATTTGCTATAATTCTTTGAATTCTTATTCCTTTCATGACTCAGTGGGTAAAGAATACACCTACAATGCAGGAGACACAGGTTCTACGCTGGGTTGGGAAGATTCCCCTAGAGGAGGAAATGGCAACCCACTCCAGTATTCTTGCCTGGAAAATCCCATGGACAGAGGAACCTGATGGACTACAGTACATGGGTCACAAAGAGTCAGACACAGCTGAGTGACGAAGACACACATTCCTTCACATTCTTATCCCTGTTTCTCTACTTGAGTGCAAATACCTTGAGCTTATCAATCACTGATAGAAGAGTCATAACCTTTGAATACTTTTCCCATGAGCCATTTTGTCCAAGTGCAAGGACTAACTGGATGTTATATCCTTAATTGTACTCCTGGTTTGAGATACCTTAGTGCAGTCATATTTTAGATTTGAGTCTTGCTTCAAGGCCAGCTTTTAACTTCTCTTTGTTGTTCAAAATATTTATCAATTTTATCTTGTACAGTTTTGATTTGAAGCAGTTACCTCTTCAAACCCTAAAAGTCCCAGTATTCAAGGATTCTATTCCCTTTCATTCCTGCCTACAAACTACTTTTCCTTACACATTTTAAAATACCTTGCTAAAATCTGCCAGCAGTAATCAAAACACAAAATTAATGTTCTGTTTCCTAAACCTCCTCCCTTAAGAGCTACAAGTTCATAATCTTCTCTAAGTCAAGTTTCTGTTACAGCAGCACCCTAATTTTAGTTACCAGTTACTGTTTTGGTCAAGCTAAGTTATGCTGTGGCAGCACTCCCCCCAAATCTCAGCAGCTTAACACAGTTGTTCTTGCTAATTTTATAGGTCCAGTGCATGTTGGTAGCAGGCTTTTGTTCATCAGAGTCACTCAAGAACCCAAGCTGATGGACCATGTACTTTCATAGTCATCTTGCAGAGCTGAAGATAAGGAAATTAAACACTGGGTATCAATATTTCTGCTCATATGTCATTGTCCAAACCACAAGGCCATACCTAACTAGATGAGGCCAGGAAGAGCAACATACCCATGTACCTAGAAGGAGAATTGGAATATCTGTGAAGAAGTTGAATGACTACCTTCTGTTCTCTGTGATTAATTTAAACTTTGATAGCTTCATGTACTTAATTTTTGTTTTTACTGTTTAGGCAGTACATCTTAGGAAGGTAAAGAAAACTGTAATATATAATTCTCTTCCCATTATTTCTCCTTCCCTTCCTTTGTCCCTGCTAGAGAAATAGTTTTTCCCTTCCCTCTGTCATTACTATTCTCAGTATCACATGCTTTTATACCATTTCGTGAAATAGCCACCCAAGTTGAAAAGGCAAGTGAAAAATCTCACCTTCAGGAATGACAGTAGACATTTTCTTTTTGTCTCTTTAATTTCATTTGTTACATCTTCCTTTTTGTTCTGAACTTACTTTATCATACATCCCCAGTAGATTTCAATCTCTTCATGATGTGTTCTGCTCCCAAGCCCCAGTCACCAAGTTTCTAAGTAATTTTTCCACAGCATTCTGAGAGGAGAGGACCTCTGCAGGACTTAAAGATTTCCAGGCACAGACTCTTCTTCTAACCACAGCATTTATTTTTCTTACTTTCACGCCTAAGTCTCACCTAAATCCTTCTCTAGAATTGTTTGGAATTCACACTGGGCCTTCTGAGCCAGGGCTGAGTTCACTTTTTGGCAGGTATTTGGTTTGCACTTGGGGCTTCCTGAGACCAGAGTTTGATCCCTGGGTCGGGAAGATCCCCTGGAGAAAGGAATGGCAGCCCATTCAGTATTCTTGCCTGGAGAATTCTGAGGATTAGGGGAGCCTGGCCGGCTACAGTCTATGGGGTGGCAAAGAATTGGACATAACTGAGTTACTAACACTTTCACTTTGTGCTGTACTTGAAACCAAACTTTTGAAATGTTCACTCTTTAGGTTGACATTAAGTTGTGCTTGTCTTTGTCACTTTGTGGTTCCTCTTGGTTTCTCTAATTACTTCCCCTGATTTCTTCTGTGTTCTTACTATGAGTACCAGTTTCTGCTGCTAGTTTATTTTCCTGTCATGACAATCTGTCATGCATAATCCTGAGTGCTTTAAAATCATTTTTTGCTTTCACAAGGACAAGGTCTTGAACCAAAGGAGAATGATGTTTGGGTTATACTACATCCTGCTTGTAGGATGCATCTGACCAGTTATCCACCCTTGTTCCTAGCTGTATCTTTAGATGGACATCTTTCTTTTAGCAACACTGTTCCTGGTGCTAGTGATTTTGAGGTTTTTATGGCAAGAGAAGACACTAAGAAAGTGTTTAAATTACAGTCCTCCATTACATTTTAGTATCTGCATTGCGACTAGACTTGGATATGATCAAGATTTCTACAGTAGGAAATATTAGGTTAGTGCAAAAGTAATTGCGGTTTTTGTGTTGTTGAAATTTGCCTTTGTACTGGAATACATTCTTAAATAAATGTGGTTGTGTTATACATTATTTTAATGTGCATTTCTCAGGTTTTTTTTTTTGCTAATGACTTGTTATGTACAGTTTATTTTTCATTTTAGACTGTGGAAATGATGTTAGACAAAAAGTAAATTTGAGTGATTTTCTTATTCGAGTTCAAAATGGATTGTAAAGCAGCAGAGACAACTTGCAACAACAATGAATTTGACCCAGGAACTGCTAAGGAGCATACAGTGCAGTGGTGGTTCAACAAGTTTTGCAAAGTAGTTGGGAGCCTTCAAGATGAGGAGTATAGTGGCTGGCCATCGGAAGTTGACAAGAACCAATTGAGAGCAATCATTGAAGCTGATCCTCTTAAAACAATCCAAGAAGCTGCTGAAGAACTCCATGTCAACCATTCTGTGGTCATTTGGCATTTGAAGCAAATTGGAAAGGTGAAAAAGCTTGATAAGTGGGTGCTTTGTGAGCTGATCTGAAATTTAAAAAAAAATCATTGGAAGTGTCATCTTCTCTTACTCTGTCCAACAACAGCAAACCATTTCTTGATTGGATTGTGATATGTAATGAAAAGTGGATTTTATACAACTGGCGATGACCAGCTCAGTGGTTGGAACAATAAGAAACTCCAAAGCACTCCCCAAAGCCAAACTTGCACCAAGAAAAGGTCATGGTCACTGTTTGGTGGTCTGCTGCCAGTCTGACACACTATAATTTTATGAATCCCTGCAAAACCATTACATCTGAGAAGTATGCTCAGAAAATCAATGAGATACACTGCAAACTGCAGTGCCTGCAGCTGGCATCAGTCAACAGAAAAGGCTGCATTCTCCATGACAGCGCCCAACCACATGTTGCACAACCAGCACTTAAAAAGTTGAATGAATTGGGCTATGAAGCTTTACCTCATCTCCCATACTCACCTGACCTCTTGCTGACTGACTACCACTTCTTCAAGCATATTGACATTTTGCAGGGAAAACACTTCCACAACCAGTAGGATGCAGAAAGTGTTTTCCAGAGTTTGTCAAATCCCAAAGCACAGGTTTTTACACTAAAAGAATAAGCAAGCTTATTTCTCATTGGCAAAAATGTGTTGATTGTAATGGTTCCTATTTTTATTAATAAAGATGTGTTTGAGCGTACTTACAATGATTTAAAATTCACAGCCTGAAACCGCAGTTACATCTGCACCAACCTAATAGAACAGTCACCTTAGTCAGGCACTAGAGTGATGCCTTTTGGAGTATTATCATAGTAGTCACTTCCAAATCTGAATACTTTTAGGACAGATCAGTTTCACTTAATTTTAGGAGATATTAAAACAAAGCAGATCTTTTATTGGTGTATTGTTTAATTTCTTGATTTCCCCATATTTGTATTTGTGTATTCATTAAAGTCTCTTCAGGCTAGAAGACCATGTTCTATGCCTCCTCAGGACACAGTTACCTCGTACAACTACCCCCAGAAGGTAATCTTTTTTTACTTTGCAGTTAGTTGAAGTGGCCTGAGCAGGGGAAAATGAATTTTTTCTTTTTGTTCTCTTTTCCCTTCATCATACTTCAAAGAAGCTGCTTATATTCATATTTTAAGTATTCTTGTACTTCCTGGTACCTGGCACAGTATTTAGTAAATTTATTAACAAATTTATTGATCATCTACTCTTCCAGACACTTTTCTACGTGCTGACACTAAGCTATTCATAGTCTGTCTACTCTGAACCTCTTATATAATGAATAAGTTAACGTCAGTTACCTGTCAAGTCCGTGTCATTTCCTGAAAATTAAAATGTAAAGCTTTCCTATAGAATGGGGAGCTGGCATCAAAAAGGTAGCTGAAACCATAGGAGTTAGTATGATCATCCTGGGAAAAGGAAGAGATTGAGAAGAACTTCTAGAACAGAGCCTGTGTATCACCATTTAAAAAATGGGTAGAGAAGGAATAGCCAAGGACGGAGGAAAGCAGGAGAATGTATTATGGAAGTCCAGGAAGAAAATATTTCAATGAATAGTTGTGTCAGTTGCTGCCAAGCAGTCAAGCAACATAAGGACTAAAAAGAGTCTACTATCACTTGTTGTCATGGAAATCACTGTGACTTTGAATATAATTTCTGAGAACCAGAGAGGGTAGCAAACACATTGCAATGGGTAATAAGAAAATGGAGACTGCAAGTAAGGATGGTATTCATGAAGAAGAAGCTATTATCATTTATTGAACATCTCTCTGTGCACAGCCCTGTATTGGGTGCTGTGGCCTAATCAGAAAAGCAAATTGCAGTCTTATGAAGTTTTTTTTAAAAAAGGAAAGAACACTTTTTTTAAGTTTTTGTATGGGGAAATATATATGCATGTTAAAAATGCAGTGTAAATTTCTGGATAATATTCAAGAAACCCAGAGGTTACTTGTTTGTTAAGAGAGGAGCTAAGCAGATAGAAGACAAGGGTTGGAGGGAAATTTTTCATTGTATATACACGTTTATACTTGGTTTTTGAATAATAATAATGTATTACCTTTCCAGAAAAATATTAAAAATGTAAAGCTCTCAAAGTAATCTGGGATCTTCTAAAAGAAATAACCTTCCTATATTAGGTTTACATGAAGATTGACTTCTTGGTGTTATCAGAATACTATTTCCTGAAATTTAGGATCAGATAAGAGACTAATATTATTTGAGAAACCAAACTTAGAGTTCTAAAATTTCTTCCACACTTACAGGTGATGGTAAATTCTGCAGCAGTTGCAGCTTCCTGTGCCAATAATGTTCCAGCTCCAGTCTTACCTAACTGTGCAGCCGCTAATCAAGCTAGTAGTACCACTTCAGTTTCCTCACAGAATGCTATACAGCCTCTATTTGTATCTCCACCTACACAAGGCAGGCCAGGTAGGTTATTAGTGGTTGCTTACTTTGGAAACCTCTTTTTCTATTCATGGACATGCACATACAGCAATTCTAGTGATTGGATAAAATTACTTGAATCTCCAGTATTAAGTTTGTTTAACCTACTAATAATGTATGTTCTATAGTTGAATCCATGAGATTTGAGAGGGTTTGAATTTTTTTTCTTGTAAATTTGACTTTGATATAATTTCATAGCTATCATTTTGCTACCCCATTGAAAATTTAGAGGACTTGTACTAGTTTTTCAAATTTTGAGTTTTATTATGCTAAAATTAAGCTAGAGGTGTTTCACACTCTTACAGAATGAAAAGTTTGGCTCTAGAACTTAAGAGATCTAGGTTAGAATCTTGGTTTTGCAACTTACTAGCTATGTAACTTTAGAGAAGTTATTGAATCTTTCTTACCTGTAAACTTGGAGGTACTCATAGTACCAGTTTATGAAGTTGTCAAAATTTCATTGAGTTAATATAGTTTAAAATTCTCAAAATTCTGGGAAAGTGCTGGCAACCACAGCATAGCTTTTCAGTCTGTGTCACCAAATAAAAATGGAAATAGCAAAATCAGAACCCATTGGACAATGCTTAACAACAAAACTAGGTGACAAGGTCTGCCCATGAGCCTTAAAATTTAAGCAGGTAGGGGACAAACCACCAAGCACGAGACCTGCAGGCTGTCAGGGTCTATATGGGAGCAAGAAGACGGAAGCACTGGGGATGTTGTCTGATGAACCTGAGAACAGAAGAACCCTGAAAGAGCTAATAAGAATTCACTGAAAAGTGGGGCAGCCAATTTGGAAGGAGCAGCTAAGACTGGGAAGGGATTTGATCTCTCCAATACTCGGTGAGTGCTTTGGGTACACAGTAAAGGGACTGAAGGGCTTTGGAACAGTTTGGCCGCTAAGAACTCTCAAAACTGACCTTGGCAGGACTACCTTTTGGGATAGTATTCCTCACTGGGGAGAAACTCCTGGGAGTAGAATCAGAACTGATGAGGATAGGGAAAAGAGCAGGTCCAGACTGAAGTTGTGAAGAACAGAGCCAAGGAATACTAGAAAGTAGTCATATTTTAAGCGCTATATAAAAAGCAGTTGAGAGCCATATGAAGTTAGAAGAGCTTTCTTGTATTCCATCTCCTTCCAGAGTCTGTGAAAAATAATTTCACATAAAAATTAATGAAAGGAAAGCCCTACATAAACATATACAGAGGTGTTTTAAGGGAAAATGATGATATCCCTGTAGACAGTAAAAAGCATGTCATAAATGTGTACACTAAACAGAACTTTTTCAAAATGAGATAGACATTAATAAAATAATACAAAATATTAAAACATAATAAATCAGGATTAGAAAAATTCAGAGGAGGTGAAAGAACTCAGAAAAGTATTAGAAATGGAAGAAAGTCATTTTGGTAGTGAAGACTAAACTACAAAAAACATGACCGAGTATATACAATAGATAATGCTTTAAGAGAAAGATGTAAAAGGGGGTAAATCTAAAATGAAAAAACAATGAAGAGAAAGACTCAAAAGTGACATATTGAAGTTAGGCAAAGGATATCCAGCACTGATAGAAGTTCTGAAGAAGAAAACCAACGTAAGGGAAAAGAGTACTAAAATTTACAATTCAGAAAATTTTCCTGACTTAAAAAAACTTCAGAAACACATACTGAAACAGCACTCAGCATAACTGAGAATACTGAGGCAGAACAACCAACACCAGCATATTCTAGTAAAACAACTGGACTTAAAGAAAGTGCTTTGTTTATCTAGATAAAAGAGCCTATGGAGTATAAAGGAAATAAAATGATAATCATCCAACTTTGACAGCAGTGCTTCAGCTAGAAGAAAATGGAGTGACATTTAATGAAAGGATACGTGAACCAAAGATTTTATATCCAACCAAACATTTTCAGGCTTAAAGGGTAATATATAAGAATTCAGATAATATTGTTCTCATGAGTACTTCTTGAAAAATCTACTAAAGATACGCTTTCAAGCAAGGTAATCACTAGCCACATAGGACACTTTAATAATTACTATTAAGTAAAATAAATCTTCTGTTGCTCAGTCACACTAACCACATACCAAGTGCTCAAAGCCACATGTGGCTAGTGCACTGTATTGGACAGTGCAGATACAGAATATTTCTGTCAAGGAAAGTTGTATTGGATGGACAAAGTATTGAAGAATGAATTTTGACTTTTAGACCACCAAAACAGAGACATCAACATAAGACTTGATTGTGAATATTAAATATGTATTTACACAAAATAAAGGCTGAGAGGTTGATGATACACTATGTAAAAGCCTTATGTTTGAACAATGTAGATATAGTATAGCTATTTTTAAAAACAGCAGAATTGAGAGACAATATGCCAAGCTTTTTTTAATGCTTTCAATAAACACATCAGGTTTTGTATAGCAATCTATACTTATTATTCAGAGACTATAATGTCAGCTACAATACATGAATATGGGATATTCCAATTTTATCCCCTGTGTCCTTGCACACCAGGTCTCAGTATGGAAGAAAGTTAATACAGATATATACTAAAAAGGCTAAGGAAAAACTTTTATGGTATTATATCACATTTGAATTGGAAATATCAATATGAACTTGAAGTATTTTAGCTTTAAATTTATTTCCTAGCTCTGTCTACTGAAAAGGCCTAGAAACCACGAGTATCTTTAGCATTCAGTTTGTGACACTGAAATACCATTTCTCACTTCAAAGCAAATAGCTATGTGGAGAAATTTCTGGTTCCAGGTTTGGGCAGGAAATGTTCAAGATGAGCCTGGATCATCTTGTCATGCTAGATGGCAAGGAGGCTACCAAAGAGTACTGGGATCATGTCAAAAGAACTCGAGCCATCTTAGAGAGGTTCTCACTGGCCAGAGATGCAACAGTTTGAGCTTGAATAATGATCATTGTAATAGGTTGGGACATATCAAATATATTTAAAAGTTCCTGATGATATTTTAGAAATTGATTCCCTTGTGATTAACAGATACAAATAACTATACATAAAATAGATGAAAAAAACCAAGGATTTACTGTATAGCACAGGGAACTCTATTCAATATCTTGTAATAACATATAATAGAAAATAATCTGAAATATGTATATATAACTGAAAAAATTGGTTCTCAAGAAGATATGAAATAATTTTGCTTTCCTGAAAACTGGACAGTATAGTGAAAGAATCAAGTATTTATCCTACCTTTCTTATATGAACTTTCCTACTGGGATTACCAAGTAGTAGATGAGGGGAAGTATTTCTATATATTAGTATTCTGATCAGTAAAAAAAAAAAAAAGAAGTGGCAGAATATGCTCATCTTGCAGTCCTTACTGACTGAATGGATGCACATTAAACAGCAATTTTTGTTAAGACTGCAAAGATAGTGAGATGTTACCTATAGACTATTAAAGGAATCAATCTTGAGTCTGATCTAGTCTTCTGGATCTAGTTGCCTATTTACGGGAAAGACAAGAACATGTTGAAATGCACAGTGAGTATGTAATCAGCACAATCTAGACTGGGAAACTCAACAAGTCAAGGGTTCCTTGAAAGAAAAGTTGAAATGACAGGGATGGAAAAAGGACCAAAAGATTGAAAGATATTCAGGATCTCAATTTTTAAAAACTTCCTTAGGGATGCATATTTGGGTGACAAAATGCTTAAAAATACAAAGTGATTACTATGAAAGCCAGGATAATGATTGATTATAGTTGGGTAGGAGAGTGGTAGTGGCTTCCCAGCTGGCGCTAGTGGTAAAGAACCTGCCTGCCAATGCAGGAGATGGCAGAAACAAGAGTTTGATCCCTGGGTGGGGAAGATAACCTGAAGGAGAACATGGCAACCCCCTCCAGTATTCCTGCCTGGAGAATCCCATGGTCAGAGGAGCCTGGCAGGCTACAGTCCATAGGGTTGCAAAGGATTGGACATGACTGAAGCAACTTAGCATACAGCACTCAAGACTGGTGATTGTGATGGAGTGTATGGAATGTTTCTGAAATGGCTGGCAAACTTTTCTTTCTTAATCTGGATAGTGTCCGCTTGGAACGAATTTGTTGGATTTGTTTTCTGTATCTGTTTTATTTATAATGCAAAAATTGTGTGCTTAGCCAGTGCCTGGAACAAAACATTCTATATATATGTGTGTGTGTGTGTGTGTGTATATATGTTCATTAATGATCTCAGAAATTTTCCATTGGAAGTGTTAATGTAGACAGTGGCTTTATTACTTTGTGCTAATAATTGTTGGGCTTCTCAGGTGGCTCTAGTGGTAAAGAACCTGCCTGCCAATGCAAGAGGCTTAAGAGCTTGCAGGTTCGATCCCTGGGTCAGGAAGATCCCCTGGAGAAGGGCATGGCAACCCACTCCAGTGTTCTTGCTTGGAGAATCCCATAGACGGAGGAGCCTGGCAAGCTACAGTCCGTGGCATCACACAGAGTCAAACACAAATGAAGCAACTTAGCAGGCATGCATGCTAATAATAGTAAGGGAAAGTGTTGGCTATCTGCTTCTAGTAGATGTCTGAGCTTAAAAAACAAGCAATATGTGAATCAAACATTGTAATACCCCATTTGTGTAGAATGATTGAAAACTATTCTGTAAATTCCAGATTTGTGTTTTTTGTCTGTCAGTCAGTCAGTTCAGTTGCTCAGTCATGTCCGACTCTTTGCAACCCCATGAATCACAGCACACAAGGCCTCCCTGTCCATCACCAACTCAGGGAGTTCACTCAAACTCATGTCCATCGAGTCAGTTATGCCATCCAGCCATCTCATCCTCTGTCGTCCCCTTCTCCTCTTGCCCCCAATCCCTCCCAGCATCAGTCTTTTCCAATGAGTCAACTCTTCGTATGAGGTAGCCAAAGTACTGGAGTTTCAGCTTTAGCATCATTCATTCCAAAGAACACCCAGGACTGATCTCTTTTAGAATGGACTGGTTGGATCTCCTTGCAGTCCAAGGGACTCTCAAGAGTCTTTTCCAACACCACAGTTCAAAAGCATCAATTCTTGGACGCTCAGCTTTCTTCACAGTCCAACTCTCACATCCATACATGACCACAGGAAAAACCATAGCCTTGACTAGACGGACCTTTGTTGGCAAAGTAATGTCTCCACTTTTCAATATGCTATCTAGGTCATAACTTTCCTTCCAAGGAGTAAGCGTCTTTTAATTTCATGGCTGCAATCCCCATCTGCAGTGATTTTGGAGCCCAAAAAAATAAAGTCTGACACTGTTTTCCACTGTTTCCCCATCTATTTCCTATAGTGATGGGCCCAGATGCCATGATCTTCGTTTTCTGAATGTTGAGCTTTAAGCCAACTTTTTCACTCTTCTCTTTCACTTTCATCAAGAGGCTTTTTAGTTCCTCTTCACTTTACATTTCTAAAAATGTATGCTGCCTTCGTTTTACTTTTTGTTGTGTCTCTTGTGAACCTCAGCTATAACTCTAATAGGTAATGAGTGCTTTTTAGTTGTTCTTTATCATTCCTGTCAGTCCTCCAGATAAAATTCATGTTTCCCTTGTTCTTCACATGTGTCTGTCTGGCAGCCCCATCCCATGTTCCTTTAAGTCACTTCTTACCTGCCAGGTAACTAGATGCTATGATTGCTTTTATTATGAGTGTCTTCATAGGCATTAAATCCTGTTAACTGATTTTTTTGGTAACTGTTTCCAAGTCTTTTGCCAGGGCCAGAACTAGTGACTCACTTGCTTTGGGTGCAAAATTTAAGGGAGTATTAAAAAAAAAACACATAGGGATCAAGATAAATAACACTTGAATGCACTATATGAAAAAAGATTAGCGTAAAAAAAGAATCCATGATACACAAAGTATCAAAAATTTTTTAAAAGACAAGAACTCTCGGCCAGACTTAGGATGAGGTGAGTGAGGCAGTCACTCTTGGGGTCATGCAAGTGCAAGCTTGGATCCTGTCTTTTAGAATTTTGATATTTTATTCATCATGGATTTTTTTTTTATTTTAATTTGGTGGCCCTTTAAATTTTACACCTCACTGCACTTTGGTCCTGGCCCTGCCCATTCATTGATCTCTAGAGAATCCAAATCTTCATGTTCTCTTCTGAAATGTCCTGAAGCAGCCTGCATCTGCATGGACAAGTAAATAAACTTTCTGAATGCATTTCATTGGTTTTCATTCACATTTTAGAGAAGTTTGCTTCCATTTTTCTGGGTCCCTTCTTTGAACTATACCTGTTAAGCCTCTTTGGAGCCCCATTAAATCTGTGGATGAGATGCTCATGCATCTCTAGAGCAACTGAAAGTTTTAAAAGTTCTTTCTTATGGAGTATATTATAATATGCATTTTAGAATAAAGGTGAGTTCAGACAAAGTAACCACCGAATTTCTTCTGTCCTTGATTCTCTCAGGCCCATGATAACTTATTTAGCTACTTTTTATGTCTAGTAGTTGGTTTTTACCTTGTAATCATAATCACTTCTACTTTTTTTAGCTAATTGAACTCATTTCAGTTGCTTTTCTTGAAAAAAAAATACGGTGTTATTTGAGTGCTAATCTAGAAGAAATGAGTGAGGCTTTGTTGAAGCCATTATTTTATAGAAAACAAATCCATAAAATCCTTGGAGCATTTGGAGATGTTCTAAGAATTAAATTCCTCTTCTAAAACTGTAAAAGTGGAGATTTCTACATGCATGACAAAACTCCAAAATCAAAAGTTATTTGAACAAATTTTTTTAATGTACTGTTTAATTTAGATACAGTAAAATTCATTTTTGGTGCCCTGTTCTATGAGTTTTAACAATACATTGTACAACCACCACCAAAACCAAGAGAGAACAGTTTCATTGCCCTCAGAAGAGTTAGTTATCAAGTTTTAATCACCCTAAGACTTACATTTCCTTTTACTGTTGGCCTGTAGCTATATAAAGATTATATTGTTGTTGTTAAGTCGCTAGGTCCTGTCAAAATCTTTGTGACCCTATGGACTGCAGCACACCAGGCTTCCCTGTCCTTCACTATCTCCCAGAGTTAGCTCTAATTCATGTCCATTGAGTCAGTGATGCTATCTAACCATCTTATCCTCTGCCACCCTCCTTTCCTTTTGCCTTCTGTCTTTCCCTGCATCAGGGACTTTTCCAGTGAGTTGGCTCTTCGCATCAGGTGGTAAAAGAACTGGAGCTTCAGCTTCAGCCTCAGTCCTTCCAATGAATATTCAGGGTTGATTTCCTTTAGGATTGACTGGTTTGATCTCCTTGCTGTCCAAGGGACTCTGGGAGTCTTCTCCAACACCACAATTCAAAAGCATCAATTCTTTGGTGCTCAGCCTTCTTTATCGTTCAACTGTTAATGTCTGTACATGAGTACTGGAAAAACCACAGGTTTGACCAAATGAACCTTTGTTGGCAAAGTGACGTCTCTGCTTTTTTAATATGCTGTCTATATTTGTTAATAGCTTTTCTCCCAAAGAACAAGCGTCTTTTAATTTCATGGCTGTACTCACTGTTCATGGTGATTTTGGAGTCAAAGAAAGATCTCTCACCGTTTCCATTGTTTCCCCATCTATTTGCCATGAAATGATGGGAATGAATGCCTTGGTCTTAGTGTTTTGAACGTTGAGTTTTAAGCCAGCTTTTTCACTCTCCTCTTTAACCCTTCCCTAGAGGCCCTTTAAGCTTCCCCGGTGGCTCAGACGGTAAAGTGTCTGCCTGTAATGTGGGAGACCTGGTTCGATTCCTGGGTTGGGAAGATCCCCTGGAGAAGGAAATGGCAACCCACTCCACTACTCTTGCCTGGAAAATCCCATGGATGGAGGAGCCTGGTGGGCTACAGTCCATGCGGTCGCAGAGTCAGACATGACTGACTGACTTCACTCACTGACTCATCTGCATATCTGAGGTTCTTGATATTTCTCCCAGTAATCTTGATCCCTGATTGTAATTCATCCAAGCCGGCGTTGCACTTGGTGTACTCCACATATAAGTTATATAAACAAGGTGACAGTATACAGCCTTGTCTTTCTCCTTTCCCAAGTTTGAACCAGTCCACTGTTCATGGAAGGTTCTGACTATTGCTTCTTGACCCACATACAGGTTTCTCAGGAGACAGATAAGGTGGTCTGGTATTCCCATCTCTAAGTATTTTCCACAGTTGTGATTCACACCTTCAAGGATTTAGTGTAGTCAGTGAAGCAGAAGTAGATGTTTTTCTGGAATTCTGTTACTTTCTCCATTATCCAGTGAATGTTGGCAATTTGATCTCTGGTTCTCCTGCCTCTCTGAAACCCAATTTACACATCTCGCTTCACATACTGCTGAAGCCTAACTTGAAGGATTTTGAGCATAACCTTGCTAGCATGTGAAATGAACACAGTTGTTCTATGGTTTGAACATTCTTTGGCATTGCCTTTCTTTGGGATTGGAATGAAAACTGACCTTTTCCAGTCCTATGGCCACTGCTGAGTTTTTCAAATTTGCTGGCATATTGAGTGTAGCACTTTCACAGCATCATCTTTTAGGATTTGAAATAGCTCAGGTGGAATTCCATCACCTCCACTAACTTTGTTTGTAGTAATGCTTCCTAAGGCCCACTTGACTTCACACTGCAGGATATCTGGCTCTAGGTGAGTGATTACACCATCGTGGTCATCCAAATCCTTAAGACCTTTTTTTGTATAGCTCTTCTGTGTATTCTTGCCACCTCTTCTTAATCTCTTATGCTTCTGTTAGGTCCTGTTTCTGTCAGGAAGCTGTTTATGTCTTTTATCGTGCCCATCCTTGCATGAAATATTCCTATGATATCTCCAGTTTTCTTGAAGAGATCTCAGTCTTTCCTATTTTGTTGTTTTCATCTACTATTTTGCATTGTTCATTTAAGAAGGCCTTCTTATCTCTTCTTGCTATACTATGGAACTCTGCATTCAGTTGGATATATCTTTCCCTTTCTCCCTTGCTTTTTGCTTCTCTTCTTTCCTCAGCTATTTGTAAAGCCTCCTCAGACAGCCATTTTCCTTTCTTCCATTTCTTTTTTCTTTGGGATGGTTTTTGTCACTGCCTCCTGTGCAATGTAGCCTCCATTCATAATTCTTTGGGCACTCTTGTCTACCAGATCTAATCCCTTGAATCTATTCATCACCTCCACTGTATAATCATATAAGGGACTTGATTTAGGTCTTATTTGAATGGCCTAGTGGTTTTCCTTTCTTCAGTTTAATCCTGAATTTTTCAACAAGCAGTTCATGATCTGAGCCACAGTCAGTTCCAAGTCTTATTTTTGCTGACTATGTAGAGCTTCTCCATTTTCAACTGCAAAGAATATAATCAGTCTGATTTTGGTATTGACCATTTGGTGATGTCCATGTGTAGAGTCATCTCTTGTGTTGTTAGAAAAGGTTGTTTCCTATGACCAGTGTGTTCTCTTGACAAAACTGTGTTAGCCTTTGCCCTGCTTCATTTTGTACTCCAAGGCCAAACTTGCCTGTTAACAGCAGGTATCTCTTGACTTCCTACTTTTGTATTGCAATCTCCTGTGATGAAAAGGACATCTGTTTTTGGTGTTAGTTCTAGAAGGTCCTACAGGGATTACTTCTGATACTTGGCCTTAAATTCCTTCTGCTAAATTACCAGAGTAACAATTTCAGCTTATGTGGACAACACTTATACTAAATTAAGTGTTCTAAAACTCTGAATTTAAACCTTTATTGACTACTGAGCCTAAACTTTCTATAGTTCGGAGGGTTAAAATTATAATACAGGTAACATAGTGTTACGGAGAAGGCAATGGCACCCCACTCCAGTACTCTTGCCTGGAATATCCCATGGACGGAGGAGCCTGGTAGGCTGCAGTCCACGGGGTCGCGAAGAGCTGGACACGACTGAGCAACTTCACTTTCATGCATTGGAGAAGGAAATGGCAACCCACTCCAGTGTTCTTGCCTGGAGAATCCCAGGGACGGCGGAGCCTGGTGGGCTGCCATCTTTGGGGTCGCACAGAGTCAGACATAACTGAAGTGACTTAGCAGTGGCAGCAACACAGTGATAAAATTTAGTACTTGAATTTCTAAGTCAGCTAAGATGTTCAATTAAACTTGAAAGGTTGTATCAATAATCTTTCAATAAATTTCACAGATTTATCTAACACAGTATGTATATATGGAGATATTTATTTTTACTAGTTGGAGCTTCATTGTTTCCTTTATCATAGGGGAATGTATTGATATTTAAACAAAATTGTATTTAAATGTCTTATGTCAAAAACTGTGAAACTCCTAAATGAATCTTGTTTTTAAACTATAGTAACAGTTACAGAAAATTAAAGAAAATAAGGTGGTTTCATATAGCCTGTTTTATATTCTGTAGGTCATCACAAATGGAACTGTTATGATTTAGAGTTCTCTATATTCCTCTAATACTACCAAGTAGAAATCTTCAAGGATTGCTTAAATTTGTAATCTGTGCAATTTAGTCTTGCCTATTAGTGTCTACATCTTGTGATTTTGCAGATGGCTGAGAACATCCTTAACTTTGTATTAAGCTAAGTGAAATTTTTGCCTTAATAATATTTATGTACTTGTTCAAAATCCTAGTAGTCAAACCTTGTAGCTTCCAGTTTTCATTTTTCCTTTTAATGTCAAGTAATTTCCTTAACTCAAAATAACTTATGTTGAACTCATTTTCAGTTGGCATGTCTAAAAGAATATGGACAGTTTACCTTCTGAGTTTTTGTTTTTAAGTCAAACTATAAGACTTAAGAGAGTTGCTTGTTGGAATTGAGAACACAAAAGAAATAGATGAGCTACTGCTTATAAGGTATTACAGTTGTGGTATCACTACTTCGTTTGTTTCTTTTGTAGTGATTGCTTCACCATCGTATCCATACCTCTCTGCTCCTATTCCTGCTGCTGCTGGTCCTCTACCACCTCCACCTCCTCCGTTACCACCACCAACTCCTCCTTCTCCTCTTGAGGTAGGAGAGGCTTCAAACTTAGCACTGCCACCTCCACCTTATTCCTGTGATCCAAGTGGCAGTGATCTGCCTCAAGGTAAGTAGGTTTTGACACTTAGGTGGGGGTTATTTAGGTCTGTTTTTCTCTTTTTAATTTTAGAGCATATCTCTCTTTGGTTGACCAATGAGGGTAGGGTGAGGGGACCAAAAGGAAACTGAGAGCAATGCTGGGGAAATGACTAAGGAAAGGAGCAACTGAAAGCTGAGAATATCTTTTGCATCATCAAGAAGAGGATGATTGAGCTGACTCATGCTGCTTTTCTAAGGTAGCTACATGTCTGCCCTAAAGAAGATTTGCAGCTGGGTATCTGTTCTCAACTATTTTTCTTGAAAAGTAGGAGTTGATAACAAAATTTTCTCCATTTATTTAATGCCCACCACAAGTACATGAAATTGTTGCATTATTGATATTTAGGATTCCAACTGAATTTTGAGGAATTGGAAAAGGTTTTTGGGAGACGAGTTGCTGGGGAGGTCTGGTCTGCCTTGAATTTCCTTAATTAAACTAAGGATAGCTTTCCAATGGAAGTTTGTTGTTACCCCTCAGTGTATCTCAAAAGAGAATTGTAATTGAAAGTTGTTTGTAGCTTATTTATACTTTCTTTTCTTTTTTGTTGTAACTTTCCATTGATTCTTTTAACTGCTTCTCTGTTTTATTTTGTTTTTTCAGCCCCTAAGGTAGTCTTCAAGATCTTCAACTTCATTCTGTTCTTTTTCTCTTCCTTAAAAGTTGATATCAACTTTGTGTAGATGATTTCTAAATCTGTCTGGCCTTGGCCTCTACTTACTTGCTAGACAGTTTCATTTGGCTTTCTTTATTTCAGATTCAGTCTGTCTGTAATAAAATTCATCTTTATCTCCCTTCTTTCTTCTCTTTATGTGTGTAAAACATTGACTCTTCTCCTTGGTTTTCTATTTTGTTAGTAATGTATCATTTCCACCTAATTCACCCAGGATCTAAACTCTGATCCCTTTACTCCTCTCCTTTCACCTACCTACCCTTGCCCAAGATCTTCTCAGTACATAATGCTGATTATTGCATTTTCCAACATTTTATTATGAAAATGTTTAAACATAAATTTGAATTTTAAAATAAATATTCATATATCTACCACCTATATTCCTTTGTAAACATTTAACTATACTTGCATTACTATGTGTTTCTGTTTTTTCCTCCATCCATCTCTCTGTCCATCAATTAATCCATCTTTTCAAAGATGGATTTCAAAGTAAGTTGTAGACATCATTCTTCCCCATAAAAACTTCAGCATACGTATCATTTACTAGAGTTTGGATCTATTTTTCTTTTGGTGTGATGTCTACTTATAATGAAATGAGCAAAACTTATGTGTACACTTGCTGAGTTTTGACAAATGAGTATGTGCACTTGTATAACCCAAATACCTATCAAGGTATAGAACATCATTATCCCACAAAGTTCACTCATTCCCCTTCCCAGTCGTTCCCCACCCCTCTTTCTACTTCCCCTTAGAGATAATCACTATTCTGATATTTTTCTTCCGTAATTTTACCTGTTTTAAAATTTCAGATGAATATAATCATACAATATGTACTCTTTATGAATGGCTTCTTAAACTCAATGCAGTGTTTTTGAGATTGTTCCATGTTGCTTCATATATCAGTAGTCTGTTTGTATTGCTGAGTAAGTATTTCATTGTATAGGTATTCCATAGTTTGTCCATTCTCCTGTTGAGGGACACCTGGACTATTTCTAATTTGGGTCTGTTATGGATAAAGCTGCTATGAATATGCTTGTAAAAGTCTTTGTGAACATGTGTTTTCATTTCCCTTGGGCAGGTACCTAGGAATGTTCTCCCGACCCCCACTCTTCCATCTAACTTCCTATTTAAATCCTATCATTTTCATGATCCCACCCCAATTACATTTCAAAGTGATGTTTTTCAGTTCTTATAGCCCTTGCCTGCCATTTTTTGACAGCTTGAGATATAATTCATACACCATACGAGTCATCCATGTAAAGTATATATCAGATCAGATCAGATCAGTCGCTCAGTCGTGTCCGTCTCTTTGCAACCCCATGAATTGCAGCACGCCAGGCCTCCCTGTCCATCACCAACTCCCGGAGTTCACTGAGACTCACATCCATCGAGTCAGTGATGCCATCCAGCCATCTCATCCTCTGTCATCCCCTTCTCCTCTTGCCCCCAATCCCTCCCAGCATCAGAGTCTTTTCCAATGATTAGTATATTCACAGATTTGTTCAGCCATCACCACTGTCTAATTCCAGAACATTTTCATAACCCCAAAAGAAACCCTATACCAATTAGCAGTTAGTCTTCATTCTCTCTGGTCCTGGCAACTACTGTTCTGCTTTCCATCTCTAGATTTGCCTATTCTAGACATACAGTTCTGCCTATTCTGGAGTCATATAATATGTGGTCTTTTGTAGGCTGACTTCTTTCACTTGGCATAGTGTTTTCAAGGTTCATCCATGTTGTAACATATATCATTATTTCTTTCTTTTTTCAGCTGAGTAACAGTCCATTATATATAGATACACTTTATTATCTATTAGTTGATGGACATTTGGGTTGTTACTACATTTTTGCTATTGTGAATAATACTGGTGTGTATTTTGCATGCAGATTTTGTGTGAATATATGTGAATACCAAGAGGTGGAATCCCATGACATTTGTGGGTTTACTTCCTGCTATTATCTTTTCATATTCTTCAGCTTGAGCATTAGGCTTTTATACTGTACTCCCACATAATAGTCAGAATAAAAGCTCATTCTTTTAAAGAGGCAGTAAATACATTTGTATGTATTGGGAGTCTCCAACTTAAGAAGGAGGGGCTTTCTGAGAGTTTGTTAGTAAAACTTGTTATATTGATAAGAATATATGTGAATTCCAGGTCAATCAGTAAAAATGCATTTAGAGCTATAATTGAAATGCTAAGGCTATTCCCTCTTCTCTCATACATCTAGTTTTTTTTAATTTTTTTAAAATTTATTTTATTTTTAAACTTTACATAATTGTATTAGTTTTGCCAAATATCAAAATGAATCCATCACAGGTATACAGTTCTATGTCTGGAGAAATTTTATCACCTTAGGGTATAATTTGAGTTACCCTGCTCATTGCCTCCTCTTTTTGGAGTTCTAGTGGTGGTATATTTTTCATGTTAAATAAAAACAAGGTAGATTGTTTTAAACAGTGCTGGTTATCTTAGTGGACATTACTGATCCTGGCATTCATAGATCATTAATTTGTACTGTGTCTTAGCTCCAAAGACGAGTATGATTGCTTTTGTAGTAGATTTGTATTAAAATAAAATTCTAGTCTTGAGACAAGCGAGAAAATGCCTTTATTACATTCTTTCTAAGTGTTTGCATAGTAGTATTCCTGTAACATCTGCCTAATATTAAGAGTAGAATTAAAATATGTATTTCTTGATTAAACTTTCAGTTAGAACATGATCTTAGTGGTAGGTAAATGGTCATTTACTATAAGGTAGGATTGAGGGTAGTGTTGATGTGGGAAGACTACATTTGTTGTATATACATTAAATAGTCGAAGAGAAGAGCTCTTTAAGTGGTAAGTTTTAATTTTTTATGTCATCTAGTCACTAAAATTTAAATATTTAATTTTAGATACAAAAGTTTTGCAGTACTATTTCAATCTGGGATTACAGGTAAGAGTCCTATTAAAATTGCTTTGATTTAAAAAAAGCTATCTTAAAAATGTAAGCTGTTTTGCTAAGCAGACTCTTGAACCTTAAAACCCGAGAATACTTTGAGTGACCTAAAAGGTTTATTTCTGTCTTTATATCTCTGAAGGTGACCCAGGCCAATTTTGTACTTTAACCTCCTAGTGCCTCAGCTTCTCTTATAAAATAGTTGTTAAATTGTTGTGAATGGGGTCTCTATGCAATACAACTTTAGCATATATTGGCTTCCATGTTTAACATCATATGCTAATGGTTCACTATGTTTTTCTGTCTCAAATGGATTATCCTATTTACTTAAAACATTTTTGTGGCTATTTCTGTATTTTATGTGAAAAGTAATTAGACTAAGTCAAAGACATTTAAAGAGCTGTATTATTTTTAAAGCACTCATGTTCATAGATACTTGCCACTGATTTTTACCACTTCCCTGAGTTGTAGAAAGGGAATATTGACAAATATCTTAATATCACTGAAAGGTATTTCTGATATCAGGTAAGAGCTCTTTTACTTTATTCTTTCAGGGATCATTTCCCCTTGAAATACATTTCTGATAAGATAAAATGGCATATTTTCTGAAAAAGAATGATGCATCTTAAAATTTGGCTGATGATATACTAAATTAGATACTCTCCTGGATAATACTCAGATTAGTTTGTATTTTCTAAGACATTGATTTTCCTAAAACCTTGAACATATCATTTCCAGGGAACTATCTTCCCCGATTGGCACACATTTATAATTTAAGGGTAATGGAGTGGATTTTTGTCCTTGAAACTGTATTTCCTAAATGCAGTTCCCTGTGTTGTACAGTATAGTCTCCTACATTTTGTTGTTGTTCTTTAGTCACTAAGCCATGTCCTATTCTTTTGGGACCCCATGGACTGTAGCCTGCCAGGCTCCTCTGCCCATGGGATTTCCCAGGCAAGAATTCTGGAGTGGGGTGCCATTTCCTTCTCCAGGGGATCTTCCTGACACAGAGATTGAACCCACATCTCCTGCATGGCAAGCAGATTCTTATGTAGAATAGATATTTTAATATTTTCTCATATTAAAAGTAATAGCATTCATTATGGAGCATATGGAAAATACTAATGTGTAAAGAAAACAAATCACTTGTGTAATCAATGTACACTTTGATATATTTCCTTATGGCTTATTTCATAAAATATGGACTAGGCTATGTATTTTGTAAACTTTTTAAGTTAAACAATATGAACACTTTTTTTTTTATTTGATGCCATGATTGTTTTATTGCCTGTATTGTATTACATCATGGCTGTATCATAATGCCCTCTAGTTTCTTATTGTTTAATATTTAGGCTGCTAACTTTTTTGCCTTTAAAAATAATGCTATAACAAATATCTTTGTATACAAACCATTGTGTATATCTCTAATTTCCTTAGAGTGCTTTCCTTAAAGAATTCCTGGTCCAAATATGAAATACAGAGGCTGCGAAAGATGTTAAAGTTGCTATGGAGAATAGATTTTCTAAATATCATGTCATTTATTTCAAAAGTCATTGTTATCTCACCTGAAAATCATGGCCTAGCTTTTTTTTTTTTTTCTCAGTGAACAATGGTGCTACTTTAAGAAAAGAAATAGTAAAGTTGTTTTTTTTTTTTTTTTTTTTACTTTCTTGCCCAAGTGCTACCACCACAGCTTCTGGCACTCCATGGTCTATGTGCCACAGATGCAACAGCAGCAGCTTCATGCAGAGAATTATCCAGTCTATACTGAGCCACCACCTCTAGTAGATCAAACCATTCCTCAGTTATACAGTGAGGTGGAGAGACAAGATGGCACACAGGCAGAAGTATCAGCAAATGGTAAGCATGTAGTGAGAAATTTTCTACAAGAAAGACAATTGAATTTTATTGTTTATAACAATAACAGCCTTCAGATGTTATACTAGACCAACATTTCTTTAATTTATTTTACGTAACTATGTAACTGTGTATTGCAATAGAAGTGTAGAAATAGGAAGATCAGTTTAAACCTTTTCCTAAATTCGGTTCATTTAATCAGTAGCTTTATTTTTTAAATTTTGCATATATATATATTTTTTTTTTTTTTTTGAAGTAAATGGCAACCCACTCCAATAGTCTTGCCTGGAGAAGCCCATGGACAGAGGAGCCTGGTGGGCTATAGTCCATGGGGTTGCAAGAGTCGGACACGACTTAGTGACTAAACCACCCTCATATATTTTTAATTGGAGGATAATTGCTTTACAGTGTTGTGGTGGTCTCTGCCATACATCACTGTGGATCAGTCATAATTTTATGTACATGTCTTCTCCCTCTTGAGCCTTCCCCACTCCATTTCACCCCTCTGGGTCATCAACCGAACACCAGGCTGAGCTCCCTCTGTTATACAGCAACTTCCCACTAGCTAGCTATTTTACACATGATAGTGTGTATATGTCAATGCTACTTTCTCAATTTGTCCTACCCTCTCCTTCCTCCCACTGTGTCCACCTGTCTGTTCTCTACGTCTACATCTGCATTTCTTCTGTGTGAAGAGGTTCATCAGTACTATTTTTTAGACTCCGTATATATGCGTTAATATACTATATTTGTTTTTCTCTTTCTGACTTTCTTCACTGTGCATAAGAGGCTCTAGGTTCATCCACCTCACAACTGACTCAAATTTATTCCTTTTTAAGGCTGAGTAATATGTACCACGACTTTGTTATCCATTCATCCTACACCAGCATTTTTTAAAGCATGGTACATGAACCTCTTGGGGTCCCTTGGGGCTCTTTCAAGGGATCCATGAGGCTAAAAGTATTCATTGTAATACATGGATTTTGTCTCTTTTGCTGTGTTAGGTTTGTATTAAGAGTGCAAAAATCAGTGTGGGTAGAATAGCTGGCACCTAAGCACAAATCAAAGCAGGGGCACCAAACTGTGCTAGTAATCAGCATCTTCACACATGCTTGATATAAAAATACCAGCTTTATTTATTTTGTGTTTGATCAAAGATGTTCTTATTTTAATAAATTTTTAATCTTTGAAAAATTGTATTTAATATTGTATATGACAAAATAGGAAGTATTCAGAAAGCTCTCTGCATATCTAAGTATGATAATTGACTTTAAAAGAAAAGGATTTGTGAGCTTGAGTTTCGAGCTAAACTAGCTGACTTTCATGGAACGCTATTTTTACTTGACAGAAAGATAGACAAACTGTGGTTGTTCAGACTGGGGATCTGGCAGAAATTTTCTCAAATGAACAGCTAAGCCTGTCACTTCAATAAGGGAAATGGATAGTATGTTTTTTTGTCAAAGATAGAAATTCCAACTTTCAAATATAAGTTATCCAGAATTCTAATTTTTATCTAATAACCATGAGCTTGACAGCTTCTAGTACATAATTATTTCTTTTAATAAAATAGGTGATGGACTATTTATGATAGTTTTTTACATTGTATAATGAAATGTATGAACATGTGGGAGATCTGTATAACTTAGTGAAATAGTATTTTCACAATTACCATGTATAATCTTACCTGTGCATGATTTTGTAAAAGATGTCTGCAAGAAAAAATGATGGATTTTAATGTTAACAAAGTATGAAAAGTCCACATTGCGATTGACGTCTCAGAAATCACCACTTACCTAGTCTTGGTGTAGCATCAAAGAATATCTACAGTTATCTGAAAAGGCTAATTAAGACTTCTCTCTTTTCCAGCTACATATCTGTATGAGGCCAGATTTTCTTCATGTATTTCAACTAAATATATCATAATGTGTATGTGTGTTAAGTCGCTTCAGTCATGTCCAGCTTTTTGCGGCCCTATGGACTATAGCCCACCAGGCTCCTCTGTCCATGGGATTCTCCAGGCAAGAATACTGAAGTGGATATATCATAATAGATAAAATACAGAAGCAGATATGAGAATCCATCTGTCTTCTATTAAGCCATACATTAGAGATTGCACAAGTGTAAAACACTGCCACTGGTTTCACAATTTTTTTTTGGAGGGGGGGCGAATAATACAGATTTTTATGAAAAATGAGTTTAACATAGTGGGTTTATTTTTATGTGAAATAACATATTTAACTTAGTTTAATTCCTAATGGGATAAATATTGATAAATATAACCCACATAAGCAAAAGCTATTTGAGATCCTCAATTTTTAAGAATGTAAGGGGATCCTGAGACCAAAGAGTTTGAGACCTCTGTGCCAGACCATAAGGATGCTGCTTTTTTTGTCAGTTTATAGTATAATATGGATCAGGAGGCATTTTGAAGGGTTTAGACTAGGATCTTTGGACTGCCCATCTTAGAATCAGCAGGAGGTAGAACAATGTATACTAACCGAACCAAATCTGCTTTCCATTCCAGCAACTGCTACTTGATGGATGTGATTTCTGCTAAGTTACCTAACCTCCCTAAGTCTGATTTTATATAAAATGGGAAATAATATATTTTATGACTTTCCAGACTTGTTATAAGAACTAAATGAGACCTTATATGTATAAGTATACTGATCCTGTTGTGTGTGAGGAATGTGAATTTTCTTTCTCTCCTCCCTTTTCTGAAGGCATATTATAGTTTAGAATATTAGGACTATAAAATCTCATCCCTCATGTAGTGGTATGATGTGCTCCATGCTAATACAAATTAAAATATCAATTTTTATTGCCTTTTTGTTCCACTTACCTTTTATAGAGCTATTTTTATTGTAGTAAACATGAGACAGTGCCTGTCTTAATTTCACAAAACAAAGTTAAGTTATCCCAAGTAATAAAGGAATCCATTAAAAAAAAACATTTATATAGTCACTATAATGGCAGAACAGCATCTGTTTATTTCCACTAAAACTGATGCAGTGGAAGTGCTATAAAATTAAAATGATGCTATCATGTTAATGCGGAGAAGGCAATGGCACCCCACTCCAGTACTCTTGCCTGGAAAATCCATGGACAGAGGAGCCTGGTAGGCTGCAGTCCATGGGGTCGCTAAGAGTCGGCACGACTGAGTGGCATCACTTTCACTTTTCACTTTCATGCATTGGAGAAGGAAATGGCAACCCACTCCAGTGTTCTTGCCTGGGGAATCCCAGGGATGGGGAAGTATGGTGGGCTGCCGTCTACGGGGTTGCACAGAGTTGGACACAACTGAAGCGACTTAGCAGTAGCAGCAGCAGCATATTAATGACATTCAAAGGATGACTCTTAAATTTTTGGAATGCTTTTCAGAATTTTACCTTCAAGTATAGACAAAACTGTAAAAACACTTGAATTTTTAATTGCTAAAATAATACAAAATGGCTATTTGGGTGATATGTGTCATACGGGAAAAATATTTGATAATTCTGACCAACTCTTTTAAGAACTTAATTGACAAAAATGACTCTAGAGAATGTTTCTTTGTGTATTTTGTCTGTTGATACCTAACTCATCCCAGAAAGGTAGCTGTCTCTAGGTAGAGTACATTTGATATATTTTATATACATATATGTTTAATTTTAATTAGAAAATTTTTATATTTTAGTAGTCTGTTTTAGTCAGTAATGTTCATATCCAAAGTGTTTCTCCTACAATTCTAGGATCTTTTCTTAGAGTTAATGCTAATTAATTAATTAATTTAATTAGTTAATTTCATTTTTACCTCAAGAACATCTATTTATGTTGATGTTTAGTGAATCTTTGTATATGAAGTGTACTTTCTTTGTTTCAGGTACTTTTCCAAATGCTGACCCTGCATCTGTCCCTCATGGAGCAGTCTATTATCCAGTGATGTCAGATCCGTATGGGCAGCCACCTTTGCCAGGTTTTGATTCTTGCCTTCCTGTTGTGCCAGATTATCCCTATGTTGCTCCCTGGCATCCAGTTGGTGCAGCGTATGGTGGTTCTCCACAAATTCATGGTGCTATGAATCCTGGGCCACTTGGCTATATTGCTGCCCCTCCCTCAGCTTCTCATTATGTACCTCAGAATATGTAAGATTCAGCAGTATGAAGTATTATTGCACTGCCATCTTTCTTGCTATTTTGGCTTTAAAAAGTGTTTTATGTTAGTGTTTAAGTGATTTAGGGTGGTTAGAGTGGTTACTATTATATCTGTCTTTAAGATTATTTTATCTTTTGATTTAAAATAGTACTTTAAAATAAAGGAGTATTTCTTTGGGTTGTAAATAACGAAATTGAGATGAATGTACAACTAGCCCCATATTTGAGCACATTTCCTTGTATTCAGCTATTTTCTTGTCAGCCAGCTTGTCAGCTTTATATTAGCTGATTGTACCAACTGATAAAAGGAATAAATCATACGAACTGTTTCCTGGGTTCACATGTCACACATCATATTAAACAATACAAATTTGGAAAGCCTTCTACTTTTTTCTAGAAAAGGAAGCAAAACCAAGAGCATTTGCTTCTCGGTAACTAAATAATATTAAAAGAGAGAGCTCTTCAGGTTTCTTAAGAATCGTCTGACCTGAGTTGCATTCTATGATATTAACCAGTTTTGAAGGCACATGGTGCTCTGCTTTAGATTTATCCCATATACTATTGTTTAATATTGGATTTATGTAATTGTTTTACTGCACAGTATTGATGTCCTTTGCACATTAGCAGTAAATAAAAATCAGCATTTAAAATTGCTAAAATGACTGAGATGTTTTTTTTCTTTTGCATTTTCATGGCAGCAAAGAGTACCAGATATTTCATTGTGTCCATATGTTTTCCCCTGCTATTTTGGTTGGCAAAAAACATGAATTTATAGCATGAACTGGCAGGGTCAATTGAAATGTTATTTAATCTCAAGATATTGCAATGCATACTACTATATCTAGTTCTTTTCTCTTGAGAATGTTCCTTTAAGTTGTGTTTCTGTTTTTCCTTTTTAAAATATACTAATTCCCTCATGGAATTTTAATCTAGATTTACTTTCTCATTGCCATGTTCTTCAACTAGTTGTTGAATCTTTTTCTTAAATTAATTACTTTATTTTAATTGGAGGCTAATTACTTTACAATACTGTAGTGGTTTTTGCCATACATTGACATGAATCAGCCATGGGTGTACATGTGTTCCCCATCCTGAACCCCCCTCTCAACTCCCTCCCATCCCATCCCTCAGAGTCATCCCAGTACACTGGCCCTGAGCACTCTGTCTCATGCATTGAACCTGGACTTGCGATCTGTTTCACACATGGCAATATACATGTTTCAATGCTATTCTCTCAAATCATCCCACCCTAGCCTTCTCCCACAGAGTCCAAAAGTCTGTTCTTTACATCTGTGTCTCTTTTGCTGTCTTGCATATAGGGTCATGGTTACCATCTTTCTAAATTCCATATATATGCGTTAATATACTGTATCAGTGTTTTTCTTTCTGGCATACTTCACTCTGTAAAATAGGCTCCAGTTTCATCAACCTCATTAGAACTGATTCAAATGCATTCTTTTTAATAGCTGAGTAATATTCCACTGTGTATATGTACCACAGATTTATTATCCATTTATCTGCCAATGGACATCTAGGTTGCTTCCATGTCCTGGCTATTGTGAACAGTGCTGCAATGAACATTGGGGTACATGTGTCTTTTTCAGTTCTGGTTTCCTCAGTGTGTATGCCCAGCAGTGGGATTGCTGGGTCATATGGCAGTTCTATTTCCAGTTTTTAAAGGAATCTCCACACTGTTCTCCATAGTGGGTGTACTAGTTTGCATTCCCACCAACAGTGTAAGAGGGTTCCCTTTTCTCCACACCCTCTCCACCATTTATTGTTTGTAGACTTTTGGATCGCAGCCATTCTGACCAGTGTGAGATGGTACCTCATTGTGGTTTTGATTTGCATTTCTCTGATAATGAGTGATGTTGAGCATCTTTTCATGTGTTTGTTAGCCATCTGTATGTCTTCTTTGGAGAAATGTCTGTTTAGTTCTTTGGCCCATTTTTTGATTGGGTCGTTTATTTTTCTGGAATTGAGCTGCATGAGCTGCTTGTATATTTTTGAGATTAACTCTTCGTCATTTGCTTCATTTGCTATTATTTTCTCTCATTCTGAAGGCTGTCTTTTCACCTTGCTTATAGTTTCCTTTGTTGTGCAAAAGCTTTTAAGTTTAATTAGGTCCCACTTGTTTATTTTTGCTTTTATTTCCATTACTTTGGGAGGTGGGCCATAGAGGATCCTGCTGTGATTTATGTCAGACAGTGTTTTTCCTATTTTTTCCTCTAGGAGTTTTATAGTTTCTGGTCTTACGTTTAGATCTTTAATCCATTTTGAGTTTATTTTTGTGTATGGTGTTATAAAGTGATCTAGTTTCATTCTTTTACAAGTGGTTGACCAGTTTTCCCAGAACCACTTGTTAAAGAGATTGCCTTTTCTCCTTTGTATAGTCTTGCCTCCTTTGTCAAAGATAAGGTGTCCATAGGTGAATGGATTTGTCTCTGGGCTTTCTATTTTGTTCCATTTATCTATATTTCTGTCTTTGTGCCAGTACCATACTGTCCTGATGACTGTAGCTTTGTAGTATAGTCTGAAGTCAGGCAGGTTGATTCCTCCAGTTCCATTCTTCTTTCTCAAGATTGCTTTGGCTATTTGAGGGTTTTTGTATTTCCATACAAATTGTGAAATTATTTGTTCTAGCTCTGTGAAAAATACCGTTGGTAGCTTGTTAGGGATTGCATTGAATCTACAGATTGCTTTGGGTAGTATACTCATTTACACTATATTGATTCTTCCGATCCATGAACACGGTATTTTTTTCCATCTATTAGTGTCCTCTTTGATTTCTTTCACCGGTATTTTATAGTTTTCTATATATAGGTCTTTTTGTTTCTTTAGGTAGATATATTCCTAAGTATTTTATTCTTTTCATTTGCAATGGTGAATGGAATTGTTTCCTTAATTTCTCTATTTTCTCATTATTAGTGTATAGGAATGCAAGGGATTTCTGTGTGTTGATTTTATATCCTGCAACTTTACTATATTCATTGATTAGCTCTAGTAATTTTCTGGTGGAGTCTTTAGGGTTTTCTATGTAGAGGATCATGTCATCTGCAAACAGTGAGAGTTTTTACTTCTTCTTTTTCCAATTTCGATTCCTTTTTATTTCTTTTTCTGCTCTGATTGCTGTGGCCAAAACTTCCAAAACTATGTTGAATATTAGTGGTGAAAGTGGACACCCTTGTCCTGTTCCTGACTTTAGAGGAAATGCTTTCAATTTTTCACCATTGAGGATAATGTTTGCTGTGGGTTTGTCATATATAGCTTTTATTATGTTGAGGTATGTTCCTTCTATTCCTGCTTTCTGGAGAGTTTTTATCATAAACGGATGTTGAATTTTGTCAAAGGCTTTCTCTGCATCTATTGAGGTAATCATATGGCTCTTATTTTTCAATTTGTTAATGTGGTATATTACATTGATTGATTTGCAGATATTGAAGAATCCTTGCATCCCTGGGATAAAGCCCACTTCGTCATGATGTATGATCATTTTAATGTGTTGTTGGATTCTTATTGCTAGAATTTTGTTAAGGATTTTTGCATCTATGTTCATCAGTGATATTGGCTTGCAGTTTTCTTTTTTTGTGGCATCTTTGTCAGGTTTTGGTATTAGGGTGATGGTAGCCTCCTAGAATGAGTTTGAAAGTTTACCTTCCTCTGCAGTTTTCTGGAAGAGTTTGAGTAAGATAGGTGTTAGCTGTTCTCAAAATTTTTGGTAGAATTCAGTTGTGAAGCTGTCTGGTCCAGGGCTTTTGTTTGCTGGACAATTTCTGATTACAGTTTTGATTTCTGTGCTTGTGATGGGTCTGTTAAGATTTTCTATTTCTTCCTGGTTCAGTTTTGGAAAGTTATACTTTTCTAAGAATTTGTCCATTTCTTCCAAGTTGTGCATTTTATTGGTATATAGTTGCTGATAGTAGTCTCTTATGATCCTTTGTATTTGCGTGTTGTCTGTTGTGATTTCTCCATTTTCATTTCTAATTTTGTTGATTTGATTCTTCTCCCTTTTTTTCTTGATGAGTCTGTCTAATGATTTGTCTATTTTATCTATCTTCTCAAAGAACCAGCTTTTAGCTTTGTTGATTTTTGCTGTGTTTTTTCTTTTTCATTTATTTTTGCCCTAATTTTTTTTTATTTCTTTCCTTCTACTAACCCTGGGGTTCTACTTTTTTTTTTCCTCTAGGTGTAGAGTTATGTTTTTTATTTGATTTTTCTCTTGTTTCTTGAGGTAATCTTGTATTGATATGAACCTTCCCCTTAGCACTGCTTTTACTGAATCCCATAGGTTTTGGGTTGTGTTTTCAATTTCATTCATTTCTATGCATATTTTGATTTCTTTTTTGATTTTTTTCTGTGATTTGTTGGCTTTCAGAAGTGTGTTGTTTAGCCTCCATATGTTTGTATTTTTAACAGGTTTTTTTCCTGTAGTTGACATCTAATCTTACCACATTATCAGCAAAGATGCTTGGAATGATTTCAATTATTTTGAATTTACCAAGGCTAGATTTATGGCCCAGAATGTGAACTGTCCTGGAGAAGGTTCCGTGTGCGCTTGAGAAAAAGGTGAAATTCATTGTTTTGGGTGAAATGTCCTATAGATATCAATTAGGTCTAACTGCTCCATTGTATCATTTAAAGTTTGTGTTTCCTTGCAAATTTTCTGTTTAGTTGATCTATCCATAGGTGTGAATAGAGTATTATAGTCTTCCACTATTACTGTGTTACTGTTTATTTCCCTTTTCATACTTGTTAGCATTTGTCTTACATATTGCGGTGCTCCTATGTTGGGTAAATATATATTTATAATTATGTCTTCTTCTTGGATTGATCCTTTGATCATTATGTAGTGTCCTTTGTCTCTTTTCATGACCTTTATTTCAAAGTCTGTTTTATCTGATATGAGTATTGCTACTCCTGCTTTCTTTTGGTCTCCATTTGTGTAAAATATCTTTTTCCAGCCCTTCACTTTCAGTCTGTATGTGTCCCTTGTTTTGAGGTGGGTCTCTTGTAGACAGCATATATAGGGGTTTTGTCTTTGTATCCATTCGGCCAGTCTTTGTCTTTTGGTTGGGGCATTCAACCCATTTACATTTAAGGTAATTATTGATAAGTATGATCCCGTTTCCATTTACTTTGTTGTATTGGGTTTGAGTTTATACACCTTTTTTGTGTTTCCTGTCTAGAGAAGATCCTTTAGCATTTGTTGAAGAGCTGGTTTGGTGATGGTGAATTCTCTCAGCTTTTGCTTGTCTATAAAGCTTTTGATTTCTCCTTCATATTTGAATGAGATCTTGCTAGATATAGTAGTCTGGGTTGTAGATTTTTCTCTTTCATCACTTTAAGTATGTCCTGCCATTCCCTTCTGACCTGAAGAGTTTCTTTTGAAAGATCAGCTGTTATCCTTATGGGAATCCCCTTGTGTGTTATTTGTTGCCTTTCCCTTGCTGCTTTTAATATTTGCTCTTTGTTTTTGAACTTTGTTAATTTGATTAGTATGTGTCTTGGAGTGTTTTGCCTTGGGTTTATCATGTTTGGGACTCTCTGGGGTTCTTGGACTTGGGTGACTATTTCCTTCCCCATTTTAGGGAAGTTTTCAACTATTATCTCTCAAGTATTTTCTCATGGCCTTTCTTTTTCTCTTCTTCTGCTGTGATTCAAATGTTGTGGCATTTGACGTTGTCCCACTTCCCAGGTTTAAAACTCAGGTTCAGGTTCTCAGGTACTGCACAAAGGCACAGACTTGGTTGGGCCTGCGTTTTGTGCACTTCCCAGGTCCAAGCAGCTCAGGCACCAGGTGCTTGGCAAGTGTGCTGTCCCAGGTGTGTGGTGTGTCTTATCACCTCCCAGGTCCCAGCTGCTCGGTTTCCTGGGTGTGCAATGAGAGCACTGTCTCAGGTGTGCCATGTGTCTCCTCTGGGGAGCTGATCTCAAGCCTTGACCCTCCTGGTGGATGTCAACCGTCCAGGATCCAAGGAAGACTTGGTTAGCAACTGGGAATCTGCTCACAGTTTGGTGGAGGATCTGTCTCTGGGGCCAAGATTGCCCTTTGCCTTCTGCCTCTGGCTGTTGCCCACCTGCCTCTCCGCCTCTCACAGGGGAATGGGCCTGTCTGCAGCTGGCTAGCTGTCCTCTGGTATTCACTCAATCCTTTGTTCTGTGAGCAGACCAGGGTGTGCCTTAGGTTAGAGCTTTTTGCGGGAATGTTTTCTCTCTCCTTTTTTTTTCCTCTCTCTGATTAACCCAGAGTTTGGGTTGCTCTCTCATGTTAGCTCCCTCAGATTGTCCTCAGGGCATTGAGGCCCAGTCTTTACCATAAGCATGCAACCTGTGCCTCCCTGTTCAGCCCCTGCTTGCTGCTGGTGGACATGAGCATTTGGGCTACTTCTCCACTGGGAGTTGCAGTTAGGCACATATTCTGTATTTTTTTTTTTTTCCATTCTGGTTATGTTACCCTCTGAGATTCCAAAACTCCCCACATACCTGCCGGTGAGAGGGTTTCCTGGTGTTTGGAAACTTCTCCTCCTTCATGACTCCCTCCCTGGGACAGGTCTCCATCCCTAACTCTTTTGTCTCTATTTTTGTCTTTTATATTTTGTCCTACCTTCTTTGGAAGAGAATGCACTGCCTTTCTGGGTGACTGGTGTCCTCTGCTAGCATTCAGAAGTTGTTTTGTGGAATTTGCCCAGCATTCAAATGATCTTTTGATGAATTTGTGGGGGAGAAAGTGGTCTCCCTATCCTTTTCCTCCACCGTCTTAGGACCACCCCTGTTGAATCTTTAAGTTGTTTAGATTTACCTCATATCTGCCCAGGCCTACCTTATCTTTAGCTTTCTCTGAGACTTATTTTATCAGCCTTTCTTTTCTGCCTTCTCCCTTTAACCTACCCAAAGACCACAAAATTTTCTGTATTCATTAGTTTTCTGAGACGTAATTCATCACAATGCTCTGCTCTGTCTCACCTACAAACGTCTATTTTGTTGCCACAAAACTTATTAATATTTCCTCCTTTAAAAGTTATTTATGCTTGTGAATCATTCTGTTCTTTTCCACCTTAAGGCAAACCCCAGGGAAAAATAACCATTTGAGACTCAGGGCTTGAACAGTTGAAAAAACTAGAATGGAATCCATTTCAAAGAGGATATCCTATCTTCAATATACTATTCTTGAGATAATTGATAATAGTGTCAAATCAATCAGTGTACTAGTTAAAGCTTCTGCTTCATAATAGACATGGAACTGGTAGTGTTTTGGTTTTCCATCCTTCATCTTTAGAAATTCTTGCTCTACAAGTTGGCATCTGACAACTTTAATAAAGAAAGATGGACAGTAGTGCCTGGTCAGCTTTTCTCTACTAACCTCCTGGGTTCACAATTTGTGCAGCCTACAGATTATTTTAAGTAAATGTTTATTATAGTCAAGCTTCAAATCTAGAACAACCCCTCTCCAGTGTTTTTCAAATATGCAGCATTTCTGAAATGTATATAACTCATAGCAAGTGATTTTCCTATATCTATAACTGTCAATGGTTCACTAATTAGATTCTAAGCAGTGTTTTAGAAGGTTGTAGTGTATCTTGAGAATGTGGGTCTGGAAATTATGTAGCTTTGAGATAAATATGTTGGCTTAGGCTTCCAGTTAATTTGTTTATATTTTAAACTTGTAGATTGTTGCCTTGCCTTCATTTCCACTACTAATTTAATGCAATTTAATGAAATACTTGTTATTAACTTAGAAACCCAAGATCAACGTGTTTTTATCACAATTGAAATCAGTGGTATGTATGCTCTGTTTATAAGTCATACAAGTATAGTCCACTTGTTTATGCTTTACATTCAGACTTCCCTAAGAGATAATCAAAGAGTGTGCCCTGACCCTCCTATACTGTTTTGGGAGTTTGAACAGTGAAGGTAACCTGTGAAGTGAAAGTCACTCACTCTTTGCGACCCCATGGACTGTAGCTCATGTGGCTTCCCTGTCCATGGGATTCTCCAGGCAAGAATACTGGAGTGGGTAGCCATTTCCTTCCAGGGAATCTTCCTGACCCAGGGATTGAACCTGAGTGTAATGCATTGCAGGCAGATTCTTTACCATCTGAGCCACCAGGGAAATGAAGGTAACCTGTACTGCTGCAGAAATCAGCAGTGGGTTTTGAAGGCAGCTTTCAGGTAAAAAGGAAGAGGTCTTTCTGATAATAGTAATAATAATAATAATAAAAACTCCAAACCTAGGACTTGGAGCACAGAATGAGGGAGGGCAAAGGCTAACGGTTTTGCCAAGAGAACTTGGTCATAGTAAACAACCCCTTCCAACAACACAAGAGACAACTCTACACCTGGGTATCACCAAATGGTCAATACTGAAATCGGATTGATATTCTTTGCAGCTGGAGATGGAGAAGCTCCATACAGTCATCAAAAACAAGATCTAGAGCTGACTGTGGCTCATATCATCAGCTCCTTATTGCAAAATTCAGACTTAAATTGAAGAAAGTAGGTGAAACCACTAGGCCATTCAGGTTATGACCTCAATCAAATCCCTTACAATTATACAGTGGAAGTGACAAATAGATTCAAGGGATTAGATCTGATAGAGTACCTGAAGAACTATGGATAGAGGTTCATAACATTTTACAGGAGGCAAAGAACAAACCATCCCTGAGAGAAAGAAATGCAAAAAGGCAAAATGGTTGTCTGAAGAGGTCTTATAAATAGCTGAGAAAAGAAACTAAAGGGAAAGGTATACACATCTGAATGCAGAGTTTCAAAGAATAGCAAGGAAAGAAAAGAAAGCCTGCTTAAGTAAACAATGCAAAGAAATAGAGGAAAACAATAGAATGGGAAAGATTAGAGATCTCCTCAAGAAAATCAGAGATACTAAGGGAGCGTTTCATACAAAGATGGGCACAACAAAGGACAGAAGCTAATATAGACCTAACAGAAGCAGAAGAGATTAAGAAGAGGTAGCAAGAATACACAGAAGAACTGTACAGAAAAGATCTTAACCTGGAAAACCACGATGGTGTGACCATTCACTAGAGCCAGACATCCTGGAATGTGAAGTCAAGTGGGCCTTAGGAAGCATTATTACAAGCAAAGTTAGTGGAGGTGATGGAATTCCTGCTGAGCTATTTCAAATCCTAAAAGATGATGCCATTAAAGGGCTGCACTCAGTATGCCAGCAAAATTGGAAAACTCAGCAGTGACTACAGGACTGGAAAAGGTCAGTTTTCATTCCAGTCCTAAAGAAGGGCAATGCCAAAGAATGTCCAGACTACCGAACAATTGTGTTCATTTCACAGACTAGTAAACTTATGCTCAAAAATCCTTCAAGCTAGGCTTCAGTAGTGTGTAAACTGAGAACTTCCTGATGTACAAACTGGATTTAGAAAAGGCAGAGGAACCAGAGATCAAATCGCCAACATTCGTTGGATCATAGAAAAAAACGAGAATTCTAGAAAAACATCTGCTTCGTTGAGTATGCTAAAACTTTTAACTGTGTGGATTACAACAAATTGTAAAAAAAATTCTCCAAGAGACAGGAATACCAGACCACCTTACCTGCTTCCTGAGAAGCCTATATGCAGGTCAAGAAGCAAAAGTTAGAACTGAATATGGAACAACATACTGGCTCAAAATTGGGAAAGGAGTATATCAAGGCTATATAGACTGATTCAGAATCGGGAAAGGAGTACATCAAGACTGTATATTGTCACCCTGCTTATTTAACTTTTATGCAGTTTACGTGCGAAATACCAGGCTGGATAAAGCACAAGCTGGAATCAAGATTGGTAGGAGAAATACCTATAACCTCTAATATGTGGATGACACAACCCTGGTAGCAGAAAGTGAAGAGGCTCTAAATGAAGGTGAAAGAGGAGAGTGAAAAGCTGGCTTAAAACTCAACATTCAAAACACTCAGATCATGTCATCTGGTCCCATCACTTTATGGCAAATAGATGGGGAAACAATGGAAACAGTGACAGACTTTATTTTCTTGGGCTCCAAAATCACTGGGTCCAGTGACTGCAGCCATGAAATTAAAAGATACTGGCTCCTTGGAAGAAAAGCAGTGATAAACCAAGACAACGTATTAAAAAGCAGAGAAATCATTTTGCCAACAAAGGTGTATAGTCAAAGCTATGGTTTTTCTAGTAGTCATGTATGAGTTGGACCATGTGTGAGTTGGACCATAAAGAAGACTGAGCACTGAAGAATTGATGTTTACAAACTGTGGTGCTGGAGAAGACTCTTGAGAATCCCTTGGACTGCTAGATCAAACCAGTCAATCCTACAGGAAATCAACCCTGAATATTCATTGGAAGGACTGATGCTGAAGCTGAAACTCCAATACTTTGGCCACCTGATGTGAAGAACTGACTCATTGGAAGAGACCCTGATACTGGGAAAGATTGAAGGCAGGAGAAGGGGGCAACAAAGGATGAGATGGTTGGATGGCATCATTGACTCAATGGACATGAGTTTGAGAATGCTCTGAGAGACAATGAAGGACAGGGAAGCCTGGAGTGCTGCAGTCCATGGGGTTGTAAAGATTTGGACATGACTGAGCAACTGAACAACAATAAAAGATGTATGTTTGATCAACATATATTATAAGCATATAGTGTATATAAGTGTATATATTATATAGAGTATATATATATAATGTATTATATATAGTGTATATATAATATATATAGTATACATAAGTATATACAACATAAGTTGTATACTCATAAAGTATATACAACATAAGTCTACTACTGTGGTAGACTTTTTATATATCGGCTCTTTAGTTATGATTAATGTTACAAAAGGCATCCTTTCTTTTATCGGCTGTTATACCCAGATTTCATCCATTTAGAATTATTAGGGTAAGGAGGATATAAAGGCACTGTGGTTTGTTCTGGACCCTTTACTTTGACCCTTTTCCTGAGATAAATTTGATTTACACCAGAAGTAGAAAGCTGTTTCATTTCCATAGTGAGGAAAAACCATTAGAATTAATTTTTATGCAGTGTATATTTATTCTTAAAACTAATTGTGGGTTTCTGCCTTGATTAAGAGCAGATGAAAAGATTGATTCTGTTTTGCTGTTGAAATTCAAGATTTCTGAATTTAAAACATCTTTTGTTTCCTTAGAGCCTAAAACAAGGCATAACCTTTTAATTAGCTTTGGAAATAAAGGTATAAGCATACATTATGATTTTTATGCAAACAGCATATATTCAGAACTTAATTCAGACATAAATCTCCATGAATAATGAAATGGTCCATTGGAGGAGGGTGAACTTAACCTAGATTTTTCTAAATCTGGGGCAGACTTAGTCCATTTTACAGGAAACCTCTTTGAAGCCATTTATATTTCCATTTATAATGAGAATTCAGGAGAACTCATACAGCAAAAGGCAACCTCTTGTTTCACCCATCTTACCTAGAATGTTAAATTTCAGTTTGAGCAACTTGATTTAGAACACTTGTCTTCTCTTCTGCCTCAGTTATCAAAGGGATTTTCAGGGATGTGTAGGATGTCTGAATATGGGGAGATAAAGCTTTGGGAAAGGATGGACCTGAGATTAGGTAACTACCTACATGTGACTAAAACTGCTTTAGAGTATCTAAAAAAGCTATAAGACCTATAAAAGCATAAAGCAGTAGAACTGCTTTAGAGTATTTTGGGTATCACATCAAAATAATCTGGGGAATGGTGTTTAAAGATGAAAGGTAAGCTGCACATTTATAAATATTGAAACTTGAGTTCATTGTTCTATTCTCTCTACTTTTGTGTTTGAAAACTTTCATACTAGTTGAAGAAAAACTGCCTTGGAAACTGACCATCTAGAGAGAGAATGATTATACAGTTAGTCAAAGTTCAAATTTTTAAATATTTTGCCTTGAATCCTGAAAAGAAACATAAGATTTTAGACATGCTGTCATAGTAGTTGAGTCGCTCAGTCATGTCCGACTCTCTGCAACTCCATGAACTGCAGCATGCCAAGCTTCCCTGTCCATCACCAACTCCCGGAACTTGCTCAACTTATGTCCATCAAGTCAGTGATCCCATCCAACCATCTCACCCTCTGTTGTCCCCTTCTCCTGCCCTCAATCTTTCACAGCATCAGGATCTTTTCCAATGAGTCAGTTCTTTGCATCAGATGGCCAAAGTATTGGAATTTCAGCTTCAGAATCAGCCCTTCCAATGAATATTCAGAGTTAATTTCATTTAGGATTGACTGGTTTGATCTAGAAGTCCAAGGGACTCTCAAGAGTCTTCTCTAACACCACAGTTCAAAAGCATCAATTCTTCAGTGCTTAGCTTTCTTTATAGTCCCAACTCTCACATCCATATATGACTACTGGAAAAACCATAGCTTTGACTAGATGGACCTTTATTGGTAAAATAATGTCTCTGCTTTTTAATATACTGTCTAGGTTTGTCACTGTTTTTCTTCCAAGGAGCCAGCATCTTTTAATTTCATGGCTGCAGTCACCATCTGCAGTGATTTTGGAGCCCCCCAAAATAAAGTCTATCATTGTTTCCTGGTCTATTGGCCATGAAGTGATGGGATCAGATGCCATGATCTTAGTTGTTTGAATGTTGAGTTTTAAGTGAACTTTTTCATTCTTCTCTTTCACTTTCATCAAGAGGCTCTTTAGTTCTTCTTTGCTTTCTGCTGTAAGGGTGGTGTCATCTGCATATATGAGATTATTGATATTTCTCCTGGCAGTCTTGATTCCAGCTTGTGCTTCATCCAACCCGACATTTTGCGTGATGTATTCTGCATATAAGTTAAGCAGGGTGACAGTATACAGCTCTGACATACTCCTTTCCCAATTTGGAACCAGTCTATTGTTCTGTGTCTAGTTCTAACTGTTACTTCTTGACCTGCATACAGATTTCTCAGGAGCAGATAAGGTAGTCTGGTATTCCCATCTCTTTAAGAATTTTCCACAGTTTGTTGTGATCCACACAGTCAAAGGCTTTGGTGTAGTCAATAAAGTAGAAGTAGATGTTTCTCTGGAACTCTCTTGCTTTTTCAGTGATCCAACGGATGTTGGCAATTTGATTTCTGGTTCCTCTGCCTTTTCTAAATCCAGCTTGAACATCTGGAAGTTCACTGTTCACATAGTGTTGAAGCCTGGTTTGGAGAATTTTGAGCATTACTTCGCTAGCGTGTGAGATGAGTGCAATTGTGCAGTAGTTTGAGCATTCTTTGGCATTGCCTTTCTTTGGGCTTGAAATGTAAACACCTTTTCCAGTCCTGTGGCCACTGCTGAGTTTTCCAAAGTTGCTGGCATATTGAGTGCAGCACTTTCACAGCATCATCTTTTAGGATTTGAAATAGCTCAACTGGAATTCCATCACCTCCACTAACTTTGTAGTGAGGCTTCCTAAGGCCCACTTGACTTCCCATTCCAGGATGTCTGGCTCTAGGTGAGTGATCACACCATCGTGGTTATTTGAGTTGTGAAGGTCTTTTTTGTATAGTTCTGTGTATTCTTGCCTCCTCCTCTTAATATCTTCTGCTTCTGTTAGGTCCATACCATTTCTGTCCTTTATTGATCCCATCTTTGCATGAAATGTTCCCTTGGTATCTCTAATTTTCTTGAAGAGGTCTCTAGTCTTTCCCATTCTGTTGTTTTCCTCTATTTTTTTGCATTAATCACTGAGGAAGGCTTTCTTATTTCTCCTTGCTATTCTTTGGAACTCTGCATTCAAATGGGTATATGTTTCCTTTTCTCCTTTGCCTTTAGCTTCTCTTTTCTCTGCTATTTGTAAGGCTTCCTCAGACAACCATTTTGCCTTTTTGCATTTCTTTTTCTCATGCCAACTATTAATAATAGATTTTATATGGGTGTTCAGCCCCTTTTCCTAATCAACTAGTAAACATTTTCTTGCAGATATTATGGCTCTTTCTAAGAAATTTAATATAGGTTATTAAATAATTTGCAGAATCACAGAAAAAAATTCTACCATAATACTAAGGTATTAAATTTCTTGACTTAAACTGTTTTATGTCCTTGCTAGTGTATTAACCAGATCCAAGTAACAATTTTTTTTCTTGGTAAATTTCAGTAACACAAGAGAAGTTCCAGAGATCCGTTCTACAACATTTGCCTATAGATGACAAAACTGTATTGTACACTTAAAAATACTATGAGGGAAATATCATGGTATGTGTTCTTACCACAATAAAAGTTCTACTACATGTATAACCCTACAAAAAAAACAAACTTCTATTCAGCTATTTTGGTTGCATCAGCAGTTGAACTTCTAGTTTTCTTTCTCTCTTTTAACTTTGCTCAAATAGCTTCAATTATTCAAGAAGTTTTCTTCCTCCTAATTGTTTTGAATTTTTTGAAGCATGGTGTAGTTTTGGCTTTTATTAACCTAGTTCTTTTCTTGAATTGCTGCTTATTTTTTCCAGCATTTTATTATTGAAAATTTTAGACAGAAAAGTTGAAATAATTGTGCAGTGTACATCTATATATTCACCACCTAGATTATATAATTAACATCTTACTACACTTACTTTTTTACATACCCATCTATAAATCCTATTTTTTGATGATTATAAAGAAAATTGCAGACTTAAATACATTTCCCCACTAAACATTTAAGCATACATATTGTTAACTACAGTTTAGTATGTGTTAAAGGTTCATTTTTTTTAAGGTTCTTTTCAGAAAAAAAAAAAGTTTACATGTGATGAAATGCACAAATCTTAAAGTGTTTGATACAATGAACTTTTTACAAATAACACATCCGTGAAATCCAGGCCTTTATCAAGATAATATTTTCATCACTCCAGAAAATTCTCTCATGCTCCTTCCCAGTCAATCACTGCTTCCCCCGTCCCAGTCCCCTAGGCAACCACTGTTTCTTCTGATTTTTCTCCTATCATAGTTTGTTTTTCAAAGTGTAAGTAAATGAATCAGAGCATTCACTCCTTTGTGTAAGACTTGTTTAGCATAGGTATTTGGAATTCATCCATGGTGTGTGTATATAATTCTTTTTATTGCTGAGCAGCATTTCATTGTACACAAAAGCCATTGTTTATTTATTCATTCTCCTGTTGGTGGATACCTGGGCCATTTCCAGGTTTTGGATATGAATGAAGTTGCTATGAACATTTTTGTACAAGTCATCTTGTGAGCATTTGTTTTAATTTTTCCTGGAATTACTGGATCATAAGTTATGTATATGACTAGTACAGAAATGCAGGAAATTTTCCTGAAATGGTTGTACCGTTTTGTTGTCTCATCAGCAACATATGAGAATTCCAGTTGTTTTTCATCCTCATCAACATTTGGTGGTATTGGTCTTTGTGATTTTAGCCATTCTGATGGGTTTGGTAGTAAGTATTATCTCGTGGTTTTAATTTGCGTTTCCCTGTAATTTAACACTTTTCCATCTGCTTCTTCACTTGGCATATATATTTCTTTTTGAAATTGTTCAAATTGTGTTTTTGTTATTGAGTTGTTGGAGTTTGCATATAGTAGTTGCACATCTTTTCTAGATATATTACTGCTTTTTTAATTGTCTTATCTAACCAATGTATAAATGTTCTATACCCAGTTACACTTAGAATAATTAGGCCAGCACTTGGAATGAATTATTTGACTGAACGTTAAGCTGGTCTGATATCCTAACCAATGCTCTGATGGCCTAAAAGTTAATTATGTAAAATAAAAGACAAATTTTTAGGAATCTGAATTAATTAGGGGAAAGCTAATTGCTAAAGAGTACATGACTACAGAAAAAAAAAAAAAAACTTGAAAAGAAATGTCAACTGATAGTTTCAGAAAATATTACCCAAATGTACTCAGATTATACTAGCTTATTAATGACCAGCCTAACCCCAGTTTATGATTCTTCTCACTGATCCACAGGTTGAAATAGCTCTCTACAACATGTATCATTCTTTGGATACTCAGTTTTGTCAGTATTGTAAGTTGTAGCTGTACTGGTCCCTTCATTCATCATCTCAAAGTTGTTTATGAATGCTTGCAGTTTTCTAAATATTTAACACAGCTTTATTTAATGGGAAGTATAAAAGTTAGAGTTATGTTTATTCTTAATCATCTACTTTTTAAAAATATATTGGATGGTGGAGGTCTCCCTTAAGTGTGTATTCTGGTTAAATTATAGTGTAAAATCCATCGTTGTTCACAAATGTTTATTAACAATAGGTGGCTAGAAATGATTATGTTGCAAAAGGGAGGAAAAGAACACCTTAAATCTCAGCAGCCATACATTTCAGAGGAAAAAGTAAATGCTTTATTTTTGTTTATACTGAAGCTAAAAACACACAAAATCTTTTTATTGTACAAGATACGTTTTAACACATTTAAGGATGACAGCTTTGCGCTTCCTACAGAAAATATTTAAATAAAAGTAATAGTTTTCTCAAGTTTTTAGCTTTTAAAATAGTCTGTAAAGCCAAAATGCCATTTACACAAACATTTAGAATTTTCCCTTTTCATGATTAAGCTCAGGAGATACAATTTTAACCTGAAGTTTGATGCATACATTTTCTGTGTGGTGTGATGTGTAATTGGGGCCTCCAACTAGGCTAAGAAAGTTAATTAAACACTGCCTGTGTTTACTAAAAGTATTCTTTATCTTCCTCAAATGTTGGCTCCAAACTACATTCGTTGTTTTGAATAGGAAGAAATTCTTCATCCTCAGTTTCAACCTGTTTTTGAGAAATCTTGAATCCTGTGAGGAGTTTAAATAGTGATATTTTCTTGAATCCTACCACTGGTATGCATTTATGTTATAAGAAACAGACAAATTAAAATGTTTTCACTAGAGAACGTATGGGTTTACTTTTGCTATGCTAGAAGAGTCATTTGAACAGTTAAAAGTTTTTAGGTTAATAATTTATTGGATTGTCTTTAACATTAAGAAAACTACAGACTAATGTATTAACCCCTTGGGTTTCAAGGTTTCCTCTTGAGTTCACACAACCTTCATTTTAGTGTGATTGGTTTCAGTGAATCCTACTAGACACTCAAGGATTCTGACTGCTTCTCCTGCCCAAGTATATACAAAGCACAGTTACCACTCTGCTTATTGGACCACAGGCTACATTGCTTTGGTTATTTAAACCGATTGCTTAATACATATTGTAAAAGGAAGTCCTGCAAGATGAGACCAAAAATGGATGAACCTGTACTTCAAATAATATGACTGTATTTTATATAGGAAATACCAAGTGTTAACATGTGATTTTCAAATGACCTGAAATTTCAGCTAGCTGTTGCCATCTTCCCTTTAGCACTGCCCCCTATTTCTGTTACTAGAGCACCTCTGAATCCAAAACCCTCCCCTCAATTTTCTGGGGCAGCTAGGGCTTTTCTTTACTGCTCTTTCTTCCTGCTAACAGCCTAGCTGTCAGAGCCTGTGTATTATAAAGTATGATTTCTTATGGATCAAACAAAGTTTGGGAAGCCAATTCTGAGTTTATTTACAACATAAGCCATTGGAAATTGGAATGTGTTTTACTGTTTAAATACAAATATTTCAAGAGCTAAGTCATTAAGGTTGTTCTCAAATCAATGATGGTTCTATATCTAAACATGGTGTTCTTTAATGTTTCCTCCTTGGGAAGCTATAAACTTATTCCAGTAAGGCTGGCACTGTTCCAAGCATGTTTGAAACTAGATTGCAGACTTGAAAGAGGAACAAGGCTTCTTTTGGGCCTGATGGAAATTTTTGCATCTTCATTTTGGTGGTGATGATTCTAGGGATATACACAACTGTGAAACTCACTGAATTGTACACTTTAAATGGATGCAGGTAGTTGTACACAAATTATTCCTCAGAGCTGATAAGGAAAAAACGAGATTCCAAAGAACAGTTTCAGGTTACTTCACAAACCCCACAAGAAACTTGTTTTATAATTGTGCCTATTAAAGTGCATATTGTGTGACAGCAGTTGAAAATTATTTTTTACCAGAAAAAGAACTAACCCCAATTGTCCAAATTTTTATCAAGTATGAATCTAAAATTAGTTTTGACTGTTTCTTGGAATTTAATTTTATAAGATTATGATTTTCTACCATTGAGGGTATTCAGAGATTGTATTGTGTGTTTTGAACATCCTCCCCAAAGCAGGAGTCCATGATGGTTTGAGTAATGTCAGTATTCGAATATGGGTACACCTTAAGGTGGCTACTTTGAAGAATTTTGAAGAACAACATTAATTTGGGCATATTAATTGCCATGTTTATGAAAATACCAGTCTCATTTTATAATCTCACTTTATATGTTTATCCTAAATTATGAGGCCAAACTATGATAGGGGCTTCCCTGATAGCTCAGTTGGTAAAGAATTCACCTGCAGTGCAGGAGACCCGGTTCAATACCTGGGTTGGGAAGATCCGCTGGAGAAGGGATGGGCTACCCACTCCATTATTGTTGGGCTTCCCTTGTGACTCAGCTGGTAAAGAACCTACCTGCAATGTGGGAGACCTGGGTTCAATCCCTGGGTTAGGAAGATCCCCTGGAGAAGGGAAAGGCTACCCACTCCAGTATTCTGGCCTGGAGAATTCCATAGGCTGTATAGTCCATGGGGTCTCAAAGAGTCAGACACGACTGAGCAACTTTCACTTTCAAACTATGACATCAGATATAGAATCTAGCTTTCTTCCATACTACCCTCTCCCACTTTCACCTTTTATTTCTCTTTTCTGTAGAGTTTTGGTAAATTAATTTCATTTCTTAGATAAAATGTGGGAAAATCATTCCTTTCAGTAATTGGTCATATGTACATATTTATAAAAGACAGTGATATTGTACAATTTAAAATGTAACCTTACTATGAGTCTGATGTGTTGAATTTAGGAATACAGTGATCACAAGGTGAGAATGTGCTGTGATCTGAAATTCAATCTCAATATATATATAACTCAACCTTTGAAAAAAGATTTGCAGTTTTTTCAGAGATAGTTTGCATATACTATTGCGCTTCGGGTTGTGTTAAGGGAGAAAATGATGATGTTAATATTTTAATCCAGAAACTACATATTTTAAAAATCAAGGAGTGCCACCTCAGTTTGGTTATTGAAAAAGTTTGACGGTGTGATGATTCAGCACTACATTTTAAAGTGCTTATCTATCTAGTCCTTACTTTGAAAGCTTTTCCGATTATCTCTTTACCACACCAAGTACCTCAAGCACTCCCCATAAAAGCCCAAAGCCTCCTTTTTGTCTTGTCACCCAAGGGTCAGTTTTAAGGGTTGTTGAAGACCAGAGATTTGTCAAGAGGGTTACTAGGTTAGAAGGTGATGAGTCCCAGTGAGTATTGTGGGATATATTGAACATTGTGGGACAAGACAAAATGGCCAAACCTAGCTTAAGTGTACTTGCAAATGGTTGGTTATCACAGGCTAAAACAAAAGTCACACTGCCTCCAAGGGTGATGTCTCGTGTGTATTCCTGTGTTGAAGTGCAGCTCCTGGGGTGTTAGGTGGCTCTGGAACTTGCTCATAGACAAAGTCAAAGAGAAAAATGCCCTGCACATTGCTGAAAATGGCATTCACACTGCAGGCCTTTCTTCTTCTTTTAGTTTGTTTTGGTTCTATCAAGTCATTTGGAGTTGTCAGGAGGCTTTTTTTTTTTTTTTTTTTGAGGGTGAGGGATGAGGTTAGGGCAAATGTGTGCTATAGTGATGGACTGATGAAGGTTGATTACAATGACCAAAATTTGCAGGCTCTTTTTGTTACTATGGAAACTGCCTTTCATTTGGATAATAAGGAGAAGTTGCTACAGAACTTTCACAGTTTGCACATCAGATGAGCTTTTGGCATAAGGGCATTCCACTTGATTTTATATTTAAACATTAATAATTCTTAATATGTACATGTCTCTCAAGTACCACAAACACTCATGGTATATCTTTAGAAAAAGACCACAACTCAGATCCAATAAACTAACAAGTATAAGATACAAATCCACTCTAGAGTTTAAAAATGCTAAAGCACCCTGGCCAGCTGCCTGTATCATTCCAGCAATTAACTCCTTTATTTCTTAATAAACATTCAATTTCTTAAAGCTCTCAAAACCACCTATCAGCCCCTTCTCTAGACCACCATGCAGTATATAGATGAAAATCCTAGGCCACATATCAACATATGAATAGTAATATCGCAAGTATACAGTAAATCTGAATTATGCAGACTTTAATTCACAAAAAATATATATATTTGTTTTTTTATAGGTAAGTTCTCTCTTCTGACTGACAAGCTTTGGTTTTCCTTCAAACTGGAAACACCAAGTCCTGAGCGCTGTTTGAACAGCTGTACTACAGTGGATGCTGCCTTGGCGGTTCATTTTAGCAATTCCTCATCACATCTCAGGCAGTTTCTTTCCATTGAGCCTATTCCTGTCCCCCTCCCTTCAAAATGATTTAGTAATTACCAAAAGGGATGAAGGGCCAAGCCAGAGCAATCAAATGCTATTAAGTTTCATTGCATGTGTGTGTGTGTACATGCGCACACAGATAAGGTTCTCACTTTTACAAACATCCCCAAAAAGTGCAAGCCACGACCCACATCTGTTGGAAAAAGCGATGGGAAGGGTCTTTGGAAATAGAGTAGAAATAGCATTTCTCTGTACTAAAGTAACGCTCACACTGAATTGGGGTACTCGATTCCCAATGACTAGTTCTACACCAACAAATTGTGTATTTGGAACAGTTATCTAGATAAAGCATGTCAAAGAAAGAATCTACACAGATTTGAGGCAAAGCCACAGGGTTTGGGGTTGAAGGGAGCTGACAAGTATATATGGGAAGGTTATTTAAGTGATTCAGATAACTACATCAGCTTATATTAGCTGTGTGTATACAAACAATCTGTTTACTAACACTGTTTTGAAATGTGATTACCAAAATAATATGATCAATTTTTCTTGTGTACTTTTTAAATAGGAAAGAATGCCTGACTCACTTCAAGTACTTTTTCCTAATGGTTGAACAAACCAAGATCTGGGCCACTTAAACTGTTAGTTAAAACAACCCTTCAGTCTCAGCACAAGGCAATATGAATGTCAAATGGTTATTTATATTTCCTAGCTAAGCTATCAACTCATTTTAAGTCATTCAGAAGGTAGAGGCCATGGGGCGGGGCGGTTTGGTGTGTGTGTGTGTGTGTGTGTGTGTTTGTGTCTTTAATCAAATGCAGACAAATGTTTAGATGTTTTGAACTTAGCTGAAATGCCCTAAATTAGGTCAGAGTGGAATGAAAAATGACTATGAGAGGCAAAAAGAATCAGAAAATTTTCCAGTATGCCTATATAAGTGGACAGGAGCATAACTTGGAGATTTATATCCCTATAAAATTTGACATCTTCCAAAAGTAATGACTTTGAATTTGGAATCATTCCTTTTTCTTTATACTCTACTGGATTTAAAGCTGTAAGTGGAGGACCTACTTCAACAATGGCCATTTTTGAATATACATCAGATATTTTCTTTGTAAACAATTTTACCCTTACTAATTATGAAGTGAAGTGAAGTTGCTCAGTCATGTCCGACTCTTTGCCACCCCATGGACTGTAGCCTAACAGGATCCTCCATCCATGGGATTTTCCAGGCAAGAGTACTGGAGTGGGTTATTATGAAGGAGAAGTTAATATAATTATGATGGAATCAAACAAATATAGGTGTCCATAAATGATAAGAAGTTCACCTGTTGTGGAGGTGAACCGTAGTATATTTAGACAAAAAGTGATTCTTGAATCATTTATTATTATATCTGACTTTGGAGTACATTTTTAACTTTACATATAAATATGTCAGTCTTAAATTATGGAGTTCATGGCATTTTGGGCGAATGAACAAAAAGGTACAGTGGCCAATCCATTTCCACATCTCCTTTGTATATATATGCTTAATAGTAAATGTCTTGTTTCTATGATCTAGAAGAGCTGGCTTTGTTGACTGGCTTTCTGACCTTGAGCAAGTCATTATCATTTTCTGAGCCTCATTTTTCTTTCTATTTGTAAAATAAGAATTGAGTGGATCCCCACTAAGGTTCTTTTACTTCTAACTTTTATGTTTATAAATTTACTCTCAAGTTGACTTATACCTTCTCTGGGGTCAGAGAACATAGTTAAACATTTGATTTGGAATGTCTTTCTTGATAGTAGCTGATACAGAGTTAACACAAGTCTCTTTCCTTTCCTACTTTCTACTGGAATTAGAGTTATTAAAAATGTTGGTGTCACCATCATAGACGTTAGGGCAATAACTGATTAGCTTTAACCGCTAACTGGCTTCAATCCCCAACACAGCTAGGCCTGAGCATAGCTGGTGAAATCTTAAGCTCACGTCATAAAGACAATAACCCTGAGACGATCTGAAAAGGAATGAAATATGACACTGGTTTCTTTCAGTAGTAGAGATTGCTATTATGACTTATACATATTCTCTCTTTGGCACATAGAGAAGACTGTATTTTGGACCATGGCTCTATCCCTGGCTATCCTTATTTTCTGACAAACTGATAAAGTAACTGCTGGAACAATTAAGCCTAGGTTATCATAAGTACATGCATTTGTAAGAGAGATGAAATAGGGCCATCGGTTTCTGGTGCCATCAATATGAAAAGAAATGTAGCCAAGGTGCTATTTATTATTCAAAGTGAATTTGGAAACTGGGAAAGTTGAATATGTAACTTTAGAAAACTTCCTTCTGGAAGGTAACCTGTTACTGATGTCAGGGCCACTTAGAATAGTCCCACTTAGAGAAGCAGGTTTGAGTAAATGATCACTTCAGGTATGATCAAGGAATTATTTTGTGATAATCTCTTGCCAAATGGACCTTGATGCAGCTTGTTCTCTTGGTCACTTTTTCCTGGATCTGAACTTTGTTCTTCAATACCTCCTCTTGTTTCCCCTTTATCCCCAGTTTGTGTCTTTTTCCTGTAGAATATTTTGTCAATCACTGAAGCTAGGGCTGGAATGGGAATCAATTCAAATAACAGAAACTACACTGTCAAAAACCATTTTGGCGGCATATTTGCACTGAGAATTTCACTAAATTTTGCCAGAAAGTATACACATAAATTTAGATGGTTTCCTATTACTGTTGGCCTTTGCAAGAACAGGGTGACAACTAATTAAGTTTCTTATGTTTTTGAGCTATGTGTTAATTTAATCACCAGGACTCAGACCTTGAGCTATTTTAGGTCATGTGTTAAGAGTGTAAGTTGGGGATACCTTTGTGCTAATGTTGGTAAGAACCACCCTTGTTTAGCAGGTAATCAGTCACTGGTTACCAGGTCTAACATTATGACCACACACATTATGGGCTTCATTTTATAACCTTAACCTATGTTTTCTGATGAGGTACTCTTAAGCTGTGGAAAATAATTTGTTTTGGTGTATAATGCAGTTTTCTTTAAAGACAGTAGAATTTGGATCATGTTTGTAGTTCCATGAATTCACTAGGGTTGTTATGTTATATATTTAACATCAGTTTACACATGCAATTCCACTGTTTCCTCTGAGCAGTAAAACTGCAACTTGAATCAAGTTATCTAGACCTAAAATTGTTTTGTTGTTCTTGTTTTATCAGAGAGCAATTAATTAAAATGAAATTGTTTTCAGATTCTGACACCTCAGCAAGATGTCATTTTTCTGATAAAATATTTTCAAATCCAGATTTTTATCTTAGAAATACTTTTGATAGCAATAATGATTAAAACTATCAACAGTAGATAGAACCCTATAAATATGCCAGCTAATTATTTTTTCATACCAATGTATGAGATGTAGTGACTATTGGCTAGAGTGCAGGAAAAGTTTTTAAAAAGAGTCCACATCCTAAATACTAATCTTGATACTGTCAAATTTTAAGATGTAGTAAGCTAACTGAAATACACAAACACAGGAAAGGAATTCACTAACTTATTAGATATGACATATACTATGGGGGTAAATAGTCACTGGCATACATTAGGAAACTCACAAGTCTTTAAGAAACAAAAAACTCAACAGCCCCCACAGTAAGGAGAAGTTGTAGTGTTTAAAAACAAAAACACGAAAGCCAGTTATACCTAGAAACCACAAGCTGACAATTCTTTGGAGTCTATTCAGTCTCCCTTTGATGCTGTTCATTGAACCAGAATGGGCAGCGTGGAGCACTGAAGGGCAACAAACATAGGCAGGTGAGTTTGCCTCATCTGATAGCTGGTGGGGACTGCTGAGCACAGCCCTCAGCCCTGTGGGGAAATGGTGTGAGATCCCAAGGAAGGTCAGGAATCTGTGCGGCAGCGACAGTAGCGAAGTGGCACCTGGAGCTTCAAGGAAGCAAGGGTAAGAAAAGCAAAGCCAAAGGGTTAAGCACCTGACTGCACCTCTGCTGATTAGGGGCAAATACCCCTTCAGTTGGTTATGAAATGGACTTAGTGTTTTATAGGTATAAAAAGGCAAATAATAGTAATACTAATAACAAGAACAAAAAAATGAATGTAGCTATAAAAGATGGTGAAAGCAATAGGAGTTTCACTCTCCTGTCTAGTGGGGGAGCAGTGAGGGAATCATATTCTATGTCACCTCTGAGAGCAAAGAAATGAGAAATTTTCTGAGTTCCAGGACATGTGATAACGGCTTGACTTAGAGCCGAGTTGTAACTTGTTCTTCCTGTCCATCACCCCATTTGTGCATGAGCAGGTCACAAGCCTCTCCCCATGTTTCAAATACATCCTCTGAGGAGTCTAAAAGTTTAGAATTTGAGGAACAGATGCTGGATACACAGTGAAGAGAGCTGGAACAGGCTAGAGGGCATTCAGTGCTCTGAGCAGTGCCCCGGGCTTCACCTAATTCTACCTCACTGAGGTTAATTTCACTTTGAGAACAGGCCTCTGCTTTCCCTTTCTCCATCTGAGAATATCTGATGTCCTGCCACATATAGTGTGGCTGAACAATTCCATCAGAGATTGTGTACATCGGCTCTGAACTGGGTTCGGACATATGACCATTAAACTTGGAGAATAGGAGACCCAGTTTCTTGAGAGAGGGACCCATGAAGGATCGTTTGCTTGATGACTCAGCTTTTGACTTGCCTTGGGCACCACCGACTCTTGGCATAGTCCTGATGAGAGGTGGCCCATGGCAGGCTTTTTTCTTGCAGCCTACATTGAAAGAGACACTCTTGGATTTGGCCCGAGCCCCACCACTGCCATCATTGGTATCATCCCTCTGAGAGAGTTCAGTGCTGCTAGTGGAAAAGCTTCTCCTTTGGTGCTTCCTGTTTCCCAAGAGGTCAAGCACTTCATATCGAAAGCTGGAGATATCCTGCTTTAATTCCTAGGGCAAGAGAGAAGACACGTTATGTTAAGAAGCTTCGGAATGTTCCAGGTTTTTGTCTCATAGCAAATCACAAGGTATACGAACTACCAGAAACATCTCACATTATTCCACCACAAGAAAAACATAGTAACAAATCTGTGGGCAGGGCTGGCCATTGGAAAAAAATGTGCAATTGGTAAAGTTGATTTCAGAACCTCCCTATCAGGAGTACACCAACAGACTGAAATGTTAACCAACAATGACAGTATTAGAGTAGTGTATTGGCTCTCATCGACATCTGCATAGAGAAAGATACAGAAGAGGAAAAGCTTTAGGACTCAGGAATAAAACTAGGGAAGTGGAATGTCAGGTGATGAGACTAGTGCTCAGTCGCTCAGTTGTATCTGACTCTGTGATCTCATGGCCTGTAACCGGCCAGGTTCCTCTGTCCATGGGATTTCCCAGGCAAGAATATTGGAGTTGGTTGCCATTTCCTCCTCCAGAGGATCTTCCCAACCCAGGGATCAAACCCACATCTCCTACATTGCAGGCCAATTCTTTACCATTGAGCCACCTGGGAAGCCCCATTTTGGGACAGGGGACCCTGTTTATCCAAGTCCCTGTGAAATGTCTTCTATCTCTCACTGGCTGCCTAGATACTAGATTGCTCTTTTAAAAACCATCTTTGAAAAGCTTACATCTGATGATTTAATTCTTTCGCTTAACACTTTTTAGTAACTTGTCACTGACCTTATGAAAAAGGAAAAATGCCATACCACAGACTACAAGGTTTTTCAAGGCCTGGTATGTGTTCATCTCTCCTGTTTCATATCTTTCTACTCTTTCCCCAGGCTCGCCACTGTCCACCTGTATGAACATATTCTCTCTTGCCTCTGAGTCTCTGCATGTGCTCTTCTCTCTGGAACACTCTTCTATCCAACTAGCTCCTCCTTTAGACCTCAGCTTGAACATGGCTTCCTCTGAAAAGCCTACCTCAAATCCCCAAGTCCCAGCTGGGTGTCCCCTCATTTCTGTGTCTCCACAGTACCTTGTGTTGCTCTTGTTAGAATACTCCGTCATTCATCACCCTGTATTATTATTGTGTGTCACTCCATGAGAGAGTAGGGGCTGTTTATATCTTGCTCATCACTGTGCTCCAACTACCTGGCAGAGTGTTTGGCACGTAGCAGGCCCTCAACTGGTGAGTTATGTCTAGATTAGGATAACAGCCTTCATGTATTCCTTAGAAAATGTATATGTGTTCTAGGATAGGGTTTCCCAACCAATTGACATGTTGAGTGTGGCAATTCTTTGTTAAAGGGATCTGTCCTGTGCATTGTAGGATTTTTAGCAACAACCCTGGTCTCTACTCACTAGATGCCAATAGCATTCCAGTGTGACAAGCAAAAATGTGTAATGGTAGGATATCATAAATGTTAAGTTTTAATAATAGATTTTTTTGTCTTTATTATATATTTTAAGTAAAGAAGACCTTTAAATCTCACACATCCTTGCCATATCATTTAAAGCATTCAATTCCCACACTGAGAAACACTCAGACTATTAAAAGACTGTGTATTTTTATTATTCATAACTGTGGTGGTGTGACAAACATTGGTAAAATCTCTTCATCTATTGGAAGAACTGTAACTGATTTTACTGTATTATAGGCAGTTGAAATTCCATCACCAGAAACTTCAAATACTGTGAAGATTAAATGATGCTTAAGAAATGTGAAATGAGAAATTAAACCACTTTATGACCAAATTACCTTAAAATTTTCTTCTGTTAGTCCCTCATTTGTTTTGGAATTTCTTATCATAGCTGCCACATATCTTTTGACTAAATTCCTGATAACTTCCTGGAATTTAAACAAAAACATGAAAAGGCATTCAGTTTCCTTCTTGGACTCTTAGTACAATAAGGAACATATACAAGAAAAAAATATGCCTAGACTGTCTTTGCATTGGAAAATTCTCACAGGATCCAACCATTTTCTACAAAATCCCCAGTTAATTCCACTGGCTAAATGAAGAATTACTGTGTGTCCAAATAAATTTGGTGGCAGAGTTGGCCAGCGAGATCAAATTCACCCAAAAGAAAATTTTTCTACCCAGGCATAAGGTAAACATGATTCACATTAATAGAATAATCAGAGTAGAGTAATCCTTGAATGGTCACAGTCAGTATCCTTTCCTTTCAGGCTGGATTAAACTTTAACCCTCCTAGTAAGATGAGAGTTTTTTTTCCTCTTATAAAGTTGAGAAAGTCATTCTTCAGTGTCACAAAATCTGCTGATTTCGATGTCCAATAATTACATAGTCAAGATATTTTTTATTGAAGTCAGTATGTTCTTTTCCTTTACAGGGATGGCCTCTTTTAACTTAGCCTCCTGGGAATGGTATACACATAGTCACTCAACTTTGTGTTAGTAACAATGATGATGATAGCCACCACTTAATGCAATATGTCAGGCACTGCCAGGACACACATGCACACACAAATACAAACGTACTCACCACTCAATTCTCACAACTACACTTTGAGTTAAGTTTTATCATCCCTATTTTACAGATGAAGAAACTGAGGCTCAGGGAGGGTAAGTGACTTATCTAAGGTCAGACAACTGACCAAGAACTACTGTGCTTAGTTCATATAAAGAAGCTTTACCTGGTAATGTTGGTTCTGTATCAGGCTGTCAGCATGGCGTTCCTGTCATTGAAAATGGACAGAGAGCTTATATCAGCAGTGTCCCAGCAGGCCATCCACTCAAATATATTTCTAAATATTAGGACTGGAACATGACACAGGAGCTGCTGCTTGACAAACCCCCAAAGCATCTGTAGGTTGGAGTAGTTTTATGATGTTCGAGATAGGGAATGTCACAAAGGAGAGAAAGGAGAAAACAGTTGTTTTTACAAAGAGACAATTTTTAAAGGCCTTACTGTGAAGCTTCTCAAGTTGTGCCTTCTTCGTCTACCATCAGGGTCTCTTTTAGGGCAGAAGGTGTTGTTGAACCAGTTGCCAAGGTATAGAAATGACTTGGGGCTGGGGATAATGTTGAAAGGAGGTGGCAAGGTGCCACCTTCATCAAAGTAACTCATCCAGAGCTTCGTCCTTGCAAACTTCCACTCAATATCAGCATGATCCTGTGAAAGACAAGTTCAAAGATGGGGAATGGGAAAGTATAAAATGCACCCATGACTCATTCTAAAAGTTCTACTTGCTTCTACAGAGGGAAATATGTCAGTAGCTATAAAAATTCAATTTACACTGACCTTACCCTCTAGTGTTTTCCTCTACATGTTTTCTAGTTGCAACATTTACGTTTTGTTCTATGATCAATTTTGAGTTCGTTTTTGCTTAAGGGGTGAAGTTTACATTGAGGGTTTTTTTTCTTGTTTTGTTTTTGCCTGTCAGTGTTCATTTGCCATTTGCTAAAAAGGCTATTGTTCTTCCATTGAATTGCTTTTGCACCTTTGTCAATCAGTTGTGCATACTGGGACTACTCGCTATTCACATTCAAAAGAATAAAGTTGGATTCCTACCTCACACCACGTACAACATTCAACTTAAAATGAATCACAGAACTAAATTTAATAGATAAAAAGTATAAATCTTTAAGAAGAAAATTAAGGAGTAAATATTTATAACCCTGGATAAAACAATGGTTTCTTAGAGAAGACACCAAAAGCTAAGGAACAAGAGAACAAAATAGGTAAATTGGACTGGGTCAAAGTTAAAAACTGTATGTCAAGGACACCATAAAGAAAATGAAAACCCACAGGCTAAAGTAATGAAATATCATTACTGGAAGAAACACAAGCTGGAATCAAGATTGCCAGGAGAAATATCAATAACCTCAGATATGCAGATGACACCACCCTTATGGGAGAAAGTGAAGAGGAACTAAAAAGCCTCTTGATGAAAGTGAAAGTGGAGAGTGAAAAAGTTGGCTTAAAGCTTAACGTTCAGAAAACGAAGAGCATGGCATCCAGTTGCATCACTTCATGGGAAATAGATGGGGAAACAGTGGAAACAGTGTCAGACTTTATTTTTCTGGGCTCCAAAATCACTGCAGATGGTGACTGCAGCCATGAAATTAAAAGACGCTTACTCCTTGGAAGGAAAGTTATGAACAACCTAGATAGCATATTCAAAAGCAGAGACATTACTTTGCCAACAAAGGTTCATCTAGTCAAGGCTATGGTTTTTCCTGTGGTCATGTATGGGTGTGAGAGTTGGATTGTGAAGAAGGCTGAGCGCCGAAGAATTGATGCTTTTGAACTGTGGTGTTGGAGAAGATTCTTGAGAGTCCCTTGGACTGCAAGGAGATCCAACCAGTCCATTCTGAAGGAGATCAGCCCTGGGATTTCTTTGGAAGGAATGATGCTAAAGCTGAAACTCCAGTACTTTGGCCACCTCATGCGAAGAGGTGACTCATTGGAAAAGACTCTGATGCTGGGAAGGATTGGGGGCAGGAGGAGAAGGGGACGACAGAGGATGAGATGGCTGGATAGCATCACTGACTCGATGGATGTGAGTCTGAGTGAACTCTGGGAGTTGGTGATGGACAGGGAGGCCTGGCGTGCTGCGATTCATGGGGTCGCAAAGAGTCGGACACGACTGAGCGACTGAACTGAACTGACTGAATGAAATATCATATATCTGATAAGGGAATTGTACCCAGACTATATAAAGAATGATAACGATTCAATAATAAAAAGACAAATCAATTTGAAAAAGAGGAAAGCACTTGAATAGACATTTGCAGAAAGACACAAATGACCAACATTGTTGGTCATTAGGAGTATTCAAATTGAAACCGCAATGAGATATGACTTTAAACCCACTAGGGTAGCTACAACAATTTTTCATAAAAGAATAGCTAGTGTAGGTTAGAATCTGGAGAATTTGCACCCCTCACACACTGCTGGTGGCAATGTGAAATGGTGCAGCTACTTTGGAAAACCATATGGTAATTCCTCAAATAGTTAAACATAGAGTTAACATACAATCCAGCAATTTCATTCCTAGCTACATACCCAAGAGAAACGAAAGCACATTCTACACAAAAACGTGTACACAAATGTTCAGCAGCACTTTTCATAATAGCTAAAGAGTAGAAACAACCTAAATGTCCATCCACAAATAAAAGGATAAACAAAATGTGGTATACTATCATTATTATCCAGTCTTGACATATACTGCAACATGGATGAACCTTGAAAATCTTACTCTGAGTGAAAGTATATTCTGCTGAGTCTTCCAATCCATGAACATCGTATGTTGTTTCTTTCATCCATGTTTTGTAGTTTTCAATGTGTAAGTCCTATCTATACATGTTTTGTTAACCTTTTGCCTAAAATGAAAGCTTATGCCTATTTCATTTTACTAACAACAGTTTACAATAGTACTGTCTTTTAAAATTTCAGTTTCCCATTGTTCATTGCTAGTATATGGTTGATTTTTATGTATTGACTTTGTATTTTGTGGCCTTGTTAAATTCATGTTTTTATTCTATGAAATTTTAAAAATAGATTATTTAGGGTTTACTTTATACAGAATCACAAGACAGTTTTATTTCTTCTTTTCCAATCTGTACATCTTCAATGCTTTTCCTTATTGCACTACCTAGGATCTCTAGTTCAAAGTGGAATAGAAGTAGTTAAAGCAGATATACCTTGTTACTGATCTTAGAAAGTCTTCTTTCACCACTTAGTTAGCTATAGGTTTTGTGGTTCAGGTTGTGCACATTGCATTCTATTCCAGTTTTGCTAAGACATTAAAAAAAAATCATCAGAGTAGAAGTCTGTCAAACACCTTTTCTGGTCATATAAATTGATATGACCATAGGATTTTTCTTTTTTAGACTATGAATATGATGAATTACTTTTCATTTCTGGAGTAAATTCTATGTGGTTATGGTATGTTCTTTTTATATATTGCTGTATTCAAATATGTTAATGCTCTGTTGAGGATTTCCCTGTCTATGTTCATAAAGGATATTGGTCTACAGGTTGTTTTTTTTTTAATTTTCTGTACTTTTTTTCCTGGTTTGGGTATCAATAGAATACATTATAAATGTAATGTATTTATATATAATTAAAATTAATTTTACCAATTTCTTTTCACTATATTTTAATGTGGCTACTATAAAATGTAACCTATGTGGCACATATTTGTGACTTGCATAAAATTTTTATTGTACAGAACTTCCCTAGACTAATGGTGTATTTAGTCCTGCCTAACAAGGCTTAAAAGCAAGCCTCAGAGATCAAACTATTTCCAGAATAAAGCTCAAGAATATTTAAAACAATACAAAAATATCCAGCGTCCAACAAGGTAAAATTCATAATGTCTGACATCCAATACAAATTTATCACAAATGCCAAGAAACAGGAAAATATGATACATAATGAAGAAAAATCTATTAAACAGAACCAGATACAAATCAGTAATAAAACTGATTAAATAGAATAGAATTAAATAAACTATATACTGGCAATGAACAATAAAATATTAATTTTAAAAGTATCATTTAAAATATAAAATCCTTAAGAATAAATGTGACAAAAATATGTGTGTTTTTTAACATTGGAAACTGTGAAAGATTACTGACATAAATTAAAGAAGACTTAAATAAATGTAAAGAAATGGCATATTCATGAATTGAAAGACTGGATATAGTTAGGAAGGCAATTCTTTCCAAATTGATTATAGATTCAATACAATTTCAGTCAAATCTCAGTTGGCATTTTTGAAGAAACTGACAAACTGCTTTCAAGTTTATATATAAATACAAAAGATGTAAAAGATGTAACTAAAAGATGTAGTTAATTTTGTAAAAGAACAAATTGGCATTGAAGATCAACGGAACAAAATAAGAAAGTCCAAAAATAAATGTGTGCATATGCATAATTACAGGCATATATGCAGTTGACTTTTAAGAAAGGTGTCAAAGCAATTCAACTTGGAAAGAATAATGTTTTCAACAAATTACCTTGGAATAGTTGGACTTCCAGAAGGAAAAAAAAAGAATCTTGATCCTTACTTCACACCGTATACAAAAATTAACTCAAAATGAGTTGTAACTCAAAGTTATGGGAGGGCTAAATCTATAAATATTTTACTAATAAACAATTTGCTATGTTTTTTTCTTTCCGCTTGCTTTGGGTTTAGTTTACTGTATTTTTCTAGTTTCATAAAGGTGGAAATTTAAGTTATTGATTTGAAATATTTACTTTTTAATATAAGCTTTTAAAAATTATAGATTTCTTTCTGGGGATATTTAGGATATACCGTACTCTCCCTTTAACTCATCTCAAAGTATCTTCTAATTTCCTTTGTGATTTCCTCTTTGAACCAGTAGTTATTTTGCAGTATCTTCTCTACTATACATTGATATGTGAATATCCCAAATTTTATTATGTTACTGATATCTAATGTTTGCAGAACAAATTTTTTTATTATTTCAGTCCTTTAAAAAAGTAGACATTTTATGGACTAACATATAATCTGTCCTGGAGAATGTTCCATGTGCAGTTCAGAAGAACATATATTCTGCTATTGTTGTATGGTATGTTGTATAGATAGATGTCCATTAGGTCTAGTTGGTTTATAGCATTGTTCAAGTATTCTATTTCCTTTTTGATCATTTGTCTACTTCTGTTTGTTACTGAAAGTGGGGTAATAAATGCTCCAATGGTTATTATTGAATTTCTATTTCTCCCTTCAGTTCTGTCAGTTTTTGCTTCATATATTCTTCAGCTCTGTAGATAGGTGGAAATGCATTTATAATTGTTAAATCTTCATGATAAATACATTCCTTAATCATAAAAAATGTCCTTTGTTTTCTCTAATAAATTTTATCTTAAATTCTCTTTTGTCTGATAATTAGTATAGCCACTTAGCTAGCTCTCTTTTGGTTACTGTTTGCACCATCTATCTTTTCCTAGTCTTTTACTTACAGTTGGGCTTCCCTGGTGGGCAGTGGTTAAGACTGCAGTCCAATGCAGGTAGCATGGTCAAGGAATTAAGATCCCACATGCCACATGGTGCGGCCAAAAAATCTTTCATCTTTTACTTACAATCTACTTGTATCTTTGAATCTAAAGTGTATCACTTCTAGACAGAATATAGTTGGATCATGTGTGTTTCTTAAAAGTCTGGCAATCTTTGCCTACTAACTGGTTTTCTTAATCTAGTTACATTTATAGTAATTACTGATAAAGTAGTATTTACATCTGCCATTTTTCCATTTTCTGTATGTTGCATGTCTTTTTTGTTCTTTTGAATTATGCAGTTATCTTTCAAAGTAGCTAGGAAAAAAGTCCCCCCCACCAATAAGATTTGTATTGTATTTATCTATACAATTACCTTTAATTACCATTTTTTGGTGCTCTTTACTTCTTTGTGTTTTTTTTTTTTTTTGTATTGTCTAGTGTTCTTTCATTTCAGCCTGAAGAATTCTCTTTAGCATTTCTTATAGGATGTGCCTTCTGGCCATTAATTCTCTCAGTCCTTGTGTACTTGAGAAATGTCTTTATTTTTCCTTCATTTAAGGATATATTTGCTGAATATAGAATTCTTGGTTGGCAGTCTTTTGCTTTAACCATTTTATATATGTCATTGTGCTGACTTCTAGATCCCATTGTTTTGGATGGAAATCAGCTATCTTTTCCTCCTTTCAAGATTTTTTTCTTGGTCTTTGAGAGTTTGACTAAGACAAGGCTTTTTATGTGTGTTTATCTTACTAGGAAATATTTGAGTTTGTGGATGTGTAACTATTTTTGAGAAGTATTTAATCATTATTTCTTTAAATATCCTTCCAGTTCTTTTTTTATTTTCTCTCTTCTTTTTCTGGGACTCCCATTATGTGTATGTTGGCCATACACATGTGTCTCACCATTAAATTCTCTGAAGATCTGTTTTTATTCATTCTGTTTTACTTTCTGATCGTCAGTCTGCTGCTGCTGCTAAGTCACTTTAGTCGTGTCTGACTCTCTGCGACCCCATAGACGGCAGCCCACCAGGCTCCCCTGTCCCTGGGATTCTTCAGGCAAGGACACTGGAATGGGTTGCCATTTCCTTCTCCAATGCATGAAAGTGAAAAGTGAAAGTGAAGTCGCTCAGTCGTGTCCGACCCTCAGTGACCCCATGGACTGCAGCCTTCCAGGCTCCTCCGTCCATGGGATTTTCCAGGCAAGAGTACTGGAGTGGGGTGCCATTGCCTTCTCCTAGACAATGGTAATTGAATTATCTTCAAATTTGCTAATTCTTCCTGCCAGCTGAAATCTGCTGTTGAGCCCATCTAGTGAATTTTTAATTCTGCTACAACACTTTTCAAATCCAGAAATTCAATCTGATCCTTGTGAAAACAATTTCTATCACTTTATTAATATTCTCTATTTGATGAGACACTGTTTTCATAACTTTTCTTTAATTATTTAGATGGTTTCCTTTAGTTATTTGAAGATATTTAAAATAGCTAGTTCAGTCTTTAATGAAACCAACATTTGGGCTTCCTCAAGGACAATTTCTATGACATCTTTTTTCCTGTGTATAAACCATACCTTCTGTGTGTGTGTGTGTGTGTATGTGTGTGTGTGAGTGTGTATGTTTTGTAAATTTTTCTGAAACTAGACATTTTAAGCAATTTAATATGATAACTCTGGAAATCTGATCCCCTTCTTTTGTTTTTATTGTTTTACATGACTTTCCTTGACTGATTCTGTAAAATCTGTATTCTTTGTCATGGGCAGTCATTGAAGTCTCTGTTCATTTAGCCTAGTAATTAGATAATGATTGCACAGGGATTTTATTAACTGCCTTGAATCAGTAAGTTTATTACATTTTCCTTGTGGCTCTGTGTTTGCATAGTGACACATCTTCAATGTTCTTGTAGTTTATCATCTGTAAATGACATGTTTGAGACAATAAGGGAAATTTAAATATGGACCCCCAAATTAGTAATTATAGTGTATCTGTGTTATATTTCTCTAGTGAGGTATGGTATTGTGATAATATAGTTAAATATATATGACAGTATTTGCAGTGAAATGTGATATTGGCAATTTATTTCCAAATATCTTTTAAAATGTCCTTGGGCCCTATCATATATATATATATATACAGTGGTAAGAGCTGTGTTTCAGAGGCCACATTAACTTGTGACTTATATCCACAAACTTTTAACTTAATGCCAAATAAGATGGTTATACAATATAGTCTCCATTGTCAAAAGTGTACAGTGTAAAGGAGAGAAAAGTCTTTTTTATTAGCACATGAAATCTTTAAAAGGAGACCTATGTCTTACACTGTTTGTCTTAGGGTGGTTTTTGAGTGAACATTCAGTCTGTCAGTGATAACTAGAATTGCTCCTTGGTCTTTTAGATATTCCATGAAGGTTTTCACTTTGCTCTCCAAGGTAGTAGTGCTTAGCTATGATATTAAAGGATTAGCAGATCAAAAATGACATCAAGCAGAATAGAGATTTGTAAACCTGGTTCTATGAATGAAGGTAATGGACTCAGTGAATCTATTAAAATTGTATATAAAATATTGGGGTTTTTAAATTTTTCTAAGCTTTCATCATATTCTCAAAGAAGTATGCCCTCCCCTAAATGGTTCAGAACTACTGAAGTAGAGGATAGAGGATTCTGTTGATTTATGAGATGCCCATTGTCTGTATCTGAACAGTGCAAACCAGCTCTTAATGGATAAATCAGAGATACTTCTATGTTCTCTAGGAGGGAATAAATGGCTTTGGGTTAAGTGAGCAACCAGTTCAAAAGGGAAACAAAACCCTAGATTAAACTTAAGGTACTTGTTAAACCCACTGCTAAATTTTATTTCATGAGTTAATAAAGAAGCACATATATTACCATGTTTGAAAAATATTTTGATAGCTATTATAATATAATTTATTTCTATGGTAATTGCATATATTTTGTTTTCATGTAGCCCAATTTGTGTGTTTTTTCTTTTGATATACATGCTTTTGCTGTTCTAATCTTTTAAAAAAATGTAAATATATTTGACATATAACATTAAGGTGTACAACATTGTTAATTTGATACACTTATACATGGTGATATGATTGCCATTGTAGCTCTATTGCATTACATAATTATTGTTTTTTGGTGGCTGGAATAATTAAGATCTAGTGTCTTAGCAATTTTGATGATTACAGTATGATATTATTGTCCCTAGTCACTATATTGTGCATTATATCTCCAGGACTTGCTACTAGTTGCAAGTTTGTACCCTTAGGCAATGTGAATTGTACACTTGCAAAAATGATTTTTATGGTATCTGGATTATCCCAATGAAGCTGTTACCAAAAAATAAACTGAGAAGAAAACATAGGAATAATTTTCATGACTTTATGTTAGGCAGTGATTTCTTAGATTTCACAGATAGCAATGCTGCTCTCCTCATCTTTTAAACTGTACAATTCAGTAGTTTTTAATAGATTTACAGAGTTGAGCAACCATCACCACTATCTATTCTAGAAGATTTTCATCACTCCTGAAAATCCCCTGTATCCATTAGCAGTCAATTCCCAGCACTTGGTCCCCTCCCCAAAGCCCCTATCAGCCCATAATCTACATTAGTTTCCATGGATTTGTCTATTTTGAACATTTCATACCAATGGATTATATAATATTAGTCCTTTGTGTGTAGATTCTTTCACTTAGCATGTTTTCAAGGTTCACCCATGTTGTGCGTGCTCAGTTGCTCAGTTATGTCTGACTCTTTGTGACTCCATGGACTGTAGCCCACCAGACTCCTCTGTTCATGGGATTTTCCAGACAAGAATACTGGAGTGGGTTGGCATTCTGTCCTCCAGGGGATCTTCCTGACCTAGAGATAAAACCCATGTCTCTTGCATCTCCTGCATTGGCAGGTGGATTCTTTACCACTATGCCACCTGGGAAACCCCCCATCCATGTTGTAGCAACTATCAATACTTCATTCCTTCCTATGGCTGAATAATACTACATTTCATTGTATGGACATACTATGTCTTTGTTTATTTCTTTATCAGCTGATGGTTGTTTGAGTTGTTTCCACTTTGCTGTTAATATTAATGAATTATGTTACTGTGAATATTTATGTCCAAGTCTTTGTGTAGATATGTTTTTTTTTTTAATTCTCTTGGGGACATACCTAGGAATGGAATTGTTCAGTTATACAGTAACTCTATGTTTAACTTTATGAGAAATTGTCATACTATTTATTAAAGTGGTTATACCATTTTACATTCCCACTATCAATGTATGAGTTCTGATTTTTCTACATCCTCACCAAAGCTCGCCACAGTCCGTGTTTTTTTTATCATAGACATGCTAGTGGGTGTGAAGTGGTATCTCATTCTGGTTTTGATTTATGTTGTCTTAATGCTGAGTGATGTTGAGCATGTTATCATGTGCTCATCAGCAATCTGTATATCTTATTTGGAGAAATGTTGATTCATATATTTTGCTTATTTAAGAATTAAGGATAAAATTTGGCATGAGAAACAGTCGGATTCTGGGGTTTTGAGATAATTTATAGTGGATGGCAGGGCTTCCCTGGTAGCTCAGCTGGTAAGGAATCTGCCTGCAATGCAGGAGACCCCGGTTCAATTCCTGAGTCGGGAAGATCCCCTGGAGAAGGGATATAGGCTACCCACACCAGTATTCTTGCCTGGAGAATCCCCATGGACAGAGGAGCCTGCTGGGTTACAGTCCATGGAGTCACAAGGAGTCAGACACAGTTGAGCGACTAAGCACAGCACAGCAGCATAGTGGATGGAATAAATGATGACAATTTTAACCACCTCAACTCTCCATTCCCCAACTATTATTAAAGACAAAAAAAATTCACTCAGAGTTCTGTAAAAGCAAAACAAAAAGTGCTAAAAAAATTATTGAACTCACTTTATTTCATCCAGATAACAAACTTATAACAATCCTGCATGCTCAAGCTATCTATCTTTTAATTTGTCTATTCTGGTATTAGGATTTACAAGTAAAATGATCATCACAGGGTTAAGTACTGATATATTTATTGAGTTGAAAAATGAAGTCATCCTTTTTGAGACAAAAGAAATATGATTTAGCAAATTGATTTGGAAATGAGACTGGCTTTGCTAGTTAGGCTCTCTGACAGATTTTTTTTCAATGAATTGCTGAATCTGAAGCTCGAAAATTTTGGTAAAATTATATGTAAAACATATGAGAAGAAAGCATTTCATAAAGAAACGGGTGCTGCTGCTGCTGCTAAGTCGCTTCAGTCATGTCCAACTCTGTGTGATCCCATAGACAGTAGCCTACCAGGCTCCTCCGTCCCTGGGATTCTCCAGGCAAGAACACTGGAGTGGGTTGCCATTTCCTTCTCCAATGCATGAAAGTGAAAAGTGAAAGTGAAGTCGCTCAGTTGTGTCCGACTCTTAGCGACCCCATGGACTGCAGACTACCAGGCTCCTCCGTCCATGGGATTTTCCAGGCAAGAGTACTGGAGTGGGTTGCCAGTGCCTTCTCCAAGAATGGTTAAGCTGTATTAAAGTTAATAACATTTCTATTTTCCATTTCAAGAACTTTGTTTATAATAATTGAGTTAAGTAAAGTGCCTCTATGTAACACAGTAACTGGTACATTTAATAATTATTTGATAAGTCTTAGTAAAGTCTCCAAATTTAGTGGCTTGAAACAACAAATATTTATTATTGTAAAGTTTCTGTGGGTCAGGAATCTGGGTGTGGCAAGTTGTTTGCCTCTGGCTCAAGATCCCGTACAATGGTATAATCCAGTTGTTGGCTGGAGAACTGAGGGGCATTTTCTTTCAAGCTGGTTGTATGGTTGTTGACAGGATTCAGTTCCTTGTGGGATGCTGGACTGAAAACCTTAGTCTTTTGCTGGCTATTGGCCAGAGATCTCTCTCAGTTCTTTCCAGAGTGGGCCTCTCCATACCAGCTTATAAAATGACAGCAGGCTTCCCCCAGAGGGTGTGTGAGAGAAAGGCCATGGTTTTTTTTAATAACTTAATCTCTGAAATGACATCACTTTTGCCATAATCTATTTGTTAAGAGTCCATAGGTCCATCTCATACTCAAGCAAAAAAGTTGAATATGGACTCAAATAACAGGAAGTGGGTATCATTGGGGGGACATCTCAGAAGCTGCCACAGTATTACTTCCCAGAAATTGAGAAACTGAATGACTATAATCTGTAGGGTAAAAGTCCCTACCACATTGAATTACTGTAGAAAAAGTGAAGTGAAAGTCACCCAGTCATGTCCAACTCTTTACAGCCCCATGGACTATAGAGTCCATGGAATTCTCCAGGCCAGAATACTGGAGTGGGTAGCCTTTCCCTTCTCCAGGGGATCTTCCCAACCCAGGGATCAAACCCAGGTCTCCCGTATTGCAGGCAGATTCTTTACCAGCTGAGCCACAAGGGAAGCCCAGTTGCTACAGAAGTCAGTATGAAATGCCTAGGCTACTGCCTGGTATGTAGTAAGAACTATATAAGTATTCATTCCTTATTCCACATTTCTGAGCCTATAATACCAGAAACAAACTTTGAATTTTCATTTTACCCTTTGATAGCCCAGAATAGGCAGTCTTTTATCTGTAGAATATTTCTGTAGCTCTTAAAATACAGCAGGTATTCAATAAGCTCTTTGTAAAATGAAGTGAGTCACATTTTTAAACACAGGGTCTCTAGGTTCTTGTCATCTCTAGACACATTTGAAAAGGGAGAATGATGATATAGCTCCTATAGGTATTTGGCTATTTTCTAATAAATTGAGATGAATGTCCTGGTATTTAGGCAATGGCTTTACTACTTTTAATTTTTTAAAATCCCTTTGTGGGCTAGCTTTTTGTTTGTATGTGTTTTAACCAAAAGCAGTTATGTCTTTTAAAAAATAGTTTTCTAAATATCTAATGATTTCAACAAAGAATAGAAACAAGCAATGGGCCGAGTTGTAAACCACAGGCATTTTTATTTTAGCTTAAGAATCTTTCTGGTGCCCACTCATTGTACCTACTCCAATTAGGTGAGGATATAATTTTTTCTAAATTTTTTTTTTTTCTAAATATTTTAAAAACATCTCAAGGACCCCAGTTGATACCATTCCATTCCCCTTGTGCTCAGGTGACCTCACATTGGGATTTACTATGTAATAATTTGGCAGAGAAGTTATTGCAAATTGTCCTCTCATTGGTCTTTTCCCACTCATTTATCACATATAAATTCATTGTATACCTATTCATTCATTTTTAAATTAATGTTTTATTTTTATTAAAGTATTATTGATTTACACAAAAAATAAACTATTATTGATTTACAATATTATTTTTTGGGTATACAGCAAAGTGATTTGGTTATGTGTATATATAATATATATGTATACATACATAAGAATATATATATTTTCCACTATAGTTTCTTACCAGATATTGAGTATAGTTCCCTGAACTATACAGTAGGTCCTTGTAATCTATTTTTTATATAGTAGTTTGTATATGTTAATCCCATACTCCTAATTTACCGCTCCCCTCCCATCCCCTTTGGTAAGCATGTTTGTTTCCTATGTCCATGAGTCTGTTTCTGTTTTGTAAATAAGTCCATTTGCACTATTTTTAGATTCCACATATAAATTATATATAATATTTGTCTTTTTGTGGCTTACTTCACTTAATATGATAATCTCTAAGTCCATCCATGTTGCTGCCAATGACATTATTTCATTCTTTTTTTTTTACAACTGAGTAATATTCCATTATATGTATATACCACATCTTCTTTATCCACTCCTCTGTCAATGGACATTTAGGTTGCTCCCATGTCTTGGCTATTGTAAATAGTGCTTCAGTGAACATTGGGGTGCATGTATCTTTTCAAATTAGAGCTTTCATTGTTTCCAATATATGCCCAGGAGTGGGATTGCAGGGTCATATGGTAGCTCTCTTTTTAGTTTCTGGTTTCCATAGTTTCCAGTTTCCATAGTGGCTGTACCAATTTACATTCCCATCATTCATTTTTTTATATTCTTTTCTTGAACAACTACTATATTCCAGATATTCTGATGGATGCTGGGTATAGCAAGATGACTGTCCTCTAATGGTGGTGTGAATACCACACTGAACACAATTAGAATACAGAGGTAGCACCTGAATCATGAAGACTGGGACATAGCAGACCACCTGGGAGGATTGGTTATACAGTGTGAGCTGTAAAGTAATGAGTAAGGTACTTATTCATCCAGATATTCATTCATTCAACCAGTATATATTGACTGCCTGCTAGTTGTGAGGAACTGGGATTTTAGCAGTGAACAATATGGACAACATTATAATTTGGCATGTGGAAATTTATTTTCAACCCTTGATCTGCTTTGAATTGCCTGATGACAGACATGGTCTTTGTAGTCATATTTGTCTAAATCTCTCTAAATGTATGATGCCCAAGAGATTTTCATTCACCTTATATAAGCTGGCCTTTTACCTTAGGTGATAGACAAATCAGACAGACTTTTTAAATTGTTCAATGTTTGGTGATGATACCCTTTCCCATACTTTGCCATACTGTCTCTACCCAACTATGACTTTTCAATATTCTCCAAGATCATCCCCTTGCTGGGTGCTTTTGTATAAGACAAAAACCTACACAATCATAGGCTGTGGTCCTTCCTCTTCCAAATTTCCAAAATTTTCAGGACTTTTGTGCTACCATAATGTGATTGTAGTGATACACATCCTTACACATGTGTTCTAATCATGTGTCTGGCTTTCATTGTCTTTGATATCATCAGCTTCTATAGAGCAACCAGGTGAGGACTTCTGCTTAGCTCCTTTCTCACTGCCAGTGTGATATAGATCATACTCTCAAACATTGTTGACTTGCTCAGATTTGGAACACATGGCCGCAGCTATGTCAAAGGAATGTGTCTGTTCATTTTCACATTTCTCAACAAATCTAAGCACAAGGTTATTTTTCTTGCAATCAAACTACAAAACCGATTTCTTACCAGTTTTTGATAAATTCTTAGGCACCCTCTCAGCTCTCCTGCCAGTAACCATCTTGCCCTAGAAGACTGGAAAGCTTTACAACATAATGCAAAGGGCGAGTGGCAGGCACAGACATCGCAGAGCAGAACTAATCAAAGCCTTTAAGGAGAACAACTACTTCCAGGAGTCTTGGGCCCCATGGCAATACAAATTGCCATGAAATGCACAATTGTCAAGGTGGGACAATTCATTTCCCTGGCATTTCAAGGGAAGTCTTCCTCACTTTAGACTGCTTTCTTCTGGTAAAATTCAGAGCATACTTCTCAAATGTTGGTGTGCATCAGTATCATATGGAGCATTTGTTAAAAATGCAGATTTCTGGACCTCAGCAGACATCATACATTGTATTGTGGGTTTGCCTTAGGGCAATTTTTAAAGAATGTAAGCATTTGAAATATGTCATCATTTTTGTAACTCCATTTTAGTCTTCATTCATTTAAAAAATACACAGGAATCTTCAAAATATGGAAGGGGCCATACCTGCCACAATCTCTCAGAGGCACTGAAGTAGAGAAAGCAGCCCTCAGTGAGTATCACCATCCTCCACCAGGCACTACCTCCAACTTTGTGTGCATGTGCAATGGTCTAGAGGGGAGCCAATTTTAATCATTTTGAGGCCTGCCAGGAATGACTTTGATGCTGGTTTGTGTAGTTTAGAGCCTTTATGGTAACTTCAAGCCAAGCACACAAACTCAGGTGCAAAACATCGAGGCCAAACAGAGAGCTCTCCCCTCCACTTCTGCTCCTTACCCATCCATTGCCTCCAGCACTCCCTGTACCCTAGTACTGATGCCCCCCAATATCCCCAGACTGCAAGAGCCCCCTCAATGGGTGTTACAAACAGGTCTTCCTTCCCATTGAACACCTGGCAGTTGTCCATTGAGCATCCATTAGGTCTGCCCCCTCACCCACTTCCATTCCCAGGGATTAAACAGCCACTAATTCCTCCAACAATTATGTTGCTGCTGCTGCTAAGTTGCTTCAGTCATGTCCAACTCTGTGCAACCCCATAGACGGCAGCCCACCAGGCTCTCCCGTCCCTGGGATTCTCCAGGCAAGAACACTGGAGTGGGTTGCCATTTCCTTCTCCAATGCATGAAAGTGAAAAGTGAAAGTGAAATCGCTTAGTTGTGTCTGACTCTTAGAGACCTCATGGACTGCAGCCTACCAGGCTTCTCCATCCATGGGATTTTCCAGGCAAGAGTACTGGAGTGGGTTGCCAGTGCCTTCTCTGGATTATGTTGCTAGGTGGGGGAAACTGCTGCTCTGACCTCTCAAGGACTTCATGAGTGTTACTTTTTTACTGGTTATGCAAGTTTCCAGTCCCTGAAACAACCAAAGCTTGAGTACACAAATTTCAGTGCTAAACACCAGGGCAAAGCTCACAACCCAGGCACTAACTCCATCCATCTCTCTCATCCTCATGCTCCCAACTCCCCTCACATTCCATTACTGATACCAACCAGTCCCCTGTCTTGTTGCTTCACGAGCAATCCCCAGCTGTGTGCAGCTGGGGACCAGGAAGCAGGGAAGGAGCGAACAAAGAGCTTGTATTTGAGCTGGGCCTTGAGAGATTGGCAGGATTTCTCCATGCAGAGATGGAGGTTAAGAACTTTCCAGAAAGAGGCAACATTAAGAAAAATCAGGAAGAGTAGAGAGGTTGAGCATGGCCAATGATGTCCAGGGAACTACTTAAGATTTGTTTACATCAGAGGTTCTCAAACGTCAAGGCCTTATTAGACTTGCCTGGTGTGTCATAATGCAGATGCCTGGGTCTCACTTCAGACTTGAAAAAATGGATAGAGACTTTATTTTGGGGGGCTCCAAAATCACTGCAGATAGTGGCTGCAGCCATGAAATTAAAAGACTCGTACTCCTTGGAAGAAAAGCTATGACAAACCTAGACAGTATATTAAAAAGCAGAGACATTAGTTTGCCAACAAAGGTTTGTCTAGTAAAAGCTATGTTTTTTTCAGTAGTCATGTATGGATGTGAGAGTTGGACTATAAAGAAAGCTGAGCGCAGAAGAATTGATGCTTTTGAACTGTGGTGCTGGAGAAGACTCTTGAGAGTCCCTTGGACTGCAAGGAGATCCAACCAGTCCATTCTGAAGGAGATCAGCCCTGGGATTTCTTTGGAAGGACTAATGCTGAAGCTGAAACTCCAATACTTTGGCCGTCTGATGCAAAGAACTGACTCATTGGAAAAGACCCTGATGCTGGAAAAGATTGAAGACAGGAGGAGAAAGGGATGACAGAGGATGAGATGGTTTGATGGCATCACCAACTCAATGGACATGAGTTTGGGCAAGCTCTGGGAGTTGGTGATGGACAGGAAAGCCTGGCGTGCTGCAGTCCATGGGGTCGCAGAGTCAGACATGACTGAGTGACTGAACTGAACTGTGGGGATGGGAGGGGGGCACTTCTAGAATCTTCATTGTTTCACAAGCTTCTTTGGGTGGTTTTGACACAAGTGATTCTTGAACATCTTTTCAGAAACACTAATTTTTGGATTCTGCTTGCTTATCCAGGTGTATTCAGCAAGCCAAAGCAGCAGAACAGCAGCTCTCCCACCTTCCTACATGTCCCTGACTTTCCATGGCCACTGCCTTTTGTTCCTCTGTCGATGGGACAGTGGGTAGTAGGTATAATTTGTGCACCTCCAAAGATAATGCTATCTTGCTGCTCAACAATATGAAAAAAAAACTGACTTATCCAGCTACTATGGAGAGAAGACATGGGAAGGAAGGAGGGGAAAAGTCAGAATTAATAACTGATATGGGCTTCCCAGGTGGTGCTAGTGGTAAAGAGCCTGCATGCCAATGCAGGAGACACAGGAGATGCATACTCAATCCCTGGGTTGGGAAGATCTCCTGGAGGAGGTCATGGCAAACCACTCCAGTATTCTTGCCTGGAGAATCCCATAGACAGAGGAGCCTGGTGGGCTATGGTCCATGAGGTTGCAAAGGGTTGGACACGACTGAAGTGACTGAGCACTCATGCAGCAGTCTCCCCAGGCTTTTTTCTTATTGGAGTATAGTTGCTTTACAATGTTTTATTAGTTTCTTCTGTATAGCAAAGTGAATCAGCTATATGTATACATATATCCCCAGGGTTTCTTAATGTGTGCATTATTCAGTCAAAGAGATGCCCTTTCAACTAATGAATGGGTGGGGATGGGGCCAGGGAGAAAATGGATATTTGGTGCTTACTCAGGCTTGGCACTCTGGTCTTTCTTTGGCAGGGGTGTATGTGTTGATCATGTTTATTTAACATTCTCTGCAGAATGTATTACTTTTCCTTTCAATTTTACTGAGATGTAATTGGCATAAAGCACTGCATAAGTTTAAGGAGTACAGCACAGTGATGTGACTTACATATATTGTGAAGTGGTTACCACAGTAAGTTCAGTGAACATCTATCATCTCATATAGATACAAAAAAGGAAAAAAAGGTTTTATCCTTGTGATGAGAACTTTTTAGGATCTACTCTCTTAGCAGTTGTCAAATATGCCATACAGTGGTGTTAATTACAGTCGTCATGTTGTACATAACATCCCCAGGACTTGTTTATCTTATAACTGGAAGTTTGTATCTTTGGACCACCTTCATCCAATTTCCCCACCTCCACACCCCCTGCCTCTGGTAACCACAAATTGAGTCTCTTTTTCTATGAGTTTTTTTTTTTTTTTTTAAGATTCTACATATCATTGAGATCATACAATATTTGTCTTTCTCTGATTTATTTCACACAGTTTAACACCCTCAAGGTCCCTGTTTGTTGTCTTTCTTATGAGAAGGTAGCAGACTGTCTCATACTAAGGACAATAAAAGTGGCAGAACAAAAGACAACTGCAAATTGATCCAGTGTGTTAGGTCCCTGAGACCCAAAAAGATCTGCTTTCCATCTTCTAGAATGGTTCTGCAAGGTCCTCACAAGCAGACTGGCTTTTCTTCAGAGACCACTTAGTATATGGAACACAAGCATGCTCATAAAAACAACACAGGTCATAAATAATGGAGCTTATTTATCTTTTCCTCTCTAAGTCCAAGGTATGCTGAAGGAAAAGTGGCAAATAAAATGAGGGCACTGGATCCCCAGAATTCCCTCCTCCATAATCCACCTCTGACTTACTCTGTTGCCTTCAAATCATCTATTTTCTGAGTCAGAATGAAGTTTGGGCAGTTTTTAATTCACAATTTCTCAGGAAATCAACTAGCAGGAGCACACAGCTTCTTCAATCCCTCACTAACTTGTCTGTAGTCATCTGAATAGTTTCTGTTTTTCTCTTCTTCTTGTCCTCACTCTCTTACCACAAGGTGGGCTGAGGGGTGTGAGGAGAAGAAAAAAAGTCTCAGGGAGATTAGATGATATATTCTGTGTGTTCTTAGTTCCTCAGTTGTGTCCGACTCTTTGTGACCCCATGGACTGTAGCCCGCCAGACTCCTCTGTCCATGGGATTCTCCAGGCAAGAATACTAGAGTGGGTTGCCATAACTTCCTCCAAGAGATCTTCCCAACCCAGGGATGGAACCCAGGTCTTCCGCATCACAGCCAGATTCTTTATTGTCAAGCCACCAGGGAAGCCTGGATGATATACTGGGTTGGCTAAAAATTTTGTGTAGGTTTTTCCAAATGATGTTATGGAAAACCTGTACAAACTTCTTTTTGGCTAATTCAATAAATTAAAAAAATGTAATGCTCTCCCAGTAGACACTAGTACTCTCCATTGTTATATGAGGATATGAGGAAGGTAAGCCTCATTGGAGTAGAACATAGGATGCATACATTATGATTGAGGAATAGCATGAAGAACAAAGTTGGGAACAGAATGCCCTGGTCTATGCAAGGTCAGAAGGAACAGCACAACTGTATGACTGACCACACACACCACACAAAGCAGCTCTAGAATCCACATCTTCTGGCTCTTTGTTGTTGTTGCTATTGTTTAGTCACTCAGTCGTGTCTGACTCTTTGTGACCCATGGGGCTGCAAAGAGTCGGACACGACTGAGCAAACAACACTTTCACTTATTCACTATATGTCATACAGTGTATCCTGGTTAAGGATGGAGGGACTGGAGTATTAAGTGTCTCTGCATTAGTATTAAGAGAAACACACTATGGAATAACTTCCTTGAGGATTCACTGGGCAATGCAAACTTCTCTGTGCCTGCAAAAATCTGGAGGCCTAGGCCAATGGGAACTTTGATGAAGTCAGTGAGAGGATTCTGGTTCCAGCTATCCAAGCCTTCTTTAGTAATTGGTGCTGATTTTTTAATGAATGAGAAGGCCTATCATACTTTCTTTTCTTTCACTCTGGGTGATTCCTGACATGCCACATTTATTAAGAGAAGCTTTGAGATAATTCTGTTTCTCATCAAGCCTTTTTGATTATCTTAAAACTTTATACACACAGGTACTTCTAAAAATTCAAACATACAGGGAAAATTGAGAAAGAGAACAGAGGAAAATCAAACTCCCATGATGGAAGAATGGAAAATAAGAGGGGGAGAAATACAGTTACCTCTCACACCAATTTTTTACTCTTAGATCATTTCTATTATCCTCTTTTAAATAAAGTCGGGTATACCTTGACAGCTAAGATAATGTAATTTTGCTGTCAGATTGCAAGTAAGAAGCAGAGTATTGCAGTAGGTCATAACTTCTGAGGCTCCTTCTGGGGTATTTTGGCTTCTGTGTTGTAGCTACAGGCCACCTCCTGGCCCAGGCTGTCTCCATGCTGAGCCGACCTACATGTAGGGCTCCAGTGACCACAGCAAGGGAGAGAACTTCTTAATATTAATATTAAGCTTCTTAATATTAGTCAGCTCTCACATTTAGTTTCTAAACCTTAAGTTGCTCAGAAATTAAAGAACATTTGTATCAGATAGCTTTCTAGTCAACTGATTCTTGATGCTCAGGACAAGACTAAAGGCAGAAGCCAAGTACACATTTGTCAACCATGGCCTGTGGGCCATGGGCATTTGAAATTTCCACCAAAATTATTTGTAGCCTATGAAGAGCACATTCAGAGGCCAATCCATAGGAAGTCCAGGTCTTCTCTGCTTCTCTCCAGATTGTCCATCAGTAGTTGTTACTTTATGTAGAGGTTGAAAGCACCTTTGACTTCAGTCAGTCAGTTCAGTTGCTCAGTCGTGTACGACTGTTTGCGACCCCATGAACCGCAGCACGCCAGGCCTCCCTGTCCATCACCAACTCCCGGAGTTCACCCAAACCCATGTCCATTGAGTCGGTGGTGCCATCTAACCATCTCATCCTCTGTCATTCCCTTCTCCTCCTGCCTTCAATCTTTCCCAACATCAGGGTCTTTTCCAATGAGCCAGCTCTTCGCATCAGGTGGCCAAAGTACTGGAGTTTCAGCTTCAACATCAGTCCTTCCAATGAACAGCCAGGACTGATCTCCTTTAGGATGGACTGGTTGGATCTCCTTGCAGTCCAAGGGACTCTCAAGAGTCTCCTCCAACACCACAGTTCAAAAGCATCAATTCTTCGGCACTCAGCTTTCTTTATAGTCCAACTCTCACATCCACACATGACTACTGGAAAAAGCATAGCCTTGACTAGATGGACCTTTGTTGACAAAGCAATGTCTCTGCTTTTGAATATGCCATCTAGGTTGGTCATAACTTTCCTTCCAAGGAGTGTCTTTTAATTTCATGGCTGCAATCACCATCTGCAGTGATTTTGGAGCCCCCCAAAATAAAGTCTGACACTGTTTCCACTGTTTCCCCATCTATTTCCCATGAAGTGATGGGACCATATACCATGATCTTAGTTTTCTGAATGTTGGGGATTGTTAAAAAGATCTGATCCTTTGCGAATTGTGATGATGGTGACATTTTCCTTCAGTGCTTCTAATCTCTTTCTCTTATTGTTGTCCCCCCTTCTTCAGGTACACTTCTCTCACTTGCTTGATTCACCATGAAAACTTGATCTTAGTAAGGGATTGAACTCACAAGGAGTCATAAGTCACCTGCTAACAGCTTAAAACCTATTTGCATTTTAAGTGGGGACAAGGTCCCAAAGTGAGGCATTTCAGAACAATGGGAGGATGTCTCTGAATCCTCTGAGATTTTATGCTAAACTGTATGCGTGCACGGGCTTCCCAGGTATCACTAGTGGTAAAGAACCTGCCTGCCAATGCAGGAGATATAAGAGACGCAGGTTCTATTCTTCAGTTGGGAAGATCCCCTGGAGGAGGGCATGGAAACCCACTTCAGTGTTCTTACCTGGATAATCCCATGGACAGAGAAGCCTGGTGGGCTACAGTCCATGGAATTGCAAAGAGTTGGTCATGACTGAAGTGACCCTAGCACATGCACACATGCATATTTGCTTCATAGGATTATCAAAACAATTCATGACTCAAAAAAGGTGCAGTCTTAAGGTAAAGAAATGAAATGCAAATAGTGGAAATTGAAACTGTAGTTCTATGACTATCAACTCCATGAGAACAGAGACCACATCTTTCTTGCTCCCATTACCCACTGTATCCCCAGCATAGGATATATAGTAGTCTCTCAATAAGCATTTGTTAAATTCATTAATTTATCCATCCAGGAGATATTTATTGTTAAGTGAATGGATGAAAGAGTAAAAGCACCAGCTGGCATGAGGGAAGAGGTATTTTTTGGGCATTAGGCCCTTTCCATCACTCACATAGTTGATCGTGTTTCTGTTTGAGTTACCCAAGATGGAGTCTCCATGCTACTTACTGATGTTCCTGATGAACATCCAGTACAAGTGAGTCTGGGATGCAGAGAAGGAGCTCAGGCATCTGCCCTGTTGGGTTGACCTTTAGCACAGGATAAGGAAACTCACTTCCCTCATTTGTCCACTTCCCATTCCCACTTGAATCTTTGTCAGTCACCAAAATCATTACCAGGCAGCAGGTGGCATTGAAGGCTCAGTGTTTTGAAGCAAAGCACTCTCATCACCAGCAGATATGGGCTCTCAGACAAAACCATGCAAGGGCATGGATGCAGAATGACAGAGGAATCCATTTCTGTGTTAGACTACCAGAGGGAGGGCCAGGCCCAGGCAGGGCTAGCAGTCTGAAAAGTCAGCCTTTGGTGATCCCTGCAGCATTTCCCCGGAGAAGGCAATGGCACCCCACTCCAGTACTCATGCCTGGAAAATCCCATGGACGGAGGAGCCTGGTAGGCTGCAGTCCATGGGGTCGCGAAGAGTTGGACACGACTGAAGCGACTAAGCAGCAGCAGCAGCAGCAGCAGCAGCATGTGCCAAGAGAATGCTCCTCTCTCCCCAACTGCAGCTGGAGTGTGGATAGTCAGTCTATTTACTGCTGTGGATATAGTTTCAAGAGAATTTAAAGTATCCAAAAACTGTTTGAGAAGGAAAAGGGCTGAGAGATCCCAAGGCAGCATGTGTAAGTTGAATGAGGAGTTCTTGTCATGCAAATAAGCTTAGTAGCTCTGAACTTTTTACCCTCTGTGGGTGTGATGATTTTAGGTGGGTTGTGTGATTGTTTGGGGAGGCTGGGGATATTAGGGACAGAACTAACAAGAAACCAGAAGTTTGAAGTCTGGTGGGCAAAAAAAAAAAAATAGGGAAAAGAAAGTGTGTGCGTGTGTGTGTGTGTTGGGGAGTTGGTGGTTACGGGATTTGACCTCAGGAAAACAGAATAAGTCACTTAGTCTCTGGAACCAAAGAATACTCCATAGAAGATCCCTCTGGTTAGAACCCATGGGAGTATCAGTGAGTCAGTGAACCAAGTGGAGAGGCAAAGCTGGGGGGAGTCTGACATTGGGTGGGATAGAGTGGAGGGTGTGCACCAGGGCCTGGGGGCTTGGGTTCATGCAGGAAAGGAGGTGTGTGGTGTCATTATCACTTTGGATCAGACAGACCTGCTGGTGCTCTTAGGAAGGGTGTGCCCTTGGGCCAGTCACTTTAGCTTTGTGCCTCTGTTCCTCACCTATAAAATTGAATCAATAATAGTACCTTCCTCAGGTAGTTGTAGGGATTTAATGAGAAAATATACATGAAAAGTGCTTTGTATAGTGTCTGGCACATTATAAGTGCTCAATAAGTGGTAGTTTTATTATTTATTTAAAAAATATTTATTTATTTGGCTGCCTGGAATCTTAGTTGCAGCACACTTCTCTCTAGTTGTGGTGTGTGGGCCTAGTTGCCCCGTGGCATGTGTGATCTTAGTTTCCCAACAGGAATCAAACCAGCATCCCCCGCATTGCAAGGCAGATTCACAACCATTGAACCACCAGGCAAGTCCCCAGTAGTTTTACTGATAGTAGTTATAATGATTGTTGTTGTTTAGTTGCTAAAGTCTTCACTTGCCACCCCATGGACTATAGCCTCCTAGGCTCCTCTGTCCATGGAATTTCCCAGGCAAGAGTACTGGAAAGGGTTGCCATTTCCTTTATGGGATCTTCCTGATCTAGGGATTGAACCCACATCTCCTGCATTGGCAGGCGGGTTCTTTACCACTGAGCCACCAGGGAAGTGCTGTATGATATTAAATAGAAAGTGCCTGGGATTTAATAAAGGCTTGTATCTATACCAGATACTCACTGTATTCTTATTTCTGATTTCTCTAAGCCTTAGGGAAATGAGAAAGACTTCAGCTTGAGACTAGAGGTGGAGGCCAGGCCACGGGCTTGTCCAGGTGAGGTAAGGCAGTTAACCCCAAGTGCTGTGCTAAGCCAAGTAGACAGCAACATGAGGACTCAGCATGGGGACGTGGGAAGCCACAAAAGCAGACCTCATCTTTAAAAACTATTTTTCTAAAGGCAGGCTCTAAACTTTGTCATCCAGCTTCTAGAGACATGACTTGTCGGCATGCTTCCACTCCTTGAGGGAACATAGTCCCTGTTGGCACAGGGAGGACTTCCTTCCCATTTGAAGATATTTTCATGGGGAATAAGGATGAGAGGTAGAAAGGAGGCAAGCTTCTACACTCTTTACAGCACTGCCCCCACCCTCCAGTCAACACCAAGCCAATCCTTGCTGGTATGCCTGCTATTGGGCTTCCCAGGTTGCGCTAGTGGCAAAGAATCTGCCTGCCAAAGCAGGGGATGTAAGAGATGCGGGTTCGATCCCTGGGTCAGGAAGATCCCCTGGAGGAGGACATGGCAACCTGCTCCAGTGTTCTTGCCTGGAGAATCCCATGGACAGAGGAGCCTGGTGAGCTACAATCCATAGGGTTGCAAAGGGTCAGACACAGTGCCAGACACTGAAGCGACTTAGCACACACAGAACATGCCAGCTATTACTCTGCCAGTATGAAGTGAAAGCCACTCAGTTGTGTCTGACATTTTGCAACCCCATAGACTATAGAGTCCATGGAATTCTCCAGGCCAGAATACTGGAGTGGCTAGCCTTTCCCTTCTCCAGGGGACCTTCCTAACCCAGGGATTGAACCCAGGTCTCCCACATTGCAGATGAATTCTTTACCAGCTGAGCCACAAGGGAAGCCCTCAGGGATTGAGATCAAAAAGCTGTCCCCACTATTCTGTCTTTCCAAATTTGACCTCCAATGCTCAACTCAGTGTGTTCTTCCTAAATCAGCCTCACAACAACCCAATCAAATAGGTACTGGTTGGGAGGTAGCCAGAAAAACAGAAATCACTTTAAGCCTTTCAAACATAGGAGATTTAATACAGATTAGTCACAGGGGATGGAAGAGTCGAGAACCAAACAGGATGCACTGAGGCAACTCACGATTAGCAACAACAGGAAGCCCCTCTTATCCCTGGAGTTAGAGGGACAGCATGAAGACATGGTGAGTGGTGTTTCCAGAGCTTGGAGACTGGGTCTATCTGGTGGGAACTAGAGCCAAGATGGGGCTGCCTTGCAGAAGCTGGAGCCAAGGAGAGGGGGATGCCTGGTGGTAGCTGGAGCTACCAGAGGTGAGCCCTGTAGGAAACACAGCTGCTGCTGGAAGTGCCACAAAAAGTGGGTTGGACATGGGGAAGAAATATCCTAGCTTCTCTCTTCTTCCTTCCTTCCGGTTGGTCAATCCCACACAGAAGCAAATGGCAAAGGACTATGGGAAATGTAGTTCCCTGATACAGACCAACGCAGGAAATGAACAGGGAGTGGATCTGAGGGTAAGCAGCAGATGAAAAGCCTAATTATGCACCCCCATTTTACAGAGGAGTCAAATGAGGCAGAAAGAAGTTCAGTTACCCCAACTACACTAAGTGGCAAGAGTCCAGGTTTCAAATCCAGGCAGGCAGACTACTCCTGAGTCTATGCTCTCTGCAATCACTACTATTATATGCTCAGGGTAATAGCACTATTGTTATTTAACTCGTCAGACTTTTCCCTCTGGATTTAAAGCTCCCCAAAAGCAGCAGCAGCAGCAGCAGTAGCAGCAAAGGCATTTACTATGTCTTTACATCATTTATAGCATGTAGCCTTTGTGGATTTTTCAGAACCTTCCAGCAGATGTAGATTGTTGACCGAAATGGGATGATCAGCAGGTTTTCATAGGTTTGGGTGGTGGTGAGGTACTGTGAAAATGTCCTCTGCCATTCTGAATGTTTTCTTGTTAATTAAATGTAGCAATTTCTGATAAGATTCCAGACAATAGTTTAGCAACAGCGAAAAGTCTAAGCAGCAAGGAGAAAAATTGATATCTAGATTGCTTGAGGGCATCTCAAAGGGAACAGACAGTTATAAAAATTTAACTCCAATGTTACAAAATTTCTACAACTTGAATTGAGCAGCTTCTTCACCTGGGAAGAGGATATACCATCCCTTAGGTGACTTGGCTGGCAGTGTTGCTGTTTTATTTGGTTTTATTAACAGTTCTTGGATACTAAGAGTACACAGTTATGTTGATGGAGTGTCATTTCTTGTGTCCATCATGACCACCCTTGTCTAAGCCACCAACAGCTCTTATGTGGCCAATGCAATGGTCTCATAATTTGTCTCTGTCCCTGTACCATTCCATCTCTTCTCAATCAGCCACAGCAATCTTATTAAAATGCCAGTTAGATCACAATGTTGTTGTTCAGTCACTAAGTTGTGTCTGACTCTTTGTGACTCCATAGACTGCAGGATGCCAGGTTTCCTTGTCCTTCACTATCTCTCAGAGCTTGCTCAAATTCATGTTCATTGAGTTGGTGATGCTATCCAACCATCTCATCCTGTGTTGCCCACTTCTCCTCCTGTCCTCAATCTTTCCCAGCATCAGGGTCTTTTCCAATGAGTCAGCTCTTCACGTCAGGTGGCCAAAGCACTGGAGCCTCAGAATCAGTCCTTCCAATGAATTTTCAGGACTGATTTCCTTTAGGATTGATTGGTTTGGTCTCCTTGCAGTCCAAGGGAGTTTCAAGCATCTTCTCCAGCACCACAATTCAAAAGCAGCAGTTCTTTGGCGCTCAGCCTTCTTTATGGTCCAACTCCCATCATGTACCTCCTCTGTTTAAAACCCTCCCACAGCTCCCCATTTCACTCAGAGAAGAATCCAAAGTCTTCACAAAGGTTTATCAGGCCCTACTTGATCTATCCTTCACCTCCATGACTTCATCTCCAACTTGTCTCCCCTTTATGTACTCCACTCCCGTCACATTGGCCTTCCCAAGGCTGAAATCAAGGTGTCAGCATAGCTCAGCTGTTATCTGGAGACTCTGGAGACGAATCTGTCTCAAGTTCGTTTATGTTGTTGGCAGAATTTATTTCCTTGTGGTATGAGGACTGTGATCCCCTTGTCCATGCAGGCTGTCAAGTGGGGGCCATACTCATCTCCTAAACACCACCCATATTTTTTACTACATGGTTCCCTCCATCTTCAAGCCAGCAATGACACACCAAATCCTCCATGTACTTCAAACCTCTGATATTCTTTTTTGCATTTAAAAGACTCATGAGATTAGATTAGGCCCACCTGGATACTCTTCCTGTGTGGTAACCTTAATTATATCTGCAAAACCCCTTTTGCCATGTAATGCAATGTAATCACAGGTGTGCTATCTCATCATAGTCATGGTCCTAATGATTAGGGTGGGAAATCTTGAGGCAGCATTTTAGCCTTATGCCCCCCCACAATAATCAGCTGTTTGAGAAACTAACCAATCAGAGTATATGCCAACAATAGCCCCGGAGCAGGGACGTGGAGAATACCTGCTGCTCCAGGTGTTACCCTTTACTTGCAGGATTGTTGAGTGGCCTGGAGGCATCCTATAGACAATAGCCGGAGCTGTAGCTATTTACCAACTGGTATGAAAATTCTTTAATCTTTTTACAAGTGGGGATAGCATATTCGTGCCTAACAGTTGTTTATCTGCTACATAGTGTGTGAAGTCCTGCCTTCTTTTCTGAGCTCAGAGTCTGAGGTTGGTCTCAGATGATCAGGGGAAGGTGGGGACACTGCCTGCCTTTGCATACTTCCATGGTGTGCAGTGGCCCCTTCCACCCTTACCTGCTGTTTCTGTGCCACCACATTTGTTTTTCTGTTTTTTTGTGTTTTTTTTTGTTTTTTCTGATGAATGTCTCCATTTGCATGGCTGTCTTATGCAGTGGGAGAGTTCATCCATCATCTAAGCCTCCAAGCACTGCCACTCCAAGGCAGATAACCAATCCCATGTGTACGGCCTCTCCCCAGGAGATGTGGCTCAGTGAGGCAAGTGCTGTGGACTTGCTCTCACCATTAGCCTGCACACTTCACAGCAGCCAAAGAAACCCAGGCTTCTTATTAACTTGCCAAGCGAAGCTTGGTCACAGCTCATCATGAGCCTCATGTTTTGTGAGGACCCATCTCAGGCAACAGATATGACCCCTGTGGGTGAGTTGTGGTAGGAAGAGGGCCTAAGTTAAATGACTTTGGTGGGACTGGTCTGTTTCTCCCACCTAATATTTTTATATGGGTGAATTTGATGAAAAAGTTATCAAGGACAGCTTCACTTGATGGAATCGTGAGTATACATATCAGGCACAGCAGTGACAAGGTGGGTGTGTTGAAGGAAGTGTCACAGAGGAAAATGAGTGGCTCAAGGAGAGAGAAGAATAAAGAGAGGAAAGTAAATCACTGCTGACTGCAAACAACACTAGTAATAATAATATACAACATGGCCAGCTTCACTTGCTGATGTTGGCTGAGACCACAGAGCACAGCTGTGGTGTGCTGTGGTGCTCATATGTCACGGATTGACAGTGAATCTGTGTCAACAACTGAGTGTCTACTTAGACTAAGTCAGCCTATGCTTCCTTGTTTTTTTTTTTTTTTTTTGGCTGTGCTGAGTCTTCATTGCTGCAAGCAGACTTCTGTCTCTAGTTGTGGCAAGTGGGGGCTACTCTTCGTTGCAGTGTACGGACTTATTGCAGTGGCTTCTCTTGTGGAGCATGGGCTCTAGGGTTCATGGGCTTCAGTAGTTGTGACTCACCAGCTCTAGGGCATAAGCTCAGTAATTGTGGTGCATGGGCTTAGTTGCCTCGCGGCATGTGGGGTCTTCCCAAACCAGGGATTGAACCCATGTCCCCTGTATTGGTAGGTGGATTCTTAACTGCTGGACAACCAGGAAAGCCCTGTGCCACCTTTTGAAGTAGGAGAGATTTGTCTTCAGTGGCTTCCTTTCTTGTAAACCTTCCCCCCATGTCTAGGCCTTTCTAAAGACTGCATTCATGGCTGAAGTAGAGATGTGGCAAGTGGAATCAAATCTACTTGCTAGTCTTTACCATGTAAACAGAACCAGATATCTTTGGAATCAGATCCCATTGGAGCCAGTTCCAAATGGTAAAGACACATTTACAGAGGATCTCAAAGCAGCAGGTAGTATTCAGGATGGTTCACTATGACTTTAGATGTGTGAGATGGTATAGACCCTATTAAGGACATCTCCCTGCAAGCCCCACCCCCAGCTTTCTCTCAAGCTGAGGCATTTTCTCCAGGTGCAGCAGTAGGCGGCATTGAAACACAACTTACTACCAGCAGCTGCTGACAAGAGAGCTGAAGTTGAAGATTTCTACCCATCCTAGCAAAATGTCACCAAACTCAGTGGAAAACATCACAGCCCTGCATTAGGTGACAAGAAAATATCTCCCTTTTTCTCTGCCATTAGGAGCAATCAGCTGCAAGATGCCCAGGGAGAAAATGACAAATGCCTCAGCACAAATATTGCCATCTTTGGTAGGGGTAGGGGGTTTGGATATTAGGCATAGTGGTGGAAAAATAAACCCTTGAGATTCTATATGCCTTTCTCCCTTATAGAGACAGGTTAGGAGTGAGCATAGAGTGTTTCAGAGTTGTTGGTCTAGTTGGGTTTGGAGGGGAGAGAGAGAGAAAACAAACTATTTCGTTTCAAAAGCAACAGATGGAGAGAATTTCAAGCTAGAAAGGACCTTGAGAGCTGTTCATCTATAGACACTCAGACTCATAGAATATCAGAGCTGGCAAGGATATTAAAGACCATTGAGTCAGACAGGCAAATGGCCAACAGGTACATACAAAGTTGCTCAACATCATTCTTCATCAGGGAAATATAAATCAAGACCAACAGTGAGATATCACCTCATAACAGTTAGGATGGCTATTATAAAAATAAAAATAACAAGTAGTGGTGAGGGAATGGAGAAAATGGAACCCTGGTGTTCAGTTGATGGGAATGTAAATTGTTATAGCCACTATGGAAAACAGCATGGAGTTTCCTCAAAAAGTTAGAAGTAGAAGTACCATATGATCTGGAAATTTCACTTCTGTGTATTTATCTGAAGGAAATGAAATCACTATCTTGAAGGAATATCTGCACCTCCATGTTCACTGCAACATTATTCACTATAGCTAAGATATGGAAACAACCTAAGTGTCCATTGATGTTGTTATTTAGTTGCTAAGTCATATCTGACTCTTTTGCGACCCCATGGACTGTAGCCCACCAAGCTCCTCTGTCCATGGGATTTCCCAGGCAAGAATACTGGAGTGGGTTGCCATTTCCTTCTCCAGGGGGGCTTCCTGACCATGGGGATCAAACCCACATCTCCTGTACTGGCAGGTATATTCTTTATCATCCATTAATATGTGGATGAATAAAGAAAATGTGGTATTTATGTATACAACTGAACATCCAAATTCATTGATATCTAACTAAACAGGACCTCAAGTAGCCACAATTTCTTTGCTAACACTTGCATTTTTGGAAATCATAAGAAAATAAGCTAAGGTTAGATATTTATTTTGACATCAAAAACCAAGACAGGGCTTGTACTGATCCCATATCCTATACCTTCACCATTTTTAGTTTAGAGTAATAAACACTACTGATCCAAATGATAATATGATGGTCAAAAAAAGATTCAGCCATAGAACTCTATTTCAGAATATCTTACAGTGGACTGTAGTCACTCATATATTTTTGATAAAAAAAAAAAATACCACCCTCTGAGAAAGTTGTCCTTGGCAATAAATAGACTGTTCAGTTTTGGGAGAAAGATGTCTACAGTGAAGATGAAGATAAGGCCCTCCCTCCTGCCTGAGAAATGGATCAGTTCAATCAACCCTAGAGATTAGTGAGGGGACATGTTATAGCCAAACTGCTCATACCTCCTGAGCTTTTCTTACCAAGGCAAGAAAATGGATTCAGAGATTTAAACATAGTTTTAACAGGTAACCAGAAACTCTTATTCACTAGAGTTTTACTAGTGTAAAGAGTTTTCACTTAGTAATCTTCTACATTACTAAGATTCAAAGGACTAACAATCCAAACTGAGTTGCCTTAGAAATAAATAATTCAATCTAATAACTAGAAAAGCTAGTGTAAAATAACTAAGGCAGATGGACTCTTTCCTTGAGTTTCCAATGGGCTCCAGCCCACTGTGACCACTCCTGAAACCAAGGTACCCACCCACCTACCCGTCGCCTTGTAGAGCAAAGTGACTTACAGCAATAAGTTGGTAGGAGTTGTTCATCATGGCGATCAGCATGTTCAGCAGCACTACCAGGGAGATGACATTGTATGTCCCAAACATGGTCGCTCCCACAAACTCTGTGAACTCATGTCTGGCTTTCACATTGGTGACATAGAGATTTAAGAGGCCGAATACAGACCAGAAGAGGGACTGAAGGGTTTCAAAGAGCCTAAAAGAGATCAAAGAGAAGGTTAGTTCTCGAGGAGGAGCAAGAAAAAAGCAAAAACGTGCTTAATTAGTTAATTAATAAGGAGGTTGCATCCCAGCAGGTAAACTGATGGTCTCACGTATTTTGGTCTCTTCTCCAGCACAATCCACCCAAGTCTGTTTGCTCCCACTTCTATGTCTTATGCCTTGCCCTTCCACCTGGAATATCATCTCCTTCTTCTCAATCTACACAGAACCTTTAATTTTCCAAGACTTATTTCAAGCACTACTTCCTCCACCAAACTTTCTCCTTTATCTTCAGACCATGTGACTTACCACCTTTCTAATTACATAGAGGCAGGAGTGCAATGGCTAAGAATATGGTACTTGGGTTAGACTTTCCTGGGTTAAAAACAGCTCTGACACTTGTCAGCTAAGTGAACATGAGCAACTTAAACCATTTCTGATACTTCTTTTGTGGTTCCCACAGGGCCCAGAATGGTGCTAAGCTCAGTAGAGTAGCTTAAGGATTCTTGAATAAAAATTTATATGCATTGTTTTTAATGATATATTAGCTAACAATTACTGAGAATTTACTATAAAAGCATTTCTGTTGTGTTAGTCGCTCAGTTGTATCTGACTCTTTGCAACCCATGGACTGTAGCCTGCCAAGCTCCTCTGTCCATGGAATTCTTCAGGCAAGAATACTGGAATGTGTAGCCATTCTATTCTCCAGGGGATCTTCCTGACCCAGGGATCAAACTGGGGTCTCCTGCATTGCAGGCAGATTCTTTACCATCTGATCCACCAGGGAAGAACCATAAAAGCAACTAGACATTTTACATATATTAACATTATGATTCCTATAAGACTGATATTGTTACTGCTGAGGAAAGAGAGGTTCAGAGATTGAATAATTTGACCAAGCTATAAGTGCTGAGCCATAATTCAAATCCAGGTACTTCTGACCTCCCCAAACCACTGCATTATTCTATACTGGATAGCTTCATAAATTACGGTTTCTTCTCATAGTCTCCACATCCAAATATTAATATGTAACTTTTGCAAGGATATGTTTTGGGGGTCCACATTTTCTTTTGCATCATATTCAGAAATTTGTGCATATAGCAATACAAAGTAGCCAGCTCCCAGGCGGGCACTAACCAATCATTTCTCCAGTACACGAAAGAGGCAGAGAAGTCAAGAAATACAACTTTGAGGATGAATGTAACTTTTCAATTCTTGAAAGGCTCAAAATGTGTTGTTTTTATAGCCCAGTGTATTTTGAGCAGCTTAGAGACAGGTTCTTGGGTTCATTTGGGGTTTATACGTGGGCAATGTCTTAAAGATTTCCTCTGTCTGGGAGTGCTCATCCCCCATCTCTGCATGGTTGTCTCTTTGTCATCACTGAGGTCTCAGCTCAATCATCACTTCCTTAGACAGATTCCCCGGTGTCACTCTACCTAAAGTAGGCCCACCAGTTACTCTCTACCCTGTTGTCTTGTTTCAGGTTTTTGGTAGTATTTAAAACTCTCTAAAATTATATTATTAAGTAAATTCTGTTTCTATGTTGATTTTCTATTCATCTCCACTAGAAAGTAAGCTCTATGAGAAAAGAGACAGGCATACAGCTACTATGTACCTGGCATATAATAGGCTTCCCATGTGGTGCTATTGGTAAGGAACCTGTCTGCCAATGCAGGGGATGTAAGAGATGTGGGTTTAATCCCTGGGTCAAGAAGATCCCCTAGAGTAGGGCATGGCAATCCACTCCAGTATTCTTGCTGAGAAAATCCCAAGGACAGAGGAGCCTGGCAAGCTACAGTCCATGGGATTGCAAAGAGTCAAACACGACTCTGCAGCACTATATTTGTTGAATACATGATTGAAGACATATTAATAATACAACTACTGTTATAACTAGATTAAGGTTTAGAAGACTCCAAACCTGTTGATAATTGCATGTTCAGTAGGCAAGGGTTTCACAGCGAGGGTTAGTTCATTTTGATGAAGCTTGTGCTCTGCACTGGCCTGATTCTCAGGTGACCTCCTTTGGGACATGCATGTGGCCCTTTGCCATCTGTTAAATGGCTCTTTTCTAATCATAGTGGATAGCTCCCACTATCCTTTCAGCATCATATTACTTGAGAGCTAGCCAAGAAGGAAGAAATCTTTTTTTTGTTTGATGAAAGTAAGTGCCAGATGGTGAAACATTTAAAAATCAACAGTAAGATGAGAGTCTGGACTTCAGGGGCCAGAGAACAAGAATAAGAATATGGCAAGTCAGACCTATTACAGGATCTGAATTTTCAGGAGTCAGGGCCAGGCAATACAATGTATCACATAGCCAGACAGAGTGTCAGAAATGGAAAAGATGTGGGGTGCAGGAATCTGGTTGTGCTATGAAAGCCTATCTAGGACCTAGCAGTGTCCATTAGAAGTCAGGGCAGGCAGGAGGCCAGAAATGGCATAAGAAGCTAGCCTAGCAACTGGATAACAAAAGCCAAGGAATATAGGGCTTAGAAAAACAGGAACAGCTGCAGCAAATAGGAATGACACCGAAGAACCAGAATCTCTGGAAGTCGAGTGTCCTTGAATATAGAAAGCATTCACAAAGTGTTTGTTGATTGCATGACTGACAACAAGGCCACAAGCAGGGCAAATATGTCATCAATATGCTGGCAAAGTCTTAATTCATTGGTTGCTTCTCCAGAATGGATGATGTTACTCTCCTCCACCCCCAAGCCCCATAACAATTAAAATTGTAATGGTTAATGCTTAAGTGGAAAGTTTACTACTAGCCATTCCAATGACTTATACAAAGATTCCTAAAAGTGAAAGTACAGGCATTTAAAATCTATCCTAAACTGTGGTGATATCCTAGTCAGGGAGACCCTAGAGGTATGATTGTATAACAGATAAGGAAAGGGGACAAGATTGCTCCTCAGGTTTTGGTGGTTGTTAGTGAAAATGCCCTTGACATGGGGCACAAAATGTCATGATACAATCTGGCCATCAGGAAAATATGTCTTATTGAAAGGCATGCCCAGGTGAAATGGGTGATTGACATTTGGGGTAGAAAAGAACATTCCAGTTAGAGATCTATCTATAGGAAGCTCCATGGCTTCTAGACTCAATTGAATTCATGACCTAGGGGATCATTATGTGGTGGTCAGGTCCATAACACAATCATCACAGGGATGGAAAGACTTGTTGACCAAACCCCAGAATCCTAAATGCCAAAGGAATACTATTTTAACAGGGAAAACAGTGAGTCCATTTTCATTTAGCAGAGAGTCAAGAAGTATACAGAACTTACTGACTCAACAAGGGGCACAAAGTGAAGATACAGAGATTCAAGAAGACTTGGTATTAACTGCTTTCAAAACAAATCCCTACCAGCTAGTTAAGACGGGATTTGTGTATGTTGGGAGCCATCCATAAATATTAATAGATCATGAAGCAAAGAGAGACTTGGTAGAATAGATAAGAACTATGGTCCTCATGACAGTTGCTGAAAGTCTCATCTTTGAGATGAGTTCATCTTTCTAAAGGTAGGAGGAGTGTAAAGATTGACCCCTCTGCATTTCACTCTGACCAGTGAAGAAGTGGAGGATGTATTGGAAAAGAACGGCTCCTTGGGAAAAAGCAGTGCCGAGTTGTGCTGATAACCCACAGGGAGCAAAGGCGTAGTCATCTTTTGGTCATCCCTACCCATTTTGCAGTTCACTGGACTTGGCAATTTCTTATTTCAACCTGCCTTTGACAAGTTTCTGACTCTGGTTGGAATGCTCCCACCATGCTCCCAACCTGTAGCCTCCACTTCTGTCCTGTCTTCTTCTCTACCCAACTCTTGTTTGACCTGCCAGCCTCAGCTAAAGCCCCAGCTCTTCTAGAGGCCTCCCCTGATTCCTTTCCTACAAGGTAGGGTCAGATGCTCCTCTTTTGTTCTCCCATAGCAGCCTAGCCTTACTACATAGACACACATATCATACTGTAGAGACAGGAGAGGGGAGCGGCTAAGAGCAAACTTTAAAACTTCTGTACGTATTAATTGGGCTTCCCTGGTGACTCAGTGGTAAAAACCCACCTATCCATACAGAAGATGTGGGCTTCAATCCCTAGGTTGGGAAGATTCCCTGAAGAAGGAAATAGCAACCCCCTCCAGTATTCTTGCCTGGAAACTCCCACGGACAGAGGAGCCTGCTGGGCTACAGTCCATGGGGGTTGCAAAAGAGTTGGACACAACTTAGCCACTAAACAAACATGTTAACTATAAAATTTGGTAAAGGCACATGACAAACATATTAACTATAAAATTTGGTAAAGTCACATGGCTTCTTTAAATTTCAAGTTTCCTCATCTCTAAAATGGCCAGTGGTAAGATAAGTACTAACTGCTAACATTCATTGTGCTCTGTGTGCCAGGCACTGTGCTAAAGGCTTCTCATGCATTGTAATATTTGATTCTCAAAATAATTCTATGAAGTAGCTACTATTTATTCTTTTTTTTTTCAGATAAGAAATTGATGCACAATGTGGTCACACAGGCAGAAAGTGGCAGAGGTAGTATTTGTACCCAGCTCTTTTGACTCTGGAGTCAAAACATTTAACCACCTTTTTCTATCATGTAAGGTTCTGCATGTAATGCACTTGGCACAGTGCTTGGCATAGCAAAAGCATTAAAAATGTAGCTATTCTAATTGTTTATTTGTGTTCTCTGTTAGACTATATGCTTCTGGATGATAAGGATGCCATTTACTCAGTATTATCATTGCCTGGCAGGTAGGAGTTGCTGAATAAATGTTAGGTAAATCTATAAAAGATTATAGAAGCACATAAGTAAGGAAAGGATGAATGAGTGGCACGCCATCTTGTGATAACAGTAGAAAGGTTATGAATTGAATTTAGGAGAAAATTTGAAGATACTCAATAAGGACCTTTAAAACCTTGTCGGAACAACAACCACAAAAGAGCCTTTGATGGGGACTGAGTTTGCATCCAAATAAATAAGAAGGGAATATATGCGCTGAATTTGGGTAAAGAAATCACCAATGATTAAGTAGGAACAGCTACAAATGAATGATGATAATCTACATGGGGGTCCTAAGTGACCTGCTAGGTAATGGCTCTGGCCTCTTTAGCTTTACATGTATCCATGATTATTGCAACTTTATACAACTAATTTTACATAACTTTACAAACTCAGTCTTACACCCACACCCTTGGATAAAAGCACAACCTGGAACTTATATGCCTGGATTAAAGTTCTGATTCCACCACTACGACCTGTATGACTGGGCACAGTCTAATTAACTTCCTTGTACCCTAATTTCTTGATCTGTAAAATGGATAATCATAGTAGTGCCTACCTCATAGCACTATGAGGATTGTGAGGATTAAATGAATTAATTCATATCAAGCTCATTTTGTAATAGTGCCTGGACACAGCATTTAGTAACAACCTTCCACCTAAATACAACCTTGTTGTTTCATGTTTCTTTATTGTCTTCATAGATTATCATTCATTTTCACATCTAGTTACAACTATGTTAGTTGCAATCATAGTGGACATAATTTTTATGTCTTTAAAAACCACACATTTCATAAATGTAATTTTAAGAGCCACCCAGTATTCTACCCAGAAAATACAAGCCTGAATGACAGTTTTATCAATGCTTTGGATGAGAATAGGTGGCAAGCTTCTTAGATCTTCAGAAGACACAAGATTGGGAAGAATAACTAATTGGATGACATAAATAAGATTCAGAAAGATTTCAATGGCTTGGAGCAAGGGGCTAGAACTAACAAGATGAAGTTTAATAGGGATCAATATAGAGGTTTGTTCTCTGGCCAAGTGCCCACGTACAGGATGAGAAGGGAGGAGAAAGGCCAAGGGTTGTCACTGACAGCAAGTTCAAAGTGGATCAGCAGAGTGACAGAACTGGCCAGATACTTCAGCCATGCGAGGGAGGGCAGAAGGAAAAGTGAATCTTCTAGAATTAAAGATAGGGTTGCTAGTAGAATTCATTCTTTCACTCAGTTGTTCAATGGGCATGTTGAACTCCTTCATGTCTTAGGCCCCTCTGTGGTAGGAGAAAGACCTGTAAAGTGGGAGTCTCAGTCTGGTGGGTGAGAGAGGCAACAAACAACTAAAATATAGTATTTATTACATTATTATTATTCAGTTCAGTTCAGTCGCTCAGTTGTGTCTGACTCTTTGCGACCCCATGAACTGCAGCACGCCAGGCCTCCCTGTCCATCACCAACTCCCAGAGTCCACCCAAACCCATGTCCATCGAGTCAGTGATGCCATCCAACCATCTCATCCTCTGTTGTCCCCTTCTCCTTCTGCCCTCATCTTTCCAAGCATCAGGGTCTTTTCAAATGAGTCAGCTCTTCACATCAGGTGGCCAAAGTATTGGAGTCTCAGCTTCAACATCAGTTCTTCCAATGAACACCCAGGACTGATCTCCTTTAGGATGGACTGGTTGGATCTCTTTGCAGTCCAAGGGACTCTCAAGAGTCTTCTCCAACACCACAGTTCAAAAGCATCTTTGTTCTTTGATGCTCAGCTTTCTTTATAGTCCAACTCTCACATCCATACATGACCACTGGAAAAATTATTATATTACTATTACCTTTATTATTATAAGTTACCTTTTAAAATGGAGATGTCCTTAGAATGCCATGAGAAACACAGAAGGAGCATGTAACTGAGAGTGGGGTCGAAATGGGTAAGAACAGGTTTAAAAGAGCAGGTCAGGCTTTGACAGACACTTGAAGGGGCAGGGAGAGTTGTCCAGGCTGGCCAGGCAGGGATGGACATTCCAGGCAAAGAGGATGGTGTGTGAAGTACACAGGACTGTAGAACTAAGATGCTGTCCTGAAGTTGGGAAGAGCAAGATGTTGACTATGGAGGAGAGGAATGAAAGGCTGGAGAGGTGGGATTCCAGGGCCCTGTGCACTATAGGAAAGAGGTGAATTTTACACTGGAGAGGATACTGATACCAGGCGGGCAAGAGACCAGAGGGTAACGAGATAAGGCTGGCACTTAGAGACTTCTGTGTAGCAGGTGGGAAATTGTTTGAGGGGACATAAGACTAGAGGCAGGGAGACCAGTTAACTGTGTAGCAGTTTGGGGGAGAGATGATGTAGGCCTGAAAGAAGACAGTATTTTGTGTGTGTGTGTGTATGTGTGTGTGTGTGTGTGTGTGTGTGTATGTCTATACAGAGAAAGAATTGAAGAGATATTTAGGAAGTAGACAAAGCTGAGTGTGAGACAGGATGTGTTGCTTGAGAGAGACAGGAAGAGTCCTAGATGACTCCTAGGAGTCTATCTAGTATCCTTTAATGAGATGAGGAGTTAAAAGGGAGATGGGTTTGGTGTGAGGACATAGAGCTAAGGAATTTATTTGTGAACGTTGTGTTTGAGAGGCCTGTGGAACAGTGTGGAACAGCCAGGTGTGTTCATGAGGCATCCAGAGTTGAGGGCCAGGACCTCACAAGGACGAGAGGACCACCAAGTCAGCTTCTTGCCACTTCTGCCCTGTTTCTCTCCCAAGTCCCATGCCCTCAGAGGGTACCTTCCCAATTGCTCTCAACAGTGGATGAAGGCCAGGTACCCCCAGTATTCAATACTGAACTCAAACCACCAACTGTACTGTCAGGCAGTTGTCACCAAGGACAACCAGGTCCCCCTAAATTGTGCACCCAGGAAAGTCCTTTTCTTTTTTAAGCCAAAGAATAACAATAACATCTCTAGAGAATCAGAAGGAAAAGGGTAACAACAAGCAGATGCCATAGTTTACATCAGGTCTGTTCACAGGCTCCCTTTTCCCCTTCTCTAAAAATGGAGTCTTTCTGACAGTCTAAGAAGCATATATTTTAGCAGTTATTATAAATGCCTGAGTTGAGGCATTTAAAGGAAAACAGAAGTCAGAGCTCTGTGGAGGAAAAAAACCAACACCTAGAAGAGAAGTTGAGGTAACATTACTGCTGCTTTGGTCCCAGCATGACAATGCTTCTTCATGCCTGACACCCAAGATATAATTTTGTGTATGACAGGTGTCCATTCTTGTCAATCATCCCTGCTGGGCAAGTGATGGGAGCAAAATCTCAGTTGGCAACAGGGGTGTTAATAATCACTACTGACTTGTAAGGAGACATTTCATAAACTTCCTTAGCAGAGTTCCTATGAGAGGGTGATTGGCAGGGACCTAGCCTCTTGGAATGTGCCTTGCATTCACGTGTGCAATTCTGTTGAAAGCTTTGATGGGAACAGATACCATCTTCTGGTGCTCAAGCCACTATAAAAGTGTTCTTTGTATTGAAAACAGGGTGATGTGAGTTGTATCTCTAGAGTAATGCAGGAGAGGAAGCAGTTCCTAGTCAAGAGGCACTATAGAGGTGATCAGTTGCCTTTGTCCACTCTTGGTTGGCTTCACCAAAATGGCACTATCTGTTTGTCATCCCATTTTGGCTTCTTTTTTCCTTTCACATAAGTCTGGTTTCCCCATCCAAGATTTTGCCCTGAGTTCTGGGAGGAGAAGCAGGGAGTGTGGCCTAGTGGAGGGGATGGGTGCTGGAAAATGGGTGACAGGACAAGCCAAAATTTTCCAGACTTCGTTCACTGGAACAGCATGTTGGTAAATAGATTTGGGAAAATCCCTCTCTTTACTGTAGATTCACAATGGAAAGTCTCTGAGAAGCCCTGTAGTGGCTTAAGCCCTTCTTAAATTTGTCCTAGGGGCTTCCCTGGTGGCTCAGAAGGTAAAAAAATCTGCCTGCAATGTGGGAGACCTGGGTTTGATCCCTGGGTTGGGAAGATGCCCTGGAGAAGGGAATGGCAACCCACTCTAGTATTCTTGCCTGGGGAATTCCATGGACAGAGGAGCCTGGTGGGCTACAGTCCATGGGATCACAAAGAATCAACACAAATGAGCAACCAACACTTTCTCTTTTCACTTAAATTTTTCCTAGCATTTCCAAACCTCATGCAATCAGAAATCTTGCTTTCATGTCTATTCAATCCCCATGAATGTGAATGGTTATTTGTCATCCATTTTAGGAAATGTTGCTAGAGATCAATAATAAGGGTTGGCTACATAGCATTGTTTTTTCCCTTTCTCTATTGGTACAACTTGGGGCCAAGCAGAAACCTTTTTCTCCCCTTGGCCTCTGTTTTTTAACACATTTCTAGAATGTCTGAGTCCATTGATCTGCTCTAGTTTATAGAGTTAAGGAGGAAAATTGTATCTTAACTTAATAACTAGGAATCCCTCCTGACCTTGGGGTCATGACTATGATTACCAGATGACTGGCACTCTCCAGAACAGGGGCTAGAGAGAGACAAGGTGTAGGACACTGAGTCTGGCGTAAGCACAGGACTGCTCCTAGAAACTAACACGTTTCCTGACATATGCTTATTTTCTTTCTCTTGTCTGCTTCCCCTAACAGTGATTTGTCAGAAAATAAAAGCCATTCTGGAGGCTTAAAGGTCCTAGAGAAGCAGGTGTTGAGTTTATAAAGAAAAGGCACAGGGGTTCCATATTGGAGGCAGTGGACTGGTGGACAGTCTTCTGGGTCCCGAGTGGGAATAGGAGATATTTCCAATCACTGCTTGGTGCCTTGGTACATCTGAAACCTTAAAGTAACCCCGGAAGTTGAGCTGACTCTCATCTTACTCTTTGCCTGTCTCCTCTCCATCTAGGAATTAAAAATTCACCATCCGCCTGCCCTTTTAGTTACTAATATTTTCTCTCCCCAAACCCCATGTTTCCATGAGCCAGGGCTGTTTGAGCAAATCCCATTTCTCTGACACCACCTAAGGGGTTCTTAACTCAATTCCCATCTCACTTCCCATCTGTGGGAATGAGGAGATATTTTTCCCTCATACTACCAATTCTTCGACACCAGTTGGGTGTCCTACAAGCCAGCTCATTCAGTTCTGACACTCCTGGGGAATAACATCAGATTCCATGGATTAAGAGCCCAGTCCCACAAGACTGCTCCCCTTCCAGTTTTCCCAGATGTCCCTCATTCTTCTGACCGGCTGGCTCTAGGTAGAGCTCCCCACAATCCTCTCCTTGGGTTTGATTAATTTGCTAGAGTGCCTGACAAAACTCAGAGAAACATTGAAATGACTAGATTACTGGTCTATTATAAAAAGATACAACTCAGAAACAGCCACATAGAATATGCATAGGGCAAGGTATGGGGGCCAGGCTTCCCTGAGTTCTCTGATCACCCACACTCCCCAAATTTCCACATACTCACCAACCTGGAGGCTCTCTGAACCCTGTCCTTTTGGTTTTTATGGAGGGTTCATTACACAGTTGTGTGAAGTTGCTTCAGTTGTGTCCGACTCTTTGTGACCCCATGGATCATAGCCCGCCAGGCTCATCTGTCCATGGGATTCTTCAGGCAAGAATATTGTTGTCATGCCCTCCTCCAGGGGATCTTTACAACCCAGCGATTGAACCCACATCTCTTACATCTCCTGTATTAGCAGGTAGCTTCTTTACCACTAGTGCCACCTGGGAAGCCCCCATTACACAGTCACAATTGATTATATCATTAGCCATCAGTGTGTGCATGCATGCTAAGTCACTTCAGTCATGTCTGAATCTTTGTGACCCTATGGACTGTAACTTGCCAGGATTCTGTGACCTCCAGGCAAGAATGCAGGAGTAGGTTGCCATGCTCTCCTCTAAGGGATCTTTCCAACCCAGGGATCTAATCTGCAACTCCTGTACTTAGCCATTGGTGATTGAAATCAATTTCCAGTCCTTCTACCCTCCCTGAAAGGAAGGTTGAGGGGTGAGATTCAAAGTTCCAACCCTCTAATCATATGGGGATAACCGGCCCCCATCCTAGGTGAGGTCCAAAAGTCACTTTGTTAACACAACCAAAGACACCTTTGTGGTTCTCATCACTTAGGAAATACCAAGGGTGTTAGAAGTTCTGTTCCAGAAATGGGGACAAAGAACAAATACGTATTTCTTATTGTAAATCACAGTATCACAAGATACATTCAGGTAATTTTGCACCCTTCCTTTTTCTTTGTTCTTGATTCAGAACAGTTACATTAGCTTCAGTAATTACTTGTTGAGAGGTATAGCCTTGCTCTTTCATTTCCTTGGTTAGCGGTGCTTTTTTGAGTGAGGGATTATTTACTCCCTTCCCATAACCTTCCTTTACAACCTTCCTTTCTCGGGGCTTCCCTGGTGACTGAGATGCCAAAGAATCTGCCTGCAGTGCGGAAGCCCCAGCCAGATCTCCTGCAGAGGACATGGCAGCCCATTCCAGTATTCTTGCCTAGAGAATTCCACAGACAGAGGAGCCTGGCGGGCTACAGTTCATGGGGGTCACAAAGAGTCAGACCCAACTAAGTGACTAACACTTTTATTTTCATGAATTCCTTTAAAAATATGAGATATGACCAAAATAATTCGGAAGTTACTCTTTAGATGAGTTCCTGGGAGCCCATGTGTGTTTGTCTCTTTCCTCCCTCACCTAACTCTACTTCCTCTCCTAGTCTCCTAGAGTGATCAATAAGTGAGCTCTGCGTGCACTGTCAAGGGACAGTGGCAAAGATATGGACTGAAAATAGGGCAAAGAAAGAGAAAGCAGACAAAAGGCAGAAGAGGAGAGGGGGGAGTCTTACGTGGAGAAGGCATTGTTCTGTTTCTCGCATCTGATCCCCTTGCAGTTGTTGGGCTCATCGATTGCTCTGGTCTCATAATAAAAGTAAAGCTGGTTCAATCCATTGGCAAAAGCCAGCAGTACCAGGCAGTAGATAAAGAGGAATTTGAGGATATCGAGCAACATGCGCCCCAAAGAGATCTGCAGAGGCCCTAAGTGGGAGTTGGCTGTGAACAGGGATATGAGACGCAACGAACTTAAAATGTTGGATATCGCAAAGAGAGCTTCTGCAATCAGAGTCGGGTGCCACATTTCCCATTCTTCCCTTGGACGGGAACCATTATACTGAAAGAAATAACAAGTGCAAAATATGAGAGGTACAGCGAGCATTTAGAAAACTTTCCCCTCTTTCCTCCCTTCTGCACCCAAATAAAAACATCAAAGTAAGCATCAAGCATTCATTTATACAACAGGCCCCTGTGACTGGCACTACTGGTCTTTTTTCCCCCCACCCAATCAATACATAATGCTAATAACACTCTTCCTTCCACTCCTATCCAAATATATACTCAGCGCATAGATGTAGAAACATGAATTTCAGAGCAATCATCTGGAGTAACAATCTATGGTTTATTAACAGACATTTTCGAAGTGTGAGTTGACCAGATTGTTGGGGAGTGCCCTAGAACAGAGCCACAGGTGTGCCCAAGGTTGTGGGGCCAAAGTACTCTGTTTTCTAATGAAATTGCAAACCAGCTTTGCTGCCCAAGTCCCTGTTTTGTGCTGAGCACCACGCACAGCTTGCAGTTACTGAAGGACATGGGGTAGGTTCAGCCTCCTCAGTGTGCAGTGTTCACCTTGACTTCCCTGCTGATTGCAGTTTGGGGCTGATTGAGCATCCTTAGAAGGTCATTACTCAGAGTTTTCTGCTGATAGTCTTTTCTCCCATGTGATTACAAATGGCATGTCAGCCTCCAAGGCAATGAATTTAGTGCTGCTCACCAAGTGGTGTATGGATGTATTTTATTGTTGCTTTGATAGTCTTACAAGTTGGAATGTTCCTTTAGCACAAACGATGGACCAGGGGGTTGAACGAGGAGGAGGAGCCAGGATTTCTGGGGTTGGCTGCCCATGTTCCAGTCTTTCCTGAGCTTTCAGCTCCTAGAACATTGGAAGTCACCTTATGGAGAGTTGGCGTCGTTGTGAGACTGAGCTCCAGTTTAGCCTTTGTCACTTAAAACTGCCCCTCTTTCTCTCATTTCACCAGAAAATGAGGATAATATCTACTCCTACCCACTGCACATGTCTGATTATGTACCCATATGTGAAAGTCTGTGTACTCCATAAGGAGAGATGTTATGGAAATACAAGAAATTGCTTTTTACCTTCCCCAAGACAGAAGTAGATTTGCCTTGAATACAATCTGAAGCATATTGCTTTGAACGCTCATCTAAATATCACAATTTCTCAGGACTAAATGTAAACAAGTTTCCTGAGAAAATGTTGCTTCGGGGGCCAAATTATATTGTTAGCATTTCTAAAATGTGCCTCACTTCCAACAACTGAGGAAACTGTGTTATTAAAATCATTTGTGTGTATCCAATATTCCCCACTGTCAGAGGAGTTTGGAGGAAACTTGCCACATGTGTGCTTCTATTTCAAATAGACTTGAGATGGCCAATTGGTTTTATACACTTTTGGCCAAATCTTGTATCTCTCCATTTTTGTTTCCAAAGGAAATATTTGCTGCATAGTTGTGAGAGGTGGACATTGTTATGCCTGTTTTACAAGTGGAGGAACTGAAATCCAGAGAGGCAGAGGGAGCTGCTTAAGGTCACACAGCAACTTGGTAGCGGAGCCAGGACTAAAACTCAGGCCTCTAACCACTCAGTATAGCACTCTTTCTATGAAATGTTACTTCTATAATAGTTGATATCACAGTGCATTTATTAGATAGGCCTTTACTTATTTGGAGTTCTATGTGAATGATGCAGATTCTTTGTTGACAACAAAACAGACCTACATTTTAAAACTAGGGATTATCAACTGGAACATGCATAGCTCACCATTTAGGGTTTTCTCACTCCACAGTCACACCCATAACCACAGGGAAGTCTACTGTCCATGAGTTTGGATTGCAGAACAGTCACAAGTGTGAAAGATGATTCTCATGGAAAATCTATGCTTTGTGTATGTGTTTTTAGAAAAAAATACTATAGAATATGATAGCAGAGAGTAAACTTGGAGCTCATTTAGCATAGAGGTCAGCAAACTTTTTGTGTCAAGGGCCAGATAGTATATATTTTTGGCTTTGTGGGCTATATGGTTACTGTGGCAACTACTCAACTTTTTTCTTCTAGAACTATATATTTATTTATTTTGCTGTGCCAGGTCTTAGTTATAGCACATGAGATCTAGTTCCCAGCTCAGGAATCAAACCATGGCCCCCTGTGTTGGGAGCATGGAATCTTAGCCAGTGGACTGGTGGCTCAGAGGGTAAAGAATCCACCTGAAATGCAGGAGACCCAGGTTTGATCCCTGGGTTGGGAAGATCCCCTGGAGAAGGAAATGGCAACCCACTCTGGGATTCTTGCCTGGGAAATCCCATGGACAGAGGAACCTGGCAGGCTATAGTCCATGGGGTCACAAAAGAGTCAGACACAACTGAGCGACTAAGTACCAGGGAAGTCCCTTCTAGAACTATAATAACAGACAATATGTAAACAAACAGTGGCCCCAGCTTGGCCGGCAGCCCAGTTTGCTGAGGCCTGACTGAGCACAAGTGGTTTTCAAATCAAACTGTGTTCCTTCAAGCCTGAGGGTTCAATAGAAGCATCTGGTGGTCACTGTGGAAACCAGAGAGGAGGCTAGGAAGAGTCATTTCTCAATCCAAACTCATTCCTTTGAGCTCCTTAGTACATTGAAATTCTGCATAAGTTTTAACTTTAAGATGTGGTTCCATGGGAAAAAATTAAAAGGTTGAAACCCATTGATCTAGTTCCATCTTATTTTTCAGAGGCAGTGTCTGAAGCTCCTAGAGGTAGAAGGGTGGCCTGTGGTAATCCAGCTCATAAATATCAGAGCAGGGATTACCTTTGGGTTCCCTGACTCTTCAGAGAGTGATACTGGGAGACAAATGATTTTTCTTATATTCTCAGAGATAGAATGCTGCTTGAAAATTGGCCTCTATGCCTGTTAAAAGGGTGTGAACTCAAAAGCAGAATATGAAAAGGGTTGGCCAAACATGGGAACCCAATAGTAATAAAGATAGGGAGGTGTGTCTTCATCCAAGCATTGGCTGGAGAAAGGGTCACAACTCAATGGGTATCAAAGTTCAGTTTAGTCTGTACATATGGAGTAAGGGAGTGCTGGGATAAATCTAGGTGGTGCTATCCTAGAAGACAAAAAGACAATTACTCTCCATTTTTAGTGTTATCTTGGGGGCACTGAGGGCTAATATTAGATATGTTTGTTCCTTTTGAGTACTTTGGTATGTGCCTTTTGCCTCTTGGTGTTGTAGCCCACGTGAGGTAGAGTGTATATATAAGTGTATATATACATATCGTTGACTACTTTTTCACTCTAATAAAGGATCTTCTCAAGGCCAGTTTCTGTCACAGTGTGTCATACTGCCTCAGTGCAATGATGATCTGAAATTTTTAAAAGGGCCTGGGACCAGCCCTATGTCTTTACTTCATAGAAGTTGGCTCAGCCTACTTGGTGGAGTTCATTTCAGACTGATGTGCCTGCCTGCACAAGTGAACCCAACTGCTCACTGACAATTGCTCATTGTAAATCCAGTCTGCATGTGGCATCTCCTATTTGTAAATTCTTCTTTGTTGTGAAGGGCTCCGACTTCTTGGCAAATACCTTTTTTTGAGTTAAGTATTTGCCAGTGCGGTGCATTTACTCAGCTTAGTGAGCTGATTTATCCTTACACTCTATGGTGAGGAAGTGTCTAGTCCTTGGAAGGCTTGCCAGTGAAGGTGGACAGGGTACGTGATTAACTAATGTTGGGCATCTGTTGACACAATTTCATATCCCCAAGGGTTAATCATTTGATCATTTATTCTACACTTTCCTGTTTAAGCAGAACTCACCAGTTTCTAGATTGATAATGTATTGTCCCTCCAGTGTATAAATACCACTTCCAAAGGAAGAATTTTTTTTGGCAAACAGTGTTACTTAGTCAGCTGAGTGCCAGAATGACATGGATTTCATCCAGGCACATTAACCAGAGATTCAAACATTTTCCTTACCAGCTTTTTCTTGTAAGGAAGTTGTAAGTATGTGTTGAACGATCACCACAAAGTATAAGCATACTCTTAAGCTTCTTTCAAAAATGTTTTAGGACTGCATTCAATATTCACGCTCCATGTAACTAACTCCCAAGGTCTTAAAATTTATGCAATATGCATATTAGAGATGTAAAAATAAACTAAGTTGTTGGCGATTTGGGGGACAGCCATATTCCCATTCTAAAACTCCTTCATGTGGGATTTCACGCCAAAAAGCATGACTGACTAGACAGTCTTGGAGATGGAGTTGTCAGCTTTTCCTCATGCTGGAGAAGTTCACTTCACGGTAGAGACAGTGCAGCCATTCCAGTATCTAATGAGCATCAAATCTGAACTCAGAGCCTGTGACTATCCAGCGTGAGGTGCTGGACATGAAGCTATTTCTCAGGATAATGCAGGCTGTACATTATGTAGGAATAAACATCAAAGTGGGGTGTGTGTGTGTGTGTGTGTGTATATGTGTTATCTGGATTGGTAGAGACATAGAATGGGTGATACTCAAAAAGGTGGATTCATAGCAGCTTGAACGATCATCCTGGTGATAGAAGTGATGCAGGAGGCAAAGACTATTAAAAATCTATGTCTCACACAGTGAAGTTTCTAGGGTTCTACTACCAATCCTACGAAGAACACTTGAGGGAAGTGTGAATATTTGGCTTTGAGAAGAGACAGCTCAGCAGGCTAGGGAGAGATGAGTTCATATCTGAAGCACTTTATGGAGAAGGAACATCTTTGTTCTGTTTGACCCCATGATGAGGAAGGATTACTAATGGATGTGTCACAGGAAGAATAATATTAGAAAAATATAAAGCAGCACTTTTTAATGAAGTGACAAGAGTTGAGAGAGGCTTTTGGAAATTGAGTGAATGTCTTGTCTCTGCCTCATGCAAACATCAGTGGGCTATCTTCTTGGCCAGGATACTGTAGAGAGAATGTAAACACTGACTGAGTGGGTGGGCAGCTGCAGACCTTTTACTGTCAGAGTTGAAGAAGCTAAGAATTCATTTGCAAATTGCTCCATTCTCCACTGTCTGGTTAGGTGGACACTGCTTACAAGCCACTGAAAAAATGTCTATTTTATGGTACCTTTCCATATGGATTGACAGTCTTAACACTTGCCCCCTAAACTCTTTGTGCTCCCATAGCTAAAGCTTACTGTAAACAAATGATTAAGAAAAACAGCAAATATTCCAAGTTACCTTGACATAGGCTACAATCTTCAAGGAAATAGTTGCCAGGTAGAGTGAGTTCATTGCAAAATCCATCAGGTTCCACCAGTCATGGATGTATTCAGTAAATCCACCATCCCACATTTCCTTTATCTCCCCCCAAATGAAACCTGAAAAATGGAGGCAAAAGGTTTATTGCTTCACAGCATCAGACTAGTCATCACAGTGAAAGTGAAAGTGAAATTGAAGTCGCTCAGTCGTGTCTGACTTTTTGCGACCCCATGGACTGTAGCCCACCAGGCTCCTCCGTCCATGGGATTCTCCAGGCAAGAATACTGGAGTGGGTTGCCATTTCCTTCTCCAGGGGATCTTCCCAACCCAGGAATCGAACCCAGGTCTCCCGCATTGCAGGCAGATGCTTTAACCTCTGAGCAGGATCCCCCAAATGAAGAAAGAGGAAATCAATGAATGAATTGGGAGTCAGTGGAGCCCCTAGGAGTGGTAGTAACTTTCTTCTTTCTTTGCTATCTCACCACTCTGTCTTGAACTTGCCAAACTGGATAGACTTTACCTAAAGACGCCTGTATGTTATAGTTTTCTGGATGCTACTCACTTTTACATTGTTACTATAGTTACTGCAATTTAGGGTGTCTGACTCTATGCTCTTCCCATTTTAGAGTGGGGGTTATTTACTCAATGAATTAATTAAGTATCATAAGGGATTGGACTTAGATCATACATGAATGGTCTAGTGGTTTTCCCTACTTTCTTCAATTTAAGTCTGAATTTGGCAAGAAGGAGTTCATGATCTGAGCCACAGTCAGCTCCTGGTCTTGTTTTTGTTGACTGTATAGAGCTTGTTCATCTTTGGCTGCAAAGAATATAATCAATCTGATTTCGGTGTTGACCATTTGGTGATATCTATGTGTAGACTCTTCTCTTATGTTGTTGGAAGATGGTGTTTGCTATGACCAGTGTGTTCTGTTGGCAAAACTCTATTAGCCTTTGCCCTGCTTCATTCTGTATTCCATGGCCAAAGTTGCCTGTTACTCCAGGTGTTTATTGACTTCTACTTTTGCATTCCAGTCCCCTATAATGAAAAGGACATCTTTCTTGGGTGTTAGTTCTAGAAGGTCTTGTAGGTCTTCATAGAACCGTTCAACTTCAGTTTCTTTAGCGTTACTGGTTGGGGCATAGACTTGGATTACTGTGATATTGAATGGTTTGCCTTGGAAATGAACAGAGATCATTCTATCATTTTTGAGATTGCATCTAAGTACTGCATTTCAGACTCTTGTTGACCATGATGGCTACTCCATTTCTTCTAAGGGATTCCTGCCCACAGTAGTAGAAATAATGGTCATCTGAGTTAAATTCACCCATTTCAGTCCATTTTAGTTCGCTGATTCCTAGAATGTTGATGTTCACTCTTGCCATCTCTTGTTTGACCACTTCCAATTTGCCTTGATTCATGGACCTAACATTCCAGGTTCCTATGCAGTAATGCTCTTTACAGCACCGGACCTTGCTTCTATCACCAGTCACATCCACAACTGGGTATTGTTTTTGCTTTGGCTCCATCCCTTCATTCTTTTTGGAGTTATTTCTCCTCTGATCTCCAGTAGCATATTGGGCACCTACCGACCTGGGGAGTTGCTCTTTCAGTATCCTATCATTTTGCCTTTTCATACTGTTCATGGGGTTCTCTAGGCAAGAATACTGAAGTGGTTTGCCATTCCCTTCTCCAGTGGACCAATACAGTGGAAGTGAGAAACAGATTTAAGGGACTAGATCTGATAGAGTGCCTGATGAACTATGGACGGAGGTTCTTGACATTGTATTGGAGACAGGGATCAAGACCATCTCCGTGGAAAAGAAATGCAAAAAAGCAAAATGGCTGTCTGGGGAGGCCTTACAAATAGCTGTGAAAAGAAGAGAAGTGAAAGCAAAGGAGAAAAGGAAAGATATACGCATGTGAATGCAGAGTTCCAAAGAATCGCAAGGAGAGATAAGAAAGCCTTCCTCAGCAATCAATGCAAAGAAATAGAGGAAAACAACAGAATGGGAAAGACTAGAGATCTCTTCAAGAAAATTAGAGATACCAAGGGAACATTTCATGCAAAGATAGGCTCAATAAAGGACAGAAATGGTATGGACCTAACAGAAGCAGAAGATATTAAGAAAAGGTGGCAAGAATACACAGAAGAACTGTACAAAAAAGATCTTCATGACCAAGATAATCACGATGGTGTGATCACTTACCTAGAGCCGGACATCCTGGAATGTGAAGTCAAGTGGGCCTTAGAAAGCATCACTATGAACAAAGCTAGTGGAGGTGATGGAATTCTAGTTGAGCTATTTCAAATCCTGAAAGATGATGCCATGAAAGTGCTGCACTCAGTATGCCAGCAACTTTGGAAAACTCAGCAGTGGCCACAGGACTGGAAAAGGTCAGTTTTCCTTCCAGTCCCAAAGAAAGGTGATGCCAAAGAAGGCTCAAACTACCGCACAATTGCACTCATCTCACATGCTAGTAAAGTAATGCTCAAAATTCTCCAAGCCAGGCTTCAGCAATATGTGAACCTTGAACTTTCTGATGTTCAAGCTGGTTTTAGAAAAGGCAGAGGAACAAGAGATCAAATTGCCAACATCTGCTGGATCATGGAAAAAGGAAGAGAGTTCCAGAAAAACATCTATTTCTGCTTTATTGACTATGCCAACGCCTTTGACTGTGTGGATCACAATAAACTGTGGAAAATTCTGAAAGATATGGGAATACCAGACTACCTGTCCTGCCTCTTGAGAAACCTATATGCAGGTCCAGTTAGAACTGGACATGGAACAATAGACTGGTTCCAAATAGGAAAAGAAGTACATCAAGGCTGTATATTGTCACCCTGCTTATTTAACTTATACGCAGAGTACATCATGAGAAACGCTGGACTGGAAGAAACACAAGCTGGAATCAAGATTGCTGGGAGAAATATTAATAATCTCAGATATGCAGATGACACCACCCTTATGGCAGAAAGTGAAGAGGAACTAAAAAGCCTCTTGATGAAAGTGAAAGAGGAGAGTGAATAAGTTGGCTTAAAGCTCAACATTCAGAAAACTAAAATCATGGCATCTGATCCCATCACTTCATGGGAAATAGGTGGGGAAACAGTGGAAACAGTGGCTGACTTTATTTTTTGGGGCTCCAAAATCACTGCAGATGGTGATTGTAGCCATGAAATTAAAAGATGCTTACTCCTTGGACGGAAAGTTATGACCAACCTTGATAGCATATTCAAAAGCAGAGACATTACTTTGCCAACAAAGGTCCATCTAGTCAAGGCTATGGTTTTTCCAGTGGTCACGTATGGATGTGAGAGTTGGACTGTGAAGAAAGCTGAGTGCCGAAGAATTCATGCTTTTGAGCTGTGGTGTTGGAGAAGACTCTTGAGAGTCTCTTGGACTGCAAGGAGATCCAACCAGTCCTTTCTCAAGGAGATCAGCCCTGGGTGTTCTTTGGAAGGACTGATGCTGAAGCTGAAACTCCAATACTTTGGCCACCTCATGAGAAGAGGTGACTCATTGGAAAAGACTCTGATGCTGAGAGGGATTGGGGGCAGGAGGAGAAGGGGACAACAGAGGATGAGATGGCTGGATAGCATCACCGACTCGATGGATGTGAGTTTGAGTGAACTCTGAGTTGGTGATGGACAGGGAGGCCTGGCGTGCTGCAATTCATGGGGTTGCAAAGAGTCGGACATGACTGAGCGACTGAACTGAACTAAGTATCAGTATTATCCCACATAGTCCTTATTTTCCACTACAGATGTCTTATAGGGAAAATTTGTCAATGAGTTTTGAGGTATGCAAGGAGGCCATGGTCCAAAGCACTGGATGTTGGGGCTGAAGCTAGGCAATGGGTATCAGAATCATTTAAAATCCTCCTTTCTCTTCTCTCCTCTCATTGTGTGTGGGTTTCATGGAATTCTGCCTGATGACATATTAATAGATGTTTCTTTAGCTTTGGTATGTTGAAAGCAGTAAAAGGAGTGACTGTGGTCTAAGTTAGTACGTCTCAACTTTATTTTTTTATTTACTTATTTTTAATTTAAATTTATTTAATTGGAGACTAATGGAGAAGACTCTGATGCTGGGAGGGATTGGGGGCAGGAGGAGAAGGGGACGACAGAGGATGAGATGGCTGGATGGCATCACTGACTCGATGGAGGTGAGCCTGAGTGAACTCCAGGAGTTGGTGATGGACAGGGAAACCTGGTATGCTGTGATTCATGGCGTTGCAAAGAGTTGGACAGGACTGAGTGACTGAACTGAACTGAACTGAACTGAATTGAATTCCTTTACAATACTGTATTGGTTTTGCCATACATCAACATGAATCCGCCACAGATGTATACGTGTTCCCAATCCTGAACCCCCCTCCCACCTCCCTCCCCATACCATCCCTCTGGGTCATCCCAGTGCACCAGCCCCAAGCATCCTGTATCCTGCTTCGAACCTGGACTGTCGATTCGTTTCTTATATGATATTATACATGTTTCAATGCCATTCTCCCAAATCATCTCACCGTCTCCCTCTCCCACAGAGTCCAAAAGACTGTTCTATACATCTGTGTCTCTTTTGCTGTCTCGCATACAGGGTTATCGTTACCATCTTTCTAAATTCCATATATATGTGTTAGTATACTGTATTGGTGTTTTTCTTTCTGGCTTCATCTCAGACTTTAAAACAGCGGTCCCCAAACTTTTTGGCAACAGGGACCAGTTTTGTGGAAGACAATTTTTCCACAGACCAGGATGGCAGTGGGGTGGGGTGAGAGATGGTTTTGGGATGATTCAAGTGCATTACATTTATTGTGTACTTGATTTCTATTATTTGTTACATCAGTTCCATCTCAGATCATCAGGCATTAGATCCTATAGGTTGGGGACCCCTGCTTTAAAATACATGCGAATTACATGGGGATTATGTAGATTCTGATTTCACAGACCCTAAGTGAGACTCGCAAATCTGTATGTCTAACACGTTGATGCTAACATTGCTGGTTTGGGGACCTCAGTTTAAGTATCAAGGACCTGGAGGGTGGTGATGCACTGGAGGGTCCAATGCAATGTAATTATGCCTGGAGACTTCTGGTTAAGGCTGCTTTTTTACCATGAATTGTGTGAATTTCCTAGGTTTCCCTCCTGGTTGTGAAATCAGTATCCAAATAGGATGTGGACCCTGGATAATAAGTACAGGGATCATTTAGCATAGTCATAGGAAAGCAGCAGATTTTGGTGGCATCCCCTCAACTTCAGTGATGGGAAAGAAGGCATCAAATAGACTGTTCAGCACTTGCCCTGCCCAGCCTACCTGAGCCTGTCCTGACTAACACTTGGCTTTCCCTCTAAACCCACTGACAGACAACTTCCTTGTCATTGACAAAGTTAGGTTAGTTGAAACAAGCCCTGGGTACACTGCCAATCTCATGGCAAACCCTGTGACAGCAAGTGACCCAGGCCCAGGGGGGGAAGGAACCACATTTCTGAGATTCCCAACAACTATCCCACCACACAGAGGAAAGGTGCCTTATTTCAGGGCCAGTCCAACTGCTGATTCCAGTAGTTTCTTTAGACAAGACCAGCAGGCAGTCTGGCCATAGCTTCTGGTCCCTGTGACTCACCGAGAACCCAAGGCAGTATCATCCACTCCACAACAGTCGGGGGAGGTCCTTGTACATGGAGGTCTGTCCTGACGATGTGCTGAGAAGCCAGGAGAAGCATGAAGAGGAAGGTCAGATATGACGCTGTGTGGCAGATAAACTTGATGAAGGGTTTCTTGATGAACAGCCCAAGGTTGCTCCTGGGTGAGATGAGATAAGCAATAGACAGCATGGGAAACAGGAACCCAATGGTCATGCACGTCAGAAGCTTGACGACCCAGTGTTTCCGCCGCCATCCAGGGAAGCCGTCGTACCACAGAGTGGCAAGCAACTGTTGGCAATTGGGCTGGGCCACAAACTGGGAAAAGAAGAGAACAAGTCAGGCATCTGGGACGGCTGGGAGGAAGTCTACCTTCATAATCGCTCTCCTAGTTTACAGCCAGCTTATGGCCCACTCCCAGAGGAGGCCTGATTTCCAGGGTCCCACAGGTGGGTCTAATCTCAGAGCCAACTCTACATGTCAAGCTAGGAGAGTTAGGGTTAATGATTTGTTTCCTACATTAAACAAAATCGCTCTGGTCTGTGCTTTGGCATATGTGCCCCCTACTCCCCACTTTCATCATATTAGAGAGATGCTGCCTCAAACTTGGCTCAGTATCAGAATCATCCAGGGAACATGAAAAAAATTTCCTCATTCCCAAGTCACACCCCAGACTGACTAAATGAGCCTCCTCTGGGGAGTAGAACCTGGGCAATTGTTCTACAAAGCTCTCCTGGGAATGTACCTGCCTCTTTGCAGAGAATCATGGGGATGTTTCATTTCAAGTGGATTCACTTTTGCTTATTCCCCCAGCTTGCATGAGATCATCAACAAGTGTGTACTTCGGGCAAACACAAACTGGCAGCGAATAAGCTCATGCCTGTGGCTATGGTTTGGAATGGAAATGAGTTCCCTTTTTGATTTTTTTTTCCCCTCCTTTTGCTTCTGAGCACCTCTTGGCTAGCAAAGAATCATGTTGCTACTTTGCCATTTAACACCTTCTCTAGTCCAGACATGCAAAGGAGGAAAATATATTTGGGGGCCAATATTATAAGATGGTACCTAACTCAGCTGGGATTTTACTTAGAGGCAATCTACAACATGTCAGTTATTAATAGTTAAGAGATCATCAGCATTGCAAGTCACCCTCTGGCTGCTACTTCCTCGTAAGCAATTCAACAGGGAGCTCAACTGTCAGCAATCGTTTTAAATATTGCCTCTATCTGATTGCTGCAGCTTCCCATGGGAAAGGTTAAATGGAGCTGTACCATATAGTTTTCTGGTACAAAGGAAATAAAATTCTTCCATCATTTATCTGACACTCAAGGTAAACTAGGCCAGTTTTATTGTTAGTATATCTGTGAAGGTCTCTAGCTTCCCACCAAAACCATTCTCCCCTTCCTTAAGCACAGGGGGGACTACATTTCCCAGTCTCCCCTGGTGAGGCATGGTTACATGACCAAGTTCTCAGTAATGGAATGTGAGGAGAAATGATGATTGGCATCACAAGGCCTGACCTATGGAAGTCCCCTATGTTCTCTCCCCTTCTTGCTGACTGGGATCTGGTAACTCAGGGTGGTCCAGGGGCTTCTGTTAGCCTTTGTCCTTCGATGACCACGTGGAGGAGAACTATCTTGCTGATCAAGAATATCTATCTTGGACAGTTACATGACTGAGATAATTATATTGTCTTTGAGCCATTCTCCATTTTTGGGTCTAGCCCACCCTAAAGCAGTTTACTATTGCAAAATGACAAAAAAAAAAAAAACAACCTCTAAAGTCTTTTTATCATGAGGTCTCATTTTCTCAAAAGATGTTCATGATCCCCCTTATATCCTCACATCTCCTTTTCACACAATCACACACAAAATGACAAAATCCTATACAGTCCCTTTCTACTCTTCTTGGCATTATAGCCTGTGCCAAAGCCTGGGATGAAAAGGTTCTAGAAAAAGGTACAAAAAAAATAGAAGGGTAAAACAAAATATTTGAGTGCAATGGAAAAACCACTGGGAACACACAGTCTGGTGAGGGAGACAGATATATAAAAAGATAGTTATGAAACAGTACAGTAAGGGCATATAAATGGATGGAAAACAGGGCATAATGGGAACACAGAGGAAGTGCAAATCTGCTCAGCAAAGGCTTCCTGGAGGAGGCAATACCGGAATGGAGCATTAAAGGATTTGTAGAAGCTGGCTGTGTGTAGGGGAGGAGAGGGGAAGGGAGTAAACAACTAAAGTGGAGGGGATAATATGACTGAAGGCATAGAGGTGAAAATGAGCATGACTGGTACAGGGAGTCTGGGGAGGCTGCTGCTTAACTGCAAGGCTCTGGATGGCAAGAGATGAGGCTGGAGAGGTAGGCAAGGGTTACAGATCAAAATGATAGTCTTCAACCATTATAAATAGTATGACTTATTTTAAGAGCAATGGGAAGCCATGAATGATAGGGTGTGTGTGTGTGTGTGTAGAACAGTAGAGTAGTTTAAACTATAGACACTTGAGCTAGATTACATTGGTTTTCTCTGTTCTTAAAAGTATTCACCTAAAGAATGGAGTTAATAACAACATCAGCAATAGAGGATTCGTGTAAGGATTAAGATCAGTTACTACACAGGAAACACTTAGAACTATGTCTAGCACATAGTAAGGGCTCATTAAATCTTGGCTGCATATATCATCATGCATGTGCCAGAATCGGGTTTAGACATTAGAAAGATCCTTCTGGTTATTGAGTAGAAAATGGCTCGGGGGCAGAAGGTAGGCAAAGTTAGGGGTAGGAAAATTGGAAAAATAAAACTAAATAATCAACAATGAGAAATACATTCAAATGAATACCAATCAGTCAGTAAAAATAAGGTGAACATTGTTATATGTCAATATGCAGAAATAAAGAAGGATATAAATATAACCCTAGGGAAAAAAGCAATGGGAAAGCCTGTTTATTAAATTGTTGGAATAGTTTTGCTCTGGCAAAATAAAATTGAAGGAGATTTTCACTTAAGGTAAAAAATATTCATCTGTATAATTTGTTTTATTGTATTTATTTAATAATTATAATGCCTGGTCTATGTCATGCCTTTTGGTAACTACCTGTGGTGATGCAAAGATGAATTAGATGTGTTCTCCATTCTCAAAGAGCTTGGAGATGAATGATATTTTTACTACAAATGACTTACCAACAAATGAAATGTAATGAATCAAAATAAGATTATGTCACCCTCCTCTATTTACAATTTCCTCACTGTCAATATTGCCCCCAAATACTGTTCTTAGAGATTACTATACAATTTGATATTTCCACAGTATCAATTAATCAATAAATCTTATTTATACCTCCAGAAGAAAAAACAAACTAGGGGCAGGAAGACAAGTTAGAAAGCCATTGTTAATCTTGTACAAAATGATCATGACTCAGACTAAGTTAATGGCAGTAGAAATGAAGAGATGTGCTCAGGTTCAAAATATAGTGAAGAGGTGGAATTGGCAGGATGTGGTGATGGATGAGATGTGAAATAATATACAGGCTGCTAAGGCTACTGCTAAGTCACTTCAGTTGTGTCCAACTCTGTTCGACCCCATAGACGGCAGCCCACCAGGTTCCCCCGTCCCTGGGATTCTCCAGGCAAGAACACTGGAGTGGGTTGCCATTTCCTTCTCCAATCCATGAAAGTGAAAAGTGAAAGTGAAGTTGCCCAGTCATGTCCGACTCCTAGCTACCCCATGGACTGCAGCCTACCAGGCTTCTCAGTCCATGGGATTTTCCAGGCAAGAGTACTGGAGTGGGGTGCCATCACCTTCTCCAATAATATATAGGGTGAGAGGGCAAAAGGGAGAGAGGCTTCTTCTGTGGGTGAATTGGTAGGCAGTAGTGCTAAGAGTGGGAACACTGAAGCTGGAACAAGTTTATGCATGCATTTTTATACCTGCTGAGTTAGATTTGTCTGTGGGACATCTAGATGGAGATATCCAGACTGAAGTACTGATGTTACACAAGGGTCAGCAAACTTTTTCTGTAAAGGGCCAGACAGTAAGTATTTGCAACTTTGCAGACCACATCATCCCTTTTGCAAAGACTCAACTTAGCTGGTTCAGCACAAGCCCAGCAATAGATAATATGTAAATGAATAGGTTTAGCTGTGTGGCAATAAAACTTTATTCACAAAACAGGTAGCAATTTGTAGTTTGCTATTCTATAGTACTGCCCCCTGATGCTGCCATACCAGACATTTGGACCACTTCTCCATAGTCTTTATGATCTCCTAGGACTTCTTTCTCTTGTGCATCCCAAGAACTCTGACCCAATAAATAGCTCTTTCCTAAAGCAAAAATTTGGTGGTGTTGTTTAATCGCTAAGTCATGTCTGACTCTTTTGGGACCTCATCAACTGTAGCACGCCAGGTTCCTCTATCCGTGGGATTTCATAGACAAGAATATTGGAGTTGGTTCCCATTTCCTTCTGCAGGGGATATTCTGGATCCAGGGATTGAACCCGCATCTCTTGCATTGTCAGGTGTTGTCAGGCAGATTCTTTACCACTGTGCTCTCTGGAAAGGCTTCAGCAGTAAGGAATCCGCCTGCAATGCAGGAGACACAGGACATGCAGGTTCGATCCTTGGGGTCCGGAAGATCCCCTGGAGAAGGGAATGGCAACCCACTCTAGTATTCTTGCCTGGGAAATCCCATGGACAGAGGAGCCTGGCAGGGCTAGAGTCCATAGAGTCACAAAGAGTTGGACATGACTGAAGTGACTGAGCAGGAGCAAAGCAAGAATACAGATGTGAAGCTTCTTTAAAAAGTGGATATAACCGTCCACTTCATGTGGACATAACTGTCTACTTCATATGGACATACGACAGGCTTCAACAGTACATGAACCATGAACTTCCAGATGTTCAAGCTGGATTTAGAAACAGCAGAGGAACCAGAGATCAAATTGCCAACATCCGTTGGATCATAGAAAAAGCAAGAAAGTTCCAGAAAATACCTACTTCTGCTTTATTGACTACTCCAAAGCCTTTGACTGTGTGGATCACAACAAACTTTGGAAAATTCTTAAAGGTGTGGGAATACCAGACCACCTTATCTGCCTCCTGAGAAATCTGTATGCAGGTCAAGAAGCAACACTTAGAACCGGACACGGAACAACAGACTGGTTCCAAATTGGGAAAGGAGTATGTCACGCTGCTTATTTAACTTATATGCAGAATACATCATGTGATATGCTAGACTGGAGGAAGCACAAGCTGGAATCAAGATTGCTGGGAGAAATATTAATAACCTCAGATATGCAGATTACATCACCCTTATGGCATAAAGTGAAGAAGACCTAAAGAGCCTCTTGATGAAAGTGAAAGAGGAGAGTGTAAAAGTTGGCTTAAAACTCAACATACAAAAAACTAAGATCATGGCACCTGGTCCCATCACTTCATGGCAAATAGATGGGGAAACAATGAAAACAGTGACAGACTTTATTTTCTTGGGCTCCAAAATCACTGCAGATGGTGACTACAGCCATGAAATTAAAAGATGCTTGCTCCTTGGAAGAAAAGCTATGACCAAACTAGACAGCATATTAAAAAGCAGAGATGTTACTTTGCCAATAATGGTCCATCTAATCAAAGCTATGGTTTTTCCAGTAGTCATGAATGCATGTGAGAGTTGGACCATAAAGAAAGCTGAGTGCCAAAGAACTGATGCTTTTGAACAGAGGTGTTGGAGAAGACAAGTGAGAGTCCCTTGGACTACAGTCAATTCCAATCAAACCAGTCAATCCCAAAGGAAATAAGTCCTGAATATTCATTGGAAGGACTGATGCTGAAACTGAAACTCCAATACTTTGCCCACCTAATGCAAAGAACTGACTCATTGGAAAAGACCCTGATGCTGGGAAAGATTGAAGGCAGGAGGAGAAGGGGATGACAGAGGATGAGATGGTTGGATAGTACCACTGACTTGATGGACATGAGTTTGAGCAAGCTCTGGGAGTTGGTGATGGACAGGGAGGCCTGTTGTGCTGCAGTCCATGGGGTCACAAAGAGTTGGACATGACTGAGCTACTGAACTGCCTGATGACTGTCCAATCGTTATTTTCAATGCATCTGCTCTGATTTTCACTTTGGCTGAAGATGATAATTTTAAAGTTGGACAGGTTTTTATTTTCTATTTTTGTATCTGACAAGAGTAGTATAGGGTGGTGTGGACTCTGGCAGAACAAATTACAATTAGAATGTTATAAAGCAAACTTGTCTTAAGCCACCATGTAGTATCTAATCCAAACAGGTCTATGAGCTTTGAAGGCAAAGTTCTAATTCCTGCTTGTATATTGAAGTTCCAGTTTGACAGGTTATTTAATAAATCTCTAGTTGATTTTGAGAATGCCTCAGAAAGAGAGATTGCAATAAAACCACAGTGTGTATGTGTTGTGTTTGAGTACACTGAAGGCCAAAATGTACAGAGCCTAGAGCAGTAGTTTTTAGTTTTGATGAAGTCCATTTTATATCTTCTAGTTCCTTGTGCTGTTGCAACCATATCTAAGAAAGCATCACTCAGTCCAAGACCACAAAGATTTACTTTCATGGGTCTGTCTATGAATTTGATCACTTTAGCTCTTATACTTAGTTCTTTGATCCATTTCAAATTAAGTTTTGCATATTGTGGGAGGAAAGGGTCCAACTTCATTTATTTGCATAAGGATATTCACTTTTCTTGAGGCAGCAGATAGATGGGCCCTAGGATGAACTGCTGGAGTCTGTCCCCTCTGGACAGATACTCCAAGACAGAGAAAAAGACCAGGCGCAGAGAGGAGCTGAGTCCTGCCCAGATAAGAGATAAAGAGACCAAATATTTCCTAGTCTTGGGGTCAGAGAGACCTTCCCAACTACATATGCAAAGAAAGGCTCCTCAGGGTGTCAAAAAGGGAGGGAGCTGCACCTCACAGTAATGTCAAGTGAAATCAACCTACCCATAGGCCTCTTCACTAAAATCCATCTTGGCTAAGAGATGACATGCACACAGAGGAGGACCCTGAGATAAACTGTGGACTCAGACCCAGGCAATGAAAGACCATTGGCCAAAAGAAATCCCCATATAAGTGATTCCAATTACCCCTAGAGTGCAACTCTCTGAGCCTACCCACGTGTCTATCTGCACAAAGTCTTTCTCCTAATATACACTTGTTTCACTATTTTCCATCTCTTTGTGGAAATTCATTTCTACACAGCTGACAGGCCAAAGCCTTGTCCCTGTGGTCTAGGGTCTAGAATTTAGCACTCTCACTGCCTCACACACCTCTAGCCAGGCAACCAAAATTTTATTTCAAGCCACTACAGGGCAAGGCCACCCGAGATCAACCCCATTTTTTGAAAAGACTACTGTTTTCCCATTAAATCATTTTTTTAAATTTTATTTTATTTTAAAATTTTACATAATTGTATTAGTTTTGCCAAATATCAAAATGAATCCGCCACAGGTATACATGTGTTCCCCATCCTGAACCCTCCTCCCTCCTCCCTCCCCATACCATCCCTCTGGGTCGTCCCAGTGCACTAGCCCCAAGCATCCAGTATCGTGCATCAACCTGCACTGGCAACTCGTTTCTTACATGATATTTTACATGTTTCAATGTCATTCTCCCAAATCTTCCTACCCTCTCCCTCTCCCTCAGAGTCCATAAGACTGTTCTATACATCAGTGTCTCTTTTGCTGTCTCGTACACAGGGTTATTGTTACCATCTTTCTAAATTCCATATATATGCGTTAGTATACTGTATTTATGTTTTTCCTTCTGGCTTACTTCACTCTGTATAATAGGCTCCAGTTTCATCCACCTCATTAGAACTGATTCAAATGTATCCTTTTTAATGGCTGAGTAATACTCCATTGTGTATATGTACCACAGCTTTCTTATCCATTCATCTGCTGATGGACATCTAGGTTGCTTCCATGTCCTGGCTATTATAAACAGTGCTGCGATGAACACTGGGGTACACATGTCTCTTTCCCTTCTGGTTTCCTCGGTGTGTATGCCCAGCAGTGGGATTGCTGGATCATAAGGCATTTCTCCAAAGAAGACATACAGATGGCTAACAAACACATGAAAAGATGCTCAACATCACTCATTATCAGAGAAATGCAAATCAAAACCACTATGAGGTACCATTTCACACCAGTCAGAATGGCTGCGATCCAAAAGTCTACAAATAAGAAATGCTGGAGAGGGTGTGGAGAAAAGGGAACCCTCTTACACTGTTGGTGGGAATGCAAACTAGTACAGCCACTATGGAGAACAGTGTGGAGATTCCTTAAAAAACTGGAAATAGAACTGCCATTAAATCATTTTGGTACCCTTGTTGAAAATCAACTAACCATAAATATAAGGATTTGTTTTAGATTCTTAATTCTATTCCATTTATTGATATTTATCCTTATGCCAGTACCCAACTGTCTTGATAACAGTAGCTTGGTAGTAAGTTTTGAAATTGAGAAGCATGAGTCTTCTAAATTCATTGTTCTTTTTCAAAATTGTTTTGATTACACTGCCTCTCCATTGCATTTCACATGAATTTTATGATCTTCTTGTCAATTTACACACAAAAAAGGAACCTGGGTTTTTAATAGGGATTGCCTTGAACCTATAGAACAATTTGGGAAGTTTTGCCATCATAACAACATTAAGTTTTCCAATTCATGAGCTTTTAATGTCTTTCCATTTGTTCAGGTCTTCTTTAGCCTTTTTCAACAGTGTGTCAGTGAAAACAAATATTGCCTGCCATATCAGTAAACAAAAGATGTTACAGCCATTAAACCACTACAGCCACCCCTGATGGTCAGCCCTGAGGGAATTCAGGATGGAGACTAAAGGACTCTGCTGGCTGCCAGTCCATCAGCCATTACAGTTTCCTCCAACTGTGTACCCTGATGGGGATTCAAGATGGAAAAGAGCTGGATACTGGTCTCAGGTAGCTGAGGTGTATATCAAAAGAATAATTTCAGTGAGCCCAGATTCTTGCATCTTCCCATAACTTAGAAAAGTGCTCAATTCTTTAACTTGAGATATCTGGTTTTCTTTAACAGTAATCTTTTGAAGTTCTGACTACTTTGTTTTCATTGCAAAAGCTCCTATATATCCTGGTTTCTCCCTTATCTCTTCAGAGCAGTTTCTCAGAGCTATCTGAGAGGCTGTGGCCCTGGCTTAAGTCCTCAGAAAATCTGCCAAATAAAACATAATTTCAACTTTTAGGTTGTGTAGTCTTTTTTTTTTTTTTCAGTTAACAAGTCTTTTATAGTTTTTGCTGTATAACTCTTACACTTCTTTTGCTAAACTCATTCTTTAGTATTTTATTCTTTTTGATGCTAGTATAAATGGAATTTTCCCCCTTAATTTCATTTTTGGGTTGTTCATTGCAGGTGTGTAGAAACAACTGCTTTTGTGTATTTATCTTGTATCCTGCAAACTTGCTGAACATATTTATTAGCCCTAAGAGCTTTTTTTGTTGATTCCTTATGATTTTCTATATTCAAGAACATGGCGTCAGCGAATAAAATGGTTTACTTCTTCCTTCACAAACTAAATGCTTTTTATTTCTTTTATTATCTAATTGGTATGGCTAGAAACTCCAGTACAGTGATGAATACAAATGGTGAGAGTGGACATCCTTGTCTTGTTCCTGATTTTAGGGGGAAAGTTTTCAGTCAGTTTTCATTAAGTGTGATATTTTTCAGTGGCTAAGTCATGTCCAACTCTGCGACCCCATGGACTGTAGGATGCCAGGCTCCTCTGTCCTCCACTATCTCCTGGAGTTTGCTGAAATTCATGTCCATTGAGTGGATGATGGTGTAGTATTAGCTGTAAGTTTTTCATACCTGGCCTTCATCAGATTGAGGAAGTTCTACAGTTTTCTGAGTTTTTTTTTAATGATAATAGGGTGTTGGATTTTGTTAAGTACTTTTCTGTGTCAATTCAGGTGGTCATGTTTTTTTTTTCCCCTTCCTTCTAATACTATAGTGTATTATATTGATTGATTGTTATGTTGACCCACTCTTGCATTCCAGTTATAATGGTGTATAATCCTTTTTTTTTAATTGCTGGAATCAGATTGCTTTTTGTTAAGCCTATTGTTTGCCTCAACTGTTAGCCATTACCTCAGGCAGCCATGCTATTAAATAATTGCTGCTTATTTTTTTCAAAAAGTGCCCCTAGGGAAAGGTCTATTGGTCTTGAGTCAGATGACACAAAGATAAACCCCGTAAATGGAGCTTTTCTAGAGATTTACCAGATAGGTCATATAATGACAATTCTCTGGGAATGGATCTTTTTGAAGAGCTCGAAACTTAGTCCTTTTCCTGTCCATTGGCTGCCAAACTGCTCCTTTTCACAGTTACTAGAATTTCAAAACTTTTGGTTTTCAAGGTTACTGTGGAGCTGGGTAGATAGGAAGAGGGCAAGCTAAACTATCACAAACTTGCTGTTCTTACTGAGATTCAGCTGTTTTTCTTGAATAAATGTTCCTCTGTTGCAAGCCTTTGGTTAAATTCAAGAGTGGTAAAGAAGTTGAATTTGAAAAGTTTTCCAATGTCTTATTTTTTTAGAGTGGATTTTCAGAAGTCCCTAACACCACCATTCTAAAAGTGCCTTCCCTCTTGAATTTTTAAATTTTCATGGAAAGTGATGTAGTATTTGTGTGTGAGTTAGTCCAAATGATAGAGTCCTTTTCTAATGCCCTCCTTAGGGGGCTTCAAAGAAACAAGTTTTAGCAGTATAGTAACTTCTTAAAAGTCAGAAGACTGGGTGTTGCTCAAGGCCTGGGAGCATGTCTTAGTCTCCATTATGTTAACAATATTTTGTTAAGTGCCAGGTACAAGGTAAACACTGAATAAATACTTGTTGAATGAGTGGTTTAGAATCTTGGTGGAACACTCTTTTTCCAAAGTCTTCTTTCCTTAGTGTATGTAGGGGGTGAAATCTGGTAGGTAAGTCAAATCTCTTAGGAGTTGCAACTAGGAACTATTCTTAACATAGTCAGATTAGCTACCATATAATGAGTTTTTTCTGGGTTTCCCAGGTTGCTCAGTGGTAAAGAATCTGCCTGCCTAGCAGGAGATGTGGGTTTGATCCCTGGGCTGGGAAGATCCCCTGGAGTGGGCATGACAACCCACTCCACTATTCTTGGCTGGAGAATCCCATGGACAGAGAAACCTGGTGGGTTATAGTCCACAGAGACACAAAGAGTTGGACTTGACTGAGTGGCTACACTACCACCACCACCATCACAATGAGCTCTTATAGTATGCCAGACACTCTACCAGATTTCACATGGATCATTTCACAGCAACCCTAAAGGCAGATTATCAGTATCATACTCACTTTAAGATGATGAGACTAAGCCCAAGCTCACATTCCTGCTAATAGTAGAGCCAGGACTGGAGCCCTAGCTTGGCTGACCGTAGACTAATAACTGTACTCTGTCAATCTCTGGATGGTATGATTTGAGACCTGCAGAAAGCTGAATTTTCCAGTATCTTATCTATTGGCCTTGCCACAGTGATTGAAATGCCCACATCATTTATTACTTTGGGTTGAGGCCTTGAAGTTATATTCATGTTTGTAGGAAGTGGTAATATAGAAAACAACTAACTACCCTTAACAGTTTAAAGTGAGTACTTCATATTAGTCAGTTATCTAGCTATTAATATAAGGGGCCTACCTGCCAGCAAACACTAGAAATGATGGGGTGCTCTCTGAGTCTGGGCTCCTAAGTGGCATCTATGAGAGGCAGAAAGAGTCACATATAAATAAGGACATGGGGGAGACAGTGAAGGTCTCAGCTTCCTGGTTTAACCCCAGTACAAATTGTACTGGACTCATATTTTCAACCTGTCTAAATCTTTTCTTCTTAAATCTTCTAGGGACTTCACTACAGTTTTTTTTTTTTTTTTTCCTTCTGAAATGCTTCATTTCTCCAATGCTCCCAGGAAAGGGCTCTTTGCCTCTCCAAAGAATAATCCTTGAGAACAATATTGTCAGATTCTACTGGAAAGATCTCACTTCTCCCCCAAACATCTAGCAAAACCGCTTTGATTTCACCTCAGCAGATGAAAACTGACTTCATTCAGTGAGAATTATCTCCCTAGTTCCTCACTAGTCTATTATCAGTGACTTTTATTCCTACAGCTGTCAAAACCACGTGACTTTAACACCTGATTCCCAAGCTGAACCCAAGGCAGAGCAGAATCTGACTTGCTCATAGCCAAGGGGATGCAAGGTCCACATGATTCAGTTCAGGCATTTCAACAAGTAGCTCTGTACCCTGCTGTGCCAGTTCTTCATGGCGCATGTGGGGAGAGGGTCCCAACAAGAGACAGTGACAGTGATTCTGCCTGCAGGATCTCATTGAGAGGCCAGTCAAAGTCACATGAAACAAGTAATGGGACAAAAAGGTTTATGTTTAGATGCCTTCACAAGCACTACAGATGGTAAAAGTGGCAGGTTCCCAGATGGCTGACTCTCAACAGACCAGTGAAGGTTACTCCCCCTCCAAATCCAGAGAACGTTTTGCCAAGTAAGGACATGAAAATACAAAAACAACAACAACAAGAAAAACCTATGCCTTTTTGATCTCCCATTACCATCATTTTATAAAAATAAAGGTCAGCATAAAGTCTAGTCATTCAAATTGGATCCAATTAGTGTTAGGAAAAGCTCACTACTTTGTAATGAGGCACCTAGGGCATTTAGAGATGGGACAAATCAGCAGGCACTTAGATTCATAAGGGAAGACTGCAGAGAATAATTAAATCATGATTAAAATGATTAAACCTCACCTCCTTTTGGAAGCCTTCCCTGATTGCCTCAGCCAGAGGCGATACCTCCTTCCTGAGCTCAGACCACCTTGCTTCTTCCTTGTGGTATCTCTTGAAGCCCACTTCATGTTACAGTTATACCACTTACATGTAGAACCCTTGACTCACCCTATAAAGGGGAGGAACAATTGGGTATGTGTATGTAACATTTGGGTATGTTGTGTAACATTTCACAACAATTGGGTATGTTGTGTAACATTTCACATCTCAGGGGCTTTACAGGCATTTACTCTTATTTGTTAAGGTGAGAAAATTTCCTCCCTGCCACCCTGCTAAACTTCAGACCTAAATGTTCGACTGCCCAGTGGGCATCTCAAATGCATAACCCAAACAGAACTCTTTCCCCCCGAAGTACTCCCAAACATACCCACACACACACCTGCTCACGTATGTTTCTCTTTTCATTTCATATTCTGTGTGCTTTCAAGGCATTTTTCTAGTAGTAGTCATAACGGTCACAGATTAGATGTATACAGACCTTCCTATGTTTTGGATACTTTTTAAAAGCATTTTCTATGTTTTGAGTAAATCCAGGAGGTTGGTATCATATTTACACCCATTTTACAGGTTAGAAAACTGAGACTCAGAGAGGTTAAATAGTAATAACAGAAATTAACATCTCAGTGCCTGCTGTGTGTCAAAAAACTGTAGCTAGTCTTTATTTAAGAGTAAAGAGCTAGGGACAGACTTCCCTGGTTATTGATTGAGGCCCCATTCTGCAGAGGTAATGGAAAATGAGGGAAAGTCCCCTGGTAGGAGCAGAGGCTGTGGGGTGTGTGTTGAGGGGGACAGATGGGCTCTTGAGAAGTAAGCCAGGCTATGAGGCAGAGAAAAAAAGCTAGTAGCACTGAGCTTTTAGTGGCTCCATTAGGAACAGGCAGTGGTCGGACTACAAAAGTCTTTCTTAACTCCCATCATCTAGCCTGTTCCCTGCCATGGAGGCTGTCAGTAAGAAAAAATTAGATCAGGATCAAACAAGTCAATACCATGTGGAGTTCCCTGATTGGTTATTTGCAGATGATTTTAAATTGTTGGGTGTGTACAAAAATGCAATAGGTGAGACTAGAAGGAAGGTCACCTTGACATATGCTTCACATTCAGAGGTTCAGAAGGCGGTACAGGCTTATTGTTCTCTTAAGTAATTGGCAGTGAGTTATCTCTGTGTTTCCTAAAGGAGATCAGCTGACTTCAAGCTAGGAGACTGACAGCTGCAAACACTTCTTCCTTTAGTTCATTTGGAGGAAAGGAAATCTGAAGGGTGAGAATGAGTAGCTGTCCCCACCCTCAACCCAGGGGAGAAGGTGAGGCTTGGGAAGAAAAATCCTGGCTGTGGCAGGATCTGAGATGAAAAGGCCTTTCTTGGTAGTTTGAAAAAGTCTACTAACCTTTGAGAATCTTCTTCTGCTCCCTCAGTGAATGGCTGCAATTGGAATAGGCCAAACTTTCATTGCCTCAGATGTCAGTTCTTCAGAAAATAGTCTAGTTGTGTATAAAAGTATATTTAAAAAGCCAGCAGAAATGATCTGAGACAGAACAAGTTTTGTTGGTTTGTTTTGTAGTTGTCAATCAAGATGGGCTCTGTTGAGGAGAAAAATGCTCAGAAAGGAAACTGGTGGCAATGCAAGCTTTCCCAAAGAGGGAGAAACGCTCAGAACCCCTTCCTTCTCTCACCATGGCAGGAGCTTGCTGAGTCGTGCTTTCATTAAACAGTTCTGCTTTTTACCACTGCAGCAGAAATTTGAGACGAAGAAATAGGTTTTGGCAAGAAGTTTAGGCCCAGATTATGGTGGGAAATAGCACCTATATTTTACATGTAGTCTTTGTCTAACACAATTTGTTATTTGCTATTTGCTCAGATCACTAATCCTTGGTGAATTTTTTTTTCTGACAAAAGATGTATGTTTACCCAAGGATTACTGAGACATTTGGGACTCAGCTGGCTGGTTCCTGTTCCTGAGATGGGCAACCAATAGTGACGGCAGCACAGGAGCAGACACAAAATAAGTCAACTGGCAGTCATACCTCTAATTTCAAACTATCGCTCAGCTTCACTGATTTGAACTAAATCAAGAAAAGTGAACTAGATGCTGAAAACTCTGTTTTAGAACATGTATTTTAAAAATGTATCATTTTCCATTTGCAAGTATACCCAGTAGTCAGAAAGCTAAATGGGATTCCCTGGCAGATGTTATAATTCTCCTGTGTTGGAGTTAATGGGCTCTGAAAACTGCTGCTGCTGCTGCTAAGTCAGGTCAGTCGTGTAGGACTCTGTGCGACCCTAAGATGGAAGCCCATTAGGCTCCACCGTCCCTGGGATTTTCCAGGCAAGAACACTGGAGTGGGTTGCCATTTCCTTCTCCAGTGAATGAAAGTGAAAAGTGAAAGTGAAAAGTGAAAGTGAAAAGTGAAAGTGAAGTCGCTTAGTCTTGTCCGACTCTTCACGACCCCATGGACTGCAGCCCACCAGGCTCCTCCGTCCATGGGATTTCCCAGGCAAGAGTACTGGAGTGGGTTGCCATTGCCTTCTCCAGGAAACATTCTGCTACTGCTAAGTCGCTTCAGTCGTGTCCAACTCTGTGCAACCCCATAGATGGCAGCCCACCAGGCTCCCCCGTCCCTGGGATTCTCTAGGCAAGAACACTGGAGTGGGTTGCCATTTCCTTCTCCAGTGCATGAAAGTGAAAAGTGAAAGTGAAGTCACTCAGTCGTGTCCGATTCTTAGTGACCCCATGGACTGCAGCCTACCAGGCTCCTCCACCCATGGGATTTTCCAGGCAAGAGTACTGGAGTGGGGTGCCATTGCCTTCTCCTGGAAAACATCTAGTGCTGTGGAATTAAATCCAATGCAATGGCTTGTTCTAGCCATGAGATGGCAGCAGAGGGTGATGGGTGCTCACTTCCTACCTGAAAGTTCTAGAAGGGGAGCCTGCATTGGGTAAAGGCTCACCTGAAAGGGAACAAGTGACCTAGCATGTCAGGACAATTGATGAATGGAGCCTGGAAATCCAAAAAAAAAAAAAAAAGTCAGACAGTATTGTATAGCACAGGGAAGTCTACTCAATATTCTATAATGACCTCAATGGGAAAAGAATCTAAAAAAGAGTGAATATATGTATATATACAGCTGATCCACTTTGCTGTACCACAGAAAGTGACATAACACTGTAAATCAACTATTTATTGTTGTTGTTGTTTAGTTGCTAAGCTGTGTCTCTTTGCAACCCCATGGTCTGTAGCCCCCCAGGCTCCTCTGTCCATGGGATTTCCTAGGCAAGAATATGGAAATGGGTTGCCATTTCTTTTTCCAAGTGATCTTCCTGACCCAGGAATCGAACCTGTGCCTCCTGCATTGGCAGGCGGATTTTTTTTAAACCACTGAGCCATCAGGAAAACCTGTAAATCAACTATGTGCCCTGCCATGCTAAGTTGCTTCAGTCGTGTCTGACTCTGTGCAACCCTATGAACTGTAGCCCACCAGGCTCCTCAGTCCATGGGATTTTCCAGGCAAGAATACTGGAGTGGGTTGACATGCCCTTCTCCAGGGAATCTTTCCAATCCAGGGATTGCATCCGTGTCTCTTAAGTCTCTTGCATTGGCAGGTGGGTTCTTTACTACTAGCGCCACCTGGGAAGCCCACAAAAATCAACTGTACTCCAGTAAAAAAAAAAAAAAAAAAAAGTCAGACAGGGTGTGGTTAGGTCAACTGGAAGTTGTGATCCTACTGGTTTAAATCAAGAGGCTGGGAGGAAAATGCCTCAAGGAATAAAAATATCAGCAGAGCTGCACTAAACCATTATGAGAATTAGATGAGGCAGCGTTCAATAAATGTTAGCTATTTTCAACATTATGGCTATTGCTATTATTATGAGATGGAGAACTGTGACTTCTTGGATGGACAGTCTTGAAGTGACTCTGTATGTGACCTGGCACAGTCTTTGGCTAGACAGTTGGCACACATCAGCACTGTTTCCATGATCAACTCCTCTGAATATTCTGAGAGTGTGTTCTGACATACCAGTTACTGACTTGGAATTCAGAAAAGGAGACTGATGGCAGCAGTAGCAGGATGAAGGATGGGGAGGTGGGGAGAAATAGTGCATTGGAGAAATACATCCAGTTGGAGTCAGTACAGTCCTCATTGTATAGTCAGAGCCTATAAATAGCTGTAACAAATTCCAGAATGAAAACTGTATTATTATGCAAGACACATTTTAGAGGACGAGCGACAACTTGGTAGATAAAGGAGAGAATTTTTTTCATTGAGAAAGATTGGCAAGTCAGGATTGCAAGGATGGCTTTTGCAAAGCTGGCTGACAAGCTACAGTATCTCAGGGGGTTCTTTACAGCCAAGACAGAAGATTCCATGAATGTGTTTTTGGCTCAAAGAAAAAAAAAAACTTTATCTGAGTGGCTTTCACTATGTGATTATTCAGGAGCATGGTCTCTGTCTCCGTGTTACTCCCTCTTGCTTATGGGCAAAGAAAACATGAACCCACAGTGCTCTGATGGCTTTTAAGAAGTCACTTTCCAGACTTTGCTGGTGGTCCAGTGGCTAACACAGTGCTCCCCATGCAGGGGGCCTGGGTTAGAGCTCTGGTCAGGGAACTAGATCCCACATGTAGCAACTAAGACCCAGTACAGTCAAATAAAGAAATAAAATAAATATTAAAAACAACTGGCATGAGACATGTTATCACTGCCAGAGAAAGAGAAATAACTTAGTTTTCTTTTTTTAAGAAGTCACTTTCCTCCTGCTTCCAGGCAGGACCACTCCAAAGCCAATCAGACCAGCAACATTTACTGAGCACTTACTCTGTGCCATCCCCTGTGTCAGGTACTTGGAGAGACATGAGTCCAGGAGCCAGAACCTCATTCCTGAAGGAAAAACTCCATAGATAATGACTCATATTCCTGTCCTCTCTTGAAACCAGGAGACTCTCTCACTAATGACTAAAACAGGAATGTAGACTCAAAAAAGAACAAGGGTTTGTGTAACTGAAAGGAGAACAGAATTAGCTGGCGTCCTGAGGGAGTAATTGTTGCTGTTGAGTATCAAGACTATTGGACCTTGGTGGTTTGATTTTAAAGAGAGCGATGCCTTTCCTAATTTATTTCCTTCTAGGGGCCAGCCTTGTTGTGGGCTTTAAATAATGACTTACTGTTGAGTTACTCGACTATGGGGTTACTTTCACCTGTTCATTCCTTTAATCCTTAATCCTCATGATGACTGTATGCTGCTGCTGCTAAGTCACGTCAGTCATGTCTGACTCTGTGCGACCCCATAGACAGCAGCCCACCAGGCTCCGCCGTCCCTGGGATTCTCCAGGCAAGAACACTGGAGTGGGTTGCCATTTCCTTCTCCAATGAATGAAAGTGAAAAGTGAAATTGAAGTCGCTCAGTTGTGCCTGACTCTTAGCGACCCCATGGACTGGAGCCTACCAGGCTCCTCCATCCATGGGATTTTCCAGGCAAGAGTACTGGAGTGGGGTGCCATTGCCTTCTCCAGAGGGATGTACTATTACTATGTGAAGGATGAAGAATCTAAGACACAGAGAGGCTATTTTCAACATTATGGTTATTGCTATTATGAGATGGAGAACTGCGACTTCTCAGATGGACAGTCTTGAAGTAATTCTGTATGTTACCTGACACAGTCTTTGGCTAGACAGTTGGCACACATCAGCACTGCTTCCATGATCAATTCCTCTGAATGTTCTGAGACTAACTTGACTTTAGTCTCTTGAACCCCAGTCTTGAGCCCAGGTCTGTATACACCACTGATGCTCTGACCCCAGTGATCATCAAACTACAACCTGGGAGCCAAATGTAGCCTAGTTCCTGTTTGCATAAATTATAATTTATTGCAATATAGCCACACTCATTTTTTACATTTGTAGAGTTAAGTACTTACATCAGAGACCTATGACCTATGATGCCTAAAAGATTTGCTATCTGGTCTTTTACAGAAAAAGCTTGCTGACCTGCAGCTCTAACCATCATATGACACAGTTTCTGGTATGTAGACTTTGGAGTCAGAGCTCAGGTCAAACTCTGGCTTGGCCATTTATTCACAGTGTGCCCTTGAACAAGTCCTTTTAATTCTCAGTTTCCTTGTCTGTAAATGCAAATAATAATATTGCCTGTCTCCTAGGACTGTTGGAGGATTAAATGAGATACTTCACGTGAAAAGTCCTTAGCACAGTGTCTAGATGCCTTGCACATAGTCAACTCTTAAAAAAGTGATAGCTGGAGTTCAGTTCAGTTGCTCAGTCCGACTCTTTGGGACCCATGAATCACAGCACGCCAGGCCTCCCTGTCCATCACCAACTCCCAGAGTTCACTCAAACTCATGTCCCATCGAGTCGGTGATGCCATCCAGCCATCTCATCCTCTGTCATCCCATTCTCCTCCTGCCCCCAATCCCTCCCAGCATCAGAGTCTTTTCCAATGAGTCAACTCTTTGCATGAGGTGGCCAAAGTATTGGAGTTTGAGCTTTAGCATCAGTCCTTCCAATGAACACCCAGGACTGATCTCCTTTAGGATGGACTGGTTGGATCTCCTTGCAGTCCAAGGGACTCTTAAGAGTCTTCTCCAACACCACAGTTCAAAAGCATCAATTCTTTGGCGCTCAGCTTTCTTCACAGTCCAACTCTCACATCCATACATGACCACTGGAAAAACCATAGCCTTGACTAGACAGACCTTTGTTGGCAAAGTAATGTCTCTGCTTTTGAATATGCTATCTAGGTTGGTCATAACTTTCCTTCCAAGGAGGAAGGATCTTTTAATTTCATGGCTGCAATCACCATCTGCAGTGATTTTGGAGCCCCAAAAAATAAAGTCTGCCACTGTTTCCACTGTTTCCCCATCTATTTGCCATGAAGTGATGAGACCAGATGCCATGATCTTCGTTTTCTGAATGTTGAACTTTAAGCCAACTTTTCACTCTCCTCTTTAGCGTATATAAAATCCAACACTTAGTATCACAGAACAAGAAAAAAAAAAAGTACAATTTCAAATAACGGTCCTGGGATGTCACTGAAAGGTGAAAACTACAGTGTATCTTCCGTCATAAATTAAAAGTTTTGGGAAAAAATTTAAAATAAAATAAATGCTCAATTATTGCCATTTTATAGCTGGGAATAATAATGGGCACAGTAAAGGTGGAGCCTGGAATTTTACTTATCAGAATATACTTATAATTTCTTGAAAAATAAATAAAAACTACTGTAAAAAAAAAAAGTGATAGCTGGATTATTTGGAGTATTGATGACCACTGACAGATAAAAGTTAGCTCTGTGCCTGGCACATAGTTAGTGTTCACTTAAATACCGAATAGTCTTAGTGTCTTATTCTTGCTTATTTTCAATGGCTTTAGAGTGCTGGAGAAAAGACTGAAGTTTACAGCTGGAGGAACAGGTGCAGGGATCAGCAGGGCCATGAACACAGTGGTTTTGGCCTAGAGGGGAACTGATACCAGAGGATTTACTCTGGAACAAGTTGTTTAATGCTTTAAGCCTAAATAAGCCTGAACCATATTATATGACAAATATGAGGGGTGGGTATATGTGGGTGTGTGTGAGAGAGAGAGAGAGAGAGAAAGCAAATCTCAATGCTGTGACTTTTTTCCTTCTGTCTTCAAAATCCCTCTCCCTCTGTTACACCTGAATGAACTATAATTCCATTCTTTGAAATTTTGATGTTTTCTTTTTTTTTTTTTTACTTTAAAAATCAATGTTATAGAGGTAAAATTTACAATAAGGAGGCAACTATTTTAACTGTACAGATCCATGAGTGTAGTTTGATGAGTTTGTTTCCATGGCCTAAATTGTTCTGTCATGCCCCTTCTTTTTTTTTAAGTTTTCTTAAAGATTCCAGTGTTTGCTGACCTCCTCATTCTCCAAGTTCCTGTAGCAGTTATAGACAAAAAATGATTATCCGATCTTCCTTTTCTCAATTGTGCTTGTTGGTCTCCCTGATTAGACTCTAAACTCCCATAGGGCAGAGACCTTGGCTTACATCTGCCTGGTTGAAAAGTTTGGTGTTACTGCTATTAAACAATGAAGGGACATATATTTGTTCATGGTGTATGTGTGTGTGTGTGTGCGCACGTGCACGTGCATGCACGCATGCACCTGATTAGGAAGGTCCCTAATAGAGAAGGCAGAATGAATTTCGGAAGCAAGGTCTTTGGGAGATAAATGAAACAGGTGAATGTTGCAACATCCCCTTAAAGTGACAGAAAAACTAGAAAAATGAATGTGGCCAAAACAAAACAAATAGAAACAAAAAAAGAAAGTCGGGAACCTAACTGGGGGAGCCTTCTTCTGTGGGCTGGCTACATCTCTGACTTAACTAGATGGATGAGGAGGTTACCTACAATGTGATAGAAATGCCTATATTAGAGAGGCAAACCGATGGGTTATGGCACTGCCTTTTTTTTTTTTTTTTTGATAGTCATCTTTTTCTAATGCCCTTGTGAAAATCAACTTCTCACTCCCAAGGTGAGTTCCTTTACCTTGGTGAGTTCCTTTACCACTTACAAGTGTCAGAGAGGAGACAGAGGACCATTAAGTTTTATTGAGGGAGGGAGGGATGAGCTCTCTTTCCCCTCTGGGGAACACATTAGGCTTTTTCTTCATCTGGCAGTTTGCACTTCTCATAGTCTAAATTTGGTTCCCGCCACCACCACCATTATTCAAATGGGATATATGTTTCCTGACACTGATATAAACATCAGTCAAGCAAATTCTTTTTCTCACCAGTCTGGAAAGCCTGTGCCTCTAACATTGGGGGTCATTTGAAAGTTGGGCCACAGGCAAGTTAAGACTTAGCCTAAGGGAGCAAGGGTATTACCTCTCAGACTATTTTAGTTTCTGCACAGTGTGACTTCCAATTGGTTCTATTTCAGATTAATATCAAGGCCATGACTGATCTATACTACCTGAAATTCCCTGGCTATACTTACTATAACTGTGGTTGTCATATACTTCTCTGAAAAAAAAAAAAAAAAGAGAAGATGCAAAACGGTAATGGACAGATTCAAAATTGCTGGCTTCTCAAGAATATGGTGGTTGGTTTTGTTTTGTTTTGCTTTTCCCTTTCACTTAAGCTCATACTACTACTTGGTGCATTTTAGTGAGTCATGGCAACACGTCTAAGGTCTTTCACTGTGTAGTTGTCATGCCTGAATACCTGGGAGCCTAGGTTTAATACTGTTCTTGGGGTTCAGACTACAAGACTTCCATGTTGATGAGATGATCAGATACATGTTTCAGAATGATCCATCTTGGCTGAATGGAAGGTGAATTGACAAAGGGGATGAGAGTGGGATGGAGACTGGGGACTGGCTAGGAGTCTATTGTAACTTCCCAGATGAGATGTTATAAGGGCCTGAATTCAAGCAGTGGAGCTGAAAAGAAGTTATAATGATAGAGATATTTTGAAGATAGAACTGGCAATATTTAGTAACCAATATTTAGCACATCAGGGTGGGAGGTAAAGAGGGGTTGAGAATACTCTGCTAGTAAATGGTGTAGGGAAATTAGGAGGTCAGGAGGAGGACTGGGTTTGGGACGGGTAGTGATGAATTCATTTCAGATATGTCCTGATTGGTCAGCTAATTGAGGCCATTCTCAGGACATGGGAATTTCAGTTCTAACACTGGGAAAGTTCCAGAAAAACCAGGACAAGTTAGTTACCCTAAACTTAGGACATGCTGGATTTGAGGAGTCTGTGGACAGTGGCCAGCAGGTGGTTGAGGATGGAGGAATGGTATGTCAAAAGGATGTCAGAATCAGAAGTGTAGCTTGGAAAATTGCTGATGTTGAGATGATGGGTAAAACCATAGCAGTGGGTATGAGAATTAAGGAAAAATACATAGTATGAGGGGCTTCCCAGGTGGTGCTAGTGGTAAAGAACCTGCCTGCCACACAGAAGATGTGAGAGATGTGAATTCGACCCCTGGGTCAGGAAGATCCCCTGGAGTAGGGCATGGCAAACTCATTCCAGTACTGTTTCCTGGAGAATCCCATGGATAGAGGAGCCTGGCATGCTACCGTCCCTAGGATTGCACAAAGTCATACACAACTGAAGTGACTTAGCACACAGTCATGCATGAGATTATAGCAGAGAGTCATAGCATGAGATTGCAACTACCTCAGATCCTTGTAGAAGTATATCTATACCCTTGTGGAGATAAATGAATGAATAAAATAATTAAGGCAGAAAAGTGAGTGAGGAGAAAGAGAGCAGGATGGAGGTTGAGGCCCTCCAACCTGTTGAGGTTAGCTAGAGAAATAAAGAGATCTAAAGGGAACAAGATGATTGTGTAAAAGTCAAGGAGGAAGACAATTAAATTTTAAAAAGGTGGGAGCTAAAGAATATTGAGCTCTAGTGATTCACAGATTAACATGCCATTGGTCACCTACAAGAGACCATTTTGTGTGGTGTCCTCCAGTTTGTGAAGTCTTGAAATTAGTTTACAAGATGCTGATTAAGTAGAGAATGGGAAGAAAGGAAGTATGGGTAGTGAGCATAGATTCATCTTTTACCTAACAATGAGTAATTTTCTCCACTGAATACCAACTCAAGATCCAACTCTTTTACATTTTCCTGAGTGATTGCCATGCCTCCTGTTCTCCTCCTGAAAGTTCCTATAGCACCCAGGGTCTCGTCCATACTATGCTGGGAAAAAAAAAATAGCTATATGATATACTTCTTTAGTTTCTGGTAGCTTCAGTATACTTGGTTGGTCTCCCTATGTGAGTCTAAGCTTCCTTAGGGCAGAGACCATGGTTTATATCTCCCACAGTGCCAAGAAAGGCTTTCAAGTGTATTTGCTAGTTGTTAGGATAGGAAGGATAGAAAGATTCTCTAGGGCAAATTTTCTCAATCTCAATACTATTTACATTTTGGGTATGTCCTGTGCATTGTAGGATGTTTAGGGGTATCCTTGTTTATACCTACTAATTGCCAGTGGCACCTCCCTTCCTGCTTCCCAAAGTTGTGACAACCAAAAGTATTTCCAGATAGTGACAAATGTCCCCTGAGGGGGAAACTGACTCAGTCGAAACCCATTGCTCTAGGTGAGTTGGGCCTAGCACATTTTTTCCCTTGTACTTCAGCAGGGACAATCCAAAGCCATCTCCCATTGAGATGTATTGGTGTCCAATTCACAGCCTCCAGATAGGGACAGATAATCTTCCTTAGTTACTTGCTTTCAGTTCTGAGATGTTTAAACTCATTCTTTTATCTGTCTTTTTCCTGAAGTGAATGAATGGCTCGGTATTTGCACTAAAACACAAAGTACTGAAATGCTGCCAACATACTTCTGTTATGATCCTGAATATCAAAGCCAAGTTGGAGAGAGATCTAATTACAGCAGTGGTTTGTAATGTTTCTGCAACTGTTAAGGGAAGCATTTATTAATTTGTTCACAAAGTCTAACTAGTACTTATAATATTTTCTTTTTCAAAGTATGTTTCAAATATATTATAACTTGTTTCAAATATATTATAACTTTGCTCATAGGTTCCTGAGAGATTGGCCAGAGGTTGGGGAAATCAGAGAAAGCAGAAATATATAAAATAAAGGTACAGAAGGTTTCAGTGCCCCAGCAGAGCAGAAAACGCAGGAGTCCTTGGGTTTCATTATTTAGGCTAAACCCAAAGTGTCTCCCTGACACTTTTGTGTATCATCCCAATGGGGCCAGTGGTTCCAGGAAGACACTTCTTTGTTACAGTTCAAAAGAATGACTAGATATAGGTTGAGCTCGACTGGGGGTGAAGATTAAAAAACAAACAAACAAACAAAAAAAAAAAAAAACTAATATCTTACCCTGTTCTATCACCCTGTTCCAGGCTTCTGAGGTTCCTTGGCAGTACCCTATGAATCTCCCTACTGTCCTATGGGCAAGTTCAAAAAACCAGTCAGTACATTTTATTCAAGTGCCTGATAGTCTTAACATATCAAAAGTGATGAGAATAAAAGGAGTGAGGTTGTACAATGGTCATGTTTATTTATTGAACTAAGCATCTTCCAAGTAGTTTTGGAATTTGGCTCCACAACAGCCTGTGAAATAGGTATTATTAGTATCCACTCTATTTTTTGGGATTCTCTGGTGGCTCAGACAGTTAAGAATCTGCCTGCAATGCAGGAGACCTGGGTTTGATCCCTAGGTTGGGAAGATCCCCAGGAGGAGGGCATGGCAACCCACTCTAGTATTCTTGCCCGGAGAATCCCATGGACAGAGGAGCCTGGTGGGCTACAGTCCATGGGGTCACAAAGAGTCGGATACGACTGAACAACTAAGCACAGCACAACACTCTCTTTATACAGAAAAAATGTGAGGCTCAGTGCAGTTAAATGACATGCTGAGGGCTTACAGCAACAAAGAGACAGAGCTGTGACTCAAACCCTGATCTGTATAACTCCAAAGCCTTTGCTGTTATCCACTATGCTGATATGATTCACTTACCTAATCTACTTTCTCTCCATTTATTTTCAAGTGGGTAATCTATTCCATTTTATAGAAGGAAGAATTGAAGATCAGAAAATATAAATGACTTGCTTATGGTGGCATATGGTGGTGGTGGTGATGATAGGGGTAAGAAGCAGAAGGAGAAGCTGGAAAACACATTTTTTTCTCCTTATCCTGGAAGGAAGTGTTTTTTTCTATCTACCACATTCTTTCTAGTTCAGAAGATAAGACACCTCTCATTCTGCAAAATAATTAAAGAACTAGAAAAGGCAGTCTTTCATGAATTGTATGATATTGAATTTCTGAATCCTGTGGTACTGACAAACAATGGAGCTATTTTCTTTCCTAATGGACACTGGAGGTCATTAGCTATACTTAGCCTGCCAGCAGGCTTCAAATGGGGAATATGTTGCATCCCTGTGGGATGTTCCAGGGAGATTTGAGACCAAAGAATATATACACTTTGACCAGGAAACTCAGCTAGAGAATCCAACTACCACAAAAAGAAGTTTTCTGTAGCATTACTGAGTTGCTTCTGAGACACCTTGAGGAGTATGAAAAGAGATGCAGGATCAACTGGCATTTTCCAAGATTTAACCGAGTGATGGTGGTAGTCCTGAACAACTTTGGGAGTTCCTTGGGCTTGAAGCAGGTGTTCTTCCTATTCTCAACTAGACTTCCCCTGGATAGCCCTGTACAATGAACCCCCTCCCATCATTGGATCAAGGTGACTAATCAGAGGGATGGGGCTAGTCTCTTGATTCCAAGAGACTAATTTTTACTTTTGCTTGATATATACAGTGTATTTACACGCAAGAATTCACTGTTTTTTTGGCAGAATATGGACTATTAAGCATTAGCATTCCTTACAACCACAGGGATTACTATAAATCCTCACAGTTTTGTTACATTGGATAAGTCATAAAATACTCTTGGTTATTTTCACCCCCTCTCAATAGTTTACTGTAAAATAATGATGATGAAGTAGCCTTTTTTTGGTTTCCCACAAAATTGGTCATAGCCCAGAGGTTTTGTACAATTATAACCATTTCTTTCTTTTCAGCCATTGTCCATGCCAAATTTATGGAGGCTGTCACCAGATTTTTAAAACCATGTGCCTGGAGGCGGTTCTAAGATGGTGGAGGAATAGGCCAGGGAGACCACTTTCTCCCCCACAAATTCATCAAAAGAACATTTAAACGCTGAGTAAATTCCACAAAACAACTTCTGAATGCCGGCAGAGGACATCAGGCACCCAGAAAAGCAGCCCATTGTCTTCGAAAGGAGGTGGGAAAAATATAAAAGACAAAAAGAGACAAAAGAGGTAGGGACGGAGCTCCATCCCAGGAAGGGAGTCTTAAAAAGAGAGAAGTTTTCAAACACCAGGAAACACTCTCACTGCTGAGTCTGTGGCAAGCCTTGGAACCACAGAGGGCAACATAACCGGGAGGAAAAATAAATAAATAATTAAAACCCACAGATTACGTGCCCAACAGTAACTCCCCCAGCGGAGAAGCAGTGCAGATGCCTGCACCCACCACTAGCAAGCGGGGACTGGGCAGGGAGGCGCAGGCTGCATTGCTTAGAGTAAGGACTGGGCCTGAATGCCCCGAGGGCAATCTGAGGGAACTAACTTGGGCTAGCAAACCAGACTGTGGGATAGCTACCCCGCGAAAAGCCCTAACCTAAGACACTGCCAGGCCCACTCACAGAACAAAGGACTGAACATAGCTAGCCAGCTGCAGACCATCCCCCTCCCGTGACAGGCAGCCATAGCCAGAAGGGGGCAATCGCAACCCCTGAGAGGCATTATCTACCAAACTGCAAGCAGGCTTCTTTGCTAAGACTTCTTGGGGTTCTGGATGGTCAACATCCGCCTGAGAAGGTGTGCTGGTTGTACACCCAGAAAACCGAGCAGCAGGGATGTGGGAGGCGATAAGTTGCAGCAACCACACTTACCAAACACTTCATCGCCTGAGCTACTCGGACCTGGGAAGGGCACAAAACGCAGGCCCAACCGAGTTTGCACCTCTGAGGACTACCCGAGTGCCTGAATCCTGAGCGGCTTAGACCTGGCAGGTGCATGCAGCCCAGGGCCGGCCTTGGATGGTTCCCGGCAGAGCAACCTAGAACCTGAGCTGTGTGGACAGGGAGGGCACCCGCGCTGTGAGCGAGGGCAGGCCCAATGTGGCTGAGACACTGTGAGCACATGCCAGTGTTATTTGTTTGCAGTGTCCCTCCCTCCCCACAGTGCAACTTTACAAGTGAGCCTAAAAAAGTGTCCACCACCGCCCCCTTGTGTCAGGGCGGAAACCAGACACTGAAGACACCAGCAAACAGAAGAAGCTGAAACGGAGGGAACCCCCTTGGAAGTGACAGGTGCAATAGATTAAAACCCAGTAGTTACTGCAGACTACATAGGAAGGGGTCTATAGATCTTGAGAAATATAAGCCAGACCAAGGAACTATCTGAAAATGAACTGACCCCACACTGCCCACAACAACACCAGAGAAAGTCCTAGATATATTTTTACTATCATTCTTTTTTTTTAATTAAAAAAAAATTTAAGTCCTCTATTACTCCTTTAATTTTCATTTTTTATAACCTACTATTATTTTGCAAAAAAAGAGAGACCCTATTTTTTAAAGCAAACCTTTATAAGTTTTGTGACTTTTTTTTTCTTTTCTTTTCTTTAATATTGTAGTTTTGAAAATCCAACCTCTACTCTAGGTTTTTAATCTTTGCTTTTTGGTATTTGTTATCAATTTTGTACCTTTAAGAACACAATCTTCAGGACCCATTTTTACTTGGGAGCGAGATTACTCACTTGACTGCTCTCTCCCCCTTTGGACTCTCCTTTTTTCCACCAGGTTGCCTCTATCTCCTCTCTCCCCCTTCTCTTCTCTACCCAACTCTGTGAATCTCTTTGTGTGTTCTTGATGGTGGAGAACACTTAGGGAACTGATTACTGGCTGGATCTGTCTCTCTCCCTTTGATTTCCCCCTTTATCCTCCTGGCCACCACTGTCTCCTTCCTCCCTCTTCTCTTATCTGTATAACTCCATGAACATCTCTGAGCGGTCCAGACTGTGGAGTGCACATAAGGAAGTGATTACTGGCTAGCTTGCTCTCTCCTCTTTTGATTCCACCCCATCTGATTCGGGTCACTTCTAACTCCCTCCTCCCTCTTCTCTTCTCCATGTAACTCTGTGAACCTCTCTGGGTGTCCCTCACTGTGGAGAAACTTTTCATCTTTAACCTAGATGTTTTATCAACGGTGCTATATAGATGGAGAAGTCTTGAGGCTACTGTAAAAATAAGACTGAAAACCAGAAGCAGGAGGCTTAAGTCCAAATCCTAAGAAAACCAGAGAAGTCCTGACTCCAGGGAACATTAATTGACAGGAGCTCATCAAATGCCTCCATACCTACACTGAAACCAAGCACCACCCAAGGGCCAACAAGTTCCAGAGCAAGACATACCACACAAATTCTATAGCAACACAGGAACACAGCCCTGAGCTTCAATATACAGGCTGCCCAAAGTTACTTCAAACCCATTGACATCTCATAACTCAGTACTGGACACTTCATTGCACTCCAGAGAGAAGAAATTCAGCCCCACCCACCAGAACAGGGACACAAGCTTCCCTAACCAGGAAACCTTGACAAGCCACACATACAACCCCACCCACAGCGAGGAAACTCCACAATAAAGAGAACTCCACAAACTGCCAGAATACAGAAAGCCCACCCCAGACACAGCAATATAAAAAAGATAAAGACACACAAGAATACACAGCAGGTAAAGGAACAGGATAAATGCCTACCAAACCAAACCAAAGAGGAAGGGATAGGGAATCTACCTGATAAAGAATTCTGAATAATGATAGTGAAAATGATCCAAAATCTTGAAATCAAAATGGAATCACAGATAAATAGCCTGGAGACAAGGATTGAGAAGATGCAAGAAAGGTTTAACAAGGACCTAGAAGAAATAAAAAAGAGTCAATATATAATAAATAATGCAATAAATGGGATTAAAAAAACACTCTGGAGGGAACAAATAGTAGAATAAAGGGGAAGAAGATAGGATTAGTGAATTAGAAGATATAATGGTAGAAATAAATGAATAAGAGAGGGAAAAAGAAAAATGAATGAAAAGAAATGAGGACAATCTCAGAGACCTCCAGGACAATGTTAAATGCCCCAAAATTTGAATCATAGGAGTCCCTGAAGAAGAAGACAAAAAGAAAGACCATGAGAAAATACTTGAGGAGATAATAGTTGAAAACTTCCCTAAAACGGGGAAGAAAATAATCACCCAAGTCCAAGAAACCCAGAAAGTCCCAAACAGGATAAACCCAAGGTGAAACACCCCAAGACACATATTAATCAAATCAACAAAGATCAAACACAAAGAACAAATATTAAAAGCAGCAAGGGAAAAACAACCAAAAACACACAAGGGGATTCCCATAAGGATAACAGCTGATCTTTCAATAGAAACTCTTCAGACCAGGAGGGAATGGCAAGACATACTTAAAGTGATTAAAGAAAATAACCTACAGCCCAGATTACTGTACACAGCAAGGATCACATTCAAATATGAAGGAGAAATCAAAATCTTTATAGACAAGCAAAAGCTGAGAGAATTCAGCACCACCAAACCAGCTCAAGAACAAATGCTAAAGGATCTTCTCTAGACAGGAAACACAAAAAGGGTGTATAAACTCGAACCCCAAACAATAAAGTAAATGGCAATAGGATCATACTTATCAATAATTACCTTAAACGTAAATGGGTTGAATGCCCCAACCAAAAGACAAAGACTTTGGCTTTTGCTGAATGGATACAAAAACAAGACCCCTATATATGTTGTCTACAAGAGACCCACCTCAAAACAGGGGAAACATACAGACTGAAAGTGAAGGGCTGGAAAAAGATATTCCACGTAAATAGAGACCAAAAGAAAGCAGGAGTAGCAATACTCATATCAGATAAAATAGACTTTAAAACAAAGGCTGTGAAAAGAGACAAAGAAGGGCACTACATCATGATCAAAGGATCAATCCAAGAATAAGACATAACAATTATAAATATATATGCACCCAACATAGGTGCACCACAATATGTAAGAAAAATGCTAATACGTATGAAAGGGGAAATTAACAATAATGCAATAATAGTGGGAGACTTTAATACCCCACTCACACCTATGGAAAGATCAACTAAACAGAAAATTAACAAGAAACACAAAATTTAAATGATACAATAGACCAATTAGACCTAACTGATATCTATAGGACATTTCACCCCAAAACAATGAATTTCACCTTTTTCTCAAGTGCACACGGAACCTTCTCTAGGATATATCACATCCTGGGCCATAAATCTAGCCTTGGCAAATTCAAAAAAACTGAAATCATTCCCAACATTTTTTCTGACCACAAAGCAGTAAGATTAGATCTCAATTACAGGAGAAAAACTATTAAAAATGACAACATATGGAGGCTGAACAGCATGCTGTGGAATAACCAACAAATCACAGAAAAAATAAAAAAAGAAATCAAAATATGCATAGAAACGAATGAAAGTGAAAACAAAACAACCCAAAACCTGTGGGACACTGTAAAAGCAGTGCTAAGGGGAAGGTTCATAGCAATACAGACATATATCAAGAAACAAGAAAAAAGTCAAATAACCTAACTCTATGCCTAAAGCAACTAGAAAAGGAAAAAATGAAGAACCCCAGGGTTAGTAGAAGGAAAGAAATCTTCAAAACTAGGGCAGAAATAAATGCAAAAGAAACAAAAGAGACCATAGCAAAAATCAACAAAGCTAAAAGCTGGTTCTTTGAAAGGATAAATAAAATTGACAAACCATTAGCCAGACTCATCAAGAAACAAAGGGAGAAAAATCAAATCAATAAAATTAGAAATGAAATTGGAGACATCACAACAGACAACACAGAAATACAAAGGATCATAAGAGACTACTATCGGCAATTATATGCCAATAAAATGGACAACATGGAAGAAATGGACAAATTCTTAGAAAAGTACAAGTTTCCAAAACTGAACCAGGAAGAAATAGAAAATCTTAACAGACCCATCAGAAGCATGGAAATTGAAACTGTAATCAGAAATCTTCCAGCAAACAAAAGCCCAGGTCCAGACAGCTTCACAGTTGAATTCTACCAAACATTTATAGACGAGCTAACACCTATCCTACTCAAACTCTTCCAGAAAACTGCAGAGGAAGGTAAACTTCCAAGCTCATTATATGAGGCCACCATCACCCTAATACCAAAACCTGACGAAGATGCCACACAAAAAGAAAACTACAGGCCAATATCACTGTTGAACATAGATGCAAAAATCCTTAACAAAATTCTAGCAATCAGAATCCAACAACACATTTAAAAAATCATACACCATGACCAAATGGGCTTTATCCCAGGGATGCAAGGATTCTTCAATATCCACAAATCAATCAATGTAATACACCACATTAACAAATTGAAAAAATAAGCCATATGATGATCTCAATAGATGCAGAGAAAGCCTTTGACAAAATTCAACATCCATTTATGATAAAAACTCTCCAGAAAGCAGGAATAGAAGGAACATACCTCAACATAATAAAAGCTATATATGACAAACCCACAGCAAACATTATCCTCAATGGTGAAAAATTGAAAGCATTTCCCCTAAAGTCAGGAACAAGACAAGGGTGCCCACTTTCACCACTACTATTCAACATAGTATTGGAAGTTTGGGCCACAGCAATCAGAGCAGAAAAAGAAAGAAAAGGAATCAAAATTGGAAAAGAAGAAGTAAAACACTCACTGTTTGCAGATGACATAATCCTCTACATAGAAAACTCTAAAGACTCCACCAGAAAATTACTAGAGCTAATCAATGAGTATAGTAAATTTGCAGGATATAAAACCAACACACAGAAATCCCTTGCATTCCTATACACTAAAATGAGAAAATAGAAAGAGAAATTAAGGAAACAATCCCATTCACCATTGCAAAGAAAAGAATAAAATACTTAGGAATATATCTACCTAAAGAAACTAGAGACCTATATATAGAAAACTATAAAATACTGGTGAAAGAAATCAAAGAGGACACTAATAGATGGAGAAATATACCATGTTCATGGATCGGAAGAATCAACATAGTGAAAATGAGTATACAACCCAAAGCAATCTATACATTCAATGCAATCCCTATCAAGCTACCAATGGTATTTTTCATAAAGCTAGAACAAATAATTTCACACTTTGTATGGAAATACAAAAACCCTCGAATAGCCAAAGCAATCTTGACAAAGAAGAATGGAACTGGAGGAATCAACCTGCCTGACTTCAGGCTCTACTACAAAGCCACAGTCATCAAGACAGTATGGTACTGACACAAAGACAGAAATATAGATCAATGGAACAAAATAGAAAGCCCAGAGATAAATCCACGCACCTATGGACACCCTATCTTTGACAAAGGAGGCAAGAATATACAATGGAGAAAAGACAATCTCTTTAATAAGTGGTGCTGCGAAAACTGGTCAACCACTTGTAAAAGAATGAAACTAGAACACTTTCTAACACCATACACAAAAATAGACTCAAAATGTATTAAAGATCTAAATGTAAGACCAGAAACTATAAAACTCCTGGAGGAGAACATAGGAAAAACACTCTCCGACATAAATCACAGCAGGATCCTCTGTGACCCACCTCCCAGAATATTGGCAATAAAAAAAAAATAAACAAATGGGACCTAATTAAAATTAAAAGCTTCTGCACAACAAAGGAAACTATAAGCAAGCCTTCAGAATGGGAGAAAATAATAGCAAATGAAGCAACTGACAAAGAACTAATCTAAAAAATATACAAGCAACTCCTACAGCTCAATTCCAGAAAAATAAACGACCCAATCAAAAAATGGGCCAAAGACCTAAACATACATTTCTTCAAAGAAGACATACAGGTGGTTAACAAACACATGAAAAGATGCTCAACATCACTCATCATCAGAGAAATGCAAATCAAAACCACAATGAGGTGCCATTTCACACCAGTCAGAATGGCTGCTATCTGAGTGTCTACAAGCAATAAATGTTGCAGAGGGTGTTGAGAAAAGGGAACCCTCTTACACTTTTGGTGGGAATGCAGACTAGTAAAGCCACTATGGAGAACAGTGTGGAGATTCCTTAAAAAACTGGAAATAGAGCTGCCTTATGACCCAGCAATCCCACTGCTGGGCATACACACCAAGGAAACCAGAATTGAAAGAGACACGTGTACCCCAGTGTTCATCACAGCACTATTTATAATAGCCAGGACATGGAAGGAACCTAGATGTCCATCAGGAGACGAATGGGTAAGAAAGCAGTGGTACATATACACAATGGAGTATTACTCAGCCATTAAAAAGAATACGTTTGAATCAATTCTAATGAGGTGGATGAAACTGGAGCCTATTATACCGAGTGAAGTAAGCCAGAAAGAAAACACCAATACAGTATACTAATGCATATATATGGAATTTAGAAAGATGGTAACGATAACCCTGTATGCGAGACAGCAAAAGAGACACAGATGTATAGAAACAGTCTGTTGGACTCTGTGGGAGAGGGAGAGGGTGGGATGATTTGGGAGAATGGCATTGAAACATGTATAATATCAAATATGAAATGAATCACCAGTCCAGGTTCGATGCAGGATAGAAGATGCTTGGGGCTGGTGCACTGTGATGACCCAGAAGGATGGTATGGGGAGGGAGGTGGGAGGGTGGTTCAGGATAGGAAACACGTGTACACCCGTGGCAGATTCATGTTGACGTATGGCAAAACCAATACAATATTGTAAAGTAATTAACCTCCAATTAAAATAAATAAATTTATATATAAAAAATAAAACCATATGCCTGCTCTGTTTTTGTTTTTTTTTTTTTGCTGATTTGTTTTTAATTATTAGAGCATTGTTGAGAAGTAGGCAGAACTGAGAAATAAGGACTGAGCTGGTGATAAGTGGTTTTAGTAAAGGAATCTGAGAATGCTTAAAGCTCTTTGCTTCATTTCCTGAGAATTTTTAGGGCCAGGAATCAGTTCTATAGTGTAGTAGTTCTGGAAACCATAGTGGTTTCTGGAGTCATTTAGTTCTATGTTGAAATCCTATCTCTACCACTTACTAGCCAGGTGATCTTCATCAAGTCTCTATTTCCATAAAGTGAGGATAATAACTCATTTGTTGTTGCTATTTTTTCTGATATCATGGTCATTTTCTTAGGTCTTTCCCCCTACTTCCTAAGCTGTTCTGTCCTTTTGAGCTTTGTCCATCATATTTGACTTTGCCCTGTGATCTCCATAGGGTATAGATTGTTGTAACCCATGCTTCAGTTCATGATTGTGCAGACCCTCTCTTGTTTTGTGTGTGTGTGTGTGTGTGTGTGTGTGTGTGGAATGAAAATTCCATGGGGCAAGGGCTATGATTATTTGTGCTTGCTGTCATATTTCCAGTACCTAGGACCACATCTGGCACATAGTATGTGATAAATGAAATTTGTGGGATGAATGAATGAATACATAAACTCCCTAGTCCTGGAGCCCAGATCAGCCCCATTGCCATGCTGCTGCACACAGCCTGATGTAAGGAATGTTTATATCCTGCAGGAATAGATCCTGTTCAGGCACTATCCATTGAGCAGGGCTAGTTACCTGCTTTACTCTGGATTGTACCTACACATTTCAGTTGGTTCATTCAGGGCTGATACTGAGTCACCCTATACTGAAGGGATTAACAAGACTATGTGTGCTCAGTCGCTCAGTCATGTTCAACTCTTTGTGACCCCATGGACTGTAGGCTGCCAGGCTCCTCTGTTCATGGAATTTTCCAGGCAAGAATACTGGAATGGGTTGCCATTTCCTCCTCCAGGGGATCTTCCCAGCCCAGGGATCAAACCCTCTTCTCCTGTATTGGCAGGCACTGGCAGGCAGATTCTTTACCACTGAGCCACGAGGGAAGCCCATTAAAACTATACAGGCCTATTTAAGTTTAACTTAGAACCTGATAAAGATGACAAAAATGATTAGTTGAGCTGGAATGACCTCCCAATGAAGAAGGAATCAAAAGTATTTTACTAAAAATTGAATTATACAAATATATACTCCCAAACCAAATAATATATCATGGTTTTGGAACCATTTACTTGTCTCCTGTTGCTAGGGTATTGATGAAACCATTAGATAGGACTTTATGGCTCATGCTCTGAGCTGCACTCATCATCCTGTTCTCATCATCAGCTAAGGACTTCAGTATCCTTTAATAGTCCAAGCCAGTATATATCAAACTGGCTACTTCTTCACAGTACCCCTGATAAGCTAACTGCAGAGAGTTTGCAGTGCCTAGAAATGATCAGAGTTCAGTCTTGTGAAGCTTAACTTCCTTTACTGCAACTGTAATGTCAGATCTCTCTTTTCTTAACTGCCAGTTACACATTATAAGCAAGAGCTGTGGACTCAGCTCCTGTATTTGGTAACACTATCTTCTGAAAACTTGTTACAAGATATAGGTGTCCTGGAAGGAGTTATATAAACCATTTTGACTGAGTGAAAAGGAAATGTACTTTTGGGTGGCATGTTACCTAAAAGAATATCCCCTGGTTTCTTGTGGGGTGAAAATTCAGTGATTGCTTCCTGTGTTACACTGTAAATACCTCTGGTTGCAATGAAGCTAGAAGAATAGTCTATTTCCTGTTGTAGTAGGGGTAAGTGGGGTTATGTATATATTCTTTTGATGACTCAAAGGGAAGCCTGAAACTACAGGACAAGTGACATAACAGAAGATGCAAACTAAGGGAGGTGAAGGCTGAAAGGAGCATATGATTGAGGTTACTCTTAGTAAAGAGTAACTGAGATTTAGCCAACCCCTAAATAACAGTTATGGCAAGGACAGGGTCTACCCAGGATCTCAGGCTAGATAAGGCCTAGCTGGGGATTAAGCTCAGTCAAGTTCTAGCCATGGCCTTGGCCCTGTTAGACCTAAATAGTGTGTAGACTGGAGAAGGAAATGGCAACCCACTCCAGTATTCTTGCCTGGAAAATCCCATGGATGGAGGAGCCTGGTGGCCTGCAGTCCATGGGGTCGCTAAAAGTAGGGGACGACTGAGCAACTTCACTTTCACTTTTCACTTTCATGCATTGGAGAAGGAAATGGCAACCCACTCCATTGTTCTTGCCTGGAGAATCCCAGGGACGGGGGTGCCTTGTGGGCTGCCATCTATGGGGTTGCACAGAGGCAGACACAACTGAGGTAACTTAGCAGCAGCAGCAGTAGCAGCAGCAGTGTGTAGACAGATTCAAAGCCTAGTTAAGGCTTAGTCATTCCAGTCAAGGGCTACTAAGCCCAGTTAAGATGCATCCAGAGTCTACTTATGTTCTAGATGCCCAGTTAAAATCTAGATAACCCTAATCAGGACTAGCTAGATAACTCTGATCAGGCCTAGTTAGTTAGTTCAGTCACTCAGTCTTGTCCGACTCTTTGTGACCCCATGAATCGCAGCATGCCAGGCCTCCCTGTCCATCACCAACTCCCAGAGTTCACTCAGACTCATGTCCATCGAGTCAGTGATGCCATCCAGCCATCTCATCCTCTGTCGTCCCCTTCTGCTCCTGCCTCCAATCCATCCCAGCATCAGAGTCTTTTCCAATGAGTCAACTCTTCGCATGAGGTGGCCAAAGTACTGGAGTTTCAGCTTTAGCATCATTCCTTCCAAAGAACACCCAGGGCTGATCTCCTTTAGAAAGGACTGGTTGGATCTCCTTGCAGTCCAAGGGACTCTCAAGAGTCTTCTCCAGCACCACAGTTCAAAAGCATCAATTCTTTGGCACTCAGCTTTCTTCACAGTCCAACTCTCACATCCATACATGACCACTGGAAAAACCATAGCCTTGACTAGACGGACCTTTGTTGGCAAAGTAATGTCTCTGCTTTTCAATATGCTATCTAGGTTGGTCATAACTTTCCTTTCAAGCAGTAAGTGTCTTTTAATTTCATGGCTGCAGTCACCATCTCCAGTGATTTTGGAGCCCCCCAAAATAAAGTCTGACACTGTTTCCACTGTTTCCCCATCTATTTCCCATGAAGTGGTGGGACCGGATGCCATGATCTTCGTTTTCTGAATGTTGAGCTTTAAGCCAACTTTTTCACTCTCCACTTTCACTTTCATCAAGAGGCTTTTGAGTTCCTCTTCACTTTCTGCCATAAGTGTGGTGTCATCTGCATATCTAAGGTCATTGATATTTCTCCTCGCAATCTTGATTCCAGCTTGTGCTTCTTCCAGTCCAGCGTTTCTCATGATGTACTCTGCATATAAGTTAAATAATCAGGGTGATAAGATACAGCCTTGACGTACTCCTTTTCCTATTTGGAACCAGTCTGTTGTTCCATGTCCAGTTCTAACTCTTGCTTCCTGACCTGCATACAGATTTCTCAAGAGGCAGGTCAGGTGGTCTGGTATTCCCATCTCTTTCAGAATTTTCCATGGTTTATTGTGATCCATACAGTCAAAGTCTTTGGCATAGTCAATAAAGCAGAAATAGATGTTTTCTGGAACTCTCTTGCGTTTTCGATGATCCAGTGGATGTTGGCAATTTGATCTCTGGTTCCACTGCCTTTTCTAAAACCAGGTTGAACATCTGGAAGTTCACGGTTTACGTATTGCTGAACCTTGGCTTGGAGAATTTTGAGCATTACTTTACTAGCATGTGAGATGAGTGCAATTGTGTGGTAGTTAGAGCATTTTTTGTCATTGCCTTTCTTCAGCATTGGAATGAAAACTGACCTTTTCCAGTCCTGTGGCCACTGCTGAGTTTTCCAAATTTGCTGGCATACTGAGTGCAGCACATTCACAGCATCATCTTTCAGGATTTGAAATAGCTCAACTGGAATTCCATCACCTCCACTAGCTTTGTTCATAGTGATGCTTTCTAAGGCCCATTTGACTTCACATTCCAGGATGTCTCACACCATCGTGATTATCTGGGTTGTGAAGATCTTTTTTTGTACAGTTCTTCTGTGTATTGTTGCCATCTCTTCTTAATATCTTCTGCTTCTGTTAGGTCCATACCATTTCTGTTCTTTATTGAGCCCATCTTGGCATGAAATATTCCCTTGGTATCTCTAATTTTCTTGAAGATATCTGTAGTCTTTCCCATTCTGTTGTTTTCCTCTATTTCTTTGCATTGATCGCTGAGGAAGGTTTTCTTATCTCTTCTTGCTATTCTTTGTAACTCTGCATTCACATGTGTATATCTTTCCTTCTCTCCTTTGCTTTTAACTTCTCTTCTTTTAACAGCTATTTGTAAGTCCTCCCCAGGCAGCCACTTTGTTTTTTTGCATTTCTTTTCCATGGGGATGGTCTTGATCCCTGTCTCCTGTACAATGTCACAAACCTCCGTCCATAGTTCATCAGGCACTCTATCTATCAGATCTAGGCCCTTAAATCTATTTCTCACTTCCACTGTATAATCATAAGGGATTTGATTTAGGTCATACCGGAATGGTCTAGTGGTTTTCCCTACTTTCTTCTATTTAAGTCTGAATTTGGCAAGAAGGAGTTCATGATCTGAGCCACAGTCAGCTCCTGGTCTTGTTTTTGTTGACTGTATAGAGCTTGTCCATCTTTGGCTGCAAAGAATATAATCAATCTGATTTCGGTGTTGACCATCTGGTGATGTCCATATGTAGAGTCTTCTCTTGTGTTGTTGGAAGAGGGTGCTTGCTATGACCAGTGCATTTTCTTGTCAAAACTCTATTAGTCTTTGCCCTGCTTCATTCCGTATTCCAAGGCCAAAGTTGCCTGTTACTTCAGGTGTTTCTTGACTTCTACTTTTGCATTCCAGTCCCCTATAATGAAAAGGACATCTTTCTTGGGTGTTAGTTCTAAAAGGTCTTGTAGGTCTTCATAGAACCATTCAACTTCAGCTTCTTCAGCGTTACTGGTTGGGGCATAGACTTGGACTACTGTGATATTGAATGGTTTTCCTTGGAAACGAACAGAGATCATTCTGTCGTTTTTGAGATTGCATCCAAGTACTGCATTTAGGACTCTTTTGTCGGCCATGATGGCTACTCCATTTCTTCTGAGGGATTCCTGTCTGCAGTAGTAGATATAATGGTCATCTGAGTTAAATTCTCCCATTCCAGTGTATTTTAGTTTGCTGATTCCTGGAATGTCCACGTTCACTCTTGCCATCTCTTGTTTGACCACTTCCAATTTGCCTTGATTCACGGACCTGACATTCCAGGTTCCTATGCAATATTGCTCTTTACAGCATCGGACCTTGCTTCTATCACCAGTCACATCCACAACTGGGTATTGTTTTTGCTTTGGCTCCATCTCTTCATTCTTTCTGGAGTTATTTCTCCACTGATCTCCAGTAGCATATTGGGCACCTACTGACCTGGGGAGTTTCTCTTTCAGTATCTTATCATTTTGCCTTTTCATACTGTTCATGGGGTTCTCAAGGCAGGAATACTGAAGTGGTTTGCCATTCCCTTCTCTAGTAGACCACATTTTGTCAGAAGTCTCCACCATGACCTATCCATCTTGGGTGGCCCTACACAGCATGGCTCACAGTTTCACTGAGTTAGACAAGGCTGTGGTCCATGTATAGCCAGGGCCTAAGACAAGTTTAAAATTAGCCAACATGTTTAAAAATCTCCTCAGAGTATGTTAATGCCTATCCATGGCACAAACTTAGCTTATGTTTAGTTAGAGCTAGTTAGGACCTAAATCTACCAAAATTTTAGTCAGAAACTGCTGAGGTAGAATCTGGAGCCTAATCATTTTAAAGCCCCGTCAGAGCTGAGTTAGGGCTTAGCCAGTCTTATTAAGATATAGCTAGGCCTTAAGCCCAGTTAAGCTAACCAACATGGTTAAGATCACCTCAGAGTATGTTAAGAACTAGCCATGGCCCAAACCTAGTATATGTGTAGTCAGAACCCAGTTAGGGCCTAAATCTACTTAAGGTTTAGTCAGAAACTAGTGGGGATAGAATCCAGGGCCTAAGCTTATTAGAGCCTAGTCAGAGCTGAGTTAAGGTTTAGCCAAGTCTTGTTAAGCTATGCTGCTGCTGCTGCTGCTAAGTTGCTTCAGTCATGTCCGACTCTGTGTGATCCCATAGATGGCAGCCCACCAGGCTCTCCAGTCCCTGGGATTCTCCAGGCAAGAACACTGGAGTGGGTTGCCATTTCCTTCTCCAATGCATGAAAGTGAAAAGTGAAAGTGAAGTCGATCAGTTGTGTCTGACTCTTTGCAACCCCATGGACTACAGCCAACCAGGCTCTTCCATCCATGGGATTTTCCAGGCAAGAGTACTGGAGTGGGGTGCCATTGCCTTCTCCATGTTAAGCTATAGCCAGGGCCTAATCCTACTGAAGGCTTATTCATTCTACTTAAGGTTTATCCAGTCAAGTTAAAGTCCAGTTAAGTGTAAGCTTAGTTAGTCACAGCCCATTTAACTTAGTCAGGGACTAAGCCTACTTAACATCTATTTAGAGTCTATTTAAGATCTAGCCAGGATCTTAGTCTACAGAAGACCTAGTCAGAGTCTCATTTAAAGCACAGCTTTAAAAGTCTATTTGTGTGAAGTAGCTCAGTCGTGTCTGACTCTTTGCAACCCCGTGGACAGTAGCCTACCAGGCTCTTTCCTCCATGGGATTCTCTAGCCCTACTTAACTAGTCCCATAGGGAGCTAAACTTAGTTATGTCCTAGTCAGAGTATAATTAAGGCCTAGCTAGTACTTAGTCCTACTTAATACCTAGTTAGAGTGTTAGGTGAGGCTAAGTCAGAGCCTAAATCTAGTTAAGGCATAGCGTTCCTTGTTAAAGCCTATTTAGGGCCCTGACTTTGTTACGGGCAATTGAGACTAGGGTAAACACTTCTTTAAAATTTGCCCCACATTTTCCATATTTGGTACTGAAAGTGCTGGGCCTTAGAAAATCCCTTGTCCCCTGGCAACCCAGATTAGTTGGTCACTGTAGTTAATGCCTTTTAAAGGAAAAGTTTTTACCTTGGAGTTTATAGTTTATAAAACACTATTTCAACAGTATTTGATTTGATTATTATAGCATGTATTTGAGATAAGTGTCAGTCAGGATCATCCCCAATATACAGATGAATAAACTCAGGTTTAGAGAGAATAAGCACCTTCCTCAATGCCCTAGGGTTAGTAAGTATCAGAGGTAGAGTTTATATCTGTGTTTGAATCCAGAAGCCATACTCTTATTTTTGTATGTAAATAAGCATCTCCCCATAATTAAACATTGTCTAAATCAGAAAAGTAATGCTTGCTTAAGAAATTATCATTAATCTATTTGCAGATCAGAAAAGTGAGTTGCAGTGAGCTTAAGTGAACTGCTCAAGGTAAGAAAACTTGTAGACCTGAAGCCAGATTTCTCTGTCTCCAAATCTTATATTTTTCCCCTTAAAAATAACCGCTTTCCTGCATCCTTCTACTTTCTCAGTGTCAAATACTTCAGTACCAATCTGTGTGGTTGAGGTTGTTTGCTTTCACGTTTCAGTAATGCTTGTGTCCATGTATTATCTGACATCCATCAAGCATCAGGTAGACTGTATTTGCATGAATGCTTCTGTTTTCAGCCTGAGGTTTCTAAGTTCATGGTCGCTGTTTTGTTAGGGGATGTTTGTTGAGGTAGTATAGCTGACTTGGTTGTAGGGTCAAGCCTCAGACTCTTAATTTGCTGTGATCAAAGGAAAACGGCACGGAAGACAAAATTGAGCTCCTTAGTAATTCTTGGGAGGGTTACAGGATACATACATCCCTGTCATAATGACCAGGCCTCCCTCTCTGATACTGTGTATTCAGCTGCCAGAAGACACTGAGGATTTGGCTTGCCTTTTCCTGGCTGTGCCATTTCTGTTGCCTCCTGTGAGCTTACCAAGGGTGACAGGCATCTCTGTTAAAAAGCCTGTATGTAAATATAGCTGTATCTTCCACTATGTTATCCCAAGGACAAAATAGTTGCCGCCCCTGCAGAATGTAGCAGCCTCTGGATTGGATGCCAACAGTAGCAGTATGCCAAGCATGAACTATCCTGTTCCTCTCCTGCCAAATAAACACCAGCTTCCTCTTCAGTGGTGCATTTAAAGAGACAGCCTGCACACATCTTGCATGGCAACAGCAATGGGGGAGAGCTTTTGCCATGGGCAGTCAGCAGCTTAGGTGGTGGCATGGCAGAAGAGGCCACTAGGAGGCACTTTTTGTAGCAGATGCCTTTTAGACTGTGATTTCCCCCTTTGTGCTGATAAGCTGCTTTGGAGAACTGCTTGGTTTAATGTGTAATGCAGGAGGAAGGCAGAGCTGGTTAGGAAGAAACAAATGATTTATTCCACTGAGCAGCTGGTCTAGTCAAATGTTGCTTGCTTTCTTGGAGAGCACCATTTGGGAATGGAATCATTTTCTCTGACATTCACATGGCTGTTCCCCACATAAACCCAGGTCTTTAGATAACTTCACGTGTTTGTATTCCCATGAGTGGGTGCAACACATTCAGCTTCAAGGCACTGGGTTAATGGGATAGGCAAAGCATGTCTCTGTCCTAACAAAAAAATCTGGAAGGTCTTTCCTCAAGGACTGTGGGCTTTGCAGTATAATGTTGGACACTCTAGCAAGAATACATAGAACTAGGCTCCTGGTTCTACCACATTCCTGCTGTGTGACTTTGGGTAGATCTTTTTGCCTTTTAAGATGTCAATTTTCCTAAATGTAGAATGGAGATAATGAACTCTGGGTTGCACTACCCAGGTTATGTGGTAATTGTGAATATCAGATGAGATAAAATGTGAAAACATTTAAGTATTAATATAAAGCACTGTAAAAATGTAATGAGCAAAAAATGTAAGAAATTATTAGTGTTGTTATTCATTCAATAGGAATTTATTACTTACTACATCTGAGACACTGTTCTTACACTTGAACTAAACAGAGATCACTGTCTTCATGGAGCTTACTTTCTAGAGAGGAGAGCCATAAAATAAATAATCATCATAATAAATAAGTAAATCATCTAATACATAAAGAAGGTGATAAGTTCTAAGAAAATTTTAAAAAGTAGAGCAGAATAAGAAAGTACTAGGAGTGCCAGGTTGGGAGGGGGAGGTTCAGTTTTTAAGAGGGTGATAAGAGTAGCTCTGGGCTTCCCTGGTGGCTTAGGTGGTAAAGAATCAACCTGAAAACTGGAAATGAAAGAGATGCATGTACCCCAATGTTCATTGCAGCAATGTTTACAATAGCTAGGACATGGAAGCAACCTAGATGTCCATCAGCAGGTGAATGGATAAGGAAGTTGTGGTACGTATACACAATGGAATATTACTCAGCTATAAAAAAGAGCACATTTGAGTCAGTTCTGATGAGGTGGGTGAAACCAGAGCCTATTATACACAGTGAAGTGAGCCAGAAAGAGAACACCAATACCGTATATGCATGTATATATATGGAATTAGAAAGACAGTAATGATGACCTTATATGCAAGACAGCAAAAGAGACACAGATGTAAAGAACAGACTTTTGGATTCTGTGGGAGAAGGCAAGAGTGGGATGATATGAGAGAATAACATTAAAACATGTGTATTACCATATGTAAAATAGATGACCAGTGCAAATTCAATGCATGAAGCAGGGCACCCAAAGCTGGTGCTCTGGGACAGCCCAGAGGGATGGGATGGGGAGGGCTGTGGGAGGGGGGGTTCAGGATGGTGGGACATATGTACACCCATGGCTGATTCATGTGGATATATGGAAAAAACCACCACAGTACTATAAAGTAATTAGCCTCCAATTTAAATAAATTAATAAAAAAAAAAGAACCAACCTGCAATGCAAGAGACCCAGGTTTGATCGCTGGGTTGGGAAGATTCCCTAGAGAAGGGAATGGCAACACACTCTAGTATTCTTGCCTGGAGAATTCCATGGACAGAAGAGCCTGTTGGGCTATAGTCCATGGGGTTGCAAAGAGTCGGACACAACTGAGTGACTAACACTTAAGTGTAGCTCTCAATGAAAAGTCAAGATATAAGGAAGGGTTTGAAATTGGGGAGGGATTTAGCCATTCAGATATCTGAGTAAAGAACATTCCAGGCAGAAACAAAAAATAAAAATAAGAAAAAAAGCCTTAGTGTGCTTTTCTAAGTGCCAAGCATATAGGAGATGGGATTCATTCTTTTAAAAAAATTGTTTATTTTTGGCTGTGCCATGCCTTCACTGCTGTGTATAGGCCTTCTCTAGTTGCGTTGCAGGGAGTCAGGGCTAGTCTCCAGTTGCAGTGGATGGGCTTCTCATTGTGGTGGCTTCTCTTGCTTTGGAGCACAGGCTCTAGAGCCTGGCCTTCAGTAGTTGTGGTGCATGGGCTTAGTTGCTCCACAGCATGTGGAATCTTCCTGGACCAGGGATCAAACTGTGTCCCCAGCATTGGAAGACAGACTTTTTTTTTTTTTCAGGCAGACTCTTAACCACTGGACCACCAGGGAATTCTGGAATTCATTCTTTACCTATGCTTAAAATGTTAACTGTTGGCTTCTTTATGAACCTTGAGAGGTAAAGGAATGAACTCTTCAAAGGGAAAGGAAGCAAATTTATGGCCAAGGGCAAAGCATTTTCCTTTTTAGGATGTCAGGACAGATTTTTTTCTCTCACTTTCTCCAATTTATTCTGATTATGTCTATGTCAGAGGTTAAAAATGGAGAAGTCTGAAAACAGGAGACCAAGTACTCTTGTCTTATTTTTAATTTTCATAGATCAGTGTATGGTCTTAGGTGATTTGAATGTTCACTGAAGTATTTGGTATCTTTTCTTTTTATCAGAACCTTCTAACCTTGAGAACAATAGTATATAGGGAGGAGGACAATGAAATGGTTATCCTTAAGGGGGCCTGTGGCCTATGATCCACTTGGTGAGCCACTCAGTACAGCTGTATTGTGTTCTTGTTGACATCTTACTACTGCTTCTTATTCTACTGGTTATTTGGATCTCCTCATTTTGCTTGGAGAATTCCATGGACGGAGGAGCCTGCTGGGCTTATAGTCCATGGGATTACAGAGAGCTGGACTCGACTAAGTGACTAATATTTTAACTTTCAGAGCATCACTAGGCAGACCACAGTGTAAGGGAATGCACAGAGGCTTGAAGCAGTAGTCTTCAACCTTTTTGGCACCAGAGACTGGTTTCATGGAAGACAATTTTTCCTTGGACCAGGGGGCAGAGCGAATGGTTTTGGGATTATTCAGTTGCATTACATTTACTGTGTACTTTACTTCTATTATTATTATATCAGCTCCACCTCAGATCATCAGGCATTAGATTCCAGATGCTGGGAACCTCTGGCTGAAGAATCATGTTCTTACTCTTGCTCTGCTACTAACCAAGTAGGTAATCTAAGCACATCCCTTATCTTGTTTGGGTTTTCACTTCCTCAGTTGTAAAATAGGGATAATCCTTGCTGAGCAGGATTGTTATAGGATTAAGTAAGTTAATGTATGTGAAGGTACTTGAGGATACAATTAACAGAAGGAGGAAACTATAAAACACTAGAATGAGTTACCAAGGGAGGTTATGGAATCTTATTCTGAAACCATTAAAAACAGAAGCAATTTTCCTTTGGTGGATAAGCAGTAAGTACATTTGCAGGCAGAGGAAGAGCTCTATGACTTCTGATCTTTCCAGGTGGTAAAATAAAGGAATTGGGTCTCTCCTGGCAAGCTGGCATTTGCCACAAAAACAGAGAGGAAGCCACTACTGGCACTCTGTATGGTTCTTGTCAAATTTCTGAGTGGTATTCTTGAAGCTCACTTCTACATCTGGGCACAAAGTGTACAATGATATTTGTATGATGCTTCCTTTCTTACCAAAATGATTCACATAGAAAGATCTGGGTTGCTTCAGGTGAAGCCATTCTGGTCAGAGAGTAATGGCCTTCATGATCATGCCAATTACTTTCCTGGTACTGTTGACCCTTCAACACAAGGTGGGTTTGAACACAGTCCACGTACACGCAGATTTTTTTCAATAGTAAATACTACAGAACTACATGGTCTGTGGTTGGTTGAAATGGCATATATGGAGGAGTCATGGATGTGGAGGGCCTACTCTAAGTTATAAGTGGATTCAGTTCAGTTCCATTGCTCAGTTGTGTTTGACTCTTTGTGACCCCATGGACTGCAACACGCCAGGCTTCCCTGTCCATCACTAACTCCCAGAGATTCCTCAAACTCATGTCCATTGAGTCAGTGATACCATCAAACCATCTCATCCTCTGTCATCCCTTTGTCTTTCTGCACTCAATATTTCCCAGCATCAGGGTTTTTCCAAAGAGTTCTTTGCATCAGATGGCCAAAGCATTGGAGCTTCAGCTTCAGCATCATTTCTTCCAGTGAATATTCACGACTGATTTCCTTTAGGATTGACTGGTTTGATATTTTTGCAGTCCAAGGGACTCTCAAGAGTCTTCTCCATTCTCCAGGATAGATCACATCCTGGGCCATAAAACTAGCCTTGGTAAATTAAAAAAAATTGAAATGATTCCCAGCATCTTTTCTGACCACAAAGCAGTAAGATTAGATCTCAATTACAGGAGAAAAACTATTAAAAATTACAACATATGGAGGCTGAACAATATGCTGCTGAATAACCAACAAATCACAGAAAAAAATCAAAAAAGGAATCAAAATATGCATAGAAATGAATGAAAATGAAAACACAACAATCCAAAACCTGTGGGACACTGTAAAAGCAGTGCTAAGGGGAAGGTTCATAGCAATACAGGAATACATCAAGAAACAAGAAAAAAGTCAAATAAATAACCTAACTCTACACCTAAAGCAACTAGAAAAGGAAGAAATGAAGAACCCCAGGGTTAGTAGAAGGAAATAAATTTTAAAAATTAGGGCAGAAATAAATGCAAAAGAAACAAAAGAGACCACAGCAAAAATCAACAAAGCCAAAAGCTGGTTCTTTGAAAGGATAAATAAAATTAACAAACCATTAGCCAGACTCATCAAGAAACAAAGGGAGAAAAATCAAATCAATAAAATTAGAAATGAAATTGGAGAGATCACAACAGACAACACACAAATACAAAGGATCATAAGAGACTACTATCAGCAATTATATGCCAATTAAATGGACAACTTGGAAGAAATGTACAAATTCTTAGAAAAGTACAACTTTCCAAACTGAACCATGGAGAAATAGAAAATCTTAACAGACCCATCACAAGCATGGAAATTGAAACTGTAATCAGAAATCTTCCAGCAAACAAAAGCCCAGGTCCAGACGGCTTCACAGCTGAATTCTACCAAACATTTATAGAAGAGCTAACACCTATCCTACTCAAACTCTTCCAGAAAACTGCAGAGGAAGATAAACTTCCAAACTCATTCTATGAGACCACCATTACCCTAATACCAAAACCTGCAAACGATGCCACAAAAAAGAAAACTACATGCCAATAACATTGATGAACATAGATGTAAAAATCCTTAACAAAATTCTAGCAATCAGAATCCAACAACACATTAAAAAGATCATACACGATGACCAAGTGGGCTTTATCCCAGGGATGCAAGGATTCTTCAATATCCGCAAATCAATGTAATACACTGCATTAACAAATTGAAATATAAAAGCCATATGATTATCTCAATAGATGCAGAGAAAGCCTTTGACAAAATTCAACATCCATTTATGATAAAAACTCTCCAGAAAGCAGGAATAGAAGGAACATACCTCAACATAATAAAAGCTATATATGACAAACCCACAGCAAACATCCTCAATGGTGAAAAATTGAAAGCATTTCCCCTAAAGTCAGGAACAGGACAAGGGTGCCTACTTTCACCACTACTATTCAACATAGTATTGGAAGTTTGGGCCACAGCAATCAGAGCAAAAAAAGAAATAAAAGAATCCAAATTGGAAAAGAAATAAAACTCTCACTGTTTGCAGATGACATAATCCTCTACATAGAAAACCCTAAAGACTCCACCAGAAAATTACTAGAGCTAATCAATGAATATAGGAAAGTCACAGGATATAAATAACACACAGAAATCCCTTGCACTCCTATACACTAATAATGAGAAAATAGAAAGAGAAATTAAGGAAACAATTCCATTCACCATTGCAACAAAAAGAAAAAAGTACTTAGGAATATATCTACCTAAAGAAACTAAAGACCTATATATAGAAAACTATAAAACACTGGTGAAAGAAATCAAAGAGGACACCAATAGATGGAGAAATATACCATGTTCATGGATTGGAAGTCAATATAGTGAAAATGAGTATACTACCCAAAGCTATCTATAGATTCAATGCAATCCCTATCAAGCTACCAATGGTATTTTTCACAGAGATAGATCAAATCATTTCACAATTTGTATGGAAATACAAAAAACCTCGAATAGCCAAAGCAATCTTGAGAAAGAAGAATGGAACTGAAGGAATCAACCTACCTGACTTCAGGCTCTACTACAAAGCCACAGTCATCAAGACAGTATGGTACTGGCACAAAGACAGAAATATAGATCAATGGAACAAAATAGAAAACCCAGAGATAAATCCACACACCTATGGACACCTTATCTTTGACAAAGGAGGCAAGAATATACAATGGAGAAAAGACAATCTCTTTAACAAGTGGTGCTGCGAAAACTGGCCAACCACTTGTAAAAGAATGAAACTAGAACACTTTCTAACACCATACACAAAAATAGACTCAAAATGTATTAAAGATCTAAATGTAAGACCAGAAACTATAAAACTCCTGGAGGAGAACATAGGAAAAACACTCTCCGACATAAATCACAGCAGGATCCTCTGTGACCCACCTCCCAGAATATTGGCAATAAAAGCAAAAATAAACAAATGGGACCTAATTAAAATTAAAAGCGTCTGCACAACAAAAGAAACTATAAGCAAGGTGAAAAGATAGCCTTCAGAATGAGAGAAAATAATAGCAAATGAAGCAACTGACAAAGAACTAATCTAAAAAATATACAAGCAACTCCTACAGCTCAATTCCAGAAAAATAAACGACCCAATCAAAAAATGGGCCAAAGAACTAAACAGACATTTCTCCAAAGAAGACATACAGATGGCTAACAAACACGTGAAAAGATGCTCAACATCACTCATTATCAGAGAAATGCAAATCAAAACCACAATGAGGTACCATTTCACACCAGTCAGGATGGCTGCTATCCGAGTGTCTACAAGCAATAAATGGTGGAGAGGGTGTGGAGAAAAGGGAACCCTCTTACACTGTTGGTGGGAATGCAAACTAGTACAGCCACTATGGAGAACAATGTGGAGATTCTTTAAAAAACTGGAAATAGAGCTGCCTTATGACCCAGCAATCCCACTACTGGGCATACACACCGAGGAAACCAGAATTGAAAGAGACACGTGTACCCCAGTGTTCATCACAGCACTGTTTATAATAGCCAGGACATGGAAGCAACCTAGATGACCATTAGCAGATGAATGGATAAGAAAGCCGTGGTACATATATGCAATGGAGTATTACTCAGCCATTAAAAAGAATACATTTGCATCAGTTCTAATGAGGTGGATGAAACTGGAGCCTATTATACAGAGTGAAGTAAGCCAGAAAGAAAAACACTAAATAGTATAACACATATATATGGAATTTAGAAAGATGGTAATGATAACCCTGTATGCGAGACAGCAAAAGAGACACAGATGTATAGCAACAGTCTGTTGGACTCTGTGGGAGAGGGAGAAGGTGGGATGATTTGGGAGAATGGCATTGAAACATGTATAATATCATATATGAAACGAATCGCCAGTCCAGGTTTGATGAAGGATACAGGATGCTTGGGGCTGGTGCACTGGGATGACCCAGAGGGATGGTCTGGGGAGGGAGGTGGGAGGGGGGTTCAGGATGGGGAATATGTGTATACCCATGGCAGATTCATGTTGATGTATGGCAAAACCAATACAATACTGTTAAGTAATTAGCCTCCAATTAAAATAAGTAAATTTATATTAAAAAAAAGTTTTCTCCAACACCACAGTTCAAAAGCATCAGTTCTTCAGCACTCAGCTTTCTTTATGGTCCAACTCTTACATCCATACATGACTACTGGAAAAACCATAGCTTTGACTAGATGGACCTTTATCGGTAAAGTAATAACTCTGCTTTTTAATATGCTCTCTAGGTTTGTCATAGGTTTTCTTCCAAGGAGCGAGCATCTTTTAATTTCATGGCTGCAGTCACCATCTGCAGTAATTTTGGAGCCACGTCCCCCCCCACCTCTGGGTTATTCAAGGGTCAATGGGAGATATTTCCAAGGAACAGCTAGTTAATGCTTTAAATCTTGAAAGATTCATTGCCATAATACCAAGTGGAGGGCATTCTCCATGCACCTTATAATGTGTTGGAGGAATAACCAATGGGCAGCCCAAAGTGCAGTCATTTTTCACCTGCCATACTGAGCAAGGCCTTCAAATGCAAGAGTGAATTAGGCCAGGAAGATGCACTAATACTCAAGGATTCCCTACATGACTGGTCTTAGGTCTTCTGAAAGGGTTATGTGTGAACTAGAGTCACAAGACAGTCCAACTCCTGCCATCTTTCATTTAATTGGAGGATAATGTTTTTACAATGTTGTGTTGGCTTCTGCAGTACAATTCAAATCAGTCATTTTATATATATATATATATATATATATATATATATATATATATATATATATCCCCTCTCTCCTGCACAGTCTTTACAGCCCCATGGACTGTAACCTGCCAGGCTCCTCTGTCCATGGAAATTTCCAGGCAAGAATACTGGAGTGGGTTGACATTTCCTACTCCAGGGGATCTTCCTGACCATGGATTAAATCCACAGCTCCTACACTGCCAGGTGGATTCTTTACCACTAGTGCCACCTGGGAAGCCCCCTCAAAAGAAAGTATTAGTTGCTCAGTCATGTCTGACTCTTTGTAACCCCATGGACTGTAGCCTGCCAGGCTCCTTTGTCCATGGGATTCTCCAGGGATTGAACCCAGGTTTCCTGCATTGCAGGCAGATTCTCTACCATGAGCCATCAGAAGAGCCCTGAAGAATTGATGCATTTGAACTGTGGTGCTGGAGAAGACTCTTAAAAGTCCCTTGAACAGCAAGGAGAACAAATCAGTCAATCCTAAAGGAAATCAACACCGAATATTCATTGGAAGGACTGATGCTGAAGCTCAAATACTTTGCCACCTGATGCGAAGAGCCAACTCATTGGAAAAGACCCTGATACTGGGAACGATTGAGGGCAGGAGGATAAGGGGGCGAAAGAGGATGAAATGGTTGGATGGCATCACTGACTCAATGAAATGAATTTGAGCAAACCCTAGGAGACAGTGAAGGACAGGGAAGCCTGGAGTGCCACAGTCTATGGGGTCACAAAGAGTTGGATGTGACTTAGTGACTGAACAACAACTCCCTCTTGAGCCTCTCTCCCCACTCCCAGCCCATCCTTCTAGGTCATCACAGAGCACTAGACTGGGCTCCCTGTGTTATACAGCAGCTTCCTGCTAGTTACCTATTTTACACATGATAGTGTATATGTCAGTGCTACTTTCTCAATTAGTCCTGCCTTCTCTTTTCCTCACTGTGTCCACAAGTCCATTCTCTAAGTCCGTGTCTCCATTTCTTCCCTGTAAATAGGTTCATCAGTACTATTTTTCTAGGTTCCATATATGTATGCATTAATATATAATATTTGTTTTTCTCTTTCTGACTTCATTCTGTATAATAGGCTCTAGGTTCATTCACCTCACTACAACTGATCCAAATTCATTCCTTTTTTATGGCTGTAACAGAGTAACATTCCATAGTATATATGTACCACAACTTCTTTATCCATTCATCTGTTGATGGACATCTAGGTTTCTTCCAAGTCCTGGCTATCATAAACAGTGTTGCAGTGAACATTGGTGAACATGTATTCTTTAGAAGTGTGGTCCCTGACATCTTTATTCCAGTCCAAAATCATGTTGGTTCTAACCATGAGATGAAATGTATCTCAGGTTCTCCCTTCCAGTTTTTGTAATGTCTTCAGGTGTCTCCCCTACTACCTTCCAGGATCAGTAGTCAGTACCCAGGATGCACCACACACTGCTTCCTGGATCCCTGAATTTTCTCCAGAACAATTATATTAGCTAGCATTTATTAAGAGCTTTTCTATATACTAGGCATCATTCTAAACTCATTGTATGCGTTAACATGTAATTCTCACAACTGTTATTATCTTCATTTTACAGATGAGGAAACAGGCAGAGTAGTTTGGCAGACTTCTAGTTAGTGTGTGAAAAAGTTGTAATTCAAATATAGATTTGTTTGACACAGATCCTACGATTACAACCACTCACACCATTTTACTGTCTCTCTCAAATAAAATACACAAACAAAAATATTTTTCCTTTTTCCCACTCAGAAAGCTGAGGGAATATTTGGAATAAAATCTCTTATCCTATTACCTCCAAGTTCTCTTTTTATTTCTCTTATTTTAGACCTCATCATTTGCACTGGTAATATTTAAAAGCCAAGAATCTCTCCAGAAGTATTACAGCTCTTTTCAGGCTCTCTGGGTACCTTTGGGCTTCTCATAACAGTTAGAATTCAGGGACAAGCCTCTGAAGGGTTCCACCAAGTCAAGATGGGGTTTCTTCCCTCATGTTTGAAGAGTGTTCTGAGGAAACTATTTGTCTGGGAAAATAACCAAGAGATATATATTTTCAAAAGTGGTTATTTTTCTCCACTGACAAAGTTGTTTTTTGAAAGGTAAGCAAGAATCTGTGATTCTCTCTGCAGCAGTGAACAAATTTGGAGGAGGAAGAAAGAAATTCAGTAGAATTTGATTTAAATTGACCTTAAGGACATTTCCTACCCTCCATTTTTTCAGTTTCTGTTTTGAAATTTTCATATATTTTGAAGAAGGTACCATGTTTAAGCTCTTCAGCCACACAATTCTTTCCTTTCTTTCTAGATGAATTAAAGATGGTTCATGGGGATTTTAAATGTCAGATCCTATAACAGGCAAATGCCTTATTGCACACAGGTTTTTTTAAATTAAAGGTTTGTAGCTTTATTTTTTCTTTAAAAAAAAGTTTGAAGGGCAGATCCTATTGCTTTCTTCATTGTAACCCCTCAGAGAGCTCCTGCTATGTCAAAATTTTAAAATTTGCCCTTTGGGAATGAGGACGTCTTGACGTTTCCTCAGGGGTGGGGAGGGCAATGACAAGTAGTGTGAAAGTGAAAGTTGCTCAGTCGTGTCCAACTCTTTGCGACCCCATGGACTATACAATTGGAGAAGGAAATGGCAACCGACTCGAGTGTTCTTGCCTGGAGAATCCCAGGGATGGGGAAGCCTGGTGGGCTGCCGTCTATGGGGTCGCACAGAGTTGGACATGACTGAAGTGACTTAGCAGCAGCAGCAGGACTATACAATCCATGGAATTCTTCAGGTCAGAATACTAGAGTGGGTAGGCTTTCCCTTCTCCAGCGGCTCTTCCCAACCCAGGGATCAAACCCAGGTCTCCCACATTGCAGGCAGATTTTTACCAGCTGAGCCACCGGGGAAGCCCAAGAATACTGGAGTGTGTAGCCTATCATTTCTCCAGTGGATCTTACCAACCCAGGAATTGAACCAGGGTCTCCTGCATTGCAGGCAGATTCTTTACCAACTGCGCTATCATGGAAGCTCTAGAGGTAGTGTATGGGGGTGTTATTAAAAAAAAACTATGTTAAATGCATGTATCCAAATTCTACTGCTGGCACTGCAGCAGTAGAAAAGGGAGCTTTATTAGAACATTTACTGTTTGTAAATAGGAAACTGGCACCTATACTCCCCAAAGGAACATTTTTGGGGAGACTGGGCCACATGGCATCTGGGATTTTAGCTCCCCGACCAGGGATTGAACTTGCATCCCCTGAATTGGAAGCATGGAGTCTCAACCACTGGACTGCCAGGGAAGTCCCTATAAAGGCATGTTTTAATCTCTCCCACATAGCTGCCTCTGTTCCTGCTGGATGTGAACTAATTGACCTTGCCTGATGCAGAGAAATTTAATGACTATAAACACAGACCCAGAGGACTTGGATGCCTATGCTCCTTTTCCATCCTAGTGTTAGACGCTTACTGCCAGTTTGCCAGCTATGAGTATCACAAAATAGCAGGGTAGAAGTATCAGCTAAAGGAAAAATGGTGGCTTTTGACTAGCTATGCTGACAAAAATATCACAAGAATGAGATTAATAAAGTCTATGGGGTTAAAGATTTTCATTATCAGATGGACATCATGGCCTGTCCCAGCTGTCTTTCTGAGCTTTTTGTAAGATATAGGTTATTTCATCTTCTGTCAATCTGCAATTCCATCCAGCTCTTGCTTTACTTAGGTCTCTTGCTTTACTTAGCCCTGCCATGAGGTAGGCCAAGGATCCTTCTCTGTACTTTTAGACTTAATTCCATTTCTTATTTATTTATTTATTCATTATTTGGGGCTGTGCTGGGTCTTAATTGCTATGGAGGCTTTTCTCTAATTGTGGTGGACAGGGGCTAATCTCTAGTTGCAGCACGCCAGTTTTTCATTGTGGTGACTTCTCTTATGGAGCGAAAGCTCTAGCGTACATGGATATAGTTGCAGCGCATGGTCTCGGTAGTTGTGGTTCCCAGGCTCTAGAACCCAGGCTCAGTAGTTGTGGCACTCAGGCCTAGTTGGTATGTGGGATCTTCCCAGTCAAACCTGTGTCCCCTGCATTGGCAGTCGGATTCTTCTCCACTGAGCCACTTGGGGAGCCCCTTCATTCCATTTCTATTGGCTATGATGACTGGCTCTCTGAATCCTGGCAAGACTCTCATCACTGTCTTGCTGTCTTTACTGATTTTATAGGAAGGAAACGCTAGATTTAAAATAATAATTTTGTAAAACATAGCATATATAAGGTGAAGTGCATCAATTATTTTGTACAGCTGAATGCTTTTAAAGAAAAAACATGTAATTATATCAGCAGAACATTTCCAGCATTGTAGAAGGCTTCCTCACATTTCTTCCCAGTCAAAAGCCCACCCCCACTCAGAGGTAACCACTATATTCACTTTTATTCTACAGATTCATTTGCCTGTTCTTAAATTTCATGTAAATAGAATTATATGGTATGTACTTTAAGGCATCTGGCTTCTTTCAACTTTCTTGTTCATGTATTTTTGTGGACAGTAGTAATCTTTTATTTTATATATTTAGGAGTAGAATGACAAGGTTGTTCAAGAGAGGTATGTTTAGTTTTAGTAGATACTGCCCAACAGTTCCAAGGAAGTTGTACAAGTTAACATTTTCACCAACAATGTATGAGAGTTCTAGTTGCTCCATGTTCTTCTCAATGCTTGATATTGTCAGTTTTTTTTTGTTGTTGTTGTTGTTCAATTTTAGCTATTCTGGTGGGGATGTCTTGGCTGTCAGTTTAATTTGCATTTTCTGAATAACCAATAATGATGAAAATCTATTAATATGCTTGAAGTTCATTTAAAAGTTCTCATCTGTGAAGTGCCACTCAATTCTTTGTTCCATTTTTAACATTTTAAAAAATTGTGTTGTCTTTTTTTTTCTATTGATTTGAAGAAGTTTAAAATAAATGTATATACTTGATACAAGTCCCTTGTTAAATATATGTTTTGTGAATAGTCTCTCCCAGTCTGTGGTTGGCCTTTTCACCCTCTTAAATTGTCTTTTGATAAATGGGTCACAAAGGGTCGGACACGACTGAGTGACTTTCACTTTCTTTTTTTTTTTTTTTCAATTTTATTTATTTATTTATTTTACTTTACAATATTGTATTGGTTTTGCCATACATTGACATGAATCTGCCATGGGTGTACATGTGTTCCCCATCCTGAACCCCCCTCCCACCTCCCTCTCCATCCCATCCCTCTGGGTCATCCCAGTGCACCAGCCCTGAGCACCCTGTATCATACATTGAACCTGGACTGGCGATTCATTTCACATGTGATAATTTACATGTTTCAATGCCATTCTCCCATATCATCCTGCTCTCGCCATCTCCCACAGAGTCACAGATGTATAGAACAGTCCTTTGGGACAAGTTTTTTAATCTTTATTTTCTGATAGAGATTGTGCACAACTGATCATTTTTTTCCTCTCTCAAAATTTGATAAAGTTCACCAATGAGACTGTCTGGACCTTGATGTATCGTTTTTGGAGTTTTCTTTTTCTTAACTATAAAGTCAGTTTTTAAAATAGCCTTAGGAGTATTCAGATTATCTTCTTCATCTTCAGCAAGCTTGGTAACTTGTGGTTTTTAAATAATTAGTCTGTTTCAACTATGTTATCAAATTTATATGCTTAGAGTGGTTCACAACATTATTATCTATTTAATGTCTGAGGTCTATTAATATATCCTTTCTTTCCTAATAATGAGAACCTATGTCTTCTCTCTTTTGTTGTCAGTCTGACCAGAATTTTTTTTATTATTATTTTTTAATTTATTTATTTTAATTGGAGGCTAATTACTTTACAATATTGTATTGGTTTTGCCATACATTGACATGAATCTGCCTTGGGTGTACACGTGTTCCCAATCCTGAACCCTCCTCCCACCTCCCTCCCCATACCATCCCTCTGGGTCATCCCAGTGCACCAGCCCCAAGCATCCTGTATCCTGCATCGAACCTGGACTGGTGATTCATTTCTTATATGATATTTTACATGTCTCAATGCAATTCTTCCAAATCATCCCACCCTCTCCCTCTCCCACAGAGTCCAAAAGACTGTTCTATACATAAGTCGCTTCAATTGCATCTGACTCTTTGTGACCCCATGGACTGGACTGTAACCTGCCAGGCTTCTCTGTCCATAGGATTCTCCAGGCAAGAATACTGGAGTGGGTTGCCATTTTCTTCTCCAGGGGATCTTCCCGACCCAGGGATCTAACCCATGTCTCTTATGTCTCCTGCATTGGCAGGTGGGTTCTTTACCACTAGCGCCACCTGGGATGTCTTAATTTTAATGAAATCCATTTATTAATCTTCTTTCCTAGTTAACTATTTTTGTGTAGAGTAAGAAATCTTTACTGAAGATCATGAAGATATTTGTCAATGGTTTGATCTAGAAGATTTACTGTTTTACCTTTCATATTTAGGTCTATTCAGTTCAGTTCAGTTGCTCAGTTGTGTCCGACTCTTTGTGACCCCATGAACTGCAACATGCCAGGCCTCCCTGTCCATCACCAACTCCCAGAGTTTACCCAAACTCATGCCCATTGAGTAGGTGATGCCATTCAGCCATCTCATCCTCTATCATCCCCTTCTCCTCCTGCCCCCAATCCCTCCCAGGATCAGGGTCTTTTCCAATGAGTCAACTCTTCGCATGAGGTGGCCAAAGTATTGGAGTTTCAGCTTCAGCATCAGTCCTTCCAATGAACACTCAGGACTGTTTCAAATTATTGTTAGTAGTTGTATATCCAGTGTGAGGTAACAGTCATGTTACACTGATTTATTTGTTTGTTCTTGTATTAATATCATGCTGTCAAATAACTGGGCTTTCCTGGTAGTTCAGACAGTAAAGCGTCTGCCTACAATGCGGGAGACCTGGGTTTGATCTCTGGGTCGGAAAGATCCCCTGGAGAAGGAAATGGCAACCCACTCCAGTATTCTTGCCCGGAGCTGCATAGCTAGCTAACCTTAGTATCTGATGGTATATGTAGTATATGTCCACCAATTTTGTTCTGCTTTAAGATGTTTTGGTTATATTAAACCCTTTATGGCTTACCTGCTGGCTCAGAGAGTAAAGTGTCTGCCTGCAGTGTGGGAGACCTGGGTTCGATCCCTGGGTTGGGAAGATCCCCTGGAGCGGGAAATGGCAACCCACTCTGGTACTCTTGCCTGGAAAATCCCATGGATGGAGAAGCTTGGTAAGCTACAGTTGATAGGGTCGCAAAGAATCAGACACAACTGAGCAACTTCACTTCACTTCAAGCCCTTATATATATCCTTATACATTTTAGAATCACTTTGTCTAAAGTGCCTTCTGGGGATGGTTTTGAGCTTATTAACTCAAGTGAGCCTCCTCATGCCCTCGTAACTTCAAAATCCACGTCACATTTGAGACAGTGACCAGCAGAGTTGTCTGTGGCAGGCTCCTCCCTTCTCGCGATAATTTGCCTTCAAATACCGCGAGACTTGGAAGGTTGTACTTCCACGTGCGATGGCCGCCATGCTCAGCTAACCTGAGGTAAAGATCAGCCCAGTACTTCGGGCTTCTCGAATTTCCAATTCAGTATGATAGCCTCTAGATTTATGCAGATTTCTCATTTTCCTCAGTAGAATCTCTCTGCCTTGGTGCCAAGCCTCTTCTTTGACTTGTGCACGGAATTAGCAAATGTCTCAGTGAAGAAAAAGTCCGTGATTATCGCTCACTTAAAGGGAAGGACTCTTTACCTCTGAAATTTTAGTTCATCTTGTTCTTGTTTCTATAGATTGCAGATATTTTTAAAACTTCTTAATTTTTCAGTTTATCTTTTGTTGTTGTTGTCATTGTTTTTAGTTGTGGCAAGAGCGTTCACATCCCACTTGAAAGTCCAGTGAACATTTGGTTGGCATAACCTTGACCCTCTCACCCATCTTGGCTGAATCGCAGGTGAGTAGTTCATGAGGGGGCCAATTAAGTAGGTCAGTGGAAGGGCAGGTATTAATAAAATGGACACAGCGTTCCTGTCACAGATAACGGGGATTGCTGAGGACTGATGTGGCTCTCTCCATCCTTCTGCCTTGGTACTCACAGTCAACTTGAAATTCAGCCAGCTTCCAGGGATGGGAAATGAGATAACATTCTCTCTGAGTTCTATTCCTGCTTAGAATGAGATGTCAGTGCTGGATCTGACATCGAAAAGATGTCAGAATAAGGTGTATTTTCCTCCTGTAGGCACCTGAATTTGTACTCTCTGGCATAAGACTTTAGGAATCAGACATGGGCTGACTTCCAATTCTGTAACTTTACTTACCATGTGACTGTGGGCAAGTTACTTGATTTCTGTGTTCCTCAGTTTTTCCATCTGTAACTTCACAGGGTTGTTGAGAGGATTAAATGTACTAATAGGAAAAAAATTACTTAAAGTGTAATAAGTCTTTAATAAATGTTAACATTTATTAGAATATTTATGGGCATGCCATCTCATCTGATATATAGTTTTTGAGATTGGGAATTATGCTTGATTACTTTTTAGGGGCAAGTAAAATTTACATATAGTGGCATGTACAAATATTCAGAGTACCATTTAGTGAGTTTTGAAAAATGCATAACCTTATATAATCCATCACCTCAGTTCTCTTTAGCTTCTTCCAGTCATTTTCCATTCCCCAGATGCAATTGCTATTTTTATTTTTCCACTGTAGATCATTTTGCATTTTCTAGAATTGCATATGAATAGAATCATACAATATATATTTTTTGGGTCTGGCTTCTTTCATAAAGTATGATGTTTTTGATATCCCTCCATGTTTTTATCCTTAGCAGCAGTGGCTTTCCTTTTATTGCTGATTAGTATCACGTTATATGAATAAATCACAGTTGATTCATTCTCCTTTTGATTGACATCTGGGTTCTTTCCACATTTTTGGTTACCATGCATAAAGCTGCTATAACCATTCTTATAAAAAGTCTTTTTGTGAACTTTCATTTCTCTTGGGTAAATACCTCAGAGTGGAATTGCTGGGATTGGATAGGTGCTGGCCTAGTTTTATAAGAAACTGCAAGATGTTTTCAAAAAGGTTGTATCCTTTCACATTCCCACAAGCAGTGGGTGAGAATTCTGGTTGCTCTATATCTCTGTCAACATTTGGTGTTATCAGTCTTTGATTTTAGCTTGTCTAGTGAGTGTGTTGTGATATTTCATTGTGATGTTAATTTGCATTTTCCTGATGACTAAGATATGGAATATATTTTCTTGTGCTTATTAGCTGTTTATTTTTCTTCCTTTGTGAAATGTTGGTTAAACTCTTTTGCCCATTTTTTATTTTTTATAAAATATAAATTTATCTATTTTAATTGGAGGCTAATTACTTTACAGTATTGTATTGGTTTTACCATATATTGACATGCATCTACCATGGGTATACTTGTGTTCCCCATCCTGAACCTCCCTCCTTCCTCCTTCCCCATCCCATTCCTCTGGGTCATCCCAGTGCACCAGCCCCAAGCATCCTGTATCATGCATCGAACCTGGACTGGCGATCCGTTTCACATATGATAATATACATGTTTCAATGCGATTCTCCCAAACCATCCCACTCTCGCCCCCTCCCACAGAGTCCAAAAGACTGTTCTATACATCTGGGTCTCTTTTGCTGTCTCGCATACAGGGTTATTGTCACCATCTTTCTAAATTCCATATATATGTGTTAGTATACTGTATTGGTGTTTCTCTTTCTGGCTTACTTCACTCTGTATAATAGGTTCCAGTTTCACCCACCTCATTAGAACTGATTCAAATGTATTCTTTTTAATGGCTGAGTAATACTCCATTGTGTATATACACCACTGCTTTCTTATCCATTTGTCTCCTGATGGACATCTAGGTTGCTATTATAAACAGTGTTGCGATGAATATTGGGGAACACGTGTCTCTTTCAATTCTGGTTACTTCGGTGTGTATGCCCAGCAGTGGGATTGCTGGGTCGTATGGCAGTTCTATTTCCAGTTTTTTACGTAATCTCCACACTGTTCCCCATAGTGGCTGTACTAGTTTGCATTCCCACCAACAGTGTAAGAGGTTTCCCTTTTCTCCACCCCCTCTCCGCCATTTATTTCTTGAAGACATTTGCATAGCAGCCATTCTGACTGGTGTGAAGTGGTACCTCATTGTGGTTTTGATTTGCATTTCTCTGATAATGAATGATGTTGAACATCTTTTCATGTGTTTGTTAGCCATCTGTATGTCTTCTTTGGAGAAATGTCTTTAATTTTTTGGCCCATTTTTTGATTGGGTCCTTTATTTTTCTGGAATTGAGCTGTAGGAGTTGCTTGTATATTTTTGAGATTAATTCTTTGTCAGTTGCTTCATTTGCTATTATTTTCTCCCATTCTGAAGGCTGTCTTTTCACCTTGCTTATAGTCTCCTTTGTTGTGCAAAAGCTTTTAATTTTAATTAGGTCCCAAATGTTTATTTTTGCTTTTATTGCCAATATTCTGGGAGGTGGGTCATAGAGGATCCTGCTGTGATTTATGTCAGAGTGTTTTGCCAATGTCTTCCTCTAGGAGTTTTATAGTTTCTGGCCTTACATTTAGTTCTTTAATCCATTTTGAGTTTATTTTTGTGTATGGTGTTAGAAAGTGTTCTAGTTTCATTTTTTTTTTTTTTTACAAGTGCATGACCAGTTTTCCCAGCACCACTTGTTAAAGAGATTGTCTTTTCTCCATTTTATATTCCTGCCTCCTTTGTCAAAGATAAGGTGTCCATAGGTGCGTGGATTTATCTCTGGGCTTTCTATTTTGTTCCGTTGATCTATATTTCTGTCTTTGTGTCAGTACCATACTGTCTTGATGACTGTGGCTTTGTAGTAGAGCCTGAAGTCAGGCAGGTTGATTCCTCCAGTTCCATTCTTCTTTCTCAAGATTGTTTTGGCTATTCAAGGTTTTTTGTATTTCCATACAAATTGTGAAATTATTTGATCTAGTTCTGTGAAAAATACCATTGGTAGCTTGATAGGGATTGCATTGAATCTATAGATAGCTTTGGGTAGTATACTCATTTTCACTATATTGATTCTTCCAATCCATGAACATGGTATATTTCTCTATATGTGTCCTCTTTGATTTCTTTCACCAGTATTTTATAGTTTTCTAAATATAGGTCTGTTGTTTCTTTAGGTAGATATATTCCTAAGTATTTTATTCTTTTCGTTGCAATGGTGAATGGGATTGTTTCCTTAATTTCTCTTTCTATTTTCTCATTATTAGTGTATAGGAGTGCAAGGGATTTCTGTGTGTTATTTATATCCTGTGACTTTCCTATATTCATTGATTAGCTCTAGTAATTTTCTGGTGGAGTCTTTAGGGTTTTCTATGTAGAGGATCATGTCATCTGCAAACAGTGAGAGTTTTACTTCTTCTTTTCCAATTTCGATTCCTTTTATTTCTTTTTCTGCTCTGATTGCTGTGGCCCAAACTTACAAAACTATGTTGAATGCTGAATGTGAGAGTGGGCACCCTTGTCTTGTTCCTGACTTTAAGGGAAATGCTTTCAAATTTTCACCATTGAGGATAATGTTTGCTGTGGGTTTGTCATATATAGCTTTTATTATGTTGAGGTATATTCCTTCTATTCCTGCTTTCTGGAGAGTTTTTTATCATAAATGGATGTTGAATTTTGTCAAAGGCTTTCTCTGCATCTACTGAGATAATTATATGGTATTTATTTTTCTATTTGTTAATGAAGTGTATTACATTGATTGATTCCCAGATATTGAAGAATCCTTGCATCCCTGGGATATAGCCCACTTGGTTATGATGTATGATCTTTTTAATATGTTGTTGGATTCTGTTTGCTAGAATTTTGTTAAGGATTTTTGCATCTATGTTCATCAATGATATTGGCATGTAGTTTTCTTTTTTTGTGGCATCTTTTTCAGGTTTTGGTATTAAGGCGATGGTGGGCTCATAGAATGCATTTGGAAGTTTACCTTCCTCTGCAATTTTCTGGAAGAGTTTGAGTAGGGTAGGTGTTAGCTCTTCTCTAAACTTTTGGTAGAATTCAGCTGTGAAGGCATCTAGTCCTTAACTTTTGTTTGCTGGAAGATTTCTGATTACAGTTTCAATTTCCATGCTTGTGATGGGTCTGTTAAGATTTTCTATTTCTCCCTGGTTCAGTTTTGGAAAGTTGTACTTTTTAAAGAATTTGTCCATTTCTTCCAAGTTGTCCATTTTATTGGCATATAATTGCTGATAGTAGTCTCTTATGATCCTTTGTATTTGTGTGTTGTCTGTTGTGATCTCTCCATTTTCATTTCTAATTTTATTGATTTGATTTTTCTCCCTTTGTTTGTGGATGAGTCTGGCTAATGGTTTGTCAGTTTTATTTATCCTTTCAAAGAACCAGCTTTTGGCTTTGTTGAGTTTTGCTATGGTCTCTTTTGTTTCTTTTGCATTTATTTCTGCCCTAATTTTTAAGATTTCTCTTTATTTTTGTGTCATTGAAGCTCTTTATATGTCTTTATATGTCATGGTTACAAGTTCTTTGTCAGATATATGTTTTGTGAATATTTTCTCTCATTCTGTGCATTGTTTGCTCATTTTATTAACCGTGTGTTTTGATGAATTGGTTTATCTTTGTACCCCTGCTGTTCATACATATTTGAAACTTGATAATATTTACTAAATGAAAGAGTTAAATTTTGTCCCTCCTTCCCTTCTTCCCTTCCTTTCTTTAACAACACTTACTGGTTACCTATGTGGCAGGCACTCTTTCTATTTGCAGAAAACAGAAGAGTCAAACTTCCTAATTTCATGGAACTCCATTTTAGTCTAAATGTGGGAAGGGGTGAAAAACAGAAAAAGAAATGAATAAGCAAGAAAATATGAAATGATTATAGGCACTGGAATATAAAAATGTGCTGTATGCATAATGAGAAAGGGATGGTTAAGACTATTTTTCAGGTTGGTGGGTCAGAAATTAGAGATGATATTTAAGCTGAGACCAGAATGACAAGAAGCCATTTTTTTTCTAAGGGAATGGGATTCTAGGCAGAAGTAACAGCTGATAAGATGGTCCTTATGAAGAGTTGGGACTAGGTGCAAACTACCCAAAATACACTGTTAGGCAAGCACCTTAGGGTCAGGGGTTGCTTTAGAAATTTTCATAACTGGAATAAGCTGATGCTATGCTGTTACTCGGAGAAGGCAATGGCACCCCACTCCAGTACTTTTGCCTAGAGAATCCCATGGACGGAGGAGCCTGGTAGGCTGCAGTTCATGGGGTCGCTAGAGTCGGACACAACTGAGCGACTTCACTTTCACTTTTCACTTTCATGCATTGGAGAAGGAAATGGCAACCCACTCCAGTGTTCTTGCCTGGAGAATCCCAGGGACGGGAGGCCTGGTGGGCTGCCGTCTATGGGGTCGCACAGAGTTGGACACGACTGAAGCGACACAGCAGCAGCATGTTGTTACTATTCTTAGCACTGCAGTATTTGGCAATTTCTCGACACCCTCCCTGTCCTCCCCACATCCCCACCTCCTAGGTTCCAAGATGCTTTGAATATAGAAATTGTGAATTAGCTAACATAGTGGTCAACAGGGTTATGGCTAGGTCACAAAATTTTTTCCCATCAAAGGTAACCATGAGATAGAAAAAATAAATCAAGGGTTACATAAATAATAGGTAACTTCATTTGTCTTTGGGCTTCCCTGGTAGCTCAGCTGGTAAAGAATCTGCCTGCAATGCAGATCCCAGTTTGATTCCTGGGTCAGGAAGATCCACTGGAGAAGGGATAGGCTACCTACTCCAGTATTCTTGGGCTTCCCTGGTGGCTTAGTTGGTAAAGAACCAGCCTGCAATGTGGGAGACCCGGGTTTGATCCCTGGGTTGGGAAGATACCCTGGAGAAAGGAACGGCTACCCACTCCAGTATTCTGGCCTGGAGAATCCCAGATAGTTTATAAAAGGGCTTCCCTGGTGGCTCAGTTGGTAGGGTCTGCCTGAAATGTGGGAGAGCCATATTCAATCCCTAGGTTCAAAAGATCCCCTGGAGAAGGAAATGGCAACTCACTCCAGTATTCTTCTGGAGGGGGCTTCCCAGGTGCTGCTAGTGGTAAAGAACCCGCCTGCCAGTGCAGGAGACATAAGAGAGGTAGGTTCGATCCCTGGGTCGTGAAGATCCCCTGGAGGAGGGCAGGGCAACCCACTCCAGTATTCTCCTGGAGAATCCCATAGATAGAGGAGGGTGGTGGGCTACAGCCCATGGGGTCACAGAGTCAGACATGACTGAGTGACTGACACTTTCACTTTTCATTTGTCTTTATAAAATAGCAACATATGAAATGTTCTACCTCTCTGCTTTTTATATAGATTGTGTCATAAAAAACTCTATAAATACAATACCTATTTGATAAATTGACTATAATTTGTTTCTAAATTTTGACCAGTTTCAAGAGATATGGAAGAAAAGATGTGAAGGAATAGTGAAAGATGACGATACAGAGAGAATGAAATAGAATGAAACACATAGGTGATTAAATGAGGTGTGTTGGCTAAGAGCATTAATTTAAAAAGAGTCCTAGGGGGAGGTAAAGAAGCTGAGAAAAGAAACTGGGTGAAAAGGAAGCCAGACATTAAATAGGTTTTGTGTGAGTACGTTCCTGTTACCCTCTTGTGCCCTTGGGCTATGGGCACCATAGTAGGTTATTGCTTCCTTTGAAAAATGTGATGGGGCTGTCTAGTAGTATTTAATACACTTTATTTTTGTATCTTTCTTCTCATGACCTGATTCATGCTTTACACTAATACCAAATTCCTTTTATTATTTTTCCCATTATTTCCTTTCACAAAGCAGAGATTTCTTGTGAGTTAAACTGCCATATGTCTAATACCCATTCTCCCCTACTTCAGATGGAAAGTTGCCTCCAACCAAAATCGTGTCTTCTGGGTATCACAGTGAGGACTGTCATCATCAGGGAAAACCCTATAGCTACTATCAGGATTTTAGATTAAAAAAATGTGTGGTTCTGATAGGACTTACGCTAGGTGAAGATACTATATACTTGAGTAGGTCATACCATGCACTGTGGAAACCAGCAAGCTCCATGTGAAATTCACAGACCATCTGGCTGATGACTTGCTTTACTTCAATAAAGGAAGGCCTTAGAAGTTCAAGTAGCTGGGGTAAAGCCTGAGGCTTGCTGGGCTCCACTGTGGTCAGAACTGCTAGTAACAGGGCAAAGACAGATTTGGTAGTATCGTAAAAGAGTGACATGGATGGCTGCTTTCTAATATTCTCCACTAGAAAAATAACTTGACTGAGGCTGGAGAGAGGAAACCAGCCCAATTTGCAGGACTGATGGCTAGAAATTTAATATGTATATATGCCCAAGAAAACAACTGACCAAAAGTACATAGCTATACTGATCAGCTGTGGACTGGAGATACATATTCTAATAGAAAATTACAGACTGTTCTACTGCAGGAAAAACAATCTGGTGAAGGGAGATATGAAAATAAATCAATGAAAAGAATTTATCAATTCATGTAGGACATGTGCAAGCTCGTCAGAATGGAAAGACAGAATAATCTACTTAGAATAAGAGAGGAGACAATCTGACTGCACCTCCCCCTAAAAAAAAAAAAAAAAAAAAAAAAAAAAAAAAGCTAATTCTAGTCTTGGGAACTCCAAATCTCAAATCAGGCCCCTTGTCAGTTCAATTTAAAGTTGCAGATTGGGCATGTGAAACCTCAGGGCATGTGGACATGAACATTCTAAGTAGGTAGAAGAGAAAGAGTGTAAAAAAACCCTGTGAATCAAACAAATGAGTAAGCAATATGAACTATGTCAAATTACTAAAAACTTGCATCCTCAACAAACTCATTTTTAAGGGGAGCAGAGGTTGGTAAGGGCTTCCCTGGTGGCTCAGATGGCAGAGAATCCGCCTGCAGTGCAGGAGACCTGGGTTCGAGCCATGGATTGGGAAGATCCCCTGGAGAAGGGAATGGCTACCCACTCCAGTATTCTGGCCTGGGATATTCCATGGACAGAAGAGCCTGGCAGACTACAGTCCATGGGGTCACAAAGAGTAGGACAAATGTGATATGTAGATTATCACTTACCTTACCTTACCTTATTATATACTGTAGATTATATTGGGCTGTTCTCTAGATTTCTAAACAAAGAATATTACCTTGAAGAAGTATAAATAAACTTAGGAATAGGGTTTGTAGAGTATACAAGATACACAGATGAGAATAGTATGACCTTGGCTTTAGGTAAATTTGGGAGAAATAACAGCTAGATATGGAATAGTGGCAGTGATAGGAAATGACCAAAGAACAAATCTTATAACAGAAGTTATACAAAAATTGGAAAAAGAGAATGTGGGACTTCAATTTGCCATAAATTCCCCAGACTACAGGGGCAATCAAAAACTTTAATGAATGGATTATTAAAAACACAGAAGGAATTTAGCAGCACCAGATATAAATGGCAATAAGAGAAAAAGTACTAATAAAAACACAATTAATTAAAAAGCTTAGTATATGTATCTTTCTCAATAGAGATGTTCAAGAAAGATAGATAGACTGCCTATGCTCACTTTGTTCTCATATCCCATAAGAAGCGGTAACAACCATGAGAGGTAGAAAGGGAACTATGAGTAGCAGAGCCATCCAAAAAGGAGGAACAATAGCTAGTGGCACCCTTTCAACCTTATCCTATAGCCAGAACCTGTATGATGGATAAAAACTCAAGGATACTAACTTTATATTTCTCTTTTCTATTATTAGATCTGCTTTGCTGTTTTCTCTTGGCTGTGACAATCTGTCTGATTGTCATTATAATAGCAGTTCACTACCGATACAGACAAGAATACCATACATAAATTTTGCAGGAGGTTCACCAACTTTATCAGAAAGTACTGTAGGACCACTGGCCTCATTCTGTACTTGATCATCATTGTAATCATATCAACAGCCTCATTTCTCAACCAAACCAACCACTGCCAGCCTCACAGGATACATTGTCACCAAGAACCCATTTACTATAGCTTCTAGTAATATTTTATTTACTGAAGAATGCAGAGAGGCATGGCGTCTACACCAGCCACTGTACTTATTGATGGACTTATTGACTGTATAGCCCAATTAATACGAATAGCTGAAGAGCTTTTACAGTTTATTACACAAGAACCAGTTCCTTGTATTGAGCAAAATGATGGAGCAGAAGAACCAGAAGTAGATGCTTTTCTTTCTGAGGAAGCTCCACTACCAGACCTTGCTGATCTCCTAGACTTAGAATCAATACTGACACCAAGAGAAGATGAAGACCTACTCTTTGATGTAGATCAAGCTCTGTTAGAAATAGGTGAATTATATGAAAAACAACTCGATAGTGTTAACAAGGAGTTGAGAAATGGCTAAGACCTCATGTACCCCCACCAACATGTGAGAACTATTCATTTCTTTGTTTTAAATATATTCAGAGTTTTCTGAATGTTAGCAATAAAAGTTTTTCTAGTTCTGCAGTTTGATTACTAATCTTTTATAGAACAAATTAATATTTTATTTACTTCTGGCAGAGGGTGGTCGTATTTGTGTAAAAAGCTCTGACTTTAGCATGTGGCTCTGTCTTTACCTGTTCTTGTTCTCTTGCTTGGGTTCCCGATAATAGGAGCAAAAAACAACAAAGAAAAGAAACCCCTTATCTAACAATAGAGTGAAGACCTGATGAACTGTCTCACATCTTGGGACCCAGTTTCTACAATGAATGGAAACTAAAAGGGGAATATTCCCCAGGGTGGCATTATAGTGAATATATTCACGCTAACAAGACAATGAGTGAGTAAAGTCGCTCAGTTGTGTCCGACTCTTTGCGACCCCAGTCCATGGAATTCTCCAGGTCAGAATACTGGAGTGGGTAGCTGTTCCCTTCTTTAGGGGTTCTTCCCAACTCAGGGATTGAACCCAGGTCATCTGCATTGCAGGGGGATTCTTTACCAGCTGAGCCACAAGGGAAGCCCAAGAATACTGGAGTGGGTAGTCTATCCCCTCTCCAGCGGATCTTCCCAACCCAGGGATCGAGCCAGGGTCTCCTACATTGCAGGTGGATTCTTTACCAACTGAGCTATCAGGGAAGCCCAGTATTGTGGCACTTTTACTTGAAAAAATATAACTACTTACTAGGCCATTCAGAAAGAAAGTGTTAGCTAAAGGATGCTATACCAGCCTGGGAGAAAAAAGTCTGAGAAAACAGCTATCTAACAGAGAATAAAACTTCAGAAAAGTTTACAGATAACTCTCGCCAGGAAGACACCTTTGAAAAAGCTGAGGCCAAGAAGTTCCAATGCAGTACTGACTGTTCCCTCAAATGCTGACCCATATCACAACTACTCTGTAAATTGTTCCTCAAATGGAAATGTCAAGTTACACCAAATAACGAGAGAGAAGTACTAGTACTAAAAGGGCTGGATAAAGGCCTAAAGAGGAGTGTTCACCTATGGAAAAGTCAAATGCTTATGGCATAGGCTTAGAGATGATGGTCCGTAAGTAGAAGCAGATAAAGTATACTTTCTTGGATATAACTGCATTTATAATGAATAGCTGATAGACTTATTATAAGGGAAACTGCTACAACTTTGACATGGAAATCTTTACTGAGAAATGGGAGCAATAAGAAACTGAAACAAAATGTACACTTCAGTTCAGTTCAGTCACTCAGTCATGTCCAAATCTTTGCGAACCCATGAATTGCAGCATGCCAGGCCTCCCTGTCCATCACCAACTTCCGGAGTTCACTCAAACGCACGTCCATCGAGTTCTCAGTGATGCCATCCAGCCATCTCATCCTCTGTCGTCCCCTTCTCCTCCTGCCCCCAATCCCTCCCAGCATCAGAGTCTTTTCCAATGAGTCAACTCTTTGCATGAGGTGGCCAAAGTACTGGAGTTTCAGCTTTAGCATCATTCCTTCCAAAGAAATCCCAGGACTGATCTCCTTCAGAATGGACTGGTTGGATCTCCTTGCAGTCCAAGGAACTCTCAGAGTCTTCTCCAACACCACAGTTCAAAAGCATCAATTCTTCGGCACTCAGCCTTCTTCACAGTCCAACTCTCACATCCATACATGACCACAGGAAAAACCATAGCCTTTACTAGATGGACTTCTGTTGGCAAAGTAATGTCTCTGCTTTTGAATATGCTATCAAGGTTGGTCATAACTTTCCTTCCAAGGAGTAAGCGTCTTTTAATTTCATGGCTGCAATCACCATCTGCAGTGATTTTGGAGCCCCCAAAAAATAAACTCTGACACTGTTTCCACTGTTTTCCCATCTATTTCCCATGAAGTGATGGGACCAGATGCCATGATCTTCATTTTCTGAATGTTGAGCTTTAAGCCAACTTTTTCACTCTCCTCTTTCATTTTCATCAAGAGGCTTTTTAGTTCCTCTTCACTTTCTGCCATAAGGGTGGTGTCATCTGCATATCTGAGGTTATTGATATTTCTCCCAGCAATCTTAATTCCAGCTTGTACTTATACAGTATAGTGATTCCCAATTTTTAAAAGTTATACTCCATTTATGGTATCCTAGGTAGTGCCATGGTAAAGAACCTGCCTGCCAGTGCAGGAGACCTGGGTTTGATCCCTGGGTCAGGAAGATCCTTTAGAGTAAGAAATGGCAACCTGCTCCAGTATTCTTGCCTGGGAAATTCCATGGAAAAAGGAGCCTGGTGGGCTACAGTTCATGGGGTCGTAAAGAGTTGGATATGACTGAGTGACTGAACACACACACACACACACACCATCTTATAGTTATTATAAAATATTGGCTATATTCCTCATGTTGTACAATATACGCTTGTAGCTTATCTTATACCTAATAGTTTGTACATCTTACTCCTCTGCCCCTATCTTGCCCCTCCTTCCCCCTGTCTCCCCACTGGTAACCATTCTATATTTGTGAGTTCACTTAGTTTTTTTTAAATATCCACAAGCTTGTTGTATTTTTTTAGAGTCTATTTTGAAAATCAGAAGAACTAGGGAGCTAATGAAATATAACAATATGAGAAAGTTTCACAGTAGACTGCTATGTGGAAAGATTTATAGAATAAATGAGGATCCAGGAGACTTAGAGGGGTGATAAAAGACACAAAGAGGAGAAATAAAAGTTATATTACAAGCAACTACTGTGGATAATTACAAACCATATCAGACAGCAGACTGAGGGGCTTTCCTGTTGCAATAACTAGACAAACTGAGCCTTACTTGCCCAGGGTAAGTGACTCTATACACTGTGTCCAACATGGTAAATAATAGATGCAATACAATGGAACTCTGCCACAGTAACCTAAATAGAACAGTGGGAAAGCAAGAAGTAACCATTTATCCCCACCATTCCAATAAGAGCAGTTTTATAAGGAAAAATTAGTGATAAGAGTTGAAATATATATGTAGGAACCAAGAAGAAGAATAACAGAGGAATTGAATAGAAGTTAAAAGATAGAATCTATGCTTTAATTAAAGACTTAGAAACAGTCAGGGAAGATATACACTCTCCACTAGAAATTTGGACTTTAGGAAATTGGGCTATAATTTTGTGTCACAGTAAATCTCAAGGCATGAATACTTGCACAAGATCAGAAAACATATCCAAGGAGAGACCATCAATCTGCTATGAATTTTATTTGGTGAGCAATTTAACTATAAATGGAAAGATCTGGTGCTCCTCAAGTATGATCAATACTGAAGGGTAGCTATTCTTCCAAGTAGAACTTTGGAATATGAACTTTATGACGATTCCACAGCAGATTAGTGTGAGCCTGTTAAAATTGTTAGTTGTAATGAAAGAACAAAATCAAGCATACTTACTCAGGCAAGTCATCAAAATATATCAAGCGAAATCTATGAGACTACTCCAGACATTGAAACAAGATAAAGCTTGAACCACCCTATAAAACAATAGTCAAACATGGTCCTTAAGTGTCAAACAAGGAGCTGCTACAACCTTGTAATGTGTGGAACTGTCTAGCCTCCTGGCTACATGAGTCACCTGGAAAGATTATACCACAATGGCACCTCAAGATTAGATAAAAATACATTGCAATGTTTGCTTTGATTGTGTGATTGTATGTGTTAAGGTGTGGGCTTCCCTGGTGGCTCAAGATGGTAAAGAATCAGCACGCAATATGAGAGACCTGAGTTGAATCCCTGTGTTGGGAAGATCCCTTGGAGGGAGGCAATGGCTACCCACTCCAGTATTCTAGTCTGGAGAATTCCATGAACAGAGGAACCTGGCAGGCTCCATGGGGTCACAAAGAGTTGGACATAACTGAGCGACTCACTTTGTTTTCAACCCTGCTCCAAGCAATGGATTGTTGTATTAAGTATGTTTGCTCTTATGGGGCAGAATTAGAATTAAAGTTAATAGTGATAAGAAATAAGAGTAAGAAATAAGAACATACTTAAGAATAAGAACTACTAGGGAAGATATTTTTAGGAGAGAGAATTAAAGTAACAAGTTGTCAACAGTTATGCAGCTCTTTGGGCTTTCCAGGTGGTGCTAGTGGTAAAGAACCTGCATGGAAATGCAGGAGACACGAGAGATACAGGTTCAGTCCCTAGGTCAGGAAGATTCCCTGGAGAAGGAAATTGCAACCTGCTTCAGCAGTTTTGCCTGGAGAATCACATGGACAGAGGAGCCTGGTGGGGTACAGTTCATAGTGTTGCAGAGTTGGACACAACTGAAGCAGCTTAGCATGCATGCAGCTGTTTATGGTGGCTTTGTCAGATAGATAGTCCTCAACAAATCTCTGAAATATACTCCATTCTTGTTTGTGAAATGATAGTTGTAATAACTTTTCTGCCTACTTTCAATGATGATAAGGAACACATAAAATGATACATTTTTCAAAGCTTTTGGTTGATATATCTGACAATGGGAAAGAGTGTATGAAATCAGGACTTTTTAGGAAGAGTTACAAAATGTCAATATGAAAATACCTACAAGTCTATGTGACACGTAAATATTATCCAGTAGTTTTACATTCATTTTCAAAGAGATTAGAGCTTTCTCATTTCATTGCTGCTGCAGCTAAGTCGCTTCAGTCGTGTCCGACTGTGTGACCCCATAGACGTCAGCCCACCAGGCTCCCCTATCCCTGGGATTCTCCAGGCAAGAGTACTGGAGTGGGTTGCTATTTCCTTCTCCAATGCATGAAAGTGAAAAGTGAAAGTGAAGTCTCTCAGTCATGCCCGACTCTTAGCGACCCCATGGACTGCAGCCTACCAGGCTCCTCCATCCACGGGACTTTCCAGGCAAGAGTACTGGAGTGGGGTGCCATTGCCTTCTGCATCTCATTTCACTGGATATCAGTAAATACACTTATAGTTGGAATAAGTTTTTGTTTCATTATTTTTAGCATTTTCTTCACCAAATTAAATTCTTCTTGGGAGTCTACTCAGTGCTGCTAGGAATAGTAATGAGGGAGAAAAAAAAAACAACAATGAAAAAGCAGCCTTTCAAGAAATAGTGAATTATGTGCCATTTAAGGCTAAGATTTTGTTCCCAAGGGAGTTATGTAACTCTGTGCATTTTTAACCCACTACTATCCAACTAGATTCATTTTTTACATCAAAGCTGGCTATTGTATTCTTGTATGGACAATCATATCTTAACACACTAGAGATATTTAGCCATTTTCTCTAGGGTATACTTCTTATTTTCTCAAGGCTCCTATCCCTCCAGGTGCCCTGGAGGAGGGCATGGCAACCCACTCCAGTATTCTTGCCTGGAGAATCGCCATGGACAGAGGAGCCTGGCAGGCTACAGTCCATAGGGTCACAAAGAGTCGGACATGACTGAGTGACTAAGAAAGCACATCCCTTCAGATCACATTTAAAACTTGTTTTTCTCCTAACAGTATAACCCTTAGCTCACAAACCAACCAACCAACCAACCAACAAAATTGTCCAAAAAGAAAAAAAACCTCTAGTTCCTGACACTACTTGAGAGTTATTTGTATTGACAGATACAACTGTTGGTCTCAAGGGTCAAATCTCTTGAGGGTAGTAGTCTTTGAAGGTGATCTCCATTTATACCCCTGAGGAATGAAACTGCATTTTAGCAAGGTAAGGAAAACCGTTAAACTCTTTACCCCTTGTCACAGTTCCATCTTAATGACCCTAGTAAAATGCTGAAAGCTTCTCCAGAAGTATTTTTAGTTTAACATAAGTATTCATATAAAGTAGATCAGGCAGTCACAGGAAAAACAACTTCAGTGTTTCAGATTCCTTTAATCAAAGATACCATTAACAAAAGGTGTTGTTTAAAACACATGAATACACATGTCTCTAGATGATAAATTCTGGTAATACTAATCATTTTTAAATAGTTTTATTCTTAGTTAAACTTGGGGAAACTGGCCTTTCTTAAAACCATTATCTTCTCAATTTTTACTGTTGGCAACTCCTAACTTCCAGTTTTGGAAAATCAGTTGTGTTGCAGCTCATTTTATAGAGGAAAAAAAAATTTTTTTTTTGAATAAAGCTTTTTGGCTCCAGGTTTAAGAGACATAGAGACATATTTTCTGTTTGAAAGTTTTGATGTGAGCAGGCTTATCTTTGGGTACTTTTTCCTGGTGTATAAGTCTCTGATACTACTACCTTATAGTACATACACGTGTTGAGAAAATTTCCATTAATACTGGGAATTTCTGCCCTCTTGGAATCACAGCATGCTTTGAAAGAAGACTGAACAATGTGTCAGCAGGCATGACACTATAAAGTGGAGAAGTGGTAGATCTGCTTTTTCCTACTCTTGAGTATAGAGACTGAGAAGTGACCTACCTGTTCTTAAAGATAGACTCCCCATGGTCCAACTGGAATCAAGCATGGAATCAAGTATGGAAAAGAAGACAAAATTTCTCTTTTAGCTCAGTTGTCCCATTCCCATCTAGAGGTTGTTTCTCCTTTGAACAATTATGGTCCTGGGAGATAATTCTTGTCTAGCCTTCTTCAGAGCCTCAAGGTCATCTGGAAAAACTGGCCTTTAAAAAAATGTCCATTTGTTTAGGGGCTTGCAAAATGCAACTCTCAAATTGAATGTGTCCCATCAGACCCTGGAGGGTGACTCACTTAGATATGAATGTATTTTTCTTCTTGATGAGTAAGCATATATAAATATATGCCTCTAAGGAATTTGAGGAATTTTATACAACCTAGAAAAGCTGAATTCATTTGCTATAGATATAATAGAAGGGTAAAGTTTATATTCATTTACTTATGTCTATCACATTCTGCATAAGGAGAATTTGTATGATGAAAATTGGTGATCAAGTGTATTGTATAATGTGATAAATTATCAAGACAATGACTTTTTTATGCTTGTGGCCTAAGCACTGTATGTTTCACTTTTGTAATGACTGCTGCTGCTGCTGCTGCTAAGTCTCTTCAGTTGTGTCCGACTCTGTGAGACCCATAGACGGCAGCCCACCAGGCTCTGCCATCCCTGGGATTCTCCAGGCAAGAACACTGGAGTGAGTTGCCATTTCCTTCTCCAACGCATGAAAGTGGAAAGTGAAAGTGAAGTCGCTCAGTAAGTGTCCAACTCCTCGTGACCCCATGGACTGCAGCCTACCAGACTCCTCTGTCCATGGATTTTCCAGGCAAGAGTACTGGAGTGGGTTGCCATTGCCTTCTCCGTCTTCCTTAGATCAAGAGCTTTTAAGAATGAAGTGCTCACTGACACCTGAATTATTACTAGCTCACCAGGTCTGTGTTCCTTCCAAACACACTAAACTTGAAATTATAAAAACACCCCAGAAATAAAGTCATTGCTGATTTGTTCAAGGTGAGAGTATACAGTCTTAAACTAGACATTGGATTTGAATAGAAAACAATTAGAGACTATACTCACTTGAGGCTCAATGGAACTGCAGATTAAGAAAAAAAAAAGAAACTTTATTTCACAGATTGGGAAGGATTATAGAGTTGTTTAGTGGAAATCACAACTCAGAAGAGGTTTCTAGATTTTGATGAGTATAAATCATGTTTTACATTCTGGAAGCAGTGTCTTTAGAGTGCAAACCTTAAGATAGTGTCTTTAGAGTGTAAACCTTAAGATATATCTGAATTCTCAAGCTTACCCTGCTTTTGTAACTTTGAAAAGAAACTAAAGTAAAACTTACCTATGATCATTGTTAAGATAACTTACCTTTGAAAATGTGGAGCTAAATATATAAATTCTAAATTCTGAAGTCTCTGGCCATGGGACTAAATTTTGGGCCATATTTGAGTTTATATGACTCTATGAGGGTATATTTTTCATGATATCATTGACATTGAAGTTGAGAGTCACTCACTATCCTTGCTTTATTTGCCACAAACCTGGAATTGGGGTTTGATGTGCTCTGACTGATATAGTTCAGTCTATCAAATTCCAAAGTTCTCACTGATTTGATTCACAATGATGAGAGAGTATCACCAGACCTAAAATTGTTTATCTTTGCAAAAATGCAGTGCTTTTTGGATTACCTTTGTATTACTGCTGAATATCCATAATTTTAATAGCTAAAAGATGCTACTTTGCCAGTGTTATGGATGAAAACTAATGTGGTCTGCAAAATATGAAACTCTGCATGGGCTCACTATTGAAAGAAAAAGTAAACACCTCTAAAGTTTTCCATCTTCAAAAAATGACTTGTAATGGTCATGATTGCACAAGAACCTGAATCTACTTAATGTCACTGAACTGTAAACTTAAAAATTGGTTAAAGTGGTAAATTTCATGTTATGAATATTTTACCACAAGTAAACAAATGATACTTTCTACTTTAATGTACATAGCAAGTAGACCCTGAGACCAATTTTGGGGTCTCTGATGCTTAACTGAGAGAGCAAAAAGAAGTATTCAGGTTGGTATAAGGATAGTTGAGAAATATATCATATGAATGTATAGAAACATGGAGGTATTCTGTAATAATTTAATAGTAATAAGAGAAATTATGAAATAAGGGATATAGGGGACAAAGTTTTAGAAAAGAGAAAGGGCTAAAATATAAGGGAAAAAATGATAAGAAGGTTAATAAGGACTGGAGGACAGTGAATGTAGAACCCAAGGGTGATACCATGGGCATATGCTAAGAAGATCCCCAGGAGAATGAGGAAGTCATCACAGTGGTTTCCAAATGGAGCAGTAACTAAAATTGGAAAATGAAGATAGTTATATGAGCAGAATGGATCAAGTGATAAAATAGTTGGGAGATGATCTACTAATACAAAATTGATAAAATATTTTAATGAAACTTAAAATGCTTTGTCAATTTTCGGGCGTATGAGGGCCTAAAATTATGAAGTTTATCTGCTATCTAGTGAGGTAAGGAGTGCAAACTTTAGGTATATTCTGTAATATCTTGTTTTAACACTTCTATTCCCACTATCCATCCATTTTGCCATCTGGAAGCAATTCATACTCTAAAAGTACTTGTGGTTTTTCTTCTTAAAGTATTATAACAATTTATGTAAAGTGAAAACTACACTGAAACCATAATGTACATCATTAATGGAAATACATATATAAAAGTGAAGAAAAGTCAATTTGACCTTACAGCAGACAACTGCTATTACATATCAATAGTAGGGCAATGAGAGGGAGGGGTAAGGGAGAGGATGACCATTACTATATCTATTACCTACAATTTTAGTACATAGAATCAGATCATATACCATGGGTACACAGTGTGTAACAATGAAAATTAATAATAATATTTATTGAATACCTAATATATACTGAATTTTGTACTATGCATGAGTACATTAGCTGTCTTATTTTACTTAAACTTTATATTTCTCTAAGGAGGTAAGTAATCTATTATCCTATTTTTCAGAAGAGAACAGTGAGGTTGAGTCACTTCAGGCTTAATTAAATAACTTAAAGCAAGTAATTGCAAAAACAGGATAAGGAGACTCAGGGGTGGGTCTATCCATTTACTGTCCCACCCAGTGAAGCCCTTTCAATCTCCCATGTTGCTCTTTTGTCATATCTTGTACCCTTCAAGATCACCCCGGTACTCATGTCTGCCTCATTCCAGAGGGAGAGTGTCTTTTTTTCTTGTCTGAGAGAAAGGGACCAAGTGAGCACACATGTAATTTGCCTCAGAGCCTGGACCCATGAAGGGATGGCTCTACTCACTGCCCTTCAGATAAGCACTTCTTGGTTCAACCCAATTGAATCTGACTCCAGGAACCACTGGAAGAGAGAGAGAACTGGACATTAAAGTAGATTTATTTTCATAACAGCCCTGTGAAATGGAGGAACAATTGTCACATCCATTTTATGAGAAAACTAAAGTCCTCAAATTTGAAAGAGTTTCTTCAGGTCATAGAGCTGAAGGCCACTCCATCCCCGGCTGTTCTGGTTACACAGTCGCTGCTCTTTCTACCATGCTTCCTCCTTAAAGAGCTAAATGAAGCCTGCTAGAAGTCTTCCCCAAATTGTTTGATAAGATGGCAAAGAACTGCACTGGCTTGACTGTGAATGTGGCCAAGCTGGAAAGTAAAGCCTCTCTTGATGTGATCTGCTTGACCTGACCTACCTCAAAGAGGTCAACCCTAACAGTTTGGAAGTCACACCATCAAAGATGGTACTCAGCCTTTTGTAGAACCACACACCCTGAGTGTGACTCCATCTTTCAAATGTGGATCTCAGTTTTCTTGCCAAAGGGCTGCCAAGGACTTAGTTCTGTTAACAACTACCAGCAGGCAGACAGTGAGCCCTCTGTGATGACTGTTGCCCTGGTCCCAGTATATAGGGTAGGGTCCTTTCTGTGTGTTCTCAGAAGTTCTTCCTCAGAGCCCTTATGTTAGTTTGTAATTATATATTCACCAACATGATCATTTATGTACTGTCTACTGCTAGCTTGTAAGTTCCATGAAGGTAGGGTTGTGCTTGTTTTATGTATCCTGAACCCCTAAAACAGTGCTGAATAAGCTTTTGTTGAATGAATGAATGCTTTCCCATCATAGAATCAGATTTTCCCCTAATTATCTGTCCATAAAGAAAATACTCAGAGGTTGTATGTGTCTTGGATAAATACGGACCTCATTGTTTTTGAAGCCTGTCTAACTGTTTGTTTGGTGGAGAGCAAAGCTATAGGACAATGCTTATTCTTGCTCTGCCACTCTGAACTCTGGAGGACTTAAGCTTCTTCAAAAGCAGAGAAGAGCTCAGCTTACCTCTTTCTGGTGATATTTGATGGCCACCTTCAGCTTGGCTAGATCATGGTACTTTTGAGGGTCAAGCTCTTCACTGTGGTCATCTCGATGGTTGAGGATGATCTCCAGTTCCCGGGAGCTCCGAGCCTGGTCCAGCAGGTCTTTGGCAAAGAGCTTGCACTGCTGGGAGAGCTCCTCGTACTCAGCCTTGAACTCATTCTCCACCTTGCTAAGCTCCTTGAGCTCCCAGCCCAGGCGGAAGGCAGTTAGGATGGGATCCTCACTTGATAAGGCGATGAGTGAGGGACTTGCCAGGGCTTTATAGATGTTCAGTCGGGAGCGGGAGTGGCGCAGGCTGTCTACCTCTGAACTGGACACACACTCCACACAGTTGCAGCGGATCTGGTGGGGCCGGGGAATAGTGACCCGTTTTTGGACGAGCAGTTTGATGATCTCGTAGTTGTTGGTGTGGGCAGCCAGCATGATGGGAGTAATGTCCGGTGTGAACTCAGAGAACTGAGTGTCCATCATAAGAGTGGGGACCTAGGTACATGAAAATGAAAACAAACAAACAAACATAATAGCGTAAGATTAAGGCTTGGAGCACAGAGCCCATCAAATGTTAATGATTCAGGAACTGGGGTCACCAGTTTTTCGGACAGTTCTTCTTATAATAGCTAGTTGTAAAATCCTTACCTGGTGGCTCAGATGGTAAAGAATCTGCCTGTAATGCAGGAGACCTGGGTTTGATCCCTGGGCTAGAAGATCCCCAGGAGAAGGGAATGGCAACCCACTCCAGTATTCTTGTCTATAGAATTCTACAGACAGATGAGCTTGGCGGGCTACAGTCCATAGCATCACAAAGAGTTGGACACAACTGAGTGACTAACACACACACACATGCCAGGCATACTTTGGATATATTTACTCATTTAACCCCCACAACGACCTTATAAGGTAAATATTCTCCCCAAATGAAGAATTTGAGGCACACAGAGTTTAAAGAAGGTTATTCAGCTTTACATGCAGAGCCAGGGTTCAACCTCAGACAATATGGCTCTTAAAATATGCCAGTTCTGTCTTAGGCACAATGAGAGATGTGGGGCTTCCCAGGTGGCACTAGTGGTAAAGAAGCCACCTGCCAGTGCAGGAGATGTAAGAGACGTGGGTTCGATTCCTGGGTTGGGAAGATCCCATGGAGGAGGGCATGGCAACACACTCCAATATTCTTGCCTGGAGAATCTCATGGACAGAGGAGCCTGGTGGGCTACAGTCCATGGAGTCACAAAGAGTCTGACATGACTGATGTGATTTAGCATACACATGCATGCCGGGAGCCATCGTGAGGAACTCTGCCCGTGGCAAAGGTCATGAGGAAGGAGGCCCAGCATATGCAAAGGTGGGACCGAGCCTCAGGAGTCCCCCTGGAAATCTTTGAGCACCTACCCCCAAAACCAGAGTCTGCCTACTTTACTGCTTTGTGCTCTCACCTACACCTCTGACTTTATAGGAGGCTGTCCCCCACCACCTCTCTCTGAAAAAGTTAACTTACAGCTCCAGTTGATAAAGTTCCTGGGTGTGACAAGAGTGTTTCAACCTACAAACTCCTTTGGAAGTCCTCTAGCCTGCCTGAACAGGTTCTTCCGGCCACATGTGATTGTTCACAGCCTCCCAGCCGTGAGAGGTATTGAGATGTTCTAAACTGTCTAAATACAGATTTCTTTGAACAGGTAAAAGATTGATTAGAAATTGTATTGGTGAAGGGTTTTTCACTTGTTGGGCCAATGTTTGCTGCTAAATTTCCATATCCCTTACCTACTGTGTCCCTGGCAGTGTATTGATTAATATAATTAGTGTATATAAATGTAAGTAGTAGCTTTAATGTTTGTAACCTTGGACCCTTGAGTTAATTCTTTTTCTTGTTATAGCCCACCACACCTTTGCCCTATAGGAATACAACTTTATCTAATGCTTTCGGAGGGTGGTGCCTGACTTTAGAATAATCACCTTTAGAGAAAAATAAGTTTTCTGAAGAAAGGGTCATAAAATGTTAACAGGCCTCTTGGCCAGAAGATGATGTAAATCACCTAAATTTTGCATATGATAAGTTTGCAGGAAGAAAGCCTGGCTTACTGCTGACTCTACCCCCTCCCCAATTATACTCTATGCACAACTTAAGGTATAAAAACTACTTTAGAAAATAAAGTGCGGGCCTTGTTCACTGAAACTTGGTCTCCCCATGTCGTTCTTTCTCTCACCTTCTGGCTGAATTCCCATCTGGAGCGTGGAGGCTCATCAAGCTTACTAATTATGCCTGGGCTTCTAAGATCTGACAAGGGAAGTCTTAGTGTCTCCTCTCCTTCAGGAGAATGGGAGGACACCTGTGGCCTACGTAGGTGACGTAAATTCCTTGCCTTGGAATTTTATTAGCTTTCCACGTAAACCAAGTTATTCAGCCTCTTTTCTCCACTGAATATTCCTGCTGAGCTATCCTTATTCTATTACTCTTTATATCTCTGATTAATATTAATTAAAGCTATTGTATCCAGTTCACCGACGCCGTCCCTGCTTCGAATTCCCTGGATCCACCGGGGCTGGACCCCGGCACATGCATGCACAGAGAAGTGAAGGACATTTTTCTTGGAACTTGGTTAGGTAGATCAGACTTACATATATTGGTAAGTAGGAGTATGTGTTCATTCCAAATGAGCAGTAGAGACTGCAGAAATATTTGTTTGAAAGGTTAAAGACAACCAGTGATCTTAAAGATTATGTCACTAAATCAAGCCCTGGGGGCTGAAGAGAAGACATTCCCAAACTGTGACCCTGACTTTGTAACTTGAGTGGACAAAGACCAAGGCCAGACAGTAATCCTCCAGCTTCCTGTAGACCCCAGCAAAATAGAGAGAATCTGTTATTATCAGGAGAATTACTCTGTAAATGAGGACCTCTAGGCTGGAGGGATGGGATGAAACTGAAAGCCGCTCAGTCGTGTCTGATTCTTTGCTACCCCATGGACTGTAGCCCTCCAGGCTCCTCTGTCCATGGAATTTTTCAGGCAAGAATACTGGAGTGGGTTGCCATTCCCTTCTCCAGGGCATTTTCCCAACCCAGGGATTGAACCTGGGCCTCCTACATTGCAGGCAGATTCTTTACCATCTGAAGGATGAGTTACCAATAGCAAAAAGAGATCTGATAAAATTGGTATGTCCATTATGTGAGGCTTGGTGTAAATAGCAGCTATAGGTGAAAGGCATGGGGTTCTTTGGGTATTCATGATCATATACTTCTGGGTGAGTGTACAGATCCAAATCAATGAATTAAAAAAAGAATCTTTCAACTTGAAAATGTGCCTTTTGGGATATGCTACACCCAACAGAAGAGTCTCAGTGTTGTAGAATCTGGATCTAGATCATGAGGAGGACTGGAATAGTCTGAGAACATTTCATGGAGGGGTGGAGGTTCTGAGGATGCAAAGCATGGATAAAATTCCAGGAGACTGTAAAATATTGATCTGAATACATTTTTTTTTAAAAGCAAAGCTCCAAATACTCAGTTTAACTGTGGAGAACAAAAGAATGTGGATAATGGAGATTCTCATAGAATAGACAAATACTATTTTAATTGCTAGTTTCTTTTGACTCTTAAAAATAATTTTGGAAACCCATGGTTGCTGGCAAACTGACAAAAGGATGAGTTGTAATTTTCATCATCTTTGCCTCCTTCCCACCTTGGATGAGGCTTTCCCAAACAGGGCAATGGCCAGAAACCTGGGAGTGGGAGAAAAATGGTGGAGAAGTTTGCCAGGAATCTGTTTCCTTCATGGGGTGGTTGCATCAGCCTTTGAATAGTAGAGAAGTGGCTGCACATTGGTCATCAATTGCTTGGATGGAGCAGCAAGTAAACATTGTTAAACATTTAGAGGGAGCAGCTACCAACAAGATAGCAGGAAGTGAGCAACTGACTCATAAAGTAAATTGGACACAGGAAAGAATAATCTCAGAAATTAACATAAGCCTGCAGGCTAAGGCAGAAGTAGGTCTGAGTGGGCCTAGTAATGAATGTAAACACAACAACTGGCATAAAGCCTAGAATTGGGCCAGATGACAAGTGAGCCATGTATCATAGACTGCCTGGGAAGAAAGGAGCTCAGACCCAGAATCTGTCCCTCCTTGGTGCACAGGGGCATTTCTTAATCTCTGTCATGATCTCAAGGCTAGAGATGGGGGGTGGAGGGAAGATGACTGGCAGCACAGAATTCCCTGGGTTAGACTGGAGGTATGAGTCTATTCCTTCTCACGATGTTCTTCCTGTTCACTCCCTCTACCCACTTCCTTGCTCTTTCTTTTCTAACTCTTTTCCCTTCTCCTCTATGTCAATGCTGACACACGTGTCCAAGACACAGAATGGTACTTGTGGATAATGCTTAGCCCCATTTGTGTCATGGAGCTGAAAGGTTGCTATGCCTAGAGTATGACATGCTTTCCAGAGCCATCTGAATCCATTGTCGTTGACTGGGTGCTCAACAAGGAGCCTCTGATTATCCATTTGTCTTTCTGGGTACAAAACAACAGAGAGTAAAGTTTTTCAAAAGGAACTGGTCTTCAGTGGCTAACCATGTCCTCCTACCAAGATTGCCTTTTCTCCTCCAGTCAGCCCTATCATTCCCAGATTGCCACACCCACCTCATTCGTTGCTCTCTGTATGTATATCCTTGAGGGATCCCCTGTGTGGATCCCCACTTCTCTGCCAGTGAAGGGCCATTGTAAGCCCTGACTTCTTCCATAGATCTTCCCCTTAACTTGATCCCATCCCTCATTGACCACCCAGATGTTGTGGGCACTAGGTTACATCCAAGATAGCACTCTTCTGAGGTGGGCTTATATTTGTCTATATTTCCTATATGTATTTTTTGGTTCCTCAATAAGGTTGTGAGGTCTCCAAAGGCAGAGCTGTCTTAGTCTGCTCTTGTTTTCCCCATAGCATCTAGAACAGTATTAGACATACAGCAGGCACTCAGCTAAAAGGAAACTCAGTGTCCTATTCTCAAATTAAGAAGCCGACTTTTGTTTACAAGCCTGGCTCCCACAATTGGAATCAATGTGAGCTAGTGTCCTTGGGTCTTTTCTTTCTATGTTCAGCTAAGAAGGAAGACATTTTAAGACTCTAAGGAAGATAAGTAGATAGGCTCTATATGGATGAGTCTATGACTTTCTATATGAATACCCTGAGGTTACAAACACCTAGGACAATCCCTGCTTGTCATTTTTACAATGCTATTACTCTAAGATGGAGCCTCTGATCCAAAGACTACAGATTTCTACTCCTCTTCCCCGCTCTGCATCTTCTCATTCTGCTACTCATCCCTCTCTAGACTGTGCAGGTACCATAGATTATCACCAGGACAACCATGTAAAGAGAGAGTCTATAATTAGGATCAGAGGTTTCTGATAATAATCAGGACTTTGTAATATGGTCTGCAACAAGGGCCAAAGAGATAACAGGTAACAGAATTAAGAGCTAAGTGAGGGTGCAGATGCATAATTTGCGTGAGTGAATGGTAGAAACGGGTGAGCTGTGGAGCACGTGCCCTCTCAAAGGGGGCATCTGCCTCTCCATTCCTTGCTCCCATATGCATGAATGAAGGGCTGGTGTTGTAATTTTTCAAGAGAAGTAGAAATGTGGATCTGGAGGTAGCTTTTCCTACAGTCTTCAATGTTGGCTCAAAAAAGTTAAAGATAGTGTGCAGGCCAAACAAAATACATGTATGAGGCAATTTAGGCCAGAGTGAGCCAGTGTGTGACCTTTAAGCTAGCAGAGAAGTTGTGAGACTAAGGAGGGATGGGAGAGAATGCTAGACATTTAGACCAGGGCCGGATAATAAAAGGCCTCATATGCTATGAGAAGGAACTTAATATGATCTATTGACCATAGGGAGCCATTGAAGAGTTTTAATCAGGAAAGTAGCATGGTTGAACAAGTGTTTTACAAAGATCAGTTTGGCTAAATTGTGGGGAATTGGCAGAGGTATGTGTGCTGATAAATATTTAACAAGTAGCTTTCCACTTTAAAAAATCTTGATTTATAGTGTTTGCCAGTTTTTGTGGTGCAAATACTCCCACTGTGGCCAATTTCAAGCTACCAATATGACATCCTGGAAGATAGTTGGGAGAGATGCACACAACCAATCCTTACCAGCTGGTATAAGCCAGCTCCAGCAAATCATTGGATAAGTTTCAGAAAGATAAGACTAATTAAAAGATATCCACAGACCAGGTGAAAAGATGGCAAGATCTTAAACTAGACAGTGATTCCAGAGATAGAAGAGATTTTAAGACATTCATTGGATGTATCAGGTAATACTGCAGGGAGCAGAAATAAAGGATGTCAGGTTCAGCACTGCATGCCTGATTGAATCGTGATGTCACCATTGGAGATAGTGAATACAGGAGGAAAGACAGGTTTAAGGTTTAAGGAAAGTTCAATTTTAGACATGTTGAGTATGAAATACTTATTGGGAGAGTTTCAGGGAATTGTATAACTCTAGCATGAATGTTGAAGGAAAAAGGTCAGGGCTGAAAATGCAGATGTGACAGTTTTCAGCCTATAACAGTAGTTGAAACCAAGAGTGTGGGGGTTAACCTCTGCCCACCTTGGCTCATTTACACCTGGACCCATTGGTCTTCCCCAAGTTTCAGCCCTGCCCCAGTTTCCAGAGCAACCAGGCCTAAGAAAGTTTCCAAGTAACCAACCTCGGCCTCCTCCATTCCAATTGCCAATCTTTAAGGCTCTGCACTAGGGTACTTTCCCTTTTTGGATAGTTTCTGATTTCCAACTTCTTCTCTACCTGTTCATAAAACAAGATTTCTCCCTAAATCCCTAGTCTTGAGTTTCTGTTTATATAACTGACCTAATAGCCCAGGTCTACTATATTTTCTGGATTATCTGTGTTGTTTTTGACTTATTTTACAATTCTGCAAATTTTAATGAAAATAATTTCTGCCTGGCAAAATGTAACTGACCTGTACATCTATATGCAAATTTCTTTGCATCTGTTCATAAATTTCTTTCAGCATTCCCAATGGCTTATATCCGGGGTTAGCAAACTTTTCCAGTAAAAAACCAGATAGTAAATACATTGGGGTCTGTGGACCTTACAACTCTGCCACTGTAGTAAGAGAGCAACCAAAGGCAATATGCAAATTAATGGGTGTGGCTGTACTCCATAAAATTAACTCACAAAACAGTTGACAGGCTGGATTTATCTTGCAGGGCATAGTTTGCAGACTTCTGACTTCCTGGTTTCCTCACTAATTAATGAGTTAAATAAAATCTTAGACATGTGTTCACTTGTGTTACCTTTACATTTGTATGAGGATCATGATTTAACTTTTTTTATTTTTAAATTATCCTTTAACAGCCATTTTGTGTTCAGATTGAGGTTAGGTGGAAAATTGAATTTTATTCTTATCAAGTTTTGCCTTCGCTTTGAACTCCAAAATTATACTGAATGATCTTAAGCTTCCCATTAAAAATCATGTTTTTTTTTTTTTTTTAACAAAGTGAAGAAGGGCAGGGGTGGGGGGAGAAAGAAGAAGGAAATTAACACACCAATAAATTAGATTTGGTTCATATTATCTACAACTGTATTTCTAATGAAACCTGGTACATGAACTGACTGGATTGAATTTTTAAAATTTGTAATGATGTGGGCTTAGGGCATGGCCACTAAAGCAGTTACATTGCCTGCATCTCCCTGGGGCTTTACCTTCAGGCCCTAATGAGTTTGCTCCTGGATTTGCCCTAGGTCGTCCGGTTGAGAAGCTGGTGTTACAGTCTAGGACCCTTCTGGATTAATGAGCATGAGACAGAGTCACTTGGCTCAGAGCTCATCACACAAAACACTTGCAGTACAGTGCACACTGAGAAAAAGCCAGCTTCTTTATATTTCCAGCTAAATTCCATTGCCAGAGGACACAACAGAGGAACAGCTGATGCTCTACTTTACCCACTCCCAGGACTGGCTAGGACTTTTGCAAGGTTATTGTTCTCAAGGGATCCAAATGATACGTTCATTTCCATTAACCTCATCACTGGACACAATCTGCTAATTGGAATTTCTGATTCCTATTGTTACCAGCTTTAAGCACGAGCCCTTGCTGGAGTTTATCATAGGCTTCTGAAATTAAACCCCCCATTTGTAATTAATGGGCAGACCCTTATCAGGAGCCACCTCATTCATACCCACAATGCTGTCTGGTCATAGGCTGAACCTCTCAAATTGGCACTTCCTCATACTGCTGGCCTGATAGCATCATGTTGGAAATGAATCTCCCATCTGTGCCAGGATTTAGTGAAACTGCAATACCTCTCTTCCACCTGCTAGGTCTCCTTCTCCTCACCCTAATATGCCAGTTAAAAATCAATGTTCAGTCTTTTTCAGTCCAAGAGACTGTTGAAAATGAATTTCATTTCCCTGTAGAACTCAGAAATGAAGAACACTAGCATCTAATCACGTCACATTACCAGCTGCCCACTCTGCTGTACCTACAAGGTCAGTTAGCTAAGTAATGGTGATGCATGGGCTACTTTGGAGCAGCCATTGGCATCAGATGGGAAACAATTTGTTTCCCAGACTGTGCTAAAAACAGAACCATTATAATCGGAATTTGCTGGATCATCTCAGCTGATTTCAAGGCCAAAGTGTATATAGATTGGAAGGCTAAAATGGACAAAACTTATTTGGGTACAATATCACAGAATGCAACTGATGTTTTTTAGAAAGTCAATATTTATATGTAAAAAATAAATAATGTATATAACAATGGCCAGCATTAGCCTGATTATTCTAAATGGCTAAATTTAGATAAATTCTTTTTTTTTTTAATTTAGATAAATTCTAATGGCTATTGGTTACTCAGTACTTCCATATGCTAGGCACCATGCTGTAGTATCTCATTTAGTCCTCACCATGGCTCTATGCTGTGGGGTTCCCAGGTGGCACTAGTGGTAAAGAACCCGCCTGCCAATGCAAGAGACATGAGGCAGGTTCCATCCCTGGGTCAGGAATTATCCTCATTTTACACCTGAGGAAACTCAGCCTTGGATAAGCTAAGTACCTTGTCCAAGGTCACATATCTAGGAAGAAGGGTGACCAGAACTTGAACACAGGCAGTTTGGCTCCAAAGCCTGTATTGTTAACTATTATACTACTTGACCTCCAACCAGCAAAACACCAACTATTTATTACATCAATAAAGAAATCTACAATCCCAACACTGCATATTCAGACACATAAAATTGCAGGTTTCACTGGATATTGATTAAACTCGTCAACTAATGTTCTACCTTGTGTATGTGCTAGGTCACTTCAGTTGTGTCCAACTCTTTGTGACCCTATGGACTGTAGCCTGCCAGGCTCCTCTGTCCATGGGATTCTCCAGGCAAGAATACTGGAGTGAGTTTCCATGCCCTCCTCCAGGGGATTTGGGTTTAGTTGCTTTACAATGTTGTGTTAGTTTCTGCTCTACAGCAAAGTGAATCAGTTATACTTATACATGAGGATATGGGTTATTATGGGGGTGGAAAAATGTCAGAATTAAAGTTCTGGCCCTTGTGTCTATAGGGCTACACAGAGGAATGGAGCCCCAATGTGCCAGTTTGAGTGTAGTTAGCTTTGCAGGTAGCCCCCTGGTGGAACTTGAAATAGAAAACATTTTAAGAAAGCTATTGTTCTTGATTCTTTTTTTTTTTTTTTTTTTGTATAGGTCATCATGTAATTTTTAAGTTAAATTTCTCTTGTAGATGGCTTTACTGGAAAGAGGATGCTGCAAGCTGGTTTGCAGTTTTCCATGTCATTGTTCATCACATGACTAGGGGGAGTTCAATAAAGATTTATGGAAAGGGCTAAGAACCCACATGCAGAAACCTTGTGATCCAACCAGGGCACAGGACCATGTGCGGGCTAGGGTGACCAGACTGACATCAAATCTATTGTGGGATTCAATAAAAATGAAGTCTTATTATTGTATATTTTTTCTAGTGGGTAACAATCTTGCTAGGAGCACATTTTCCAGCAACACAAAATCAGAAGGAACAAAAAGAGGATCTTTCATGTAAAAAGAGGAATTGAGAAACTCTGTTTTAAGTAGCTCATAGCCATAGTCCATTGAAAGTTCATATTTTTCAATTGAAAACTATGTTCATTGCCATAAATTGAAAATTGATAGGTATTACCATGAGTCTCAGTTTAGGTCTAGAAGAGCTTGAGTGACAAAAATTAAGCTCAGTTGGTTCTCAGAGTGTTAAAGGAAAGTTAGAAAAGGGTAATTATCACCATTATTCTCAAAAGCTGAGTGACATAAGCCTGAATAAAGAAAATGACGTAACGTCAGCTAGTAGTAAGTGAGAGACCTTTTAAAAAGGTATAAAGAAAACCAGACCAGAAATCTAGAACCAGAATTAAACAATGTCAAGTATTCCCTTTGCTGATCATCATTTTCATGTCATGCTCCATACACATGCCAAATGTTGTTTTGCTTTAAAGTTGCTCAGCTCATATGCAAGTGTCAGACTGAAGGGTTATATGACTGTAGGATGAGGCTTGAGGGTGGAGATTGGGTCATATTCATAAAGCAGTTATTGAGCCTCACCTTCCTGCTTCTCTCAGTTATCCATACCCTTGGCAAGCCAAGTGGCTGGCACCAGCCTCCAGAAGTAGACTACTACTACTCAACAGCTATTTAAACTGTGAGCATAGTCCCTGAGGAGGGAGGAAGTTAATTTTTCTTTACATGAGTATCCTTGATCTTTTCAGCAAAGGAAACTGTATAACGTCATCAACTATCTTCCATTTTCCAAATTTCCAGATAGGGCTAAATCATCTATCAGTTCAGTTCAGTTCAGTCACTCAGTCGTGTCTGACTCTTTGTGACCCCATGGACTGTAGCATGCCAGGCCTCTCTGTCCATCACCAACTCCTGGAACTTGCTCAAATTCATGTCCATTGAGTTGGTGATGCCATCCAACCATCTCATCCTCTGTTGATCCCTTCTCCTCCAGGCCTGAATTTTGCATGTCTGGTCCTGCTGATTGCTGCTACATAGGGGCACTTGGTGAATAGTCAGACAAAGGGCAGTGAAAAGTAGGGGATCATTATGTAGGCTCTTTAGAGTTTTCCCAAGCTCAGAGTTAGGAGAAGGAAAATTGTTTTATGATCTGGATTTTCCAGTTTGGCTTTCTGGAACGACCAAATTGGATTTTCAACTTTTCTCCTGAAGACAACACATGAGAAAATGTACCTAAATTGCAGCACGGAGAAATTTTAGGGGCCCTGAAATATAAAATATAAGCTCTAGCCCAGTGACTGGCTCTGGCCTGTGGGCCTCATAGCCCATATTTCTGTCTCTGAGGCTCAGGAAGTGTGGCTGGGGGAGAACATGAGTTTCTTCTATGCTATCGACTTCAAAGAAGCATGGTCCTAATATTTCTGGCTCTTCTAAATAGTCCTTATGATTTTGGAAGCTGTATACACACCTAAATTTAAATCCTTTAAAGAATGCCTTTAGTTTTTACACTGTACCATCTTTTGGGGGTAATGAGGTCAGCTACTTTATTACAGTCTGTGGAAATCATAACCTATCATTCATCTTAAAACTTGGGCAGTTTCAAAGACTCTTCTTGCAGATATCCTAGCCATTGGTGAACTAGAGCTAGTTCTCCTTCTATGGAGCCTGCATCATCTTAGAGATTTCTCTTCTTTGCATTTTTTTTTCCAGATTGAAAAGTTGTTGTCTAAAAAATTCGATCCCAAATTTGGAAAGGAACTGTTTCCTTCCAGATGATTTAAAGGGAGTAAACTGGGGGTAGTGTAAAAATTGTACTGAATTATTCAGGGAGGTTAGAGACCCTCTGCATTTGAAGGCTTGTAAGGGGGTGGCAGAGGATGAGGTGGTTGGATGGCATCACCAACTCAATGAACATGAGTTTGAGCAAACTCTAGGAGATAGTGAAGGACAGGGAAGCCTGGCATGCTGTAGTCCATGGGGTCACAAAGAGTCGGACATGACTGAGTGACTGAACAACAAAGAGCAGGACAGTTGCTTCCTTGTCTAAGATTGTTTAAGAATCCTTCCAGGGCAGAGTTTCTCAACTTTTGGGGCCAGATAATTCTTTACTGTGGGGTGCTAACCTGTGCACTGTATCATGTTTAGCAGCACCTATAGGCTCTCCCTTTCCACAGTTTTCACAACCAAAAATATCTCCAGACATTGCCAAATGTCCCCTGGGGGTATGAGGCTTGTTTGGCAGTGGGTAGACTGGAGCAAGGAGAGACAGAAGTAGCTAGAGTTAGTCGTGCCTGTCTTAGGCTTGTCTTCTACCTGAGAATTGTGACACAATCCCATCAGTACACTGACCCACTAGGACAATGATTCTCAACCTCGGGAAGGGAAGGAGTAGGAATGCCCTTCCTTTCCCCAGGAGAACGTATTGATACTGAATTTTTGGTGAAGTATTAATTTTGAGCAGGTCTAGAATTCTGTATTATGAGAACTAATAACCATATTTGATTATTTCATTTGTATTTATTTATTAAAACTATTCATTTGTTCATTTGGCTTTGCCAAGTCTTGGTTGCAGCATGCAGGATCTTTTCATTGCTGCATGTGAACTCTTAATTGTGGCATGTGGGATCTAGTTCCCTGCCTAGGGATCAAACCCAGGGCCCCTGCATTGGGAGCATAGAATCAGCCACTAGATCACCAGGAAATTCCCCATTTGGTTATTTGTTTTAAACATTTATTTTATTTTTAAAATTTATTTTATGATTAAAGTTAAATGATATTTAAAAATTCAATTCCTTAGTCACTCTGTGTGTCTACATTTCAACTACTCCCTAGCCATATGATGGCTACCTTATTGGATGGTATAGATAGAAAACATTTCCATCATGGCAGAAAGTACTGTTGGATAGTGCTGCTCTAGGAGGTTGATAATCACTGTACAAGAGAGCCCCACTGAAGTCTCTAGAGATGCTTTAGCAGTGGGTAATAGTTAACATTTGCCAAATAATTTAAAACGTGCTAGGAACTTTGCCAAGCATTTGACATGTATTATCTCTTGTTTTCTTTCCATCTCTTCTTAATCTCTTACGCGTCTGCTAGGTTTCTACCATTTTTATACTTCATTGTGCCCATCTTTGGGCAGAATGTTCCCTTGATGTTTCCAATTTTCCCAAAGAGATCTCTAGTCTTCCCCCTTTTGTTGTCTTCTTCTATTATTAAACAGTGTTCATTGAAGAAGGCCTTCTTGTCTCTTCCAGATATTCTCTGAACCTCTGCATTTAATTGGATGTATTTTCCCTCTCTCCCTTGCTTTTCAATTCTCTTCATTCTTCTTCTATTTGTAAAGCCTCCTCAGATAACCACTTTGACTTCTTGCTTTTCTTTTTCTTTGGGATGGTTTTATTTACTGCCTCCTGTAAAGTATTACAGACCTCTGTCCATAGTTCTTCAAGAACACTGTTATCTAGATCTAGTCCCTTGAATCTATTTGTTACCTCTGCTGCAAATTCATACAGGATTTGATTTGTCATATCTGTCTGGCCTAGTGTTTTTCTTGGTTTTCTTTACTTTAAGCCTGATTTTTGCTATGAGAAGCTGATGATCTGAGCCACAGGCAGCTGCAGATATTGTTTTTGCTGACCGTATACAGCTTCTCCATCTTTGGCTACAAAGAATGTAATCAATTTGATTTTGGCAAGAGTTAGAACCCTGTACGGAATAACTCATTGGTTCAAGATTGAGAAAGGAATATGACAGAGCTGTCTGCTGTCACCTTGTTTGCTTAACCTATATGCTGAGTCCATGAGAAATGCTGGGCTGGATGAGTTACAAGCTGGAATCAAGATATGTCTCAAGATGGCAGAGTAGAAGGATGTGTGCTCAACTTCTCCTGCGAGAACTCCAAAATTGCAACTTGCCTCTGACAAGAGAATGTTTGATCTCACCAAAAAAAGATACCCCACGTCCAAGGGCAAAGGAGAAGCCCCAGCAAGACAGTAGGAAGGGTGAAACTGGATTAGAATCAAACCCCATACTTGCCAGAGAAGCTCGGAGGGCTCAAACAAAACCTTGTGTGCACCAGGACCCAGATACCCGACAAAGACTGAGCCAGACCTGCCTTTGAGTGTTTGAGTGTTTCCTTCAGAGCTATGAGTCAGCAGTGGCCTACCGAAGGGGCAGGGGCTCTGGGTGCTGCAGACTTGGGTGTGGCATAAGGGCTCTTGGAAGAGGTCACCATCAATCCCACCATAGAGCCGCCAAGCAGACAACCCATAAACTGCAGAACAATTATACCAAATAAATTCTTGCACTGTTAAGAAAGTTCTAGGACCCACAACAGATTTCCCAACCTGGGGATCTGGAAAAGGGACTGAGAACGTCCAGAGAATTTGACTTTGGAGCCCAGTGGGATTTCATTACAGAACTTACACAGGACTGGGGAAGCAGACTCTTGGAGGGAACAAACAAAATCTTGTGCACACCAGGACCTAGGAGAAAGGAACAGAAATCCCACAGGAGACTGACTCAGACTTGCCTGTGAGTTTCTAGGAGTCTCTGGATGAGGTGTGGGTAGGCAGTGGTCTGCTGCAGGGTTGGGGGCACTGAGTGCAACAGTGCATGCTTGGGACCTTTTGAAGGAGGTCGCCATTATCTTCATTACCTCCACCATAGTTTGGTCTCAGGTAAAACAACAGGAAGGGAACACAGCCCCACCCATCAACAAAAAGTTGGATTAAAGATTTACTGATCATGTCCCTTCCCATCAGAACAAGACCAGGTTCCCCCACAGTCAGTCTTTCCCATCAGGAAGCTTCCATAAGCCTCTTATCCTTATCCATCAGAGGGTGGACAGAATGAAAGCCACAATCAGAAAACTAATAAAACTGACCACATGGACCACAGCTTTGTCTAATTCAATGAAACTATGAGCCATGCCATGTAGGGCCACACACAACGGTTGGCTCATGGTGGAGAGTTCTGACAAAACGTGGTCCAATGGAGAAGGGAATGACAAACCACTTCAGTATTCTTGCCTTGAGAACCCCATGAATAGTATGAAAAGGCAAAAAGATAGGACACTGAAAGATGAACTCCTCAGGTCAGTAGGTGCCCAATATGCTACTGGAAAAGAGTGGAGAAATAACTCCAAAAAGAATGAAGGGATGGAGCCAAAGCAAAAACAATACCCAGCTGTGGATGTGACTGGTGATAGAAGCAAGGTCCGATACTGTAAAGAGCATTATTGCATAGGAACCTGGGATGTTAGGTCCATGAATCAAGGGAAATTGGAAGTGGTCAAACAGGAGATGGCAAGAGTGAACGTCGACATTCTAGGAATCAGCAAACTAAAATGGACTGAAATGGGTGAATTTAACTCAGATGACCATTATATCTACTACTGTGGGCAGGAATCCCTTAGAAGAAATGGAGTAGCCATCATGGTCAACAAGAGTCTGAAATGCAGTACTTGGATGCAATCTCAAAAACTACAGAATGATCTCTGTTCGTTTCCAAGGAAAACCATTCAATATCACAGTAATCCAAGTCTATGCCCCAACCACTAATGCTGAAGAAGCTGAAGTTGAATGGTTCTATGAAAACCTACAAGACCTTCTAGAACTAACACCAAAAAAGACGTCCTTTTCATCATAGGGGACTGGAATGCAAAAGGAGGAAGTCAAGAGATACCTGGAATAACAGGCAACTTTGGCCTTGGAGTACAAAATGAAGCAGGGCAAAGGCTAACAGAGTTTTGCCAAGAGAACACACTGGTCATAGCAAACACCCTCTTCTAACAACAAAAGAGAAGACTCTACACTTGGACATCACCAGATGGTCAACACCAACATCAAATTGATTATATTTCTTGCAGCCAAAGATGGAGAATCTCTATACAGTCAGAAAAATAAGACCCAGAGCAGACTGGCTCAAATCATGAACTCCTTATTGCCAAATTCAGACTTAAATTGAAGAAAGTAGGGAAAACCACTAGACCATTCAGGTATGGCCTAAATCAAATCCCTTACAATTATACAGTAGAAGTGACAGATTCAAGGGATTAGATCTGATACTGTGCCTGAAGAACTATGGATGGAGGTTTGTGACATTGTACAGGAGGCAGTGATGAAGACAACACCCAAGAAAAAGAAATTCAAAAAGGCAAAAGGGTTGTCTGAGGAGGCCTTACAAATAGTTGAGAAAAGAAGAGAAGCTAAAGGTTAAGGAGAAAAGGAAAGATATACCCATTTGAATACAGAGTTCCAAAGAATAGCAAGGAGAGATAAGAAAGGCTTCCCCAGTGATCAATGCAAAGAAATAGAGGAAAAGAATAGAATGAGAAAGACTAGAGATCACTTCAAGAAAATTAGAGATACCAAGGGAACATTTCATGCAAAGATGGGCACAATAAAGGACAGAAATGTTATGGACCTAACAGAAGCAGAAGAGATTAAGAAGCAGTGGCAAGAATACTCAGAAGAACTATACAAAAAAGATCTTCATGACCCAGATAATCACGATGATGTGATCACTCATCTAGAGCCAGACATCCTGGAGTGCGAAGTCAAGTGGGCCTTAGGAAGTATTACTATGAACACAGCTAATGGAGGTGATGGGATTCCAGCTGAGCTATTTCAAATCACAAAAGATGATGCTGTGAAAGTGCTGTACTCAGTATGCCAGCAAATTTGGAAAACTCAAGCAGTGGCCACAGGACTGGAAAATGTCAGTTTTCATTCCAATCCCAAAGAAGAGCAATGCCAAAGAATGTTCAATCTATGGCACAATTGGACTCATTTCGTATGCTAGCAAAGTAATGCTCAAAATTCTCCAACTGAGGCTTCAACAGTACATGAACCAAGAACTTCCAGATGTTCAAGCTGGTTTTAGAAAAGGCCAAGGAACCAGAGATCAAATTGCCAACATCTGTTGGATCATAGAAAAATCAAGATAATTCCAGAAAATCATCTACTTCTGCTTTATTGATTATACCAAAGACTTTGACTGTGTAGATCACAACAAACTGGAAAATTCTTAAAGAGATGGAAATACCAGACTGCCTAACCTGCCTCCTGAGAAATCTGTACGCAGGTCAAAAAGCAACATTTTGAACTGGACATGGACTGGTTCTAAATTGGGAAAAGAGTACATCTGCCTGTATATTATCACCCTGCTTATTTAGCTTACATGCAGAGTACATCATGTGAAATGCTGTGCTGGATGAATTACAAGCTGGAATCAAGATTGCCAGGAGAAATATCAATAACCTCAGATATGCAGATGACACCACCCTTATGGTAGAAAGTGAAGGGGAACTGAAGAGCGTCTTGATGAAAGTGAAAGAGGAGAATGAAAAAGTTGGATTAAAATTCAACATTCAAAAAACTAAGATCATGGCATCCAGTCCTGTCACTTCATGGCAAATAGATGGAGAAACAATGGAAACAGTGAGAGACTTTATTTGGGGGGGGCTCCGAGATCACTGCAGATGGTGACTGTAGCCATGAAATTAAAAGATGCTTGCTCCTTGGAAGAAAAGCTGTGACAAACCTAGACAGCGTATTAAAAAGCAGAGACGTTACTTTGCCAACAAAGGTATGTGTAGTCAAAGCTATAGATTTTCCAGTAGTCATGTATGGATGTGAGAATTGGACTGTAAAGAAAGCTGAGTGCCAAAGAACTGACACTTTTGAACTGTGGTTTTGGAGAAGAGTCCTTGGACTGCAAGGAGATTAAACCAGTCAGTCCTAAAGGAAATCAGTCCTGAATATTCATTGGAAGGACTGATGCTGAAGCTGAAACTCCAATACTTTGGCCACCTGATGTGAAGAACTGACTCATTTGAAAAGATCCTGATGCTTGGAAAGATTGAAGGCAGGAGGAGAAGGGGACGACAGAGGATGAGATAGTGGATTGTATCACCAACACAATGGACATGAGTTTGAGTAGGCTCCAGGAGTTGGTGATGAACAAGGAATCCTGGTGTTCTGCGGTCCATGGGGTTGCAAAGAGTCGGACACGACTGAGCAACTGAACTGAACTGAACTGAAGTGAATCAAGATAGGCAGGAGAAACATCAACAACATCAGATATATGGATGATACCACTCTAATGGCAGAAAGTAAAGAGGAACTAAAGAGCCTCTTGATGAGGGTGAAGGAGGAGAGTGAAACAATTGCTTTAAGACTAAATATTAAAAAAAAAAAAAAAACTAAGATCATGGCATCTGGCCCCATTACTGCATGGCAAATAGAAGGGGAAAGAGTGGAAGTAGTGACAGATTTCCTCTTCTTGGGCTCCAAATTCACTGCAGATGGTGACTGCAGCTATGAAATCAGAAGATGATTGCTTCTTGGCAGGAAAGTGATAATAAACCTAGACAGTGTGTTGAAAAGCAGAGACATTACCAACAAAGGCCCATATAGTCAATGCTATGGTCTTCCTAGTGGTCAAGTATGGTTGTGAGAGCTGGACTGTAAAGAAGGCAGAACGCTAAAGAATTGATGCCTCTGAACTGTGGTGCTGGAGAAGACTCCTCAAAGTCCGTTGGATAGCAAGATCAAACCAGTCAATCTTAAGGGAGATCAACCCTGAATATTCACTGGAATGATTGGCACTGAAGCTAAAGTTCCAATATGGTCATCAAGTTGGTCAACATAGGTAGGAGAAACATCAAGTTGGTCATCTGATGCACATAGATGACTGATTAGAAAAGTCCCTGATGCTGGAAAAGGTTGAGGGTAGAAAGAGAAGTGGGCACCAGAGGATGAGATGACTGGATGGCATCACCAATGCAATGAACATGAACTTGGGCAAACTTTGGGAGATGGTGAGGGACAGGGAGGCCTGGTGTGCTGCAGTCCATGGGGTTGCAAAGAGTCCAGTGACTGAATAACAATAAGAATCTCATGTATGAGGTAGGAAATGCCACTGTTTGTATTTTATAGATAAGAAAACTGAGGCTCAGAAAGGTAAAGTAACTTGTCTAAGGCTACGCCACTACCAAATGGAGGAGCCAGGACTTTTATCCAAGCACTTTGGATCCAGATCTTGGGTTTATTAACAAGCATGTGGTATGGACTCAAGTGGTCAGGTGGAATTATGGCTTTCTGGCATCAGAATCAGCTAAGATATGCTGCTAGTGGATAAGAGAGAAGTTTCTTAATATGTGGGTAGAACACAGTATCTGGAGAAGATGGATGTACAGAGGTCTAGAAAGCAGGTGGTTGGTAGAGGTCTAGCAAACTGAATAGGGATGCTGGGCAGGATACAAGACAGGGACTCAAGTTGCTGGAATTAGTCTAGGCTATCTCAACCTTGGCACTCTTGATATTTTGGCCCAGCTGATTTTTTGTTGTTATTGTTGTTGTTGTGGGGGACTATCCTGTTCATTGTAGGGTGTTTAACATTATTTCTGATCTCTACCTGCTTAATACAGATAGCACTCCCTTCCAGAGGTGTGACAACCAAAAACATCTCTAGACATTTCCAAATGATTCCCCTGGGGTGCAAAATTTAGAACCATTACACTAGAATGTAAAGCAGAGGCTTGGATACAAGGCAGCAAGGCAGGGGTTTAGGCATAACTACCAAAATGCAAGACTCAGAGGGGACCAGCAGCTTGGCTGACTGGATACTGAAGTGCTGAGCTGCTGGCCTCCAGTTCTGAGAGTCCCTGTGACTAGGAACAGGATTAGTCCCAGAGCCAGTACTAGAAGAGTCACCCCATGAGAATGAAGGGTCTTCATCTGGGGGTGGCTGTACTGAATGGCTACAGTGGCAGGAAACTGGGCAGGTCATCATGGAGATGACCTTTCCATGGTATGGTGCTATTATTAGGTTATTTTCAATCCCACTAAAAAGGAGTCAAGGCACATGCACCTCATGGAAGTAAGACAGTTCCCTTGGTTATCATCAGAATGCAAACTCTATGAGTTATGGACGTTTTGGGCAAATATGAGACATCTACCATGACCAATCATGGCAGGAAACATATTTTATTGGTTGACACTGCTAGAGGCACCTTGCAGGGACTTTGTGTTTAGGTTCTTTCTTCTTGAACTCTCTACTTGGAATTTCTGAGTGGTTTCTCTAAGAGACACCCATGCAACAAGGAGCCTCTTGCTCTGCAAAAGGGCTTGACTAGAGTTGGGAAGCCTTTGAGAAAAAGAAACTTGAGACCAGACAGTGCCAAGAAGCTTAAGATCAACTAGCACAGACATCTCACTAAGAAGTCTTTCTTCTTTAGCAGAAAAACAGGCACCTTAATAGCACACTTCATAACGAGCAGTTGATTTTTCAGTATTCAATGGCCAGGAATAAGTTCCCGGGTCATTATAATAAATGGGGCATCTTTTAAAAAAATACATGACTTTCAATTGACAGGAAAAGTAGCTTAGATCATTTTGTGATTGAACCTATATCTAGCATGTGAACATCATCAATTGCAAGGAAGTGTTTTCCAAATACAGTCTTTGATGAGCAAAGACTAATGCCCATACAACGTAGTGCGTTTACTTGTATAGTTTCCCTCTATTACATTTTGAGAGGAAAAAACTTAAGAAAAATGCCACCCCCCACCATAATTTCTCCCTCTTTCAGACATTTCTTTGAATTGTTTTGCTTTGAACTGGGAGCTGCATTGTCAATTGTGTATTCTCAAGTGGAATGCCTTTTGTTCTTATCAGAACAGACCAAGTGTTAAAAAGAAGGAGCAGGAGCCTGGTTGCCTCCAGCTGGAAATGGGAAAAGGGAGAGCTACTTTGAGTTCCTTTTTTAAAAGATTTTTTTGATGTGGATGATTTTTAAAGTCTTTATTGAATTCGTTATAATATTGCTTGTTTTAGGTTTTGGTGTTTTAGCCACTTGGCATGTAGAATATTAGTTCTCTGACCAGGGACTGAACCTGCAAGCCCTGCATTGGAAAGGGGAGTCTTAACCACTGGATTGCCAGGGAAGTCCCTACTTTGGGTTTCTAATCCTACTGCTACTGCCTCTTGCCTCTCTTTCTCCCAAGTATGCGCACAGGCTGAGTGTGGGCTGTTATCTTCCCTCGAGAAGAGTGAGCTGTATGCTGCTCACTGCTGAATTAGGAAAACATCAGCTGTCTTGTCATTTTCCTGAAGTCAAACATGCCCCAAATATGAAACTTGGAAAGTCAAAGATATTTTCCACGGAAGGATGACCTTTCAAACATTTGCCAAACATTTCCCACTCTTTGAAAGACACACATAACCGGATTACCTTAGTGCTTCAATGAAGTCTTTTACTCTGTAGCACTTTTTCAGGAATGCAGGCCAGGGCTAATGGAAAGGAAGCCTTAGAAAGGACAGTGTTCCAAACTAAATTTGCTACTGCTAAATGTTCTCTTTCATATTCAGTCAACAGGGAATGAGAATCTTAGAGTGATGAAAAGTTGCAAGAGTGGTAGTGTTCGAGGTTCACAGATGCTTGCTGATTCTACCCCCAATTTCCAGTTGGGAGGAAACAGGACCCAGCTCTTGGAGGGCTCCACAGACCTAGAGGATTGTTTGTCTCCTTTCAGAAAAGAGCAGCAAAAGTGATCAGGTATGCAAGGAGGAGGCTTAGCTTCCAGCAAACTCTCCTTTATCTGTGGTCTCATAACACCATTTGTTCGTAAACTCGAGACTCCCTGGAGGCCCCAGACACATATTTGAGAATTTGGGGCAACTGACACTTGCACAGAATTGTGTTGGGACTTCTTTCAGACCTTGCCATGGTTCTGTTCCATCAAATTAACATAGGGATGTTTAACTCTTTTGGAGCCTAGCGGTTACTATGCCTTGGATTGGTTGCAGTAACAAAAGAATGACTAGATTGCCACTGTGTTGCCTTTAATCCTGAGGATTCTATGATTAAGTGGACCACAGCCAAACAGATATCCACCAGAACTCCAGAGGGTTTTTTTTTTTTTTCCTAGAAATGCATCATTGGGATCACTCCCTGTGGAGTTATCAGTGAACTCCGCTGTGGTTTTTATATATACTGGGGCTTTGTATTCTTGCCTCTCTGCTAAACCATTTAGGGTCAGACACCATACCTATTTAATGTGGTTTTGTAATGTAGTTTTTTAATAATTTAAAAATACTTTTCGTTTCTTTAGAGCATCCCTGTGAGATTATTTAGCATTATCCTTTTGCTTTTCAATGGTAAGAGGTTAAACTATGAAGAAGTTGAGTAATTTGCCTAAGGCCACATAACAGTTGGGGCTTCCCTGGTGGCTCAGATGGCAAAGAATCTGCCTGCAATGCAAAAGACTTGGGTTTGATCCCTGGGTCAGGAAGATCCCCTGGAGAAGGGAGTGGCAAACCACTCCTCTATTCTGGCTGGAGAATTCCATGGACAGAGGAGCCTGGCAGGCTACAGTCCACAGGGTCGCAGAGTCAGATATGACTGAGCAATTAACACTATAACACACTACATCACAGTTGAGGGATGAAGTCAACATGAGAACTCTGCTCTCAGACTTTTCTCATCATATCATGCCCTACACCTGATATACACATTGCAAAATCACAGGATTGGAAGAGCCCTTGAGATGATAGTCCAGCTTATAATAGATGTTAAGCCTCCTTTGCAACATTCCTGCCCAATGGCCACTCTACCTCTGCTCAGACATGCCATGTGGTAATAGGCCATTTTATTTCTCTCCACTGCTGAGATGTGGTTTTGAAACTGGGTGGCCACATTTCCTTCTTTCCCATCGAATGTTCCTCAACACCTTTGAGCTGCTCTCTCTAGTATGGAATTCTTTATTAAGAATGCTTTCCTAGGTAGTGGCGTGGCTCACAGCAAGCTGTAAAGATGTACTCCTTCCTATTTATGACTCCATCTTTGTGGCAGCAGTAGTGGTGGCTGCAGAGGTTTCAGTAACCAATATACAGTTCTCTGTCCATGTCCAGGAGCTACATGCTCTAGAGTGGACTGGCCAGGAGACAGTTACTCAGATCAAAGCTTGTGGAGGCTCACTGGAGGGCAACACCTTGGAAAATCAAGCAGTGCTCCCGGCAGGCATGCCTATGGAGGAGACTCTTGGCCAGCGTGGGGTGGAGACCTTGACCACTCTGGAAGTAGCTGGCCACATGCTTGGAGGTAAAGCCCATTGTACTGTATATTCCTATTTGCTGGGAGTACAGACTCTCAAAGCGGCCAGAAAGTATGAAAAGGAGGGATAGTGAGAGGAGGAGGAGACACTGATGGCTGAGTTAAGTGGCAGATGTAGGACAACTGTCACTTCATGAATGTTGTATCCACTTTGGGCAAGAAGAAGGGTGCCAATTTTAACTCTTAAATCCTTTGTGATACTGTTTTTTTTTTTCTAATAAAGTCACTTGATGCCTGCTAAGTTGCTTCAGTCATGTCTGACTCTTTGTGACACTATGGACTATAGCCCACCAGGCTCCTCTGTCCATGGGATTCTCCAGGCAAGAATATTGCAGTGGATTTCCATTTCCTCCTCTGGGGGATCTTCCTGACCCAGAGATTGAACCCACGTCTCCTGTGTCTCCTACATTGGCAGCAGGTTCTTTACCACTAGTATCACTTGGGGAGCACAATAAAGCTGCTTGGTCTGTTTAAAAAATGATTTACTATCTTACAGTTCATTCCCTCTAGTTACAAGGTGGCTCCTCACTCATCTGGCCAGCTTATGTTGGTAGGCTCAAGGGTCTTTCAAGACATATTTCAACCTGGTTTTAAAGAAGTAGCTCAGGATTGAGAGGGTTAGCTCAGTGTTCTCATTACACCACCGTTTTCTGTCTGGTTACCAGATCTCTGATCCTGAAGACCACGGGGGATAGAAATGCCTTGAAAGACCAAGGCTACCACCTGAACTGTTTAGTTGAATTTATTCAGGCTTCCGCCTAGGTAGTTTAAATACAAAGTAGTGGAAATGACCAAATAATGATCTCCAGTTAAAGACAGCTTAGCTCATTTAAGTATCTCCTCCTAAACAAGACCTATGGTATTATCTCTCAAGTAAGTTCCAGGATCCAGAGAATACTTCTTGTTCTAATCTGACAGGCTATTACCCAGAAAAGCTTAGCACTGACAGCAGAATATGCAAGCCCACCTTGTTGGAATTACTGGTTTACCAGTGGGAACCAGCTAATTTAGAAATCAGCAGTCTCTTATTATATAAAATGATGGGAACTTTAACACTGGAGGAAAGAAATCAGGTTCCCAATAGGGAAGGCAGAAAAATAATGACACCAAGGACAAATCAGTGCTCACCACTGTGTACCTCCTCAGAAGTCCAAGGGAAGGCTATTTGGCTAGTGAAAGCTGTGAATTATGACCACATAATAATAGTCAGAGGGTGTTAGTTACAAACTAAATAGGTTTGGTTTTTAGACACATGTGTTTCATTTATAGAAGACATTTTAATGCTTTCCTGTCTATGGTGCACTAATCTGGAGTCAAAAATATTGTCACTTAGACACTCATGTGACCTTCCTACCTTGAATCTCTAGATCCCTGTCATCTAAAAAGAGAGACTTCTTTCACGGGGGTGATGGAAGTCTTTTGGGGCACCTTGAATCAGAAACCTTGGCCTGGGTTTTTGTTTAGAGCAAATATCAGCTCCTTAAAGTAGAAAATATTTGACTGAAAGAAGGTTTGTAAATCTTTAGACTGTCTTTCCTCTCTACTAAGAGCTGAAGTAGAGGTAATTATTTAGTCTATAACATGCAAGATTTAGGTTAGATGTAAGGAAAACAGTTCAGAATGGGTGACCATGGGTTGTCACAGAATTCACTCTGTGTGGCTTTCAAGACAGAAGAACTAAATTTTAATGTGTTAATAGTAGAAGTGACAATTGAAAGCGAGAAGTTGGCTCTGTTGTAAAAGTCCCTCCATTGAGCTTGGACAAATCACTTCCCCTTTGTGAGTCTCACTGTCCCCATCTATAAATTGGGAGGAAATGGAGTAGACAGTCTTTTCAGGTTTGACATTCTATGAATTTCACTTATTCATGTGACAGCATGGTTGGACCTTGAGGACATTATGCTAAATGAAATAAGTCAGACAGAAAAAGTAAATACTGTGTGATGTCACTTACATGTGGAATTTGGAAAAAAAAAACAAAGTTCAACTTCCTAATACAGAGACTGGATTGGTGGATATGCCAGAGGTAGGAGTAGGGGAATAAGGGGAAAAAGTGAAGAAGGTCAAAGGCTACAAACTTCCAGGTATAAAATAAATAAGTCCTGGGGATGGAATGTACAACATGATTATTATATAATCATGTTAATAATATTGTTAATAATATTGTGTTAAATATTTGAAAGCTGTTAAGAGAGTAGTCTTAAAATTTTCATCACAAGAAAGAAAAACAGTTGTATGTAATTATGTGTGGTGATGGATAAATTGGGGTTTTCCAGGTAGTACTAGTGGTAAAGAACCACCTGCCAATGCAGAAGACACAGAAGATGCAGGTTTGATCCTTGGATCAGGAAGATTCCCCCAGAGGCCGGCATAGCAACCCACTCCAGAATTCTTGCTGGGAGAATCCCATGGACAGAGAAGCCTGGTGGATTCAGGCTACAGTCCATAGGGTCACAAAGATAATATTCTGTTGAATATTTGAAATTTGTTAGAGTAGATCTTAAATATTTCATCACAGGATAGAAAAACAATTGCATATAATTATGTGTGGTGATGGATGTTAACTAGACTAACTGTGGTGATCATTTCACAATGCATACAAATAGCAAATCACTGTTTTGTATACCTGAAACTAAATCACTATTATAAATCAATCATATCTCAATTAAAAAATTACAGGGTACCTGCTGCATTCCAAAAGCTGTTGTGAGGATTCAAAAATGAATAAAATAGGCAAAGTCCTCTGAAGAGGTGACCCAGACAACAAACATATATGTCAGAAAGTGCTCAGTGCTATGAAGAATCTTGACACTCAGCAAGAGATAGGGAACAATGGGGAGGAACTATTTTTATACAGAGTCATCAAGGAAGACCTGCCTGATAAGGTAGCATTGTGAGGCTAGATCATTCCTGTAAAAGGTGAGTGTGGCTGGAGCAATCGAGTGAAGTGAGAGTGGTAGATGAGGGGAAAGCACAGGAGCCTAGATCATACAGGGCCTTGAAGGCTTTGGAAAGGGGTTTTGGAGGGCTTTGGGCAGAATGACATGGTGTGATTTAGGTTTTAAAAGAGTGACTCTGGCTGTTCAGTCCAGTTCAGTCACTCAGTCGTGTCTGACTCTTTGCTCCCCACAGACCACAGCACACCAGGCTTCCTTGTTCATCACCAACTCCTGGAGCCTACTCAAACTCATGTCCATTGTATCGGTGATGCCATCTAACTGTCTCATCCTCTGTCATCCCCTTCTCCTCCTGCCTTCAATCTTTCCAAGCATCAGGGCCTTTTCAAATGAGTCAGTTCTTCACATCAGGTGGCCAAAGTATTGGAGTTTCAGCTTCAGCATCAGTCCTTCCAATGAATATTCAGGACTGATTTCCTTTATGATGGGCTGGTTGGATCTCCTTGCAGTCCAAGGGACTCTCAAGAGTCTTCTCCAGCACCACAGTTCAAAAGCATCAATTCTTCGGCGCTCAGCTTTCTTTACAGTTCAACTCTCTAACTCTCATACATACTGGAAAAACCAAAGCTTTGACTAGACAGACCTTTGTTGATAAAGTAATGTCTCTGCTTTTTAACGTGATGTCTAGTTTTGTCATAGCAGTCACCATCTGCAGTGATTTTGGAGACCCCCAAAATAACGTCTTTCACTGTTTCCATTGTTTCCCCATCTATTTGCCATGCAGTGATGGGACCAGATGCCATGATCTTAGGTTTTAAAAGAATGACTGGCTGTTAGAATACTACATTATATGAGAGATCAATTAGAAGGCAGCTACAATCATCTAGGTAAGAGGTAACTGTGGCTTTGACTAGGGGGAAGTGGTGGTGGGGGGAGGTGGTCATATTCTAGGGTGGTCTGGAAGGATTCAAGGCTTGAAGTCTCTTCTCATGGACATATCACGATTTCCTCTATTCTTTGAGCTTCCTTTAAACATTATGAGTCTCTAATTGCAGTTCACCTACTTCAAACAGAGGAAAGCTTGATTTATCCTTTTTGTGAATTCTCCAAATGATTAGCCCTTCTCAAATCAAAGTGGGAAAAAATAACCTAAATAGGCAATTGATAAGAGAAGGCTTATCCTCTTTGAGCTTGTTAAGGCTATTCTATTCCAAGGCTAAATGCCATTTTATTGGTTGCTAGACAAGAAGACACTAAAAGCCTCTGCATTATCAAGAATCTTTCCAGCATATCAGTCAGGGCTGCCTGATCATCCTACTTGACACTGGTCTTAGACGACTCTCTCAGTGTCCCAAACACATTCTCAATCTAGGGGCTTATGTTAGCACAGCGTCAAACAAAGTTAAGTGTTTGGAAAATATCCTATGTATCAGATCAGTGTAGACAATTGGAGAGTTTGGATCAGAATGAGTATATATAGATAGACTTGTCACATTTCCTCCCTTTTTTATGTTTCCTTCCTACTAAGGAAATCTAGGAAAATGATTTGCCGTATAATTTGATACTTGCCGTAATTTCTGAGGTAACAACTTTGCTGCCAAAAAAGTCAGGGCAAAGAATGAATTTTATGGATTTTTGCCATTGTCTCGATAATAGAACTCACTCCTCTGCTAAAGACCAACCTCTCTTCCTGTTTCTGTCACCTTTCGACTTCTCTGGTACATAAAGTGTAGGCCTGTCTCATTCTTTTCTGTGCCTCCAAATTGTCAAACTCTAGCTAAAACAGCCATACAGACTTTCCTTCCTTTGAACAAAGATACTTAAGCACTAACCTGGAAACTTATGAATAAAAGTGATGAAGCATAAATAACCTTTAATACAAGCTCTCTTACATCAGAGACAGACACTAAGACATTTAAAGCATCACTTAAAACAAACCTATACTTTTATGCAGAAAAGTTAAATTGAGAGTAGAAACGAGCTCTGCTCTTTGCTCCAGAGTTGCTGTAAAACTCAGGGTAGATTGCTTTTTAATAAATCAAGGTGAACATTTTTGAAGAATGAATAAATTGCTAATGACCTTAATATACAATGAGTTTAGATACAGACAGTAAGAAAAAGATGACTCTAGTAGAAGAATGGGCTAAAAAAAATTAACAGTTGATTCACAGAATACAAATTTCTTATCATATGAAAGGATGTAAAACACCACTTACATGAAAAAGAAATTCCAAAGTAAAACAGTAATGAGATAGTAGCTTTTACCTGTCAGATTGGCAAAGATTTTTTAAAATCTTTGATTTTTTTTGCAGTCTGTGATTGTAAGGATGTGCAAACCAAGCACTTTCACATGATGTTGGTAGAAGAACAGTTTGGCAATGTGTATCAAAATTAAATAATGTACATACTCCATGATTCTAAAATCTTATTACTATGAATTTACAGATATCACTCAAGTGTTCAAACACATAGACAGAAGGATATTCATCACAGCATTGTTTAGAAAAGTAAAAACCAAAACCTAAATACCCTTGAAACAATTTAAATGTTCATTAAGAGAAGACTGTTTAAATAAATAAGGTACATTTTTTTTGGTCAGTCACATGGCTTGTAAGACCTTAGGTCCCCAACCAGGGGTTGAACCTTCACCCTCAGTAGTGAAAGAATCAAGCCCTAACCACTGAGCCACCCAGGAGTTCCCAATAAGGCAAATTTGTATTGAAAGTGAAAGTCACTCAGTCATGTCTGACTCTTTGTGACCCCATGGACTATACAGTCCATGGAATTCTCCAGGCCAGAATACTGGAGTGGGTAGCCTTTCCCTTCTACATGGGGACCTTCCTATCCCAGGCATTGAACCCAGGTCTCCTGCATTGCAGGAGGATTCTTTACCAGCTGAAGCACCAGAGAAGTGAAGTGAAGTTGCTCAGTCGTGTCCAACTCTTTGCCACCCCATGGACTGTAGCCTACCAGGTTCCTCGGTCCATAGGATTTTTCAGGCAAGAATACTGGAGTGGGTTGCCATTTCCTTCTCCAGGAGATCTTCCCAACCCAGGGATTGAACCCAGGTCTCCTGCAGTGTAGGCAGATGCTTTACTGTCTGAGCCACCAGGGAAGTCTGAGCCACCAGAGAAGCCCGTATGATATAATGTTGTCATTAAAAGAATACAATAAAGATAAATATCCTCATAGGAAAAGATGTCACAATGTATTGTTAAGGAAAAAGAAACCAATTGCACAACATTTGTGAAGAGAAGTCTGTGTGTATTTGTGTATATTTGTTTCTGCTTAATATGCAGATACCTAGGAGGACACGGCTATATCATTCATAGTGGACTTGTGAGAGTGGGAAATAGGATGTTTTCCTTCACATGCTTTTATACTGTTCTAATCAAATCACTGCAGATGGTGATTGCAGCCATGAAATTAACAGACGTTTACTCCTTTGAAGGAAAGTTATGACCAACCTAGACAGCATATTGAAAAGCAGAGACATTACTTTGTCAACAAAGGTCCATCTAGTCAAGGCTATGATTTTTCCAGTGGTCATGTATGGATGTGAGAGTTGGACTATAAAGAAAACTGAGCACCGAAGAATTGATGCTTTTGAACTGTGGTGTTGGAGAAGACTCTTGAGAGTCCCTTGGACTGCAAGGAGATCCAACCAGTCCATCCTAAAGGAGATCAGTCCCGGATATTCATTGGAAAGACTGATGTTGAAGCTGAAACTCCAATACTTTGGCCACCTGATGCAAAGAGCTGACTCATTTGAAAAGACCCTCTTGCTGGGAAAGATTGAGCACAGGAGGAGAAGGGGACGACAGAGGATGAGATGGTTGTATGGCATCACTGACTCAATGGACGTGGGTTTGGGTGAACTCCGGGAGTTGGTGATGGACAGGGAGGCCTGGCGTGCTGCAGTTCATGGGGTTGCAAAGAGTCGGATACAACTGAGCGACTGAACTGAACTGAATTCTTACATTATTATTACTTTTATAGAAAAAACTCCAAACTAAACAAATGGATATGGAAAAGGGTGCTGATGACCTTGGATCTTGGTACTAGAATAATTTGTTACCTCAGAGAGTTAAGAAAGAAGGGAGCGGAGAAAGTAAAGATGACAAATATTCATTTTGGTTGGGTAGACAAAGCCCAAACTGTCTTAAACACCAGCTGTCTCAGCTGGGTTAGAAGCCTTCCCCGTGCAGGCCCACTGGGAGGAAGGGAGACAACAATCTGCCTATTTGATGACAACAGGATGGATTGGAAGATCAGGAGAGGTCATTTTTAGCCCCCAAATTCTATCCACTATTCCATTATGGAAAATGGAGCTGACAGAGTTACAAACATCAAATCACTCCAGGTTGTCCTTGAAGATCAGAAAGGGACTTAGAAATTACACTCTCCAGCTTCAGAGGTGTTTATTATGGGTCATAACATAATTTTCTTTTCTTTTTTCTTTCTTTTCTTGGGGAACAGGTGAAAGTGGGACCAACTTCTTCTCCCTCTCTGACCTGACTTTTTTGGAAGGTTCTTTCAATGCTTTTTTCTCATCTGGCTCACAGCCCTCCTTTACTCATGGACAGGTAATAACAATTCACTTGATAGCGAGGGGAACCAGGAAAATTTCCCTCATCCAAGGTCCTGGTAATCATGTGCTAATTACCTTCTATCTACCAAGGACTTCAGAGGGCTGACATACTTCTTAGAATAGAGACCAACTGCTAGACTGGGGTCACTTAAACCTGCCAGAGGTCACGAAGTATGCATTTATTGCTAGGTCCCTGAATCTGGGATGAGTCACCTGAATCAGTGAGGTAACTCTTCTTCTGACTCCAGAGGCTTTCTGCTGATACAAATAACCATTTTCCTCATCCCGTTTTGTCTGGTGGCTTCACTATCCTTCCTAGCCTAGGGCTCAATTTATCAGTGACAATTCGGCATGGTGTGAGGGGGTCATTAACCAGCCCTCTTTTCTTAAGCTATCAACCCTGTGCCTGTATTTTGAACTTTATTCTACAGTAAATAAAGAGCAAGTGTGGTCATTTGAGTGAGGTGATTAGATACCTCTATTCCCACTATACAGCACTTTCTGCTCTCTCACAGCATGATGTTGCATTGGCCAAAAAGTTCATTCAGGTTTCCCGTAACATCTTTCAGAAAAACCTGAAAGAACTTTCTGTCCAACCCAGTACTTTGACTCATTGTTTATATGTTTGCCTCCTCACTTCAAATAAGTTGTTCAAAGGGACTTCATAACCAACTGTGTGTGGATGGCTGAAGGAGAGAATGAAGATGAAGACATTTGCACGTTTCAAATCTAGATAATTGAATGGATAAATGGAAGGGTAAAAGGTTCCATCACCTGAAAAAGGATTCACTGAATGAGGAAGAGGATTTGGAGGGCAAAATGAGGGTGGTCAAGGATTAAGAACACAGGCTCTGCTGCCAGACTGCTTAGGTTTAAACCTGGGTTTGCACTTACTAGCTGTATGAACTTGGGAAAATCATTTAAGCTCTTTATGCCTTGATATCCCCATTTGTAAGAATGGATAATAGTATTATCCTGTATCACAGGATGGTTTTATTGAATAAGTTAATGTAGGTTATGTACTTAGATTCATGCCTGGCACATACTAAGTGCTAAATTTGTATTTTTACTTTTATTATTTGACATAGGGGATTTAAATGTTTGTGGTACATTTAAAATGTATTCTGAAATTTGGAAAATAAATTACAGGTTTCCTAATAGATAATGGGCTAGAAAGGGAAAAGTCACAGAACTATGGACAGCATCAATATCAAAGGGATAAAAAGATAAGGATTTGTAAAAGAGACTGAATGACAGTGGTCAGAGAGGGAGGGAGAATCAGGTAGTCATGCTATCCTGGAAACCAAGAGAGTTGTTAAGCTAAGAGATTAAAGTGGGACAGACATTGGACCTGCAAGTACAGGGAGTGGGTGGAAGAGAGGAGGGAGAGAGTGCCATTTTAGGAAGAAGATAAAAGAAGAGGGCCAAAGATCAATATGTCCAGCTTCTCACAAATATTTGTTGAGGGGTAACCCTGTCCAAAAGGCCCCTGGGTGGCCATAGACTCATTCTCCTTAACTACAGCTAGGATCAGAGGATAAAGAAGGAGGGTAGATGAGAAGAGGGACTCAAGAACTACTGTGTCCAACAAGACTGAAGACCCACCTGGCCAAGTGTCCTGACTCTGAGTGAGGTATCTGGGGCCTTCCCCCATGAGGTTAATCCCATGAGGGTAACGAGGGACCCAGGCATGGCTTTTATCACCAGCCATTCACTCCAGAACCTACTGTGAACTGGCCAACATCATTCCCACTACCCATGTCATTGCTCATTCACTTCTTTCTGACAAGTATCCCATCTCCTTCCTTATTCCTTTCCAGCTTAAAACCTATTTCTTTCTGAAGTGCTCCTCCCCTGAAACCTCTTTGTCTACTTGTAACCAGATTGGCCTTCCATATCATCCATATCACACATTTTAGATAATGTAACACACATTTCCTTGCCCCGTTCTATTTCTGTGCCATGTTTGTTGTTGGCGTATGGAGAGGAATCAGTACAAGGCAATGTTTGGTGCTCTGGGATAGGACAGCTGGGAGGATAGTGCTGAGTTTTAGTTTTGTGCTGATATTTCACACTTGAACTGAGTTTGCGACAAGAACCATAGGTTGAAAAAAATGAATAACAGTGAGGAACCTGGGGTGAAAAGGAGACAGAAGATGACTGTCCTCTAGATAACTGTGCATGTGATATGAAGGAGGAGATGGGGGATAATATTATACATGTGTGAGACACAGCCCAGGGACAGAGGAGAACAGGAAAGTCCCTAATTAGACATGTGTATGTGGGCCACATACAACCATGAGCTTGAGGCTACAGAACGAAGCCCTGAGTTGGTGGGAACCCTGAAAGGGGTGGGACAGGGGGTGTTAGTCATGGCTAAAAAAACCTCATGTGTTTTTATTTAGTGACTTGCTCTTGAGATACTTTCAGAGTTCTTCCTTGTGAAGTATTATGCAGCTAGCTCCCTTGGCTTACTTGGGACCAAATTTAATTACACTTTTCTTTCTGAAAGGCAAACATCACTAGCTTAAGTCTTTTGTGTCCCTTGGAACACAGGAGGCCAGGCCCACTGGGAGGGGTGGATGGGTTGGACAGCCTGTGCAGATCTTTCCTCCCCATGAGACTATCCATTTCTTGAGGGCACTCACTGTATCTTTCAGTTTTATCGTGAGGCATATGATTAGTACTCAGACATACTTAGAAACTTGAATCGAACTAAAGAGAATGAATCACTTGCTGGAATTCTGTCATGAATGAGTTGTTTTAGATAGACACTATGTGTAACTGTTTTGGTGATTTTCAGCTTTGTTGTAAATGTTACTGCTTCTGATGATTCCTTGGTGGTAGCATAGGGGAGTAGAAATAGTGGCTTGGGAGACAGGAAGCTTTTGTGCCAGTTTTGGCTCAGCTGAGGGACCCTGGGCACATCGCTTTAGACCAAATGACCTCTAAACTCTATGATCCTACTCTGTGAGTGAAGTAGACTATGTCTACAGAAAGTCAGCACAGATAACAGGAGAGGAGAGAATTCACTTCATCAGTTTGGTTAATATGCTGCCATGTGGTCATCCTGACATTTTCTTCCAATGAAGTGGCTGATTTATTTTCTTGACTTGATTGACACAACCCAGGTTTCTGGCCTAGCTCTTTGACCTTGGAATGAGACTCATAGAATTAAAGCTTTAATTCAGATTATTATAGTGATAAATACCTACTGTTATATTGGGCAATTCAGGTACCAAGGGGTTAATAATATTTTGTATTAATTCTAATGAGATGAGTATCATTATTGAATGCTATGTGCCACAAAGTATATCAGATGTTAAAAAATAATTCTCATTTAAATCTTACAACAACTGATGCTGCTGCTAAGTCACTTCAGTCATGTCCGACTCTGTGCAACCCCATAGACAGCAGCCCACCAGGCTCCCCCGTCCCTGGGATTCTCCAGGCAAGAACACTGGAGTAGGTTGCCATTTCCTTCTCCAATGCATGAAAGTGAAAAGTGAAAGTGAAGTCGCTCAGTCGTGTCCGACTCTTAGCGACCCCATGGACTGCAGCCCACCAGGCTCCTCCATCCATTGGATTTTCCAGGCAAGAGTACTGGAGTGGGGTGCCACTGCCTTCTCCAAACAACTGATTAGGTAGGTAATATTAACCTCATTACACAGATAAGGAAACATGCTCAATTAGGACAAACAACTTTCCTAAGGTCTTGAAGTCTGAACTCTTAGCCACTGTGTGCTAGTATGTGTTTTATATATATTTAAAAATGAATAAATGAGGCACTTCCCTGGTGATCCAGTGGCTGAGACTCTACACTCCAAATGCAGGGGGCTTGGGTAAGATCCCTAGTCAAGGAACTAGATCACACATGCTGCAACTAAGAGTTTGTATGCCGCAACTAAAGATGCTGCATGCTGCAACTAAGACATGGAGCAGCAAAATAAATATTAAAAATGAGTAAATGGCAGTAGAAAACATCAGCATAGTTTCAACTAGTAGGAACAGGAATAGTACAACTGCCCATATATTGAGTATTCACTATGTCAAACATTGTTCTAAGTAATATACATGGATTATTTCATTTAGTTTTCATTAGAACTCTATGATTGGAGAAGGAAATGGCAACCCACTCCAGTGTTCTTGCCTGGAGAATCCCAGGGATGGGGGAGCCTGGTGGGCTGCTGTCTATGGGGTCGAATAGAGTAGGACATGACTGAAGTGACTTAGCAGCAGCAGCAGCAGCAGAACTCTATGAAGTAGGCTCCATCATCATTCCCACTTACAGATGAAGAAACAGATTTGGTGATATTAAGTGACTTATCCAAGGAAGCACACCTACTAAAACAACTAAGACTCCAAAGCTTCTGATCCTTCTACCATTCCAAGCTGCCTGTAAATAGCAGGGTGACTTTTGCCATTCTCTCCTTTCCTTTCTTCCCTCATATCGAGTGTTTGTGATTTATAGGTTAGAAACTGTAGGACCCCTCTCTATGCATCAATCACCTTTTCCCAGGCCCTCAGTGTCCCTTCTATGCTCTGCGATCTCTCCGTGGGACCAAGGATCAGATAGGGGAAGGGAGAAGCGAGTGCTTTGTTGCTGATTTTCTACAGTCTCAACACAAACAACTTATTGTGTTGTTGAGACTTAATCTCGCTAACTCATCTTTGAGACCAATTTTAATTTGAAGCCATCTGCCACAGACAAATGAGTAATTATGGCAGAGCCCAGAGGGGTGGGCCATGGGGAGAAGGTTGGCTTGGCCTCTTTCCACCTGCCTGCATTGATGCGAGTGACCAAGAAAGAAAATGACTTGGGTGGGCTGTTGAGGCAGAGGACAGCAGCTCTACCTCTCTGTTGCTCAAACCCATAGACTCCAGTGAATGAGGAGTGATGACTGTGAGGTCATTGCAGCAGAAGGGAGACTACTGTCATCAAGGCCAGGGAGAAGGAGGTAATCTGTGAGCTGGGCCAGCTCACTCACCAGCCTCTCCCTTTCACTGTAGTACTGGCAGTGCCTAGTGGTGAATGCCACTTACCAGCTGGTCTCTCCACACAGCATCACAGGCTAAGTCAAACTGATGGAGTGAAGCTGGAAATAATAGTCACTGAACTCTATCTAGCATGAAATTTTGTTTCAAAAAACTTTAATATATCTTTTTTTTAGGTCTTTTGCTTCTTTAGTTAGTTCTATTCCTGTATATTTGTCCCTCTTGACTCAACAGTTAATGTGATTGTTTTCTTTAATAAAAACTTTAATATATCTTTATCTTATTTTTTCCTCACAACAGGCCCCTATATTAAGTAGGCATAGATATTGTTAGCTTCATTTTATAGATGAGGAAATCGAGCTATAGGATGATTCCATAACTGGACACTTGGAAAAGACCTTAGGACTTGCCCAAGGTCAGTAAGTCTGTTAGCCAAAAGCTGGCTAACATCTCAAACTCAGGAATAGAATCTGTCATTCTGTCTTCTAGAGCAGTGGTTTTCTAGTTATGCTTGCTCTTCAGGGACTGAAAATGTTTGAAAAACACTTGTCTAGACTAATATTTCTCATTGAAAGTGTAGTGGGTTGGATTGTATCCCCCTCAAAAGATATGTTCAAGTCTTAATACCTGGCACCTGTGAATGTGACCTTCTATGGAAAAAAGGGTCTTTGCAGATGTAATCAAGTTACAATGAGGTAGTTCTGGATTATGCTGCTGATACAGCTGCTAAGTCACTTCAGTCGTGTCTGACTCTGTGCGACCCCAGAGACGGCAGCCCACCAGGCTCCCCCGTCCCTGGGATTCTCCAGGCAAGAACACTGGAGTGGGTTGCCATTTCCTTCTCCAATGCATGAAAGTGAAAAGTGAAAGGGAAGTCACTCAGTTGTGTCTGACTCTTAGCGACCCCATGGACTGCAGCGTACTAGGCTCCTCCATCCATGGGATTTTCCAAGCAAGAGTACTGGAGTGGGGTGCCATTGCCTTCTCCGAGTTCTGAATTATGGTGGGCCCTTAATCGAATGACTGGTGTCTCTATCAAGAAGACAGGAGGGGGTCTGGACACAGACACACAGAAGAAGGACACTGAGGAGAACTGCATGTAATGATGGAGGCAGAGATTGGAGTGATGCAGCTACAAACCAAGGCATGGGACAGATTCTTTCTTGGAGCCTCCAGAAGAAACCAAGTCTGCCAACACCTGCATTTTGGACTTCTGGCCTCTTGAACTGTGAGAGAACACTTTGACTTTAAGCCACCCAGTTAGTAGTAATTAGTTATGACAGCTGTAGGGAACAAATCCAGGGAGGCACATAGACCTCTTTCCTGGATAGGGGTGGGAGTGGGCTTATTAAAATGCTGGTTCCATTTGTATCATTTCTTACTTACAAAACAGAAAGAAACTCACAGACTTACACAATGAACATATGGTTGCTGGGGGTTGGGGAAGGATTGAGGGAGGGGATAGTTAGGGAGTTTGGGATGAACATGTACACACTGCTATATTTAAAATGGATAACCAACAAGGACCTACTGTATAGCACAGGGAACTTTGCTCAATGTTATGTGGCAACCTGGATGGGAGGGGAGTTTGGGGGAGAAAGGATACATGTATATGTATGGCCAAGTCCCTTTGCTGTTCACTTGAAACTATAACAATATTGTTTGCTAATCAATTATGCTGCTGCTGCTACTGCTGCTGCTAAGTCGTCTCAGTCGTGTCCGACTCTGTGCGACCCCATAGAGGGCAGCCCACTAGGCTCCTCTGTCCCTGGGATTCTCCAGGCAAGAATATTGGAGTGGGTTGCCATTTCCTTCTCCAATGCATGAAAGTGAAAAGTGAAGGTGAAGTCACTCAGTCGTGCCCAACTCTTAGCGACCCCATGGACTGGAGCCTACCAGGCTCCTCCATCCATGGGATTTTCCAGGCAAGAGTACTGGAGTGGGGTGCCATTGCCTCTCCGCTAATCAACTACACCCCAATACAAACTAAAAAGTATAAAAATGCTGATTCCAGGCCCAAACCCCCAAGATTCTGATTCTGTAGTTATGCAACAGGGTTTAGGCGTCTTCATTTTGACGAGTTTTCCATAAGCACAAAGCTTGATCTTTGAGCCAGTTTTAACCATAGACTGATTCAAGGCTCCTCTTGGGACTGAAACTGGATTTGCTTCCCCTGCTGATCATGCTACCCTGTCAGTTCCAAGATTCACTGGGTAAAGGGAGCAGGTTTGATGGACAAGAAATAGGTTGTATTGAACCTTCTGTATAAACATTTTTGAGAGACTGCAGAAAACAATGAGAATTATTTCAGAGTGTTCACCCCCAAGGAATCCCAAGTCCCCCAGGTGGCCAACATCTATCCCTAAGGGAATAGGCTGTAGTGGTTAGGGAGTGGATGCTGCCAAGAGGGTTGGTTTTCTAGAGTAGCAAGAAGACCACAGAATAACACACACACACACACACACACACACAGTCTTCTACTTATTGTCTGCTTCAGGAAATTCTATCTGATAGAGCATTACCATTTTAACTTTAAGATTTGGTCCCTATTAAAGATGCAGGTGTCCATGTGAGTGCCAATACTTGAAGCCAGTATCAGCCATTTACAGCCAGCCTCTGGTCTATATTTGAGAGCAGTTTTTGATAGGCTAGAAGAGGAAGAAGAGCATGATGGTCTGGGGCCAGGGTCGAGCAAAGGGTGTCTGGTTGCCAGCCTGAAGGCAAACTTCTTTGTCAGTAAATCTATAGAGGGCACTAGTTTATCCAGCCAAGACTGAGGGAGCTCAGCTGTTCCCAGTCCTTTAGTGAGCTAGGGGAGGGCCTCTGTGAAAAGGGTCAGGTGTTTGGATTCTGTGTAGAGGAGAAGTGCCTTCCTGAGAGTCACCTGCCCAGCTGGACCTGAGGCCCTTTAGGAGTCCTGTGTTTGCTCACACCCCTGACTGCTCCCAGGTAAACAAATCTTGTTTCTGTCTCTCAGAAAGGCAGGGCTCCAGCACCGTGGCAGCCTGTTGTTATAGATACTGTATATGACTTATCACAGCAATTGTCAGAGCAATGGAAGAAAAATGCAATTTAGCACCAACTGCTCGCAGGGGTTGTGTGAGAAGAGAAAGCTGCTCAAGAGACCTGGAGAGGGAGCTGATGGCTTTCTGGATTTATATATATGGTATGATATTCGAGTGTGGACAAAGAAGGTCTTATATTCTCAGTGAGTCTGGAAGAACCCTGGTGAAAAACAGCCTGTCCCAAATAGCTTCACCCATGTTTCATATCCCTGACATTCCACCAGGAGTGCTTCATTTCTGTGAGTTAAGCACTGCTTTTATGAAGGGGAAGATCATGCCTTAAATTATATTGTGTTGGCCAAAAAGTTTTTTTGCTCAAGGAATACATTGTTCAATAAATTTCTTGAAAAGGAAAATATATATTTTAACTTAAAACTAATGAACTTTTTGGCCAACCCAGTACTTTAGAATGAGTTTGCCAGGTGCCTTTCTTCCTCAGGGTTTCTAGAGCAATGGGGACAGATGGGAAAAGGGCAAGTGGAAGTGTTAATCTCTCAGTCATGTCTGACTCTCTGTGACCCTATGGACTGTAGCCCACCAGGCTCCTCTGTCTATCGAAAACTTCAGGCAAGAATACTGGAGAGGGTTGCCATTCCCTTCTGCAGGGGATCTTCTCAATCCAAGGATCGAACCCAGGTCTCCTGCACTGGCAGGTGGATTCTTTACTATCTGAGCCACCAGGACGAGGGGGAGCCCATCAAGTTAGGATTTGGCCTACTTTCCAAACTCAGAAATAGGGCTGCTATTGGTAGTGCCCTCTTTGGAAACTCTTCTGTGTTCTGCACTCTTTCAAAACAGTTATGATGCTAAATGGGATTGAATTTGAAAGTCCAGGATGTCTTGTTCAAGCAGCTAGCTATGTGCTTTTCCAAGAGATACACATAAGCCCTTCTTGCTCATCAGTATTTATCTGTCACCCATTATATACTAGGCACTGGGTCAGGTGCAGATGGCGGATACATGAAAACAAAGGGGCATAATTAGATTATGCCTCCCATTTAAGAAACCATCTAATTATGAAGTCTAGTAAGGCTAGCTTCTTTCCACAAGTAAGGCTGACCTTACATACTTACTATGTGCTTGGCGTCATAGTACATGTGCTTGAAGTAAGGCTGACCTTATATATGTACTATGTGCTTGGTGTCAAGTGAAGGGTAGAGTCAATGGCTACATCATCTCAGAGGTGGGCAGGATCATCATGGAGGGGAGTAGCTGGGTAAGCCTTAGTTCAGATTAGCACATTAAATCACCCAGACACTTAGCAGGGCTCTAGAGAAAAGGGGCCCAGAACAAATCCGTTGTGATGGGGATGGTGATGTGGACTGGGAGTGGTCTGCTTTGCTGTATATCCAAATCCTATAGACCTGTCCTTTCCAGAGAGGTTATCCATCCTCCACTGATGTATGTGTGTGTGTGTGTGTGTTAGTCACTTAGTCTGTCTGACTGTTTGTGACCCCATGGACTCCTCTGTCCATAGGATTCTCAAGGAAAGAATACTGGAGTGCATTGCCGTTTCCTTCTCCCCCTCCACTGACGTACCCTGTCTCAAAACTCCTGTGCTGGGAGTTCTCAGACTTACCTCGGACAGCCAGGGGAGCAGTGTAGCCTAGTGCTTAAGAGGGTGGGTTTAGGGGCCAGGCAGCCTGGGTTTGAATGCTGGCTCTGACATTTATACCATCCTATGGCTCAATTTGTCTCATCGGTATCATGGGGACAATCAGAATAGTGCCTGCCTCCCAGAGTAGCTGGGAGGATTAAATGGTGTGAGATGCTTAGCACAGTGCAGTTGCGTGTGATTCATTCATAAAATAAATATTTATTGAGTGCCTTTGATATTGCAGGTACTCTCCCAGTGCTGGGATATAGCAGTGGAGAAGAGAGATAAGGCCCCTTCTCTCTTGGCACCGTATTAAATGTTGATTCAGGCTCTTTACCCAAGGAACTTTTAATCTAGCATCTTGTTTTCTGCTCTGTCAATTCCAATTCCTGGTCTTCGAGTTATCAGTTAGCTTATTTTCATTCCTTTTTGTTTAACTAGGCAAGTATTAAAGCTATGACTTCCCTTTAAACTCAGCTTTGGTCATGTCCCATAAGATTTGATGTTGAGTGTTTCCATTATCAGTATTTTGTAAGCACTTTTCGAGTTGGGTTTCGGTTTGTGCTGTTTGTACTTTTTAGTGTATTGTGGTATTCCATGTTGATGACTGTATTCTCTTTGCTACATGCCTCTATGAACATATGTGCTAAATCATATCCAGCTCTCTGCAACTGCATGGATTGTAGCCTGCCAGACTCCTCCATCCATGGGATTATTCAGGCAAGAATACTGAAGTGGGTTGCCATTTCCTCCTCCGGGGGATCTTCCCAACCCAGGGATTGAACCCCAGTCTTCTGCATTGGCAGATGGGTTCTTTACTACTGTGCCACCTGGGAAGCCCACTACGTACCCTACTATGCTCTGAAAGAAGAGAGACAGTGGAGACCTTCCTGACTTGTGGCATTTAAAAGGGCCTAGAGGGAAACAAGACTAGAAAAATCATTAATGAAGGGTACTGAGTGCTAGGCTTTATGGGTTGGCTTCTCTTCTAGTGAAGAGCCGTTGGAGTCACTGAAAGGATGAAAAGGAATGAGAGGATTGTTATGTTATTTGGGGAAGAATAAACCATGTCATTGCTGAGGACAGTTTGAGAGAAAGAAAGAGAGTCCAGATAGGAGTCCAGATAGAAGCTTTCATGCTAGTCTAGTATAGGGATTCTCAAACATGAGCAGCATCACAGTCACCTGGAGGGCTTGCTGGGCCCCATCCCCAGAGTGTCTGATCCAGTCTGATCCAGATCCAGTCTGATCTGGAGGCTTTCACATTTGTGTTTTCTAACAAGTTCCCCTGGTGATGCTAATGCTGATGGTCCAGGAAGCACACTTGGGGAATTACTCATCTAGGAGAGAGATGATGAGAACCTGAGGCAGAGTGGTAGGAGATGGGTTAGAGAGGAAAAAAAGCACATAAAAGATATTGGGAAGGAAGAACTCAACAGGGCTTGGGGATTGAACATGAAGACAAGGGCGAGGAAGGACTCAAAGGTAACTCCAAAGTATTAAATTTTGGTTCCTCAGAAGATAAGAGAATCGCAGAGGCAAAACTCCAAACATCTAGGGGTGGAATGTAGTCACATGAGTGAGACTGAGAGATATGTGTAATTCCTGGATCCATCTGCATCTGTGCCACAGCACTCAAGTTTAAAGGCCTCCTGTCCTTCAGGAAAGAGCAGGTGAGGAGAAAACTCAGGTCTGTGTTTCATCTCTCCTGCTCTCAAATGTAACCTTTGAGTAGAGGAAGGAAATGAAGATATAGAGCAGGAGGTAGGGAGCATAGAAAGAGCTGGAAATGGAGAGCACAATTTTAGGTTGTGTGGATGCTCAGTTGCTCAGTCGTGTCCTACTCTTTGTGACCCCAAGGACTGTAGCCCACTAGGCTCCTCTGTTCATGGGATTTCCCAGGCATGAATACTGGAGTGGGTTGCCATTTCCTCCTCCAGGGGATCTTCCCCACCCAGGGATTGAACCCATTTATTTTGCATCTCCTGCACTGGCAGGCAGATTCTTTACCACTATGCTATCTGGGAAGCCCGAGTATTGAATATATGTCAGCAAATACTAATAAGGAAAAAGCAAATGAGTAAAACTCAGTATGGGCCATGCAGGGTGGCTCTACGATCCCACGTGAGACCACTGGCACTATTTTGGAGAGGAGAGGGTTGCCATTATAGGGCTTCTCAACTCCAGCCTACCTAACCTTCCTGAGTTTCATGGCTTCTGACCCTGTGATGCTGTCTTGTCCCTGGTTATTTCCCCAGCTGTAGGGAATTCTTACCTGCTTCTCTCCACTGGGCCGCCTGTAGCTGAGCAGAAGCTCCACAGCACCCACCACTTCCTTGCGGATGGCATAGAGCAGTGCATCGCCAACATACACACTGTGGTTCAGCAGGAGCTCCATGATCTCCAAGTTCTCATTCTCAATGGCAATTAGCAGGGCGCTCCGGCCCAGTGGGTCCATGCAGTTGATGTTGACATTGTAGTAGATCTCGGCCTCCTGGAGGGCCTGCTTCACAGTGGCGTAGTCCCCCTTCTCCACAGCATTGAGGAAGGCCTTCTCCTCAGCAGAGAGCTCTGTCTCTGCCCTCACAATCTGCAGGGGAATGCGGTCTCTGTATGGTGAGTAGTTGACCTTTTTGTAGTACAGTTGGGCCATGGTTCATAGCAATTTTGAAACCTAAATGAGGAGATAGAGGGAGATCAAAGATGTTGTTAGATACCTGCAGCTCTAAAGTGGTCAGTTATGGAGGCAGCCTTGCTAGGGACTTGAAAAATCCTTAGCTGTTTTAAAACTACAATCTTTCTCCTCTTGCAAAGGAGTATATAGAAGAAAGATCCTGGGCTTTTGGGTCAGAAAGACCTGGGTTCAATCTCTAGCTTTACCAGGTCTGTGACCTTAAAGAAGTTACTCAAGCTCACTGTGCTTCAGTTTCTTATTATTAAGCTTGTTTGTGTAAGTCACTCAGTTATGTCCAACTCTTTGCGACCCCACAGACTGTAGCCTGGTGGGAAATCCATGGGATTTCCCAGGCAAGAATACTGGAGTGGGCTGCCATGCCCTCCTCCAGGGGATCTTCCTGACCCAGGGATTGAACTGGGTCTTCTGCATTGCAGGCAGACTCTTTACCATCTGAGCCACTAGGGGAGCCCTGTAAAGCTTATCAATATTAATAACATTAACAGCACCAGGCCCCATGCTAAAGACTAATTCCTATCTCATAAAGCTATTGTGAGAGTTAAATGAGATAATGACTGATCACAGTAACTGGTAAAGAGCAAACCTCCTGAGACATGGCACAAGTTAGTTTTTTCCTTCCCTTCTGCTGTCTGGAAATACTCATGATAATACTTCTGATTGCTGATGCAAAGTTGGACCTCATTTTTGGCTACTTTTCTTTGGACCGTGGGCCTCTGCTAATTTGTAGGATTACATTTGCAGCTGCCCTGGATGCAGATCCTGGATTGAAATCCTGTTGGAATGCTAACTGAAGCCTTCTTCTGACTGCTGCTCACTGGGGAAGAGGGTACTGACTCCAACACACTACAGTCATGTATCGCCTCTAGCCCCTCCTGATGTTTTTCCTCCACCACCTAAACCAAGCAGTTGACATATATGAGAATCTATCTGATTCAATTCTGAGAAGTGACTGGTCTGTTTTACATGCACTATATCTAAAGCCAGATTGTAATAGAAGTGATTTCAAAGCAAAACCTATTAATGCATTCCTACAATATGTTTAACTTTCTCTGGGAGACCAAGAATAAAAGATAGTCTTTGCCTTTAATTGCATAGAATGAATCACAATATAGAGCTCTGCCTTGTAGTTTACAGATTGAATTCGTACACATTTCTCATTGACTCCTTGTACTAGCCCTATGAGATGGGAATGCTTATCCTCCCTAGGGCAGATGAGGCTCAGACCCATGAGGTGACTGACTCCCCTTTCCCTACCATCCCTGGGACCTCCAGGACTCTCTGGAGGCTGAGGTTGGATGATGTTATTTAAGTGTCTTTCACTACTGAACTGTTTTGCCAGCAAAAAGAAATGGAAATGTGATAAAGGGCCTCTTGTCTCATCTTCTGGATATAAGAGATGATGAAGACATGTGGCTTCCACAAACATTTGCCTTACTCTTCCAGGTAATTACATCTCTGCTTTGGCAGAGTGAGCGGCATATATTATACCAAGTGGCATTTGCAATTCATGCACTTGTGATCTTCTGGGAAGTTAGCGTTTGAAGGTTAGTGTTGCCTCTTGCCCTGAACAGGCCCAGATGACAAATTTCTCTCTGCATCCAAATCTCAGGAGAGCAGACTGCTGCTTGGCTGTTTTGAGAAGCACTGATATTTTCTTGTGCTACTTTCAAGTAACTCAGCAATGACTAAAGGAAAGTGGCATTTAGAGGAAGCATTTGTCACTAAACAGCAAATTACTTTAATAATGCTAATTGTAGAACACCTCCCTGCCTCCCTGTCTCCATTATAAAGAAAAAGGGAGGAGAAAGAAGAGACAGTGAGAGCTCCTGAAAAGAGACTCAACAGCCCAATTCAGTTTACATTTTTTAATTAATCAACATGAACACAGTGGAAGCCTTCAGCATGCCTAGCACTGTACTAGTCACCTTTGAAACAGAAGAAAGAAAAAGGTCCCTGTCTTCATCATCTCCCACTTGGACCATTCCACACACTTACAATGAGTCATTCCAACTCCCTTCTCTCCCCTTTCAGATTGTCTTCCACACTACCCCCAAGTTATCCTGTGAAACACAAAGCTGATCCTATTTCACTCTCCTTGGTTTGTATCCCGCTGCTTTTGTGATGAAATCAACACTCCTTTCCGAGATCTACTTACTAGGTCTTGGCTTGTGTTTGTTTACCTATCTAATGTCATTTGAAAGCACTCTCACCTTCATCCACTGTTGTTTAGCCCTGTAAAGCTTCTTTTGATTCTTCCAACATGCCAAGTATTCTCCTACCTCAAGACCTTCGATCATCTCCTGGAACACTGTCCTCCAACTTTTCATTTTTCAAGCCTCAACTAAATGTCACCTCTTCAGAGATGCCCTCATCAACTGCTCTCTATAAAGTAGTTCCTTCATATTCTTCTCTCCATTGTAGCCATAGCCTTTTCTCTTCTTTCTTGATGTTAATCAAAATTTCTAGTAACACAGACATATGTCTTTGTCTTCCTGAGTAATCATCTGTTCAGTCCAATTTGCTTTAAAGCTCAAGTGCAGAGGTTGCATCTGTCCTGATTTTCTAGCATTCATCCAAGCCCAGTTCCTGGCATACCCTGGATGCTGGATATAAGTGTGATGAATGAATGAGTAAACCTTCCATGATATTCTCTCATCTCTCTCCTTCTCACCCCAAATTCTAGCCATACTGAGCCATGTTCTCTGAGTTACCCTTTCATGATCATGTGTTTGCACATAACTCCATCCTACTTTCTCTATTTAACAAACCCCTCTCTACTTCAGCACCTTGCTAATAAGTCCCACCCTTCTCTGTGAAGCCTTCCCGATACCCTCAGAATCTCCCTTTGGGCTCCCCCCTGGCACTCAGATCACATTTGTTCTACATCATTCAACTGCATCTTTGTCTTCCTGCTGTTTGTGTAGGGATACCAGATAATCACGATGGTGTGATCACTGACCTAGAGCCAGACATCCTGGAATGTGAAGTCAAGTGGGCCTTAGAAAGAATCACTATGAACAAAGCTAGTGGAGGTGATGGAATTCCAGTTGAGCTATTTCAAATCCTGAAAGATGATGCTGTGAAAGAGCTGCACCCAATATGCCAGCAAATTTGGAAAATTCAGCAGTGGCCACAGGACTGGAAAAGGTCAGTTTTCATTCCAATCCCAAAGAAAGGCAATGCCAAAGAATACTCAAACTACCACACAATTGCACTCATCTCACATGCTAGTAAAGTAATGCTCAAAAATCTCCAAGCCAGGCTTCAGCAATATGTGAACCGTGAACTTCCTGATGTTCAACCTGGTTTTAGAAAAGGCAGAGGAACCAGAGATCAAATTGCCAACATCCGCTGGATCATGGAAAAAGCAAGAGAGTTCCAGGAAAACATCTACTTCTGCTTTATTGACTATGCCAAAGTCTTTGACTGTGTGGATCACAGTAAACTGTGGAAAATTCTGAAAGAGATGGTAATACCAGACCACCTGATCTGCCTCTTGAGAAACTCGTATGCAGGTCAGGAAGCAAGAGTTAGAACTGGACATGGAACAACAGACTGGTTCCAAATAGGAAAAGGAGTTCGTCGAGGCTGTATATTGTCACCCTGCTTATTTAACTTATATGCAGAGTACATCATGAGAAACGCTGGACTGGAAGAAACACAAACTGGAATCAAGATTTCCGGGAGAAATATCAATAACCTCAGATATGCAGATGACACCACCTTTATGGCAGAAGGTGAAGAGGAACTAAAAAGCCTCTTGATGAAAGTGAAAGTGGAGAGTGAAAAAATTGGCTTAAAGCTCAACATTCAGAAAACGAAGATCATGGCATCTGGTTCCACCACTTCATGGGAAATAGATGGGGAAAAAGTGGAAACAGTGTCAGACTTTATTTTTCTGGGCTCCAAAATCACTACAGATGGTGACTGCAGCCATGAAATTAAAAGACGCTTACTCCTTGGAAGGAAAGTTATGACCAACCTAGATAGCATATTCAAAAGCAGAGACATTACTTTGCCAACAAAGATCTGTCTAGTCAAGGCTAAGGTTTTTCCTGTGGTCATGTATGGATGTGAGAGTTGGACTGTGAAGAAGGCTGAGCGCCAAAGAATTGATGCTTCTGAACTGTGGTGTTGGAGAAGACTCTTGAGAGTCCCTTGGACTGCAAGGAGATCCAACCAGTCCATTCTGAAGGAGATCAGCCCTGGGATTTCTTTGGAAGGAATGATGTTGAAGCTGAAACTCCAGTACTTTGGCCACCTCATGTGAAGAGTTGACTCATTGGAAAAGACTCTGATGCTGGGGTGGATTGGGGGCAGGAGGAAAAGGGGACGACAGAGGATGAGATGGCTGGATGGCATCACTGACTCGATGGACGTGAGTCTGAGTGAACTCCGGGAGTTGGTGATGGACAGGGAGGCCTGGCATGCTGCAATTCATGGGGTCATAAAGAGTCGGACACGACTGAGCAACTGATCTGATCTGACCTTGATTCCTGCCTTCCTAGCACTTACACAGGGTCTGGAACATGATGAGTGCTCAACAAATGGATGTTTAATGAACAAATACAATCTAGCTGATGGGGTCAGCACAGTCACAAATGAGTACTAGATTTTGTGGTACTGATTTGATGCTTGGGGTTTTCAGAAAGGGCTCTGTGAGGCTGGAAGTGTCAGAGGTTTCATGGAGAAGATAGCTGTTATCCAGTCCTTGAAGAATTAATATAGTGTGAAAATGTGAGGGTAGTTCAGGTATCACAAGAACAAATGTGGTGGGCTTGATCATAGTCTAGTTAAGATAGTTTTGGGGGCATATTTTTAAGACTATAATAGAATACAGGGATTAGAGGTAAACAAATTATAAGGCAGCAGCTCAAATCTTGTTTCACTATATTAAAAATGATCTTAAACACTTGACATATATACACTACCATGTGTAAAATAGATAGCTAGTGGGAAGCTATTGTATAGCACAGGGAGCTCAGCTTGGTGCTCTTTGATGACCTAGAGGGGTGGGATGAGGGGGCAGGTGGGATGGGGGGGTCCAAGAGTGAGGGAATATATGTGTACATATAGCTAATTCACTTCAGTGTACAGCAGAAGCTAATACAACATTGTAAAGCAATTATACTAAAAAAAAAATTACACACACACACACACACAAACTAAAAAAAACAGAAAATCCACTTGCTGCCCATTTGCCACTTAAGAGGCTGTGCTATGATGTGCTTAGTCCCTCAGTTGTGCTTGACTCTTTGCGATCCCATGGACTGTAGCCCACCAGGCTCCTCTGTCCATGGGGATTCTCTAGGTAAGAATACTAGAGTGGGTTGCCATGCCTTCCTCCAGGGGATCTTCCCAACCCAGGGACCAAACCCAGGTCTCCTGCATTGCAGGTGTATTCTACCATCTGAGCCACCAGGAAAGCCCCTTAAGAGACTACTATGAAAGGAAAGGCTAGATGTCTTTTCAGATGGTGTCACTAGTGGTTCTGGGCTAAGTATTACTGCTACAGGAAGGTCCGTGTCCATGTTAGCAAGACAAGCTATAAGGGAAACTGAAGACAAATGTGTCCTAGGGAAAAGTGAAAACACAGGGAACTAACTCAATCAAAGCCCTGTTGAGTGCCAGGCACTATGCCAGGAGCCAGAGTGATAAATTATTCCACTTTGGGGATAATTCATATGTCCTGGGCACTGTGCCAGGTACTGGGGCAGCATTAATACTACTACTGCTTCTAGTAGTAATAGTAATGAAAGCAACAAGAAGTACATTCACTGAACTCTCACTCTATGCCAGATGTGTGAGTTATAATAGTAAAGAGAGAGGACAGTACAATCATGGTCAATTTGCAACTTGAAGTAAGTATAATTGGATGATCTATAGTCAGTTCAGAGTCTAGTGTTACTTTTCATCTCTTGCATTTGAAATTAATCTGGTCTATTGCATTTCCAGTGGGCTGAGCTATGAGAAGCTTTGTGGTATTCCCCTGTAGAGAAAAAAACCTCTCCTCCAGAGGTTGCCTGAGAAATACTATGAGAGTGATTCCTTCACTTTAAGGCACTATATTCCTAAAAACTACCCCTGGAAGGGACAATAAATTACATGGCCAATAGCCAATAACACTTTAAGGTGAATTCCTTGATTAAGAAAGTTGCTGTGGCCTTGGAAGTAACGAGATGTATATTTAGAAGGACATGGAAGATATGATGGAGGGGAAAGGAGAGGCCTGGATGTCTCTTTTATGTATCCATGCCCACCTCTATACTACCCAGGATATAAAATGGGTTCCCCATATAGTCTGAAAAATTGATGCTTTTGAATTGTAGTGCTGAAGAAGCTTCTTGAGAGTCCCTTGAACAGCAAGGAGATTAAACCAGTCAATCCTAAAGGAAATCATCCCTGAGTATTCATTGGAAGGACTGATGCTGAAGCTGAAGCGCCAATACTTTGGCCACCTGATGGGAAGAGCTGACTCATTGGAAAAGACCCTGATGCTGGGAAAGATTGAGGGCAAGAGGAGAAGGGGGTGGCAGAGGTTGAGATGGTTGGATGGCATCACTGACTCAATTGACATGAGTTTGAGCAAACTCCAGGAGATAGCAGAGAACAGAGGAACCTGGTGTGTGGCAGTCCATGGGGTCACAAAGTTGGACATGACTTAGCAACTGAACAACATGTTAAGTGTCCACCTGCAAGCTTATAATATGTCTAATGACTTTCCTAGTTCCCTGCCCTCTGCCAGTCCCCAAAGCTGGTGCCATTTGACCCTCATTGACAGCTTTTAGCCTCATCCTCACTCTAAGCTCTGAAATCAATTATTTCTCCATATGCTTGCTGTTAGTCCTACTCTGCCATTTTTCTGGGAATAAGTAACTAATGATGGAATTTCTGGCATATCTTTAGGATGGGTTATAGGGAAGGTTCCTTTACATAACCCTTTACTGTTATAGTTATGCTTGGCAGATTGTACTCATCTGCCACTAACCTAAGCCAGGAAGTGAGGTTCATATTCCCATTATTAGGCACTGGTTTTGAGATGTATCCTTAATTGAATGAAATAAAACCAGCCAGCACTTCATCCTATTCTACAAGTGAACTCCCACTGTAGTCTCCCAAGCAATGAAGATTAAGAATGGTCAATCAGGCTCTCAGGTGCTTATCATGTTCCCTCTTTCTGGTTCTGCTAGCCAGAGGAGTTTGTCTAATGGAATCTGTGACATCTGTGGGTTCAAATGATGCCATTTAAAGAGCTAAATCAATGGGCTGGGCAGAAGGGCAGGACACAAAGTGGTCTCACCAAATCCCAGCCCAGATCATTGCCCAGCTCAGGCCTTTGTGAGGACGAAAGCTTCCCATCTCACTAAAATTTAGTGCCTTTGGAGGGACACAGTATCTGTGTGTGGCTTGTACTCTGTGCCATGAGGATTGAGCTTGAATGGTGAAATCCTTGTGACTTCTTACCCTTCTCCTTATCTGTCTAGTTGTCCATCTCTTCAGAGTCCTTTAAGGAAAGTAGATTTAATTTGATAAACTTATACAATCTCAAGGGTAAATGGCAGATAATAAATACATTCAATGAATAAGTACCAGGCACTGTGATAGAAGCTGATTGTAACAGCTGAGTGGCTTAAAGCCAGACCTCATCTAGAGAAAAACTGCATTTGAACAAGAATCTTGAATGTCCAATCCAATGAGTGACTAGAATGGCAACTTCATGTACATAGCCACGGAGGTGGGCTAGTGAGAGGAAGCTTGTGTGTGTGTGTACATGTGTATGTACATACGTGTGTGTGTGTGTGTGTGTGTGTGCATGTTGATTTTGAGAGCATTTTGACTCCTTTAAGAGAACCACTTAGAGAACTTCCTAATTTTAATGTAGTTACACTAATCTTAAAGGAGCAACCCCACATCCAAGGAGTGGTGGCTGCTCGGGCACAAGAGGGCCTAGAGGAGCCACTCCACATTCAAGGTCAAGAGGGGCGGTGGTGAGGAGATACCCATTGTCCAAGGTAAGGAGCAGTAGCTGTGCTTTGCTGGAGCACTGTGAAGAGACACCCCATGTCCAAGGTAAGAGAAAGCCAAGTAAGATGGTAGGTGTTGCAAGAGGGCATCAGAGGGCAGACACACTGAAACCATAATCACAGAAAACTAGTCAATCTAATCACACTAGGACCACAGCCTTGTCTAACTCAATGAAACTAAGCCATGCCCTTGGGGCCACCCAAGACAGGTGGCCTTGGTCATGGTGGAGAGGTCTGACAGAATGTGGTCCACTGGAGAAAGGAATGGCAAACCACTTCAGTATTCTTGCCTTGAGAACCCCATGAACAGTATGAAAAGTCAAAATGATAGGATACTGAAAGAGGAACTCCCCAGGTCGGTAGGTGCCCAATATGCTACTGGAGATCAGTGGAGAATAGCAAGAAGAACAGCAAAGAATACCAAGAGGAGACAAGAAAGCCTTCTTCAGCGATCAATGTAAAGAAATAGAGGGAAACAACAGAATGGGTAAGACTAGAGATCTCTTCAAGAAAATTAGAGATACAAAGGGAACATTTCATGCAAAGATGGGCTCAATAAAGGACAGAAATGGTATGGACCTAACAGAAGCAGAAGATATTAAGAAGAGATGGCAAGAATACACAGAAGAACTGTACAAAAAAGATCTTCATGACCAAGATAATCACGATGGTATGATCACTCACCTAGAGCCAGACATCCTGGAATGTGAAGTCAAGTGGGCCTTAGAAAGCATCACTATGAACAAAGCTAGTGGAGGTGATGGAATTCCAGTTGAGCTATTTCAAATCCTGAAAGATTATGCTGTGAAAAAGCTGCACTCAATATGCCAGCAAATTTGGAAAACTCAGCAGTGGCCACAGGACTGGAAAAGGTCAGTTTTCATTCCAATCCCAAAGAAAAGCAATGCCAAAGAATGCTCAAACTACTGCACAATTGCACTCATCTCACACGCTAGTAAAGTAATGCTCAAAATTCTCCAAGCCAGGCTTCAGCAATATGTGAACCGTGAACTTCCTGATGTTCAAGCTGGTTTTAGAAAAGGCAGAGGAACCAGAGATCAAATTGCTAACATCCGCTGGATCATTGAAAAAGCAAGAGAGTTCCAGAAAAACATCTATTTCTGCTTTATTGACTATGCCAAAGCTTTTGACTGTGTGGATCACAATAAACTGTGGAAAATTCTGAAAGAGATGGGAATACCAGACCACCTGACCTGCCTCTTGAGAAATCTGTATGCAGGTCAGGAAGCAAGAGTTAGAACTGGACATGGAACAACAGACTGGTTCCAAATAGGAAAAGGAGTACGTCAAGGCTGTATATTGTCACCCTGCTTATTTAACTTATATGCAGAGTACATCATGAGAAACGCTGGGCTGGAGAAACACAAGCTGGAATCAAGATTGCCAGGAGAAATATCAATAACCTCAGATATGCAGATGAAACCACCCTTATGGCAGAAAGTGAAGAGGAACTAAAAAGCCTCTTGATGAAAGTGAAAGAGGAGAGTGAAAAAGTTGGCTTAAAGCTCAACATTCAGAAAACGAAGATCATGGGATCTGGTCCCATCACTTCATGGGAAATCGATGTGGAAACAGTGGAAACAGTGTCAGACTTCATTTTTGGGGGCTCCAAAATCACTGCAGATGGTGATTGCAGCCATGAAATTAAAAGACGCTTACTCTTTGGAAGGAAAGTTATGACCAACCTAGACAGCATATTCAAAAGCAGAGGCATTACTTTGCCGTAGGTCTGTCTAGTCAAGGCTATGGTTTTACCAGTAGTCATGTATGGATGTGAGAGTTGGACTGTGAAGAAAGCTGAGCACCGAAGAATTGATGCTTTTGAACTGTGGCGTTGGAGAAGACTCTTGAGAGTCCCTTGGACTGCAAGGAGATCCAACCAGTCCATTCTGAAGGAGATCAGCCCTGGGTGTTCTTTGGAAGGAATGATGCTAAAGCTGAAACTCCAGTACTTTGGCCACCTCATGTGAAGAGTTGACTCATTAGAAAAGACTCTGATGCTGGGAGGGATTAGGGGCAAGAGGAGAAGGGGATGACAGAGGATGAGATGGCTGGATGGCATCACCGACTCAATGGATGTGTTTGAATGAAGTCCGGGAGCTGGTGATGGACAGGGAGGCCTGGTGTGCTGCAATTCACTGGGTTGCAAAGAGTCGGACATGACTCAGCAACTGAACCGACTGACACTAATCTTTTCCAGAAAAGTCCAGGTATTATGCCTCCTACAAGAGACCTCAAAAGTCATCTAGAATAACCCCTTGCTCAGTGAAAAAAAAAAAAAAACACCCTGACAATATACTTTTTAAGTGATTGTTCAGTTAATGAGCACCTCCACTGATGAAAACCTCACCCCTTTCTCACCTTTATGGAGAGTGCTGATATTCAGCAAGGGATCTCTATGTCTATCCAAAATCACCTGCTTCCAGCTTCTATTCCATGGCCCCAGTTCTGCCCTCTAGAGCAGTATCAGGCAAATCTGTCTTTGTTCTGCATGACAATCCTTCATGTATTTGATTTCATTTCTCGTCTCTCTCTGCCCCAGGAGTCTCCTTCTCTAGAATTATGAGCATCCTAGTGGTCTGCTTCTAGTTATTCTATACTTTACTTTTCTTAAAGTATGTTGTTCAGAAGTGAACACATTCTCTAGAATGGTCAGGCCAGCACAAGTTACACCGTGGCTATTTTTTCTTCATTTCTCATTCAGCAATGCTTTGCTAGGGTCAAGACACCATAATGTCTCATTTCAAAAGGTACTTTAGACCATCCTGCATAGTGGTATATTATGCTTTTCATTTGTACAAATCATACCGATCCAAAATTTCCTTGATATATAAATAGTAATAAATTAACATTAAGCACTTATGTGCCAGATACTGTATATGCTAAATGCTTCACATACATTATTTAAATTATTCTTTACTTTCAGACAGTTATGATTAGCATCTCTCTCATCCCAGATAAGGAACCTGAGGCACAAAGAGGTTAAGTAATTTGCTTCAGTTCACACACAGTGATGGGAATGGGGTAAGAGTCAAGCTCTGACTTTAGAGTCTACATTTTAAACTACTTCAATGAAAGTAGATTCCTTTGTAAGCTCCATAATGCCTATAATAGTGCTAGGCATAGTGCTGCAATTCAGTACTTGTTATGCACCTAGTATTTGTCATAGCTAGGGCATTTGGCAGTAGGGAATACAAAGATACATGTATAAATGACATATCTCTGCCCCAGACATCCTGAATGTGAAGTCAAGGGGCCTTAGAAAGCATCACTACGAACAAAGCTAGTGGAGGTGATGGAATTCCAGTTGAGCTATTTTCCAAATCCTGAAAGATGATGCTGTGAAAGTGCTGCACTAATATGCCAGCAAATTTGGAAACTCAGCAGTGGCTACAGGACTGAGAAACCACCCTTATGGCAGAAGTGAAGAGGAAACTAAAAAGCCTCTTGATGAAAGTGAAAGAGAGAGTGAAAAAAGTTGGCTTAAAGCTCAATATTCAGAAAACGAAGATCATGGGATCTGGTCCCATCACTTCATGGGAAATCGATGTGAAACAGTGGAAACAGTGTCAGACTTCATTTTTGGGGGCTCCAAAATCACTGCAGATGGTGATTGCAGCCATGAAATTAAAAGACGCTTACTCTTTGGAAGGAAAGTTATGACCAACCTAGACAGCATATTCAAAAGCAGAGGCATTACTTTGCCGTAGGTCTGTCTAGTCAAGGCTATGGTTTACCAGTAGTCATGTATGGATGTGAGAGTTGGACTGTGAAGAAAGCTGAGCACCGAAGAATTGATGCTTTTGAACTGTGGCGTTGGAGAAGACTCTTGAGAGTCCCTTGGACTGCAAGGAGATCCAACCAGTCCATTCTGAAGGAGATCAGCCCTGGGTGTTCTTTGGAAGGAATGATGCTAAAGCTGAAACTCCAGTACTTTGGCCACCTCATGAAGAGTTGACTCATTAGAAAAGACTCTGATGCTGGGAGGGATTAGGGGCAAGAGGAGAAGGGGATGACAGAGGATGAGATGGCTGGATGGCATCACCACTCAATGGATGTGTTTGAATGAAGTCCGGAGCTGGTGATGGACAGGGAGGCCTGGTGTGCTGCAATTCACTGGGTTGCAAAAAGAGTCGGACATGACTCAGCAACTGAACCGACTGACACTAATCTTTTCCAGAAAAGTCCAGGTATTATGCCTCCTACAAGAGACCTCAAAAGTCATCTAGAATAACCCCTTGCTCAGTGAAAAAAAAAAAAAAACACCCTGACAATATACTTTTTAAGTGATTGTTCAGTTAATGAGCACCTCCACTGATGAAAACCTCACCCCTTTCTCACCTTTATGGAGAGTGCTGATATTCAGCAAGGGGATCTCTATGTCTATCCAAAATCACCTGCTTCCAGCTTCTATTCCATGGCCCCAGTTCTGCTCTCTAGAGCAGTATCAGGCAAATCTGTCTTTTGTTCTGCATGACAATCCTTCATGTATTTGATTTCATTTCTCATGTCTCTCTCTGCCCCAGGAGTCTCCCCTTCTCTAGAATTATGAGCATCCTAGTGGTCTGCTTCTAGTTATTCTATACTTTACTTTTCTTAAAGTATGTTGTTCAGAAGTGAACACATTCTCTAGAATGGTCAGGCCAGCACAAGTTACACCGTGGCTATTTTTTCTTCATTTCTCATTCAGCAATGCTTTGCTAGGGTCAAGACACCATAATGTCTCATTTCAAAAGGTACTTTAGACCATCCTGCATAGTGGTATATTATGCTTTTCATTTGTACAAATCATACCGATCCAAAATTTCCTTGATATATAAATAGTAATAAATTAACATTAAGCACTTATGTACCAGATACTGTATATGCTAAATGCTTCACATACATTATTTAAATTATTCTTTACTTTCAGACAGTTATGATTAGCATCTCTCTCATCCCAGATAAGGAACCTGAGGCACAAAGAGGTTAAGTAATTTGCTTCAGTTCACACACAGTGATGGGAATGGGGTAAGAGTCAAGCTCTGACTTTAGAGTCTACATTTTAAACTACTTCAATGAAAGTAGATTCCTTTGTAAGCTCCATAATGCCTATAATAGTGCTAGGCATAGTGCTGCAATTCAGTACTTGTTATGCACCTAGTATTTGTCATAGCTAGGGCATTTGGCAGTAGGGAATACAAAGATACATGTATAAATGACATATCTCTTGCCTTCAAACATTTCCAGGTCCAGAGACAGAGAAAAAAATTAAAGTAAGTTAAATGTACTACAGTCTGATAGAGTCTAATATATAATAGGGACACAAAGGAGGAAGTGTTTAACTCTACTTGGGGAGATAATTGAAAAGAAAGCAATATTTGAACTATGTCTTATCACGATGGTGTGATCATTTACCTAGAGCCAGACATCCTGGAATGTGAAGTCAAGTGGGGCTTAGGAAGCATTACCACGAACAAAGCTAGTGGAGGTGATGGAATTCCAGTTGAGCTATTTCAAATCCTAAAGGATGATGCTGTGAAAGTACTGTACTTAATATGTCAGCAAATTTGGAAAACTCAACAGTGGCCACAGGACTGGAAAAGGTCAGTTTTCATTCCAATCTCAAAGAAAGGCAATGCCAAAGAATGCTCAAATTACCGCACAATTGCACACATCTCACATGCTAGTAAAGTAATGCTCAAAATTCTCCAAGCCAGGCTTCAACAATACATGAACCATGAACTTCCAGATGTTCAAGCTGGTTTTAGAAAAGGTAGAGGAACCAGAGATCAAATTGCCAGCATCTGCTGAATCATGGAAAAAGCAAGAGAGTTCCAGGAAAACATCTATTTCTGCTTTATTGACTATGCCAAAGCCTTTGACTGTGTGGACCACAATCAACTGTGGAAAATTCTGAAAGAGATAGGAATACCAGACCACCTGACCTGCCTCTTGAGAAACCTGTACGCAGGTCAGGAAGCAGCAGTTAGAACTGGACATGGAACAACAGACTGGTTCCAAATAGGAAAAGGAGTACGTCAAGGCTGTATATTGTCACCCTGCTTATTTAACTTATATGCAGAGTACATCATGAGAAATGCTGGGCTGGAAGAAGCACAAGCTGGAATCAAGATTGCCAGGAGAAATATCAATAATCTCAGATATGCAGATGAAACCACCCTTATGGCAGAAAGTGAAGAGGAACTAAAGAGCCTCTTGATGAAAGTGAAAGAGGAGAGTGAAAAAGTTGGCTTAAAGCTCAACATTCAGAAAACGAAGGTCATGGCATCCGGTCCTGTCATTTCATGGCAAATAAATGGGGAAACAGTGGCTGGCTTTATTTTGGGGGGCTCCAAAATCACTGCAGATGGTGATTGCAGCCATGAAATTAAAAGACGCTCAACATTCAGAAAATAAAGATCATGGGATCTGGTCCCATCACTTCATGGGAAATAGGTGGAGAAACAGTGGAAACAGTGTCAGACTTTATTTTTGGGGGCTCCAAAATCACTGCAGATGGTGACTGCAGCCATGAAATTAAAAGACACTTACTCCTCGGAAGGAAAGTTATGACCAACCTAGATAGCATATTGAAAAGCAGAGACATTACTTTGCCAACAAAGGTCTGTTTAGTCAAGGCTATGGTTTTTCCAGTGGTCATGTTTGGATGTGAGAGTTGGACTGTGAAGAAAGCTGAGCACCGAAGAATTGATGCTTTTGAACTGTGGCGTTGGAGAAGACTCTTGAGAGTCCCTTGGACTGCAAGGAGATCCAACCAGTCCATTCTGAAGGAGATCAGCCCTGGGTGTTCTTTGGAAGGAATGATGCTAAAGCTGAAACTCCAATATTTTGGCCACCTCATGTGAAGAGTTGACTCATTGGAAAAGACCCTGATGCTGGGAGGGATTGGGGGCAGGAGGAAAAGGGGATGACAGAGGATGAGATGGCTGGATGGCATCACTGACTGGATGGATGTGTTTGCGTGAACTCTGGGAGTTGGTGGTAGACAGGGATGCCTGGCATGCTGCAATTCATGGGGTCTCAAAGAGTCGGACACAACTGAGAGACTGAACTTACTTACTTACTTACTCCTTGGAATAAAAGCTATGACAAACCTAGACAGCATATTAAAAAGCAGAGGCATTACTTTTTCAACAAACATCTGTCTAGTCAAGGCTATGGTTTTTCCAGTAGTCATGTATGGATGTGAGAATTGGACTATAAAGAAAGCTGAGTGCTGAAGAATTGATGCTTTTGAACTGTGGTGTTAGAAAAGACTCTTGAGAGTCCCTTGGACTGCAAGGAGATCCAACCAGTCCATCCTAAAGGAGATCAGTCCTGGGTGTTCATTGAAAAGACTGATGTTGAAGCTGAAACTCCAATACTTTGGCCACCTGATGGGAAGAGCTGACTCATTTGAAAAGACCCTGGTGCTGGGAAAGATTGAGGGCAGGAGGAGAAGGGGATGACAGAGGATGAGATGGTTGGATGGCATCACTGACTCAATGGACATGAGTTTGGGTAGGCTTCGGGAGTCGGTGATGGACCGGGAGTCCTGGTGTGCTACAGTTCATGGGGCTGCAAAGAGTTGGACATTACTGAGTGACTGAACTGAACTGAAGAGTTTGTTAGCAATGTAGGGATGGTCATTCTAGATAAGGGACACAGCAGGTGCTCAGGTGTGAGTATGTAAATCACAGTGGTATTTTAGAGAACATTAGCACTCTTCCTATTCTAACTTCTCAAGCATGTGACCACCTTGGGACCTTATCACATGTGGTTCACTGCCTATAATCCTATTCTACTAGTTCATCAGTTTTCTTCTTATGATGGACATCAGATCAAATGTCATCTCTTCAGTAAGTCTCCAAAGAACACATTTCCAGTGGAGATGCTCCTTTGTGTCACCCTCTATCTCATTATCCAGACTTGCTTTTCTTAAAGAATTTATTACTACTTGAAATGCTTATATTTTTGTTTAGTATTTTAACACCTAGCTCCCCCAAATTTATTGTAAACTCCATAATAGCAAACTTTATCTGTCATGTTTACTACTCTATATCCACAACCTGGCACATAGTAGCCTCTCAATAGATATGTATTAAATTACTACATGAAATAGTGGTAGGGGTAGAGATGTAGGGATGCTCTGTGAGAAGAGCTATGCTTTTTTCTTGTGTGTTTAACCACCTTCCCTGCATGTGGCCAAGTGCTTAAGCAAGAAGCCCTCCTTTTTACCTCAAGGAAAGGGTCTTAATTAGTCTAAGGTGGCTCAGATGGTAAAGCGTCTGCCTACAATGTGGGTAGACCTGGGTTCGATCCCTGGGTCAGGAAGATCTCCTGGAGAAGGAAATGGCAAACCATTCCAGTATTCTTGCTTGGAAAATCCCATGGATGGAGTAGCCTGGTAGGCTACAGTCCACAGGGTCACAAAGAGTCGGACACGACTGAACGACTTCACTTTCTTTTCAAGTAAATATTGGTAATTCCATTTCTTTGATTGACCTAGATTTGAGCATTGGTACAGTTCTGCCCAATGAGATGTGCTAGAGGGCTTCTAGGAAAAGTTTCTTTGTTCTTAAAAAGAGATGTAAAAATAAGAAATATTTCCCCTTTTTGCCTCTGAATGATGTCATTTGCATATGACACCAAACTTTGGTAGCCATTTTTGAGATTATGAAGAAAGGCAGCCTAAAAGACTCAGCTTCCATGCTGAGGATGGCATAAATTGGGTCCTTTATGATGTCTCTGAGCCATTGAATTAATTAATCTGGAAGCTGCTCAACCTCTAGACTTCTAGTTGTGTGAGATGAAAACTCACATTTTGTTAACCCACTTTTAGGCATGCTTCTCTTTTACAAGAAGCTGAAGACATCCTAAGTGATAGCATTTTGGGGAAAATTACAAAAATTAAACCACAAACAAATAGAAAACTTGAGCAGCTTAATAATCATAGAGGAAATTAAAATAGTTTGAAAGGTCTACCAGTTAAAAGTCACTTGGTTCAAATGGTTTCACATTTGTGTATATCAACAAAACTTAAAAAAATGCAGATATTATCTTGATATTAAAATCATTTTCAGATTATAGATCAAGGAAGAACACTCCTGAATTCATTCTACAAAGCTAGCATAATCTTAATGCCAAAACCTGATAATGCTACTCAAGTGAAAACTATATATATATATAGTTATATATATATATGTATATGTATATATATATATAGAGAGAGACCAATTTCAACCATGAAAATCATTCTAAAAACTCTAAATAAAATATTAGCAAATGAAAACCAGAAGTAAATTTGAAGAATAACATTATGACCAAGTGGAACTTATCCTAAGAGCAAGCAGGGTTCAATATGAGAAAATTTTCAATAGAAATAGTAACTGTCAACCACTTAAAGGAAAGAAAACATGATTATATCAATAGATGAAAAAATTGATATTAACTCAGAACCTATTTATTTAAAGAATGAAGTAAAATTGGAACAGAAGTAAACTACCTATATACACAAAAAAACTATTTACCTCAAATCAATAATAAATATCATAATAAATTGTGAAATACTGGACCCATTGCCATTAAAATCAAGAATGCTGTTATCAGCTCTATTATTCAATTTTAAGGTTTTGACTAATGTAATAAGAGAAGGATGTGAAAATATTACAAATATTTAACAAATTACCTTTATAGGTATATAATGGTATAATAGAACATCCAAGAAACTTTTCAAAAATCCGTTAAAAAGCTTTCAAGAAACTTTGGTAAGGTGACAGAATGTAAGAAAAAAATACAAATATCAATAGCTTTAAAAATTTATATCAGTAATCATCATCACTCAGAAATGATAAAGGAAAAATTCAATGCAGAATAGTGATAACATCTGAAGACATCCAGGAATAAATTTACCTAGAAAGGAACAGGATTCAATGTAAGAGAAGTTACTGATGGGAAAAAAATAAGGCAGAACAGGGAAGCACACTATGTTGCTGAATAGAAATAACCTAATAAAAATATAACTTCTTACAAATTAAGATGTAAATTACAAAAAGTATGTCTTTTGAGTTTTATATAGACCTGGGAAATTAAAGTTAAATGAAACAATAAATGTATTAAAATTTCACAAAATTTTTATTTAAAAAAAGGACATTATAAATATTGGCAGAGTAGGGAACTTCAAAAACCCATCTCTGCACTAATGCAGTGATTTAACCTAGCAACACCCATCAGTTCAAATCAACCTTTTCTGAACTCTGGACTCTAATAAAAACTTACACTAATCAAAATAGTGCTTAATGAAGAAATAAGCTATTAAATTTTGGTAAGAGAGTTTTGTGGAATTTTTACTGAACTGCTTACAATCCCCCACTTCCTAGCTTGGAGACATGGGGACTGTGCCTCATATTGTTAGTTAGTGCAGCTTGCTGGTGCTGGGAGGGGGGAAATGTGAATTTTGTTCTCAAAGAACTGTGATTATATGTTTTGACTGGTCAATACATAGATACTAAATTTCTTCATGAAAAAGAGAAATCATCACAGACGACTGATTGCCTTTTTTAAACCCCCCCGCCTTGGAATTTTCTCAGGCTCGGAGTTAGCCTCCCTAGCAATGTTAGCCAAACGTGAAACAGCAGATTTGAGAGGGTAGAAGAAAGAACTGGTGAGACGGAAGATATATACATTGGATTTATCTAGTCTGTCTCACAGTCATAGAAAAGAAAGTTATGGTTACCAAAGGGGAAAGGTGATGGGAGAGGGATAAATTAGGAGTTTGGGATTAGCAGATACACACCACTATAAATAAAATAGATGAACAACAAGGTCCTACTGTAGCACAGGGAGCCATATTCAATATCCTGTAATAAATCATAATGGTTAAGAATATGAAAACTAATACAACATTGTAAGTCAACTATCCTTCAGTAAAAAAAATGAAAAACTAAATCAAAAAAAAGAATGGGGACGGGGAACACATGTATACCTGTGGCAGATTCATATTGATATATGGCAAAACCAATACAATATTGTAAAGTTAAAAAAAAAAAAAATAAAAAGACAAAGTCAATGAAAAAAAATAAAAATAATAAAAAATAAATTATCTAATCTAAGGGATAGAAAATAAAAAGAATGAAGAGGAATGAATAGGGCATCAGAAGTATGTGAGACACTAACAAGTGTACCAAAAGATGCATATTGGTAGTCCTAGAAGGAGAGGAAAGAGAAAATGGTGGAAAGTATATCTGAGGAAATAATGGCCAAAAAAATTTGAGGAAATACATGAATCTGCATATCCAAGAAGGTGAACAAACTCCAAGAAGGCTAAACTCAAAGAGATTCCATACTGAGACACATAATCAAACTGTCAAAAGACAAAGATGAAGAGGAAATCAGGAAAGCAGAAAAGCAACTTGTCACAGACAAGGAATCCTCAACAAAAATTAACAGCCAGTTTCTCTTCAGAAACCATGGAGGCCAGGAGGCAGTGGGTTGATACATTTGAAGTGCTGAAAGAAATAAAACCCATCTCAATCAAAATTTGATATTCTGCAAAACTACCCTTTAAAAATTAAGGTAAACTTAAAACATTCCCAGATAAACAAAAACTAAGCAAGTTCATTACCAGTAAACCTAGCTTATAAGAAATCCTAAAGGGAGTCCTTTAGGCTAGATAGTAATTCAAAGTCATAAGAAGAAATAAAGAACAAGGGTGAAGGTAGCTATATAGCTAAATATAAAAGCCACAATTATTGTACTTTTGGTTTGTAAGTTTTTGTCTATATGATTTAGAATACAAATGCATAGAACAAAAATTATAATTCTATGTTAGTGGGCATACAATATATAGACATGTAAGTTGTGATAATAACAACATAGAGAAGGAAGGATGGAGCTGCACAGGAAAAGAATTTTTTAGACTATTGAAGCTAAGTTATTAATTCAAACTAGCTTGCTATAAACTGAAGATGTTAGTTGTAATCCTCAGGGTAACCACTAAGAAAATAACTAAAAGCATATATAGAATGAGAAATGAAAAGTAAATAAAATTATACACTACAAAAAAAAAAGACAGACAAAAGAAGGGTGTAATGAATGAACTGGTGAACAGTATATATATGTGTGTATATATATATATAAATGTGTGTATATATATATATGTATATATAAAAGACATAGAAAACAGCAAAATGACAGAAGTCAAGTAATTATAGTTTGAAGGATTAGGGTAAGGGCAATGGAGATAATAATGTCCCATTTTGATATGTTGGTATTTGAGGTGTGTGTCGTTTTTATTTTTATTTCTCCAGATGTCTGGAAGGAAAGATCCAGTCAGCATGTGGAGCGCAGCGTTGAGATCTAGTGATACAGAATTAGAAGTCATTAGCATATTGACTGAAGGTTCTCGACCCTTGGCTGCACATTAGAGTCACTTGTAGAGCTTTTCAAAACCACTCATGCTTGGTCACAGTACCTCCCACCTCTCCCCACATGCACACTGACATTTAAAAACAGTTCCCCAGGTGAATGTAATATGCAGCCAAGATTGAGTGCCATCATTATAAGTGGTAACTAGAGCTGTTAGGAGTGGATGTGATTATCAGGGAGAGTGCGAAAAGATCAGGGGAACTGCTTAGAGTGATAAAGGGTCTATATCTCCACTGTCCAGTATAGTAACCACTAGCCACGTGTGGCTCTTTCAATTTAGATGAATTAAAATGAAATAAAACAAAATTCAGTTCTGCAGTTGCATCAGGTACATTTCAAGCAATTAATAACCACAGATGACTCATGACTACCTTAGTGGACAGCACAGATACAAAATATTTTAATCATTACAGAAAGTTCTACTGGACAGTGCTGGATAACCCAAATATCTTTTCCACCTCTAAACTGTAATTTGGAGAATTCTTCCAAATTCAGGGTAGAAATATACAGTATCTGTTAAAATATGGGTACTTTCATGTGCATAATGCATTTTCATGGCTATGGACACATGGTGTTTTTATTTTTGTAAGGTCTTCAACTCTTTTTCACTTTTCTTTGAAGTCCAGGCAAGTTATGTAGAACCACTGGCAGCTGGATTAAATCAATGCTTTTCATTTTCTCTAGAGTGAAGACACGAGTGAAAAATATACATTTGTCTTTCTCAAGTCACTCAGCAGCATGAGAGAGTTTAAATCTGTTCAACACTCATTATCACATTGTCTGCCTGATGTTCCTTGAAGTAGTCAGGGAAAGGCAGAATGGGATGACACTGATTATAGCAAATTATACGCAGTGTAACTGGTCAAAAGTCTTGCATCTGATTATTAGTCTTGGGGTTGGTTTTCATTCTAGATCCCATAGGCTATCAGAAATGAGTGTTTGTCCCCTTGCTGTTTCCCTTTCACTGTAGAATCCAAAGTGACAACGTTCAAATAGGAACTTATTCAACAAAGCCTCTTTAAATGGGACAGAGGGACTTTTAAAGAAGTTTTTTATGCTAACAATTAGGGAATCTGGGTGAAGAGTACACAGGAGCTCATTGTACTGTTCGTACAGCTTTTCTATGTGTCTGAAATTATTTTAAAATAAAAATTGCAAAAAATATTACTTGAATGAGCAAATCATGAATTCTCATAAAAAATCAAACAATGTGGCTTAAAAAGAATAAAAAATTTCATCTTTTACCTTCATGCATTTGAAATGAGTTTATCTTTTATATATATTTTCTATGCAGTTTTCTTCAGTTAATATTTTGCAAGAATTTTCTACATATCATTATTTGTAATAACACCATTTTTAAACTTTCTTCCTTTTATTTATATTTTTTTAATTTTAATCATAGGCTAATTACTTTACAATATTGTTGTGGTTTTTGCCATACATTCACATGATTTTAAATCTGCCCTTCCGACCACCAATTTCCCTGGTGGGGCAGTGCTTCTGCTAGGTGACACTGACACAATATGTTTCATGCCATCATATGTTAAAATATCTAGTTAAATAGCTACATAATATTTTATTAGATCAAATCAGGTACACCACAATCTCAGTTTGGGAATATTTAGGCTTTCTTCCATTTATCTCTACTATTAAAAATAAAGTTGTGATATATATATTATATATGTTTTTTTGTGTGTGTGTATATATATATATATAAAAGCATCACTACGAATAAAGCTAGTGGAGGTGATGGAATTCCAGTTGAGCTATTTCAAATTCTGAAAGATGATGCTGTGAAAGTGCTGCACCCAATATGCCAGCAAATATGGAAAACTCAGCAGTGGCCACAGGACTGGAAAAGGTCAGTTTTCATTCCAATCCCAAAGAAAGGCAATGCCAAAGAATGCTCAAACTACCGCACAATTGCACTCATCTCACACACTAGTAAAGTAATGTTCAAAATTCTCCAAGCCAGGCTTCAGCAATACATGAACTGTGAACTTCCAGATGTTCAACCTGGTTTTAGAAAAGGCAGAGGAACCAGAGATCAAATTGCCAACATCTGCTGGATCATGGAAAAAGCAAGAGAGTTCCAGAAAAAATATCTATTTCTGCTTTATTGACTATGCCAAAGACTTTGACTGTGTGAATCACAATAAACTGTGGAAAATTCTGAAAGAAGAATACCAGACCACCTGACCTACCTCTTGAGAAATCTATGTGCAGGTCAGGAAGCAACAGTTAGAACTGGAAATGGAACAACAGACTGGTTCCAAATAGGAAAAGGAGTACGTCAAGGCTGTATATTGTTACCCTCGTTATTTCTATGCAGAGTACATCATGAGAAATGCTGGGCTGGAAGAAGCACAAGCTGGAATCAAGATTGCCAGGAGAAATATCAACAACCTCAGATAATGCAGATGACATCACCCTTATGGCAGAAAGTGAAGAGGAACTAAAAAGCCTCTTGATGAAAGTGAAAGAGGAGAGTGAAAAAGTTGGCTTAAAGCTCAACATTCAGAAAGCTAAGATCATGGCATCTGGTCCCATCACTTCATGGGAAGTACATCGGGAAACAGTGGAAACAGTGTCAGACTTTATTTTGGGGGGCTCCAAAATCACTGCAGATGGTGATTGCAGCCATGAAATTAAAAGACGCTTACTCCTTGGAAGGAAAGTTATGACCAACCTAGATAGCATATTCAAAAGCAGAGACATTACTTTGCCAACAAAGATCCGTCTAGTCAAGGCTATGGTTTTTCCAGTGGTCATGTATGGATGTGAGAGTTGGACTGTGAAGAAAGCTGAGTGCCGAAGAATTGATGATTTTGAATTGTGGTGTTAGAGAAGACTCTTGAGAGTCCCTTGGACTGCAAGGAGATCAGTCTATCCTAAAGGAGATCAGCCCTGGGGTTTCTTTGGAAGGACTGATGCTAAAGCTGAAACTCCAATACTTTGGCCACCTCATGCGAAGAGTTGACTCATTGGAAAAGACCCTGATGCTGGGAGGGATTGGGGGCAGGAGGAGAAGTGGATGACAGAGGATGAGATGGCTGGATGGCATCACCGACTTGATGGACATGAGTTTGAGTAAACTCCGGGAGTTGGTGATGGACAGGGAGGCCTGGCATGCTGTGATTCATGGGGTCACAAAGAATCAGACACAACTGAGCGACTGAACTGAACTGATATATATATATATAGTCTTCCTGGTAGTTTAGCTGGTAAAGAATCTGCCTGAAATGCAGGAGACCCTGGTTTGATTCCTGGGTCAGGAAGATTTCCTGGAGAAGGGATAGGCTATCCACTCCAGTATTCTTTGGCTTCCCTGGTGGCTCAGACAGTAAAGAGTCTGCTTGCAATGAGGGAGACCTGGGTTCGATCTCCGGGTTGGGAAGATCCCCAGAGGAGGGCATGGCAACCTACTCAGTACTCTTTCCTGGAGAATCCCCATGGACAGAGGAGCCTGGTGGGCTATAGCCATGGGGTCACAAAGAGTTGGACATGACTAAGTGACTAAGCACAGCACAGCATATATATATATATATATATATATATATATATATATATATATACACACACACACACATATATATATATATATATACACACATTCAAGGTTATTTGTTCAGCTTCTCATAAGTGAAATTACTGGGTCAAAACCCAGGAGCATTTTTAAAGATACATACTGCTGAACTTTCTAAAATTGTTTCATTGATTTTTTATCAGTGGATTTCTCAGTTCAGTTCAGTTCAGTTCAGTTGCTCAGTCGTGTCCGACTCTGTGACCCCGTGAATCGCAGCACGCCAGCCCTCCCTGCCCATCACCAACTCCCAGAGTTCACTCAGACTCACATCCATTGAGTCAGTGATGCCATCCAGCCATCTCATCCTCTGTCGTCCCCTTCTCCTCCTGTCCCCAATCCCTCCCAGCATCAGAGTCTTTTCCAATGAGTCAACTCTTCGCATAAGGTGGCCAAAGTACTGGAGTTTCAGCTTTAGCATCATTCCTTCCAAAGAAATCCCAGGGCTGATCTCCTTCAGAATGGACTGGTTGGATCTCCTTGCAGTCCAAGGGACTCTCAAGAGTCTTCTCCAACACCACAGTTCAAAAGCATCAATTCTTCAGTGCTCAGCTTTCTTTATGGTCCAATTATCACATCCATACATGACCACTGGAAAAACCATAGCCTTGACTAGAGGGACCTTTGTTGGCAAAGTAATGTCTCTGCTTTTGAATACCCTATCTAGGTTGGTCATAACTTTCCTTCCAAGGAATAAGCGTCTTTTAATTTCATGGCTGCAGTCACCATCTGCAGTGATTTTGAAGCCCCCCAAAATAAAGTCTGACACTGTTTCCACATCTATTTCCCATGAAGTGATGGGACCAGATGCCATGATCTTAGCTTTCTGAATGTTGAGCTTTAAGCCAACTTTTTCACTCTCCACTTTCACTTTCATCAAGAGGTTTTTTAGTTCTTCTTCACTTTCTGCCATAAGGGTGATGTCATCTGCATATCTCAGGTTGTTGATATTTCTCCTGGCAATCTTGATTCCAGCTTGTGCTTCTTCCAGCCCAGCATTTCTCATGATGTACTCTGCATAGAAATAACGAGGGTAACAATATACAGCCTTGACGTACTCCTTTTCCTATTTGGAACCAGTCTGTTGTTCCATTTCCAGTTCTAACTGTTGCTTCCTGACCTGCATATAGATTTCTCAAGAGGTAGGTCAGGTGGTCTGGTATTCTTCTTTCAGAATTTTCCACAGTTTATTGTGATTCACACAGTCAAAGTCTTTGGCATAGTCAAAGTCTTAACTTCAAAGATGCTTATTTTTTTCCTTCATCTTCATCTGCCACGGGCTCTTAACATTTTAATTTTCTCTGCCCCAGAGGGTTCTGACAAGTAATAATATTAAAGGCTTAAATGTACTCAAGAAGTTCTGCTGAGTATCCCCTTACAAAGCAATCTCCTTCAGTGTGACTGTTTTGTAACTTTCTCCTTTTGCATATTGGGATCCAGAAAATCAAATTACCCTTGTTGTTACTGAGAGGGTTTTACTCTTGTACAACGATCTATTTCCCGCAAATTTGATTAGTTCTCCACCTCCCTGCTTATGCCAACATACAAGATGACAACTTGAAATGTTACAGGAGTTCAGTTTCAAAACAAAAAATAAAAGCTATCAGGGACTTACTGGAAATAATGGTACATTCCTCTATGTGTAAAATGGTGCAGTGTAAAGAATAGTGTCCTAGGAGTTAGGAGACCTGGATTCTAACCTCAGCTCTTTCACCAATTTGAAGTATGAACTTGAACAAGTCACATTTACTCGTCTCTGTGTCTATTTCCTTTTCTGTGAAATGAGTAAAACAAAAAAGGTGATTGCTAAGATCAATGTCAGCTCTTAAATTAACTCTATGTATTGAAACAATTAATGTGTACATATATATTAGCAACATCTATGATACTTAGAGACCACTGGGTTAGATACAGCATCAAGTGAGGGACTCATTTATTAGTTAGCAATGTGTTTACTCAATAAAGAAAGGACAGGAGGATGATTCAGGCTAAAAGAAAGGAAGTTTGATGGATCACTGGTCCAGGTTCGATGCATGAGACAGGGTGCTCAGGGTTGGTGCACTGGGATGACCCTGGGGTTGGGATGGGGAGGGAGGTGGGAGAGGGATTCTGGATGGGGAACACATGTGCGCCTGAGGCTCATTCATGTCGATGTATAGCAAAAACCACTACAATATTGTAAAGTAATTAGCCTCCAATTAAAATAAGTAAATTAATTTTTTTAAAAAAGAAAGGAAGTTTGAGAAAGTTACTGGTTTGGGTTATTTTTATAGATGAAATAAACTGAATAATCCAGATTAAATCATCTTTCCCTTTGACACTGGGGTAAGTCCAATATAATAGTCTGTACGAATAAGGTAGACTAGAATAGAACCCAAAGATGTGTTTGCTCTGGTTTTCTGAGGTGCATGCCTACAGCCTTCCGAGTCCCAGAAATAGCAGTCATACTTATCAGCACTATCTTAACGAGTCCTCGTGACTTCTATCATAAGGGGAAACAGCCTGAGATTCTTCCTCTAACAGAGATTCCAAAGAGTGTGTTGTTAGAAGAGGGTTTACCTCCATTGTGCCCCTTCCAAGAATTAAGAGTGTGAGTATGAGAGTGTATCACCAGAGTATGTCTATTGCCTATTAATGATCCCCTATGGCTCTGTCAAGGAGAAGGCAATGGCACCCCATTCCAGTACTCTTGCCTAGAGAATCCCATGGACGGAGGAACCTGGTAGGCTACAGTCCATGGGGTTGCTGAGGGTCGGACATGACTGAGCGATTTCACTTTCGCTTTTCACTTTCATGCATTGGATAAGGAAATGGCAGCCCACTCCAGTATTCTTGCCTGGAGAATCCCAGGGATGGGAGCCTGGTGGGCTGCCATCTATGGGGTCGCACAGAGTCGGACACGACTGACGCGACTTATCAGCAGCAGCAGCAGCAGCAGCATGGCTCTGTCATTTACAACTTAACCTTAGTGCTTCTCAGATCTGGATAGCAGATCACCTGGAAATCAAGATGCTCTCTGTGAACCCTATAAAATATTCCCATAAATTTAATCTTTTTAAAGTATTTGTATTCATTCCCTCAAGATGCTATGGGCAACATGTAATAGAGAGACATACTAACACATTCAAAGGCTCTGCTCAGCAAATCTTTCATCTCCTTACTCAACTCAAGCCCTGTTCTCTCATGCCGTCTGTTTTCCCAGCTACCCATCCTATCCACAGCTCACTCTCTGGATTAAATGCTAATGTGAGTGGTGTTCTTTTTGGCTGCCAACTCTGGCTTCTTTTCAGAATTTTCTGCCTCTAAGACTGCCTCAGGTTACCATTGCCCTGTCTTGCATCTCCTGCCCTTTCCCCCCACCTCTCTCCCTAGTGGGAAAGTGGTTCTTATAGGTAGGATTGAGACAGTGTGTTTTATACCATCATATGACTACAGGGAATTTTTGCTAGCAGTTTAAATGCAGACCTGTCTGTGACCACAAATGGATAAAGGTAAGCCATTGATGACATGTGATATGCTTTTCCTTGGTGTTCCTTTGCTGCAGGTTTATTTGTGTTGCTCTCTGCTGGCAGTCACTAAAGGATTTAAGGGGAATTTGTAGCTGAAAAACCTGCCACAGAGAAAATTCTCCCATGGATTAAATTGTTCCCAGAAATCAATAAATGACTACTGCAGATTGATTTTGGTAGCAGAACACCTTGGTGCAACCTAAAGAACATCTGTGATTTGTGGAACCATACTGTGATGAATATCAGTTGATCAGAATATTTTTCAATGTTATTTATGTAACTAGTCATGCTGTCCTACTTCTTATAGTAAGCAGTTTTGTAAGTTACATTTACAACTTACTGTGCCTTGTGGGACTTTTATTTATCTCCAATTTTGTCTAATACTAGTATCCTGATTAAAAAGGTCCCTCTTGGCCATTATCTCTCTCAGATGAAATACATCTCTACATCAGTTAGTTTAATGCTCGCTGATATCTAAGGCTTTATGATTACAAAGTATTTTTACATACATTATCTCATTCAGTTCTTTCACTTACTTTTGCCTATTTCACAGAAGTGTTATCATTTACCTTTTCATCTAGATGGTTATTTTCCCACATCACAGAAATTAATAATTTGCTCTAAAACCCAAGGGTTAGTAAATAGCAGTCAGGATTATAATACAAGTCTTCTGACACCATGTTCCATGCTTTTCCCACTTCTTGGTCCATTCAGTATAAATGGAGAAGTGAAGGAATACTGTATGAAATACATTGATCAAAGGAAGACACTTCATGTGAATTTTACCTCTGCACCCATCCCAGGGCCGTACTTAATGTTATTGTTGAGAACAGAACTACCGTGTCTCAGCCGAGCTCCAAGAAGGATTCTGTCCTTGGGCCTTTATCAAGTTGGACCATGTTTATAATACTTTTTTTTGTTTTGTTTTGACTTTCTTTTTTTTAATTTTTTAAATTTTATTTTATAATCCTTTTAAGAGATAAGAAAGCCTTCTTCAGCAATCAATGCAAAGAAATAGAGGAAAACAACAGAATGGGGAAGACTAGAGATCTCTTCAAGAAAATTAGAAATACCAAGGGAACATTTCATGCAAAGATGGGCTCAATAAAGGACAGAAATGGTATAGACCTGACAGAAGCAGAAGATATTAAGAAAAGGTGGCAAGAATACACAGAAGAACTGTATAAAAAAGATCTTCATGACCCAGATAATCACGATGGTGTGATCACTCACCTAGAGCCAGACATCCTGGAATGTGAAGTCAAGTGGGCCTTAGAAAGCATCACTATGAACAAAGCTAGTGGAGGTGATGGAATTCCAGTTGAGCTCTTTCAAATCCTGAAAGATGATGCTGTGAAAGTGCTGCACCCAATATGCCAGCACACTTGGAAAACTCAGCAGTGGCCACAGGACTGGAAAAGGTCAGTTTTCATTCCAATCCCAAAGAAAAGCAATGCCAAAGAATGCTCAAACTACTGCAGAATTGCACTCATCTCAAATGCTAGTAAAGTAATGCTCAAAATTCTCCAAGCCAGGCTTCAGCAATACATGAACCGTGAACTTCCAGATGTTCAAGCTTGTTTTAGAAAAGGCAGAGGAACCAGAGATCAAATTGCCAACATCTCCTGGATCATGGAAAAAGCAAGAGAGTTCCAGGAAAACATTTATTTCTGCTTTATTGACTATGCCAAAGCCTTTGAATGTGTGGATCACAATCAACTGTGGAAAATTCTGAAAGAGATGGGAATACCAGACCACCTGACCTGACCACCTTACCTGCCTCTTGAGAAACCTGTATACAGGTCAGGAAGCAGCAGTTAGAACTGGACATGGAACAACAGACTGGTTCTAAATAGGAAAAGGAGTACGTCAAGTCTGTATATTGTCACCCTGCTTATCTAACTTATATGCAGAGTACATCATGAGAAACACTGGGCTGGAAGAAGCACAAGCTGGAATCAGGATGGCTGGGAGAAATATCAGTAACCTCAGATATGCAGATGACACCACCCTTATGGCAGAAAGTGAGGAACTAAAGAGCCTCTTGATGAAGGTGAAAGAGGAGAGTGAGAAAGTTGGCTTAATGCTCAATATTCAGAAAGCTAAGACCATGGCATCTGGTCCTATCATTTCACAGCAAATAAATGGGAAAACAGTGAACAGTGGCTGACTTTATTTTTGGGGGCTCCAAAATCACTGCAGATGGTGATTGTAGCCATGAAATTAAAAGACACTTACTCCTTGGAAGAAAAACTCTGACAAAGCTAGACAGCATATTAAAAAGCAGAGACATTAGTTTGTCAACAAAGATCCGTCTAGTCATGGCTATGATTTTTTCAGTAGTTATGTATGGATGTGAGAGATGGTCTATAAAGAAAGCTGAGTGCCGAAGAACTGATGCTTTTGAACTGTGGTGTTGGAGAAGACTCTTGAGAGTCCCTTGGCCTGCAAGGAGATCCAAACATTCCATCCTAAAGGAGATCAGTCCTGGGTGTTCATTGGAAGGACTGATGTTGAAGCTGAAACTCCAATACTTTGGCCACCTGATGCAAAGAGCTGACTCATTTGAAAAGACCCTGATGCTGGGAAAGATTGAGGGCAGGAGGAGAAGGGGATGACAGAGGATGAGATGGTTGGATGGCATTTCCGACTCAATGGACATGAGTTTGGGTAGACTTTGGGAGTTGGTGATGGACAGGGAGGCCTGGTGTGTTGCAGTTCATGGGGTTGCAAAGAGTAGGACACAACTGGGCAACTGAACTGAACTGAACTGAACTGAAGTGATAGAAACCTTCCTCTTTGCTATGGACTGAATTATGTTTGCCCAAATTCATATGTTGAAGCCGTGTCCCCTAAGGTGATTGCATTTGGAGTAAGGAAGTAATTCAGGCTAAGTGGGGTCATGAGGGTGGGCCCCTAATAGGATTAATGCCTTTATAAGAAGAAACATCAGGGAGTTGACTTGTTCTCCCCACTGTCAGGGAGGAGACTGTGAGGACAGAGTGAGAAGGTACCACCTGTAAGACAAAAATAATGCTCTTTCCAGGCACCCAATTCACCAACCCCTTGATCTTGGGCTTCTCAGCCTCCAGGTTGTGAGAAATAAGTATCTGTTATTTAAGTCACCCACTCTGTCATATTTTGTTATGGCAGCCTGAGCTGCCTAAGGCATCCATTTTAGCTTTCTTCTTACCTTGGAAAATCAAAAAGTCTGAAAAAGATATTCACATTCCAATAGCTGTGTAGATGAAGATAGGCCGATTCTTCATATTTCTTTCTGCAATGATACATCTAATATTAAACTCCACTCATGGTAGGCACTGAGAGGTTGCCTTAGGTGTGGGGATAGGAGGAAGTGAGGAGGCTGTATTGGGTGACTTGGGGGAATGATGCATTTTTTTTTTTTATGGGACAGAGTTAGTACTGTCTGTCCCTTGAAACTCCATGTAGCTGACTGGGAATTTGCAAGAGTTTCTTGGTAAATGAGCCTAATATCTCTGTACAGGAATTGTTGATTTATAGTGAGAAGCGCTGGATCTTTGATTTTAGCACTCTTTATAAAAAATTAAAGTATAGTTGCATTACAATATTTTATTAGTTTCAGTTATAGAGCATAGTGATTCAGTATTTTTATAGATTATACTCCATTAAGTTATTATTACAGAATGATGATACCTTGTGCTGTACAAAACCTTGTTGCTCATCTATCTTATACATAGCAGTGTATCTCTTAATCACATATCCTTGCTTGCTCCTCTTCCTTTCCCTTTCTCTGATAGTAACCTCTAGTTTGTTTTCTATACCTGTGAGTCTGTTTCCTATATACATTTGTTTATTTTTTATTTTTTAGATTCCACATATAAGTGATAGCATACAGTATATGTCTTTCTCAGTCTTACTTCACTGAGCATAATATTCTCTAGGTCCATCCATGTTGCTGCAAATGGCACATTTTCATTATTTTTATGGCTGAGTAATATTCAATTGTTATATCTATCTATCTATCTATAGTGGGCTTCCCTGATAGCTCAGTTGGTAAAGAATCCACCTGCAGTGCAGGAGACCCTGGTTCAATTCCTGGGTTGGGAAGATCCTCTGGAGAAGGTAAAGGCTACCCACTCCAGTATTCTGGGCTGGAGAATTCCATGGACTCTGTCGTTCATGGGGTTGTAAAGAGTTGGACACAACTGAGTGATTTTCACTGTCACTTTCATGTATATATAACACATCTTCTTTATCCATTCATCTATTGATGGGTAGTTGGGTTGCTTCTATGTCTTGATCTTATAAATAGTGCTGCTGTGAACACTAGGGAACATATATCCTTTTGAGTTAATGTTTTTGTTTTCTTTGGATATACCCAGGAATGGAATTACTAGATAATATGGTAGTTCTATTTTTAGTTTCTTTAGGCATTCAATACCGTTTTCACATTGGCAACCCCACTTTACATTCCTACAAACAGTGTATTTTGTTTTGTATTCTCCACATCCTCACATTTGTTATTTGTGATATTTTTTTGATTGCCATTCTGACAGGTGTGAGGTGGTATCTCACTGTGAGTTTAATTTGCATTTCTCTGATTAATAGTGATGTTGAACATCTTTTCATGTGCATGTTGGCCATATTGTATGTATTCTCTGGAAAAATGTCTATTCAGGTTTTCTGCCCATTTTTAAATTGGGTTGTTTATTTCTTAATGTTGAATTGTATGAGCTGTTTCTATATTTTGGATATTAATCCCTTATTGGTCATTTCATTTGTGAATATTTTCTTCCATTCCATAGGTTGTGTTTTCATTTTGTTGATGGTTTTTTTTCCTGTGCAAAATCTTTTTAAGTTTAATTAGATCCTATTTGTTTAGTTTTTATTTTATTTCTTTTGCCTTAGGTGACAGATACAAAAAAATATTGCTAAATTTATGTCAAATGTGTTCTGTCTATGTTGTCTTCTAGAGCCTCAGCGATTCAGTCTGGTTTTGGTATCACATTTTACATCTCCATGTTTATTCCTTTGCTCTTTATTGTAGTTATAGATGCTTTATACTTTTTCCTTTAATCTTTGTACTACCATATTTTAGTTGATCCTCAGCCTTTATTTTTATGAGTGGGATTTTTCCTTTTCTGTAGTCTCTTACAAAACACAAGCTGGAATCATGATTGCCAGGAGAAATATCAATAACCTCAGATATGCAGATGACACCACCCTTATGGCAGAAAGTGAAGAGGAACTAAAAAGACTCTTGATGGAAGTGAAAGTGGAGAGTGAAAAAGTTGGCTTAAAGCTAAACATTCAGAAAATGAAGATCATGGCATCCGGTCCCATCACTTCATGGGAAATAGATGGGGAAACAGTGTCAGACTTTATTTTTCTGGGCTCCAAAATCACTACAGATGGTGACTGCAGCCATGAAATTAAAAGACGCTTACTCCTTGGAAGGAAAATTATGACCAACCTAGATTAGCATATTCAAAAGCAGAGACATTATTTTGCCAACAAGGGTCCATCTAGTCAAGGCTATGGTTTTTCCTGTGGTCATGTATGGATGTGAGAGTTGGACTGTGAAGAAGGCTGAGTGCTGAAGAATTGATGTTTTTGTTTTTTGTTTTGTTTTGTTTTTTTAACTTTACAATATTGTGTTGGTTTTGCCATATATCGAAATGAACTGTGGTGTTGGAGAAGACTCTTGAGAGTCCCTTGGACTGCAAGGAGATCCAACCAGTCCATTCTGAAGGAGGTCAGCCCTGGGATTTCTTTGGAAGGAATGATGCTAAAGCTGAAACTCCGGTACTTTGGCCACCTCATGTGAAGAGTTGACTCATTGGAAAAGACTCTGATGCTGGGAGGGACTGGGAGCAAGAGGAGAAGGGGACGACAGAGGATGAGATGGCTTGATGGCATCACTGACTCGATGGATATGAGTCTGAGTGAACTCCGGGAGTTGGTGATAGACAGGGAGGCCTGGCGTGCTGCGATTCATGGGGTCACAAACAGTCGGACACGACTGAGCGACTGATCTGATCTGATCTGATAGTCTCTTACTTCTTTTTATAGCCTTTTTCCCCATGTAGTAAAGACTCTAGCATTTCTTTTAGGGTAGGTTAATATTATTGATTAATTTAGGTTTTGCTTGTCTGAGAAGTCCTTTATCTCTCTTTCAATTCTAAATTATAATCATGCTGAGTCGATCCCTAAGTTGCTGGTTTTTCCCTTTCAATACTTTAAATATATTGTGCCATTTCCTTCTGGCCTGCAAAGCTTCTGCAGAGAAATTAGCTGCATAACCTCAAGGGGATGTACTTCCATATGACTGTTTTTCTCCTGCTGTCTTTAGAATAGTCTCTTTATTTTGCCATTTTAATTATGCTTTGTTTGTTTGGGTTCATCTTATTTGCAACTCTTTTGTCATTCCTGTACCTGGATATCTGTTTCCTTCTTCAAGTTTGGGGAGTTTTCAGCCATAATTTCCTCAAATACATCTTAATCCCTGCCTCTCTCTCTCTTCTCCTTTGGGATCCCTATAATGTGAATGTTGGTATTCTCAAATTTTTTCCCAGAGATTTCTTAAACTGTTTTCACTTTTTAAAGATTTGTTTTTCTTTTTTGCTGTTCTGATTGGGTGATTTCCAACATTCTGTCTTCCAGATCACTTAAGCCTTCTTCTATATCACTTATTCTGCTCTTCATTCCTTCTAGTGTGTTTTTTCTTTTAGTTACTGAGTCCTTCATTTCTGATTGGATCTTTTTTATATTTTCTAGTTTCTTGTTAAAATTCTCAGGGTGTACATCTATTCTTTTTCCTAATTTAGTTAACATTCATATTACCAATGCTTTGAATTTTTTAATCAGGTAAATTATTTGTTTCTGTTTCATTATTTATATTTTCAGGGGGTTTCTCTTGCTCTTTCAATGAAGAGCAGTTCTTCTGTCTTTTCATTTTGCTTCATTGTGTCTGCCTCTTTGAATTTAGGTAAAACCTATTGTAGTCCTGAAGTGGTGTTCTTATGTGGGACCTTCTCTATACAGGCTGTGTGTGCCCAATGCCTTTGGTGGGAGAGCTGGATTTGATGTGGATGTAAGTCACATCTTTCCTCAGCATGCCCTGGCCACTATCATTTTGGTAATGGATGTGGCTGGAGATGGAGGGCCTAGAGCTGGAGGTGGGTGTGAAGTGGGACTTCTCTGCTCAGTGCTTGTTCCTGCCCATTGGGGGTGGGTGCAGGATCTGATACCAAGTTGCTGGAACAGAAGCCCTGAGGGTTGGGCCTGAGCTTTCTCTGTTCCATTTAAGTGTGTGGTTTCCCCTCTCCTAGCACTAGGACCTTTGCCCTAGAAGGGAGGAGTGCTGAAGCATGGGGTGCCTGTGTGAGGTTCTTGGCTCATAATGGCTACAGACAAAGATCCGAGCTGAAACATGGGGTGCCTGTGCAGGTTCTTATCTCATGTTGGCTATAGACAGAGATCCAAGCCATCTCTGATGCACTGCCTATGCAGGCACCCCCCATTTTTCCCCCTTGTGCTGCTCAGATGCAGACTCAGGTTCAAGTCCCTTTGTTCCTTATGGCTGTTCACTGCCCTCAGCCTTTGCTGCTTCGGTTCTGCTGTGAAGCCACACAGTGGATCAGGTGGGGCCCGCATGGACTCTTGGTGAATATCAGGGTGTGAGCTGGGTGGAGGGCCACCATCAGAGTTCTGGGTTCCTTCCGATGTGCTGCTTGAATAATGGCCAGCAATGGCTACCACAGTTCCACCCAGGCTCTCCTTTGAGACTGGGTTACCTCTGTGTCCACGACCTAATTTTCTCCCTAGTTATGGCTGCCCTAGATCCAGTACCACATTGACATGGAGTAAGAGGAGCTGTAGTGTTCACTTGGCTCAGGCTGGGATGTGTGCTGAGGTAGTTGTGGGAAACCTAGCAGCCACTAAGAGCAATCCCCTCTCAACCCTCTTGGCTTTGCCTCATGGTCAAGTCAGTGCATACACCCCTCAGAAGCAGAATCTAGGGTTCATGCAGCCCTCCTGTTAGTCCCCAAGGTCCTCCAACCAGTCAAAGGGGCTTGTTCTTATGCAGGATCCCAGGACTGGAACACCCAATCTGTGGCTTTCACTGCTCACTTCCCATGGTGGATCTCTTCCCATGAATTCTCTTCCTCTGAGTCCTCTACCCTGGGCACAGGTCCCTACCCTATCACTCTTCTTTCCTTCTTACCAAGTTACATGTGGATCGTTTCTTACAGCCTTGGTTGTTCAGAAGTGTTTATGCAGGTCCCAGTTAGTTTTCAGTGGGAATGTTCCACATGTAGATGTATTTTTTACACATTCAAGCTCCATATCCTCTTACTCTGCCATCTTGATTGATTGTCTGCTCTTAGTACTCTTTTTCCTGAAAAGTGTTTAAAAATTGCATATATTCTACATATTAGTGGGCTAGTGTACATCAATCATAATCATTTTGTTTTCTTCATCCTGAGCAAGAAGATTATTTTCAACTCCAAAAAAATGACAATTTCAAGACAAACCTGGTGTTTGATAGTAAATTTTTCTTCCTCAGTTTTCTCTGGTTTCTCCTAATAGTTATCCTTTTCTTACATGAATTGCTCAGCATTCCTAGTTTTTTATATTATGGCCTGGCTACTATAATAAGGGTATTTTAATTTATTTTGTAAAGGTATTTTAAACCTTTGAAGTTTATAGATGGTTTTGTTTTCATTTTTCCACAGTACAAGAATGGTCTCAAGCAAATGGGCAATACAGAATGGTTGGCAGCTCTTATAGTGTTCCTTGTCAGTAGGTAGTCAGTCTGAGATAGAAGTCATTGATTAGTCTTTTATGTAGTCCCACATGCAAATACACTAGAACTGACCTTCTGAAAGACTGAAAAAGGCAGTTTTTTGAGGGGCATATTTATACTTTCCCTTTTTTATTTCCCTCCCAGGTGAAAGTGAAGTCACTCAGTCATGTCCTACTCTTTGCGACCCCGTGGACTGTAGCCCACCAGGCTCCTCTGTCCATGGGATTCTCCAGGCAAGAATACTGGAGTGGGTTGCTATTTCCTTCTCCAGGGGATCTTCCCGACCCAGGGATCGAACCCAGGTCTCCCACATTGCAGGCAGACGTTTTAACCTCTGAGCCACCAGGGAAGAGGAGCCACTTCTCTCCCAAATCTACCCCCTATTATCTGTGCCAAGCACGGAGCCTATGGGCCAATGACACTGCACCTTTTTCTCACTTAGCTGCCTGACATTCATAAAGGTGTTAGCTGATTAAAAGGCTTAATATATTATCACTCACAGGAAATACTTTGCCATTTTAAAAGAGGATTCTTAGAAATTGAAAAGACTTCAAAATCCACACTAATGAATTCTTAATGATATAATTTTGAGGATAGCTGTTTTTACTCTTGAGAGGAAAAGGTTTGTTTTATGTATTTGTTAGGGTGGCTTAACACCCTTTGTGAGCAGGGAGCCTGTATACCTGTCTGTATGTAGATGAATTCTACTCCTTGCACAACACTGCTTTATAGTGATACTTTCACAGTGATTCTAATCTCCAGAGAGAGAGGCAGTAGTGTGCTTCAGATGGCTCATATTATCACACTAGAGCAGGTTGTTAAATTACCAGGAATTTTTAAAGCTGATTTTAAAATATAGCTATTATTAAAAGTTAACTTATATCAACTTACACTTAAATTATGTTTTAAAAAGTAATACTTAAAACTCATCACTTTGTAATTATTTTAATACATTTTACTGTAATCTATACTCTTGAGGATATTTATACTTATTTAATCTCTATGGTAGAAATGTTACACATGTTAGTAGCTTAAAATTGACCATAGAGAGAATATTTACACCATCACACAAATTGGCAAAATGTTATACATCAACGATAGATTTATTATTTTGCTGACTGTCTAAACTTAAATGACAGAGAGCCAATTATACTTCAAAAAACTGGAAAAAAACAAAATGATGAAGAAAATGTTAATAATGCAGATTAAACATAAAAGTATGTTATATAGGGACATTTGCTTCTGGCCAAAATGGAATAACAGAGACTGAATTTGACCTCGCACTTGAAACAACCAAAAGATAAGACAAAACGTATGACACAATGGTTTTCAGGACTCTGGACGCTAGCCAATGAAGGACAATTATCTCTGAGGATAGGAAATAAGTGAGGAGAATTCTATGACTGTCTGAGATTACTGCCTTCAGAGAGTTTGCAAGCCATATAATAGGGAAAGGAAACTGAGGCAGAGTCTGGTAGACTCCCTGTGATGAGGAGATAGAGCTCAGAGTACAGGGAAAGCAAGGCAGCTAGTGATAACAGGATAGAGTATTGAGCAAGAGAGAGAGTTCCAGAGAGAGAGATAACTCCAAATATATGCATAGGGTTCTCCACAGGTATTAAGGGGAACACAGATCAGTACATGTATATAAGAAGACAATTCAATGCCAGAGAAAGAATCACCTGAAAGGTTGAGAGAACATTAACTGGTGTTCACACAGAAAGGGGAGTATATTCTACTGATACTAGCCAGACTGGAAACCTTCATATATTATGGGGCACTGGGGAGAAAGATTTTACCTTGGTAGTGAGAAATAATTAGCCCTAGACTAAACAAGTCTCTGGAACCATATAACAAATTGTAAAAGTAAGACTGGAAAGGATTATTCTATCTCCAAGTATCCTACCTGTGTCCCTAACAAAGCTGAAGAAAATTTATAGGAGTATGGCAATATCTTGGAGAAGGCAGTGGCACCCCACTCCAGTACTCTTGCCTGGAAAATCCCATGGATGGAGGAGCCTCGTGGGCTGCAGTCCATGGGGTTTCGGAGAGTCAGACGCAACTGGGCAACTTCACTTTCACTTTTCACTTTCATGCATTGGAGAAGGAAATGGCAACCCACTCCAGTGTTCTTGCCTGGAGAGTCCCAGGGATGGCGGAGCCTGGTGGTCTGCCATCTATGGGGTCACATAGAGTTGGACACGACTGAGGTGACTTAGCAGCAGCAGCAGCAGCATGGCAATATCTAGCATGGGAGAAGGACTTCTGCATGATAATATAAGAACCTCTGAAAATATGATTCTCCATAAAATCAATGAAAACACTGGCAAAACATGTTAAAACTGACATTTTCAAGACCTCTGGAAATTGATACAAGGCTTGCAATAATTTGAGGAGCATTTATTCCAGAAAAACAGCTAAATCTTGACAGGACCAGAGAGCATTTTACTTGCTCTAGTTCCATTGCCCACTTTCCAGATTTATCAGTTCAATTCAGTCACTCAGTCGTATCTGACTCTTTGTGACCCCATGAACTGCAGCACACCAGGCCTCCCTGTCCATCACCAACTCCTGGAGTCTTCCCAAACCCATGTCCATTGAGTCAGTGATGTCATCCAACCATGTCCATTGAGTCAGTGATGTCATCCAACCATCTCATCCCCTGTCATCCCCTTCTCCTCCTGCCCTCAATCTTTCCCAGCATTAGGGTCTTTTCAAATGAGTCAGCTCTTCACATCAGGTGGCCAAAGTATTGGAGTTTCAGCTTCAACATCAGTCCTTCCAATGAACACCCAGGACTGATCGCCTTTAGGATGGACTGGTTGGATCTCCTTGCAGGCCAAGGGACTCTCAAGAGTCTTCTCCAACACCACAGTTCAAAAGCATCAATTCTTTGGCACTCAGCTGCCTTTATAGTCCAACTCTCACATCCATACATGACTACTGAAGAAATTATAGCCTTGACTGTATGGATCTTTGTTGGCAAAGTAATGTCTCTGCTTTTTTAATATGCTGTCTAGGTTTATCATAGTTTTTCTTCCAAGGAGTAAGTGTCTTTTATTTTCATGGCTGCAATTACCACCCACAGTGATTTTGGAGTCCCCCAAAATAAAGTCAACTGCTGTTTCCACTGTTTTCCCATCTATTTGCCATGAAGTGATGGGACCGGATGCCATGATCTTAGTTTTCTGAATGTTGAGTTTTAACCCAACTTTTTCACTTTCTTATTTCACTTTCATCAAGAGGCTCTTTAGTTCTTCTTCACTTTCTGCCATAAGGGTAGTATCATCTGCATGTCTGAGCTTATTGATATTTCTCTCAGCAATCTTGATTCCAGATTTATGGTAGCCTTGAAAACCTGCAACCTCAGAACCACAGTGACTGGAAAAGTCAGCAGTCTAATAGTCATTTATAGATGACAGAATGGATTTGGAATTCACCAAATGCCCATCCCTACAGATTTGTCACTATTTGATCTACCTGGCATATCTCTAGAAACCTCCATCCTTAGGGTTTGTCTTTATCTGACTTTACTTCAGAGCTTTCTCTGTGAAGAAAGTCCTATCCCCAGACTGTCCAAAAATCAGCTGCAATTGTTTAACACTACAGTTCCTTAGTGGAGAAGGCAATGGCACCCCACTCCAATACTCTTGCCTGGAAAATCCCATGGACGGAGAAGCCTGGTAGGCTGCAGTCCATGCGGTCGCTAAGAGTCGGACACGACTGAGCAACTTCACTTTCACTTTTCACTTTCATGCATCAGAGAAGGAAATGGCAACCCGCTCCAGTGTTCTTGCCTGGAGAATCCCAGGGACGGTGGAGCCTGATGGGCTGCCGTCTATGGGGTCGCACAGAGTCGGACATGACTGAAGCGACTTAGCAGCAGCAGCAGCAGCATAGTTCCTTAGACTTCCTAGGTGGTGTTAGTGGTAAAGAACGAGCCTGCCAATGCAGGAGACCTAAGAGATGCAGGTTCAATCCCTGGATTGGGAATATCTCCTGGAGGAGGGTATGGCAACCCACTCACTCCAGTATTCTTGCCTGGAGAAGCCTATGAACAGAGGAGCCTGGCGGGCTATGGTCCATAGAGTCACAAAGAGTTGAACATGACTGAAGTGAATTAGCATGATTTAACATGATAGTTCCCTGAGTTAGTTAGGGCAAACAAATGACTGTTCAAAAAGTAAAAGTAAAATATAGGAAATGAGATATCCATAGGGGTCTTTGAAGATCTCTGAAAATTTCCTCAGAATCTAAAAGGTGATGCACATATTCAATGTTGTGTGTATGCACAGAAAAGACCTGAGAAAAATCTAATCTCTCACGTAAGACTGACCTTGAGGCTCTGCACAATCAGGAAGTAAAGTTTAAGGCATAATTGTTAACTGCCTCCCATGGCATTGAAGGCTTTCCCCAACACACACAGAGCTCTATGGCAAAAGCCGGGATAATTAGTAGCACTAAGCTAACTGAGCATCAACTTCGGTGGCCACATACAACATAGAATACAAACTTTACAGAATTAGTATGGGAAATTCGCTAAATAAATAGCAGCAACAAAAACAACAACAAATAGCAACAACATCAAACACTGGATAGGAGAGTAATATAATTTTCACAGCTGCCACAAAATATTATTTGAAATGTCCTGTTTTCAACAAAAATTTCTAGACACACACAAGAACAGGGCAGTATAACACATATACAGGAAAAAAAAATCAATAGAAAATGGCCCAAAGGAAGTCCCATAACTGGACTCCTAGACAAAGACTTAAGTTGGCTATTATAAATATGTTAAATAAATGAAAGGAAACCATGTCTAAAGAATTAAAGAAAAGTAAGATAAGACCATCTTACCAAACAATATAGAAAGAGATATAAATTTAAAAAAAAAACAGAAAATTTGAAGTTGAAAAGTATAGTAATTAAAATGAGTTCACTAGAGGGGCTTGGCAGATTTTGACCTGACCAAAGAAGAATCAGTGAACTTGATCCTAGATCAACTGAAATTATCCAGTATGGAGAACAGAAAGAACATAAAACATGTGGAAAAGTGAACTAAAAAAGTCTCTGAAAGAAATTAAATATCTACATAAAAGGAAATATATCCCATGTTCATAGATAAGAAAACTTAATATTAAGACGCTAATGCTTCCCAAATTGAACAACAGCTTCAATGCAATGCCTATCCAATCCCAGTTGGCTCTTCATAAAAACTGATGAACTCATCCTAAAGTTTATGTGCAATTGCAAGAGACATAGAATACTCAAAAACATCTTGAAAAAGAAGAACCAATCTGAGGACTCACTGTTCTTTATTTCAAAACTTATTACCAGGAAACAATGATTAGAACAGTGTGGCACTGCCAAAAGGATGGACATATAAATCAACAGAATAGATTTGGAAGTCCAGAAATAAACCATGTGTCTCTGGCAAGTTATTTTTTAACAGGGATGTCAAGACCATTCAATATGGATAGAATAGTCTTTTTATAAATGAATCTGGGACAACAGAAAAAAAATTAAAAAAAAACTCAAATGAATCAAAGACCTAAATGTAAGTGCTAAACCATAAAACTCATAGAATAAAAAATAGGGGTAAATCTACACAGCCTTGAATTTGGCAAAGGATTGCAGAACAAGCAACAGCAGGAAAAATAGATAAATTAGACTTTGCGAAAGTTGAAAATGTCTATACTTCAAAAGTTTCTACCAAGAAAGTGAAAAGATAGCCCGCAAAATGGGGAAATATATTTGCAAATCATATATCTGATAAGGGATTTGTACCTAAAATATATAGAACATAAAACTCACTAATAAAAAGACAAATAATCTATTTAAAGAATGGGCAAAAGACTTAAACAGACATTTCTTCAAAAAGAATATACAAATGGCCAATAAGTACATGAATAGATCTTCAACATCATTAGTCATCAGGTAATGCAAGTCTAAACAACAATGAAATACCACTTCCCTCCCACTATGTTAGCTACAATCAAAAAGTAAAGATGACCCACCTCACAGAATATTGGAAATAAAAGCAAAAATAAACAAATGGGACCTAATTAAACTTAAAAGCTTCTGCACAACAAAGGAAACTATTAGCAAGGTGAAAAGGCAGCCTTCAGAATGGGAGAAAATAATAGCAAATGAAGCAACTGACAAACAACTAATCTCAAAAATATACAAGCAACTCCTACAGCTCAACCCCAGAAAAATAAATGACCCAATCAAAAAATGGGCCAAAGAACTAAATAGACATTTCTCCAAAGAAGACATACAGATTGCTAACAAACACATGAAAAGATGCTCAACATCACTCATTATCAGAGAAATGCAAATCAAAACCACTATGAGGTACCATTTCACGCCAGTCAGAATGGCTGCGATCCAAAAGTCTACAAGCAATAAATGCTGGAGAGGGTGTGGAGAAAAGGGAACTCTCTTACACTGTTGGTGGGAATGAAAACTAGTACAGCCACTATGGAGAACAGTGTGGAGATTCCTTAAAAAACTGGAAATAGAACTGCCTTATGATCCAGCAATCCCACTGCTGGGCATACACACTGAGGAAACCAGAAGGGAAAGAGACACGTGTACCCCAATGTTCATCGCAGCACTGTTTATAATAGCCAGGACATGGAAGAAACCTAGATGTCCATCAGCAGATGAATGGGTAAGAAAGCTGTGGTACATATACACAATGGAGTGTTACTCAGCCATTAAAAAGAATACATTTGAATCAGTTCTAATGAGATGGATGAAACTGGAACCTATTATACAGAGTGAAGTAAGCCAGAAAGAAAAACACCAAATACAGTATACTAATGCATATATATGGAATTTAGAAAGATGGTAACAATAACCCTGTGTATGAGACAGCAAAAGAGACACTGATGTATAGATCAGTCTTATGGACTCTGTGGGAGAGGGAGAGGGTGGGGAGATTTGGGAGAATGGCATTGAAACATGTATAATATCATGTATGAAACGAGTTGCCAGTCCAGGTTCGATGCACGATACTGGATGCTTGGGGCTGGTGCACTGGGATGACCCAGAGGGAGGATATGGGGAGGGAGGAGGGAGGAGGGTTCAGGATGGGGAACACAGGTATACCTGTGGTGGATTCATTTCGATATTTGGCAAAACTAATACAATATTGTAAAGTTTAAAAATAAAATAAAATTTAAAAAAAGTAAAGATAATAACAGGTGTTGATGAGGCTGCAGAAAAATCAGAATCTTCATACACTGCTGTTGGGCATGTAAAATGGAGCAGCCACTTTGGAAAGTAATGACAGGTCCTCAAATGGTTAAAAATAGAGTTACCATATGACCTAGCAATTTTACTCCTAGGTCAAGAAAAATGAAAACATATGTTCACACAAAAACTTGTACATGAATGTTCATAACAGCATTATTCACAGCTGAAATGTGGAAACCACCCACTTGTCCATCAACTAATGAGTATATAAACAAAATATGGTTATATCCATACTATAAAATATTATTTAACCATAAAATGAATGACATGCTTATACTTTCAACAACATGGATTAACTTGAAGACATTATGCCAAGTAAAATAACTCAGTCAGAAAATACAACATAATATAGAACTCCATTTTAATGGCATGTTCAGAAGAGGTAAATCCATAGAGGCAGAAAGGAGATTCATGGTTGCTTAGGGCTGAGAGCAGAGAAGGCAATGGCACCCCACTCCAGTACTCTTGCCTGGAAAATCCCATGGACTGAGGACCCTGGTGGGCCGCAGTCCATGGGGTTGCTAAGAGTCAGACACGACTGAGAGACTTCACTTTCACTTTCACTTCTCACTTTTATGCACCGGAGAAAGAAATGGCAACCCACTCCAGTGTTCTTGCTTGGAGAATCCCAGGGACGGGGGAGCCTGGTGGGCTGCCATCTATGGGGTCGCACAGAGTCGGACACAACTGAAGCGACTTGGCAGCAGCAGCAGCAGGGCTGAGAGAGATGGGGGACTTGGCTGATGATTATTTTTGAGGTGAAGAAAATGTTCTAAAATTTACTGTAGTGATGGTTGCATGTATTTGTGAACATATTAAAAAAACAGTGAATTGAATAAGTGAGTGATTTGTATGCATATCATATAGAATTATATCTCAATAAAGCTATTTTAAGATGCAGGTTAAGCATAGACATTGAAGATATAAAAAAAAAGCAAATTGAACTTCTACTAGAGATGAGAAATACAGTATCTTTGGTGAGTACTACACTGTATGAGATACATGGTGAAAAAGAAGAGATTAGATGAAGAAAATGTTGGTTAACTTGAATATACAGCAATAAAACTACCCAAACTAAGACTTTCATTAATGAGCCTGGACAGCCAACTATTGAGAAATTCATCTGCCCCTCACCTAAGACATGGTTTCTGGTTCCAGTTGTCCAAAACATACCTTGGGACAATCCTGTAACTTCTCTGACTCTCAGTTCTCAAAGACTTTTAAATGTTCATCAGGAGGGAATTAGAAAAAGAACATGAGGTACTGTCCCACACTGTAATATTGAACTGCAGTTAAGAGAAATGATATAGATCTCAAAACAAGGCTGAATGAAGAAAGCACACAGATGCAAACTTTGTGATACCTTTTAAAAAAGTTAAAACACACAAAAATAATACTACATGTTTTTATGTATGTAGAAGTATCAAAAATGGTCTGAAAGGAAAATCAGCAAACTGATAATAGTTCTTTCCTCCGAGGGGAAAAGAAGGGCACATGGAGGTGTCCTAGATTGAGCAGAGGCCATCAGCTTTATATGCAATGTTCTGTTCTAAATTTAAAACAATTTTAATTTCCATTTTTTATGTTTGGCAAATAGCTTTCTGAAATAAAAAAAATATATATTCTTTTTTGTTAAATGGAGAGGGTTAGATTCAGTAGTCCCTAAGATCCATTTGAGCTCTAAAATCTACAATTCTAAGACAAAAGGAGGAATTCAGTAGTGGAAGGTCACAACACTCTCAATATTCTTTTGGGAGGGGGCTTCAGACTTTTCTCTGGGATAAGTGGTTTATGTTTAAATGGCTCTGAGACAGGGGATGAACAACATGACCTCCAGGGCCTCACTTTGGCTAACTTTTCCCCTGGGAGATCAGAGCAGACCACCTTTAAGATCTATTCCAACACTGCTGCTGCTCCTGCTGCTAAGTCGCTTCAGTTGTGTCCGACTCTGTGAGACCCCATGGATGGCAGCCCACCAGGCTCCTCCATTTCTGGTATTCTCCAGGCAAGAACACTGGAGTGGGTTGCCATTTCCTTCTCCAACACATGCATGCATGCTAAGTCACTTCAGTCATGTCCGACTGCGCAACCCCATAGATGGCAGCCCACCAGGCTCCTCTGTCCACAGGATTCTCCAGGCAAGAATACTGGAGTGGGTTGCCATTTTCTTCTCCTATTCCAACACTGAGTATCTATGAAAACAAGTGAAGATGGACTCAGCTCTCTTGAATGATTCATTGCTTTCTGAACTCCTACAGAAACCCTGTCCTGTGTTTAATGTAGGAGTTGAGGATCAGAAGTGCTTGATTACCAGATGTCCTGCTACAGAGAGGTCAAATTGTTTTGGATACTTCTGCCATGGAATCCTTCTTTTGACAGGAAAATCAAGAGAACATGTCTTCCCCGCAGAACTTTCTTCCCTTGCTTACTTTTTCCTTTACACGAACTGTTGCTGCTAATAGGAGCTGATTAAGCTGAATTTCTTTATCTTTGACGAGTAGACAAGGCCTTGTCTGAAATTAAAAGACCCAGACATCTGATTGCCATTTACTGTGGTAAAAAGAACTAATTGCCAACTACTCTCTCACCCTCACTAGTTGTCCGTCTCTTTCCTCCTGTGTCTCTATCTCTTCTAGGTCAGCAATGCAGGGCTGTTAGATACCTTCAATCCTGAACACTGAGGATGCTCTCTTTCCCCCTGAATTTGCTACATTCATTCCTGCCTCTAAAGTAGTAGTCATGATGCATTTGGAATACTTCTTCCTTCTCCTCTGGGCCTAAGCCCAGTTATTCCTTCAGAAAGCCTTTCCTGGCCACACCAGTACACCTTGACCTCTCTTCCCTGAACTACTATGGCATAATAGCTATACCATATAGATAATCCTTATGTTCCAATGTTTTGAATTATCTCGCCATTTAAACAATATTAATCTTCTTTCTTCATCATCCCATTTCATAAATAAGGCTGGGAATTAGATGGATGGGTGATGGTGGCCAAAGGCAGTGGTCTATTAGGGCCCACATAAGATGTTCACATAATCTTTCATCACTCTTAGTTTCTTCTCCCCGTTTAGAGTGAGAATGTTAGGTTAATGTGTGGGTGGAAGACACACATGAGCAAATGAGCAAAGCTGATAGATAAATCAAATTGATAAAGAAAAGCCCTTTAGGGTTCCTATGTATCATTTTCTAAGAACTTGGTGGCAATCTATCACTTCTAGATTCATTCATCAAATAAATAGGTTGGGTAGGTTTTATTAAAAAGTGAATTTAGCTGCTGACTGGCTCTGCTACCTTTGTCATAGCCTGGGAATATCTCTACTGGGTAAATTACAGATTTTTCAAAAGCTTATAAATGCCAAACTTATTTTTCTTAATACACAGAAGCCCAAAAGTATAGTTATAATTTCAGTCTATGTGATGAATAATCTGCATCTTTTGTGTCTAAAAAAGCAGAAATCAATCAGTACAGCTGGTATCTTAGATTAGCTTTATAACTCAGAGAATTTATCATCAGTCTTCTTAGTTTAGTCACCCTGGATGTCAGCTTGAAGTTGAAGTTGAGCATGAAGAATCCCAAGTCACAGCTCAGCAAATTCTCACAGTAATCAAATGAACCTAGGATATTAGGGGCAGAGATAGTATGATCATTGGGCAAGGAGAGCCTTCCCTAAGTTACTACCTTGAACATTCAAAACATAAGTTATGCTTGAGGATGGGGTGGGGGCAGATAGAAGTTGGAATGAGGGCTTACAAAAGGGCATGAAAACTTTAGGGGGTGATGGATATGTTCATTATCTTGATTGTGGTGATGGTTTTACAAGTGTACATTTATGTCAAAACTATAAAGTTTTACACTTTAAATATGTGGCATTTACTATATTTTAATTATACTTCAATGAAACTGTTGAAAATAACGATTTAAATTTTAAAACATTGCATTCACTCATTGAGACAAATACTCATAAGGTATAATTTTCACCTTAACCCCTATGGTTAATAAAATTGACTTTGGAGTTGGAGAGACCTGTGGTTTTGTCATTTATTAGCTGAATGACTTCTGAGTCACAGTTTCCCATCTAAAAATACAGATTGTAATGAGAGCACTTAATTCATATTTTCATGATTAAATGAGATAATGCATGGGAAACATTTAGTACAGTATTGAGCAGTAGTTAAGCCTTAAAGAAATGACAACAATTATTTTACCTGTAAATGTGATATTAATCTTGGGTGAGAACATACAAAATCACTGGCAGATTCCAAAAGCAGTCAATCAGCTACTTTTATTAAATCATCATTTGTGGGCAGATCCACATAATTGATGGGGCTTCCCAGGTGGCACTAGTGGTAAAGAACCTGCCTGCCAATGCAAGAGATGCAAGAGACTGCTTTAATCTCTGAATCGGGACGATCCCCTGGAAAAAGGAACGGCAACTCACTCTTGCCTGGGAAATCCCATAGACAGAGGAGCCTGTGGGCTACAGTTGATAGGGTCACAGAGGCAGACACGACAGAAGCAACTTGCATGCACTGCATAACTGAAACTGGGTTGCCATTCCCTTCTCCAGGGGATCTTCCTGACCCAGGGATTAAACTCATGTCTCCCGCATTGCAAGCAGATTCTTTACCGCCTGAGCCACCAGGGAATCCACTGGGAAGTAAAAAGGTAAGAAAATCAGACCCCACACCCCCAACCTCACTGAGCTAATAAATTGAAAGGAAGAAATGGGACACGTGTTTGAATGAGATTGTACCAAAAGTATGTACAGTCTTTGTATACAAACGTATACTTTGTATACAAAACTATGTACGTCTTTGTATACAAAGACGTCCTGATGTAAGTAGGAGAGTTGATGCAAGTAATAGTAAGGGGAGGGTGTGGGCAGGGCTTCCTGGGGAGTGCAGGATGAGTTCACCCTACTGAGGAACAGTGTGGGCTTTGTAGTCAAACAGATGGGGGGTTTGAGTCCCACCCTTACTGCTTAGCTGGGAGAGCCCAAGTGAGTAACTGCAGCTTCCTGAATCTCAGTTTCGTACATGGAGATACTAATGTTTTTTTCCTTAAGGTTGTTGTGAAGATTAGATTAGGTAATACATTTTTAGCACGTGGCACAGAGCCTACAATATAGTAAGCAAAGCATTTAACAAAATGTGAGCAAGTTCATCATTATATCTCCAAATCTCAGGGTTCTTTTTCACTTTTATTCCACCACATTTTTTGCCACCATATAGATGGGAGATTTCCAGAGAGGAATCCTAGGCAATTTCACTAACCAAAGCACTCCTGATGTGCCTGCAGTGTCGCAGATTCTCAGCGGTCCTCATGATTTCTGCCCTTTTGAATTCCACTTAACCATTCTACCCGGTAATTAGAGCTAACACTTACATGGTTCTATGACACAATATTTTGGGTCAAACAATGTAGGACATTTTAGAGACAACCCACTGCCCCCAAGTCTTGCTGTGCCTGGGTGCATTAGTCAGCTTGGGTTGCTGTAACAAAATACCATAGACTGGGAGGCCTAAACAACAGACCTTTATTCTTTCACATTTCTGGAGGCTGGAAGTCCAAGATCAAGCTGCTGGCTCATTCGGTTCCTGGTGAGGACCCTCTCCCTGGTTTCCTAGGTGGCCACCTTCTCACCGGGTCCTCACATGATGGAGAGAGGAAGCAGACTCTGTGGTACCTTCTCTTATAAGGACACTAGTCCTATCACGGGGTTTCCCAGGTGGTGCAGTGCTAAAGAATCCACCCGTCAATGCAGGACACACAAGAGACGCAGGTTCTATCCGTGGATCAGGAAGATCCTCTGGAGAAGGGAATAGCACTCCTGTATTCTTGCCTGGAGAATTCCATGGACAGAGGAGCCTGGCAGGCTACAGTACATGGGGTCACAAGGAATCGGACACAACTGAGCAACTAACACTTTCACTTTAACTTTCATGCTGGGTCGGGAAGATCCCCTGGACAAGGCAATGGTTACCCACTCCAGTATTCTTGCCTGGAAAATCCCATGGATAGAGGAGCCTGTCGGGCTACAGTCCATAGGGTGACAAAAAGTTGGACACAACTGAGCATGCACACATAAGTATAGTCCTGTCATGAAGGCTCCACCTTCATAAGCTCATCTAACCCTAATCGCCCCCTACAGGCCTAATCTCCAATCATCATCATATGGGAGTTACAATTTCAATATATGAATTTGGGCAGGGGGGACACAATTCCGTCCATAGCACCAGGCTGCCAATTTATGTTCAGTTCAGTTCAGTTCAGTCAGTCATGTCTGACTCTTTGCGACCCCATGAATCGCAGCACGCCAGGCCTCCCTGTCCATCACCAACTCCCGGAGTTCATTCAGACTCATGTCCATCGAGTGAGTCAGTGATGCCATCCAGCCATCTCATCCTCTGTTGTCCCCTTCTCCTCCTGCCCCCAATCCCTCCCAGCATCAGGGTCTTTTCCAATGAGTCAACTCTTTGCATGAGGTGGCCAAAGTATTGGAGTTTCAGCTTTAGCATCAGTCCTTCCAATGAACACCCAGGGCCAATCTCCTTTATCAAGTAAATGAAAAGAGCAATTTTGTAGGTTTTTAGGACCCCAACTTTGAGTTACCTAGCAGTTAGGATTCTGGCTTTGCATACATGTGGTCCAGCTTTGACTCTTGGTGTTGAAATACTGGCCCGGTAAAAAGTGGGCCCTCCACTTCTGGCTTTCTTGCCTGGGAAATTCCATGGACAGAGGATCCTGGTGGGCTATAGTTCATAGGGTCACAAAGAGTCAGACACAACTGAAGTAACTAAACAACAACAGTGGCAACAAATAATCACAGGACTGCGCTTCCCTGGTGGCTCAGTGGTAAAGAGCTCGCTTGCCAATGTAGGAGATGTGGGTTTTATCCCTGGGTAAGGAGGATCCCCTGGAGAAGGAAATGGCAACGCACTCCAGTATTCTTGCCTAGAAAATCCCATAGACAGAGGCACCTGGCAGGCTATAGTCAGTGGGGTTGCAAAAGAGTTGGACACAACTTAGCCACTAAACAACAACAGAAAGGCAGTGGAGTGGGGCAGTTTGAACTCAGATTCCTAAGCAGAATTTCCTGAGTTTGAAATATAGCTTTGCTACTTATCAGCTGTGAGACTTCAAAGAACTTAATTATCCTCTCTTTGACTTAGTTTCCTCATCTGCAGAATGGAGATAATACCATACAAACATAACTTATAGGGTTGTGGTGAGGATTCAATGAATTAAGAAAGCAAAGAGCTTAGAAACTAGGAAGTGCTCATTATTGTTAGCTGTTGTTATCCATTAGAAAGCAGCCTCCATGAAGATGGGGATTTTTGTTTGCTTTGCTCACTGCCCTGTCTCAAGCACACAAACTAGCACCTGGTACATAGAAGGTGCTCAGGAAATATTTGTTGAATACATGAAATCTATTTATAAATAAAGGAATCTTTAATTCCTTTCTCTCTTTTGAACCTCATATTCAATCTATCAGTTCTACTTTCAGAATAGAGCTACAATTTGACCAGTTTTTACTGCCTTCACTACCATCTGGTCAATATCCTCCATCTCCTTTCAGCTGAATGATCACAACAGTGTTCTAACTGGCCTTACTATTTTTTTCCTTTTTCCTCTGAAAACCTGCTTCCTTCTCCCTGCCTAGAGTCTTGTCTTTGAACAGCACTATGAATGATCCTTTTTAAACATACATAAGATTACACTGCTCCTCTACTCAAAACCCTCCCAGGACTCCCAGCTCATTCACAGCAGAGGGCAAAATGTTTACCTGATCTGTTCTTACCTACCGCTCTGATCTCATCTTTTAGTATTTTCCCTTTGGTTTGTTGCATTCCAGCCACACTGGAACAGAACAGAATTTCTGTAACACACCAGGCACATACTCCTGCCTCAGCATCTCCACACTTGCTTTTTATTCTGCCAGGAATGCTTTTCTCCCCAGATATGCCCTTAGGTCACTTCCTCACTTCCTTTAGCCCTCTGCTTAAATATTGCTACTGGAGACAACATGTCTGATCATCCTATGTAAAACAGCTCCCCAATCCCTACTACGCCCTAGCCACCTTACTCTGATTTAGTTTTCTCCATAGCACTTTTCATCACCTGACCTACTGAGTATTTGTTGATTAGTGACTGTCTGTCTTACCTCTCCAAAATGGCATCTCTAATAGGGCAGGTACTTGGGCAGGTTTGTTCACTGCTGCACCACCAGTGCCTGGATTATTTTGGTTCTTCAATAAATATTTGCTGAATGAATGGATCAATGGTCTTTCGAAAGTAATGTCCTTCACTAAAGTTTTCTTACTCTAAGGAACAGCTTATATTCTATATAAACCTCATTCCAGGGCCAGCTATATTTGGCTTTGATTACTGGAGAGTGGAAAAAATAAATAATTTTTCCTTGATAAAATCAGTTTGATAGGCAAATTATAGGAAAATATAGGGTTCATGGGGGGAGATATTAACAAAAGTCCTTGAGGATGAAAATTTGGAAGGGCAAGGGTCCTACTATGGAATCACTCCTCTGTACTGTGAGCCTAGTTAAAACCTTGCCATCCTGAGGCCATAAGTACTGAGGGTCAGCTCCCTTTGGTTGCATTTAAAAATCATTCTGAAGAGTCTGTTCCATTATTTTTATAAAATAACATCTTTCAAAAGACTCAAACTTTTAACAGTATTTTCTGGAAAAACGTATTTTTTTTTTTTTGGCAGAGGAGGATGGGGGCAAGGGAAGAGACAAGTAGACATTTATATAACATTAATTACATAGAGCAACAATTAACTTTTAAAATAAGAATGCCTTCTCTATTCTGACTTTTTTCCTTTGGAGGTAAAACCTTGGAAAATAATTAATGACAACTCTATTTTACAAAATTGATGACATATTTATAGTGGGCAAATGGTAGGAAAATTTTTTACAAACCTAAAAGCTATTGACAAGGTTATTGAAGCTTGGGATTATTTAAGTTTGTTGAAACTCCAAATAAAATGTTTGATTCATAAATCTTGGCTTAGGACTATGAGTTTCTACTCTGGAGAAGAAACAATTCAAATATTAGGAAGACTCTGGTCTTCCCATCTATGTTAAAGCAAATGAGTCACAATGAGCTTTGGGTGGGGTGGGGGAAGCTCTTTGCTTTTACCAAGCACAAGTCAACCAGGACTCTCTGAGCCGCTTCCTGAGGTTTTGCACACAGTGGCTAACAGTCAGGAAGAAGAGCTAAGCTGCCAGACTGAACAATTCAGGGCAGTCTTCACCTTCTTTGCTTTTGACCCAATTTATAATTACCAGGGAGGAGAGGCAAGGCAGTTGCCCAGAACTCAGGACTGGGTGTGAGGAAGGGGAAAGCAAGTAGGTCCATTGTTTTCTAGAGAAAGTTCTTTTTTGAATTTTATTTGTTTAATTTTGACTGTGCTGGGTCTTTGTTGCTGTGTGGGCTTTTCTCTAGCTGTGGCGAGTGGATGCTACTCTCTAGTGGTGCATGGCTTCTTATTGCAGGGGCCTCTCGTGGGGCATGGGCTCTAGGGCATGCAGGCTTCAGTACTTCAGGCTCATGGGCTCTAGAGCATGGGCTCGGTAGTTGTGGCACATGGGCTTAGTTACTTGGAGGCATGTAGGATCCTCCTGGATCAGGGATTGAACCTGTGTTTCCTGAACCTGCAGGCATGTTCTTTACCACTCAGCCACCAGGGAAGCCCGGGGCCACTGTCTTCTAAACCTAACCTCACCTGGATGCTACTTACTGGATGTCTAGGAAATGTCCTTGAGTAGCAGACATCCCATAACACAGACGCAGCTTCCCCTGCATCCGGCAAGACTATCCGGGTGAGACCCTCTTGGTGGGACACGAGTGCAGCTTGTGTCCCCAGTTTCTCCTCTGAATGGCACCACTGTTCCTTGAGCCTAGTGCCTACAGAGTGTGTCTCTGCTCTTCTCAGCAGCTCCTTTCCAATTTTTCACCCATATATACCTCCTGCTCTTTCTGATTGCCTAGATTGTGGAACTAAAAGGACAAACTAACCAATCCAAGCCACTCTTATGTGAAGCCTCCTGTGGTTTTGATGTTCAATGCAGATGTCATTAGAGAGTTGAGGTGTATGTGGCTCCACCACTTGCAGTACCATGTTTCAAGACTCTTAGACTCTTGTCATGGTGTTTTTCAAATTTTCCCCAAGTTGGACAGGTACATGATATGTCTTATATACGTGAATAGACAGCATGCTTTAAACACTCCTTCATTTGTTTTAATATAATAAGATTTGGGATCCAGCAGTCAGTCAGAGTATCTATGTATAGCATTTTGGAAGCAGAAAGAAATTGGAAACAGAACCATTGTGACTCCATGCTAATCAGCTTGAATGCAAGCAGAGTAATTAAAGAACGTTTCTACTATTTCCACTTCCTCCTTCACCACAAAGAGTTCAGTAGGATACAAAATAACTGGTCTACAACCTTCAAATAGATCAAGGTCATTGAAATGAAGGCAAGACTGAGGAACCATTGCTAACTGCAAGGAACTAAAGAGGCATAACAACTAAATGCAACTCATGATTCTGAACTGAATACTTTTTCTCGAAAGGACATTAATAGGGCAGTTGGCAAAACTTGATTGGGAGCTTTAAGCGTTTAGTTGGTACCGATGTTCAGATGTTCATTTCCTGATTTGTTGGTTGTATTGTGATTATGTAGAGCGATGTCCTGGTTTGCAGGAAATGCAAATAATTCATGAGTAGTGAGCATTGGCGTGGCAATTTATACGCAAAAGGGTCAGGAAAATAAGGTTCTTTTCCCCTCTTCTTGCAACTTTTATAAAGCTTTTTGTGTTAAAATATAAATTATACACCAATGTGGGGAGTGGGGGGAAGAGTTCAGTGGGAGTCAGTCATTCTAAGAGCCCTGTAAACAGAGGATGTTGATAGCTATTCCTTCTCCCTTGGGACTTAAGTAAGACTACAGACTAATGATGTGGGCATTCATTTCAGAGAGTGTGTGGGTGCCCACTACTAGTGCAGCAAGCACTGGGCAAGGTGCTGGCTATATAATAGTGAGCAAAACCAGATGTGAGGCCTGCTTTCTTGGAGCTTCTGATCTCATGGGTGAGGCAGACATTAATTAAATAATTACATCAATCAGTATATAATTATAGACCAAGATAAATATTCTGAAGGAAAGGAACACAGTTCTAAGGAAATGTAAACGATAGCAGAGAGTTGATGAAGGCCTCATGAAGAAATAGAGCTTAAACTGAGATTTGAAGGGTCAGTGGGTATGAATAAGACAGGAAAAAAAATTGTATTCCAATAGAAAGAATATCAGACCCGAAGTGCTGTGGAGGAATAAAAACGAAGCCAGGGTGGCTGGAGTCTAGACTGCAAGGGAGAATTGGGAGATGAATCTGGAGGGTTCCATAGAGGTGTTTCTCAGTGGAGGTGCATTGGCTTTGTTGTTCAGTTGCTAAGTCATGTCCAGCTCTTTGCAACCCAATACATAGACTGCAGCATGCCATGCTCCCCTGTCCTTCACTACCTCTTTCACTATATTTCCATATATACTCTCGGAATTAAAAAGGAGAAAGTCATTCCCTTTAAAAAAATTATTCTGACTGCAGTGCATAAAATAGAGGGTTTCCCCAGAAACCCTCCATTATAAGGTTGTTAGAATCCAGAGGCTGCCTTGGGGTAGGTGGCAGAGGGGATAACTGGGCAAGATCTCACCAGATACTAATAGTAAAGCTTGAATGTGCATCTGTACTAGGTACTGTTTCTTAAATACCTAATATATACCAGGTTTATGATTTACATACATCATTTTATTTTATTCTTTGTGATAACCCTGCAAAATATTATGAGATCCTTATATTACAGATGAGAAAATGTAGCATCAGAGTTTAGTGACTCAACAGCATGCAAATGATGATGATCTATATCCAGAGGCGGCTTCCCTGGTGGCTCAGTGGTAAATAAGTCACCTGCTAATGCAGGAGATTCGGGTTCAATTCCTGGGTCAGGAAGACCCCCTGGAGAAGGAAATGGCAACCCATTCCAGTATTCTTGCCTGGGAAATCCTACAGACAGAGTAGCTTGGTGGGTTACAGTCCATGGGGTCACAAAAGAGTCAAGCGCAACTTAGTAACTAAACAACAGCAGCATATCCAGAGGAGGGTAGCTGAAGTGTACATAAGAGGGAATAAGAACATAGCAGGTTACTGTGAGATACTTGAAATCCAGCCAGCAATATGGCTGAGTAGACTGGAACAAAGGCATGATGACTTTTATTTTTATTTTTTTTTAATTTACTTATTTATTTTAACTGGAGGCTAATTACTTTACAATATTGTAGTGGTTTTTGCGGCATGGTGACTTTTAGAACCACTCAGCTCTGTAGTAATGACAACAACAAACAATAATATTAGTAGCTAGTGTTGACTGAGAGTTTTTATTAGGGGCCTGGCACTGTGCTTAGAGATTTGTTTCCATTATCTCATTTAATTCTTACTCTAACCTTATGAGACAGGCACTGTTGGTATTTCCTCTTTATAGATGAGGATGCTGAGGTTCAGAGAGGTTAAGACATTTGCCCAAAGTCATACAGCCAGTAAGTATGGAACCAGGTTACTAAGCCAGGTCTATGTGACTCCTAAATGTGAGCTGTTAACCATTCTGCTATAGTGAGTTAATAGCAAAACCATCCCCAATTCTGGAATGGGTGGAATCTGTGTGAGATATACAGAAGGTTAAATGGAGGCCAGATAACAGAAGGTCAGGCAGAGGAGTTTGGATCTGATATAGAAGCACTGGAAAGTCATTAGAGACATTAAAGCATTATTGGGGCTTCCCTGGTGGCTCAGATGGTAAAGAATCTGCCTGCAATGCAGGAGATTTAGGTTTGATTCCTGGGTTGGGAAGATTCCCTGGAGAAGGGAATGGCAACCCACTCCAGTATTCTTGCCTGGAGAATTTCATGGACAGACGAGGCATTATTATTGATATTAGCAAAAAAAAGTTCTGACAATGAATGTCATGTGTAAGATGCATTTTGATGGGGGAGAGACAGGCAGGAATGGCTGCATAATTTGTGCATGTATGGGTGCTCAGTCACTCAGTCATGTCCAACTTTCTGCGACCCCATGGACTGCAGTCTGCCAGGTTCCACTGTCCATGGAATTTTCCAGGCAAGCATACTGGAGTGGGGTGCCATTTCCTACTCCAGGGCATCTTCTTGACTCAGGGATCAAACCCAAGTTTCCTGCATCTTCTTCACTGGCAGGTGGATTATTTACTACTGAGCCACCTGGGAAGCCCCATATAATTTGTGGGCCAACTGCAAAATGAAAGTGCAGGATCCTTTGTTCAAAAATTATTATAACTTTTAAGTCAGTGACAGCAGAGTGTTAAAGCTAGTATGAGTCCAGGTGAAAATGCACAAATAGCATGCTCAGGAAACCAGCCCTGGAGATAGGAAGATAATCAAGATGGTAGTGCATAGCAGAGGGGGCTGAGGTGGCGGTGGTGCACCTAGAAAGAAAAGGATGAGTGCAAGTCTCATTGGCAAGGAGAAGCAACACAATTCCACGAGTGGTCCTCTCTCTTTCACCTCCCATCAGTTCAGTTCAGTTCAGTCGCTCAGTCATGTCTGACTCTTTGCAACCCCATAGACTGCAGCATGCCAGGCTTCCCTGTCTATCACCAACTGCCAGAGCTTGCTCAAGCTCATGTCCATTGAGTCAGTGGACATCCAACCATCTCATCCTCTGTATTCCCTTCTCCTCCTGGCTTCAATCTTTCCCAGCATCAGGCTCTTTTCCAGTGAGTCAGTTCTTTGCATCAGGTGGCAAAGAAAGTATTGGAGTTTCAGCTTGAGCATCAGTCCTTCCAATGAACATTCAGAACTGATTTCCTTTATGATTGACTGGTTGGATCTCCTTGCAGTCCAAGGGACTCTCAAGAGTCTTCTCCAACACCACAGTTCAAAAGCATCAATTCTTTGGTGCTCAGCTTTCTTTATAGTCCAACTCTCACATCTATATATGACTACTGGAAAAACCATAGCTTTCACTAGATGGACCTTTGTTGGCAAAGTAATGTTTCTGCTTTTTACTATGCTGTCTAGGTTGGTCATAGCTTTTCTTCCAAGGACCAAGTGTCTTTTAATTTCATGGCTGCAGTCACCATCTGCAGTGATTTTGGAGCCCCCCAAAATAAAGTCTATCACTGTTCCCATCGTTTCCCCATCTATTTGCCATGAAGTGATGGGACTGGATGCCATGATCTTGGTTTTCTGAATGTTGAATTTAATCCAGCTTTTTCACTCTCCTCTTTCACTTTCATCAGGAGGGTCTTTATTCTTCTTCACTTTCTGCCATAAGGGTGGTGTCATCTGTATATCTGAGGTTACTGATATTTTTCCCGGCAATCTTGATTCCAGCTTGTACTTCATCCAGTCGCATTTTGCGTGATGTGCTCTGCATATAATTTAAATAAGCAGGGTGACAATATACAGCCTTGATGTGCTTCTTTCCCAATTTGGAAACTGTTGTTCCATGTACAGTTCTAATTGTAGCTTCCTGACTTGCATACAGGTTTCTCAGGAGGAGGGTAAGGTGGTCTAGTATTACCATCTCTTTAAGAATTTTCCACAGTTTGTTGTGATCCACACAGTCAAAGGCTTTGGCATGGTCAATAAAGCAGAAGTAGATGTTTTTCTGGAACTCTCTTGCTTTTTCGATGATCCAGCAGATGTTGGCAATTTGATCTCTGATTCCTCTGCCCTTTCTAAATCCAGCTTGAAACTCTGGAAGTTCAGAGTTCATGTACTGTTGAAGCTTGGCTTGGAGAATTTTGAGCATTACTTTGCTAGCATGTGATATGAATACAATTGTGTGGTAGTTTGAATATTCTTTGACATTGCTGTTTTGGGATTGGCATGAAAACTGACCTTTTCCAGTCCTGTGGCCACTGCCGAGTTTTCAAAATTTGCTGGCATATTGAGTTTAATGCAGGAGACCCAGGTTTGATCCCTGGGCTGGGAAGATACCCTGGAGGAGGAAATGGTAACCCACTCCAGTAATCTTGCTTGGAAAATTCCATGGACAGAGGAGCCTGGAGGGCTACAGTCAAATTGGGTTGCAAAGAGTCAGACATGGCTGAGTGACTAATACACACCCAAAGTACACAATACACGTAATGTGCTTGAATTATCAGGAAACCCCATCCCCCCTCCCCATCCCGGTCCATGGAAAAATTGTTTTCCATGAAACTGGTTCCTGGCACCAAAAAGGTTGGGGACTGCTGTTTCTTGGGACTAGAAAGGGAGTTCCTATGTGGGTTAGAATTAGAGGTTACACAGCAGAACCTCCCAGCTTCCATGCCTAAGAGTCTGTGTGAATCCTGAAGCTCACTCCAGGTACGAGGGGATGAGGCAGTGCAACAGATTCATGACATTTATGTATAGCATCTCCTGTATTGTCAGCACTTCCTTGACCCTGTTCCCCCTTCTCTGCCCCTTAGGACCCAGAGGCACTCTAGGTAATCCTTGTCCAAGATGGAAGCCTTTGAATGGCTCCATGGAAGGTAACCTTGCTCTCCAATCAAGTCACTCTGACCAAAGGACAGTTTGGATCCACAGAAATGGGAGAGGTTTTAGTCCCAGTGAAGCCTAGCAAATCTATTTCTTGATCAGAAGGAGCACTTTAAAGAACCAGAATGGAGGAGTCCACTTCACTTGGCTTAACCATCTGGTTAGTATTCAGATCTAAGGGGAGAAGACTTTTATCAAATAGCCACTTCATGTCTTACTACTGATTCCCTGCCTGTCTCATGAAATCTCCAGCAAATAGCACCCTACAAAGAACATAGGCCCTCTACTCCACCCAAGGTGGACCCATCAAACATGTGTTCCTTTATAAGTTACCCTGATGAGGAGAACCTGGGTTGGATACAGGTTGAGGAGATGGCTGCATTGGTGGATGATGTGAGTGGCAGTGGCCTACCTCCTCCCTGATCCCCAGTCTTCCAGGTCCTTGGAACTCAGAATCCTTTCTGCATAATTTCAAGTGAGAGTAAAGATGGATGGAGACTCATGCAGAAGTCACCTCCTTTTGCATGGATCCGATGGTATTTTAGATACAGAGAGGGTAGCTTTGGGGATAGAGTCTCCATTTTCCACTTAGTAGCTATGTGATCTTTAACCAGTCATTAACTTCTTGGAGCCTCAGTTTTCTTCTTTAAAATAATAACTACTTAATAAAGTTACTGAAAGATTAAATGAGTTCATACATGTAAAACACCTATAACAGTATCTGGCACAAATGAGATATTTGATGAAGGGGAGAGTCATCTTCATGTTAATGATGACAGAAGCTGAGCAGTTAGGGTGTGTGTGTTGTGCAGTCACCACAAGCTGAGTCTGAGTTGTTAGCCTTCCCAGGGCACCTGCCTGTTACTGCCATAGTCAATAACCTTGGCTCATTCAGACTATTAAAGGGTTTTCTTGTGCCTTCCAATGTGGATGCTTTGCTCTCACTTTGTCCTCTTAAATGATGCCACAAGGTGGGTGAGCTGGGGACAGACTTCACTGACTGGTATCACAGTCACAATGGGGGCAACTTTCAGTCTGGACACCCACTCACCAGGGCCCTTATTCATTAATGTTCGAGCCCCTGCTCTTTCAGAAGAGGACCCTGCTGCTGCCCATCACCTTTGACTTGGGTTCATTTAAGAAGTCAGTTTAGCAGCTGGGGAAGGAGAGGATGAGACAAATTGGGAGAGTAGCATTGACATATATACACTACTATGTGTAAAATAGATAGCTAGTGGGAACCTGCTGTATAGCACAGACAGCTCAGCTTGGTGCTCTGTGACAACCCAGAGAGGTGGGAGGGAGGTTCAAGGGAGAGGGGTTATATGTTTACTTATAGCTGATTCATGCTGTTGTACAGCAGAAACCAACACAACATTGCAAAGCAATTAACCTCCAATTTAAATGCAAAGAAAAAAAAAAAAAGTCAGATTGGGGCCCAAACCAGGGAGGAGGTAACAGCTGTCTTCAATGTAGTCTGTTTGTCCTTGTGGGGCCTTGCCTCCCAAGTGGCAGTATTTTCACATGAAATCCCTGGCTCCTTAGGATCTTCCTTATGGCCATTCTCAGGTCTGTCTCTTCTGGGCAACTCTGGCAGCCACAGATATTTCCTCAATTCCCTTCCTCATCTTCACAATTTGCATGTTTAGGAAGCTCAACTCTCAGGACTCCGCTATGACTATGATGACATGCTTTGGGCCAGGGTGTTCATGACCCATAATGACTGTATGACTCCTACCAAGTTTTAGTCACAACTCAAGAAGGGCCTTGGATGCCTGAGAAGAGGGAGCAGAGTGTGAACTCTGACTCAGCAGGGCAAGGGGGACACATTTTAGAGCAGATGATTTTGTGTGCCTGTGTGTTAAGTCGCTTCAGTTGTGTCCAACTCTTTGCAACCCCATGGACTGTAGCCCGCCAGGCTCCTCTGTCCATGGGATTCTCCAGACAAGAATACTGGAGTGGGTTGCTGTGCCCTCCTCCAGGGGATCTTCCTGACCCAGGGATCAAACCCAGGTCTCCTGCATCTCCTGAATTGGCAGGTGGGTTCCTTACCACTAGTGCCCCTGGGAAGCCTGATGTCTTCAGTGGCCCCCAGTTCAAGCCTTAATGCAAGTAGCTGGACTGCTAAGACCTCTGACCTTCCCTCTGCCCCCAGTTTACCCCTGAGAAAGGCCTCACTTTAAGAGGCATGGTATTCTAGTTGTTCAGAGAACAGGCTCTGGAGCCAGACTGCCTGATTGAATCTTAGCTCTCAGTTACCAGCTCTTTGACCTTGGGTGGATTACAGCATCTTTCTGTGCCTCAGGATCCTCATCTGTAAGATGGGTTTAATAACTATACTGATTGCACAGGGTTGTTATGAGAATAATAGTTGAGTCACTGTGTATATAGTGCCTAGAACAGTGCCTGCCACATGGTGAGTGTTATAGAAATGTTTGTGAAATAAATGTGGAACCAGAGATGCCTGGCAGCTAACCTTCCTGCCTGGGAGAGGGCCAACCAGCAACCCACTTCCTTCAGGGAAGAGCATGACTAGTGTCCAGGCTGAAAATGGAGTGGCCTTAGTCCTCAATAGCAGGAAGGTGCCCCCTCCCTAATCTGACAAGGGTGAGAGGCTCCACCTAAGGATGCAGTGTGAGGAAATTTATGACTGATTCTATCAGCTGAGCTGCCTTTGGGAAACCTCCACCTGGGAAAGTGATTACCATTTCTCCTTTGATTTAGCAGCCCTTAATCCCCTTGATGGGTGTCCTTGGTCGTTCAGTAGTAAAGAACTTGCCTGCCAATGCAGGAGATGCAGGTTTGATCCCTGGGTCAGGAAGATACCCTCGAGAAGGAAATAGCAACCCACTCCAGTATTCTTGCCTGGAGAATTCCATGGACAGAGAAGCCTAGTGATCTGTAGTCCATGGGGTCACAAAAGTTGGAAACTAATTAGCAGCTAAAAAACAACAGCAACAATCCCCTTGGCTTCCAGGATCAAGGGACTGAAACTGCTGGTGTCTGAACAAGTCAGAATCTATCTATCTAGTGGGTGTGAAACCCAGCAGCCACTCCAGGAAGGTGGAAGTGGCAGGGCTCTGTGGGATATGCGTATGTTTTTATAGTGAAAGGGTCACAGGCATCAAGATGATTGTGATGACTTGGAAGGAGTCATCTGCTTCTGCTGCCTCTTCTAAGCAGAGATTGGCTCTGTGAAACAGCCTGTTCCTGTTGGTTGGAGGCTCTTGGACTCTCAAGGAGTAAAGACTGCTCCCCATGTTAGCCTCACTTTAGCTGAGCTGAGCTCCTTCACCTGGAACAGGGGAGCTCCTGGATCCAGACTTCAGCACACCAGGCTCCTCCAATGGGGGATGAGTGTGAGTGCACCACTGGCCTCTTATCCCTGATTGGGCTGGAAGGAAGAGAGTGGGTGGGAAGAGAGTGAGTGGCCATGTGGGTGGTATTTTGAAAAAGCAAAGTGTGGGGATCTCAGTAGATCAATCAGCCAATCGCCAGTCCAGGTTCGATGCATGATACTGGATGCTTGGGGCTGGTGCTCTGGGACGACCCAGAGGGATGGTATGGGGAGGGAGGAGGGAGGGGGGTTCAGGATTGGGAACACGTGTATACCTCTGGTGGATTCATGTTGATGTATGGCAAAATCAATACAATATTGTAAAGTAATTAACCTCCAATTAAAATAAATAAATTTATATTAAAAAATAAAAAGAGCTCATTGGCCACCTCTAGGGCTACCAACTCTGCCTCCCCATGATGCACATTTTACATTATATCCAATTGAGGACTTGTTTAAATATTTGGGGATTGCTATTGTTTTCCTGTGCAAATCAATCTTTTCTCCACAGTTTCAGACTTTCCATGAAATGACCACAGGTTTATATATTAGGTTGAATCATATAACTTTGGTAAGTTTATTGGTAAAATGGTCAAATGTTGCAATTTTGTATGATTCCATCTGCCATTTCTTGGTTATGCCTCACTATGTCCTATCCTATATCCTGAGGGCTTCCCAGGTGGCTAAGTGGTAAAGAGTCTGCCTGCCAATGCAGGAGACACCAGTTTGATCCCTGGGTCTGGAAGATCCCCTGGAGGAGGAAATGGTTACCCACTCAATATTCTTGCCTGGGAAATCCCATGGACAGAGGAGCCTGGTGCCAAAGTCCTTGGGGTTGCCAAAGAGCCAGACATGACTTAGCAACTAAACAACATCAACAGTGCTATACAGAGCTCTGTATGTAGTGGGAACTTGTCAGACCCATTTTTTTTTATTGGTTTGTTTAATTTTCAGGCTGCCCTGCAAATTAATGGCACCCCACTCCAGTACTCTTGCGTGGAAAATCCCATGGATGGAGGAGCCTGGAAGGCTGCAGTCCTTGGGGTCGCTGAGGGTCGGACAAGACTGAGCGACTTCACTTTCACTTTTTACTTTCATGCATTGGAGAAGGAAATGGCGACCCACCCAGTGTTCTTGCCTGGAGAATCCCAGGGACGGGAGAGCCTGGTGGGCTGCCATCTATGGGGTCGCACAGAGTCAGACATGACTGATGTGAATTAGCAGCAGCAGCAGCAGCAGCCAGGATCTCACAACTCCCTTGACTTTCACATGCAAAGGTAATTCAGGATAACAATATCCTCTATCATTGATTGAGGACTTAAGATTGTGCTGGGTTCAAAACCGGGTGGTTTACATAGTCCATTGTCCTATTTAATACAGAGAACAACCTTAAGAAGCCAGTGTTAATCTTCTTGTCCCAGATAAGTCAGTGTCTCAGAGATGGTAAATGGCCTAAGCTGACACAGCTGTTATGGAGCTGGATTCGCATCCAGGCCAGCCTCTTCCCATGGCCCTAGCTCCCTTCACTATTTTCCTTTCTTCCTGATGATCTGTTTTCCTTGAGTCTTTGTTATGTTTAAGGGTCTTCTAATGTTTAAGGGCCATTGATGAGTTTACCCAGCCCTGCATGCCTAATGAGCACAGCAGCTTCCCAGGCATTTGCACAGAAGGTCTCCCAGCTACTCCAAACAGCTTCCTGCCAGAGATCCCTGTGCACTACTCAGAAAATGGAAAACAATAAATGGGTCAGGACAATGTTTAATCGGGTGGTTGCCTGCCATACATTAATGAGTAAACTACCTCCTCAGAGAAGGCAATGGCACCCCACTCCAGTACTTTTGCCTGGCAAATCCCATGAACAGAGGAGCCTGGTGGGCTGCAGTCCATGGGGTCGCTAGGAGTTGGACATGACTGAGCGACTTCACTTTCACTTTTCACTCTCATGCATTGGAGAAGGAAATGGCAACCCATTCCAGTGTTCTTGCCTGGAGAATCCCAGGGACGGGGGAGCCTGGTGGGCTGCTGTCTATGGGGTCGCACAGAGTCGGACATGACTGAAGCGACTTAGCAGCATAGTAGCAGTCGTGGTACTGAAAGTGAAAGTTGCTCAGCAATGTCCGACTCTTTGTGACCCCATGGACTATATAGTCCATGGAATTCTCCAGGCCAGAATACTGAAGTGGGAAGCCTTACTTCTCCAGGCGATCTTCCCAAACCAGGGATTGAACCCAGGTGTCTCGCATTGCAGGTGGATTCTGTACCAGCTGAGCCACCAGGGAAGTGCAAGAATACTGGAATGGGTAGCCTATCCTGTCTCCAGCAGATCTTCTCGATCCAGGAATTGAACTGGGGTCTCCTGCATTGCAGGGGTATTCTTTACCAACTGAGCTATCAGGGAAGCCCAGTGGTGGTAGTGGTAGTAGTATTAGTAGTGTATTAGTACTATTAGTAGTAGTTATTTACTGGGTATTTGAAATTGATCACTATAGAGAGGCTACAGAAGATTTTGTTTCTATGTCTCTAACACTTGACTTCATTCCTCCTGAAGGTTGCCAGAGTCATCTCCAAGTTTTAGGTGACAATGGTTTTGGACATAATACATCAGTTTTCTCCATCATTGTGAATGTGCAGAAACAACTTCCAAATCATATCTGCCCTTATGGTTTCTCAGAGCACTGTGGAAGAAACATGGGGTCATTTAAGCTGCATCTGAGCTGGGAAGTACCTTGTTGTTGTTCAGTCGCACAGTTGTGTCCTACTCTTTGAGACCCATGGACTGGAGCATATCAGGCTTCCCTATTCTTCACCATCTCCCAGAGTCTGCTCAAATTCATGTCCATTGATTCAGTGATGCTATCCAACCACCTCATTCTCTGTCACCCCCTTCTCCTCATGGCCTTAATTTTTCTCAGCATCAGGGTCTTTTCCAATGAGTCGGCTCTTCATATCAGGTGGCCAAAGTTTTGGAGCCTCAACTTCAGCATCAGTCCTTCCAATGAATATTGAGTGTTGATTTCCTTTAGGATTGACTGGTTTGATCTTCTTGCTGTCCAAGGGACTCTTAAGAGTCTTCTCCAACACCACAAGGATGTGCCTAACCCAATCCAAATACAAGCTTGAATCCTCCCACTTCTTTTGTTCATTTATTCCTTGAAGGATTACGAGCAGCACCTTCTCTGTCTGGTTCTGTGAACTAATCATCTCTTTATCTTAACTTCTCCCATTGGAGGTTCCCTAGTGGTTGCTCCCAGGATATTTACCTGTTCAGGCTGTGTGGGCCTAATATCTATTGTAGAGCTTGGTCATAGCAACACTCAATTTATGCTAGCTTCCTTGCTTACAAACTAGTAATACTTCCCTATTACACAAGAGCCATCCTGGCATCCCTCTGCTCCAAACCAGGGTGTTGACCAGGAGATAACTGAAAAGGGAAAGTCCTCTAGATGACAGCCTGCCATATATTTCTATAAATGGTGGTTCTTGGCCCTGGTTGCACATTAGTGGGTAACTTTTAAAACACAGTGCCTGGGCCCCATATCAGACTGAATTCCAACCTCTGCATGCAAGGCCCAGGCATAAATACTTTTAGAGCTCCCACCAGGCTCATCTGTCTATAGGATTATCCAGGGAAGAATACTGGAGTGGGTTGCCATTCCCTTCTCCAGGGGAATCTTCCCAACCTAGGGATTGAACCCAGGCCTCCTGCATTGCAGGCAGATTCTCTACTGTCTGAGCCATCAAGGAAGCTCTCCAGATGATTCTAAAGTGTATCCAAGGCTCTGAACCGGTGTTAAAACCAAAGCCCCTTTTCCCTTTACTCCACTTTCTTGCCTTTTAAAGCAGAGTTTCAGAAGGGATTCAGAAAAGCCATGGTCCTGAAACAACAATGGGTATTAGAATCACTTGAGTCACACAGACTTCAGGCCTCACTCTGAGAGTTTCTGATTCTGTAACATTGGGGTGAAGCCTGGGAATCTGGATTTCTAATAAGTTCCTAGGTGGTGTGGATGCTGCAGTTGAGGGAAGGGACACAGTTCTCTTCATCTAATACCTCTTATAAGACAGTTGGGCTTCCCAGGTGGCTTGGTGGTAAAGAATCTGCTTGTCAACGCAGGAGATGTGGGTTCGATCCCTGGGTTGGGAAGATCCCCTGGAGAAGGAAATGGCAACCCACTCCAGTATTCATGCCTGGGAAATCCCATGGACAGAGGAGCCTGGAGGGCTGCAGTCCATAGGTCTCAAGAGTCGGACACGACTTAGTGACTAAACAACAACAAGGCAGTTGAGATGTGTGAGTTTTTTTTTTACCCTCAATTTCCATGATAATTTTCCAGCACTGTAAGGGTTTGCACTCTCACACAGCTGTGTTGCAGAGTGACATGAGAGTTACCAAGTGTTCGTTTGGAAAGATAAGTGAAAGACAAAGGGATGCCATTAAGGGAACTAAGCGCATGTTCTCCTGGGTAATGGGAGGCAGCCAGCAGCTGAGGAAAGAGTTAATTTATTAGGTTGTTTATCTAGATTCAGCCTCTGTAGGACTCGGGCATCTCTGCCTCTACCTCCACCTGCTGTGGTTAGAACTGTCTTCTATCATTTAAAGAGAAACAGGTTCACTGATAAAGCACAAAGGTAAATTAGAGATCACAGGCAATAAGAAAGGCAGAACAAAACAAATCATAAGTCATACCTAATTCAGGGCAGCATACCACAAAGAAGAGTGTTTGGGGTTGTTTTTGAATGTCACAGTCAGCTTTAGCTAACACTGCCCAGTGCTTGCAAGCTTAATTATTTGCCACAAAGATGGAGGGAGGGGTAGCTAGCTAGGGATGAGGTTGGGAGGGAATTGGTTTAGTCATTCTGTTGGCTCAGAATAACTGGCAACGTGGCTCCTGCATTGCCATCCACTCCCTCTTCTCTCCTGGATCAAAGGCAAGAACAGAGGCAATAAATTAGTCCAGCAGCCTCAAGACACCAATTACATTATGCTTTGCGGAGAAGCCCCTCTGGGAGGTTGGAGAGTGTGTGTGTGTCCCCTAACGATAACAACTTTATTAGACATTGAGTCTTTCTTACTGATTTTTCTCTTGAACAGATCAGAGTGGGGATGAACTGGCATAACTGCTGGCCTGGCTAGGGGTGGTCAGAAGTCAGGGTTGGCAGGTCAGTCCTAATACCTTTCCTCTTCCTGGCTCCACATCCCAGTAACACAAGAAGCAGAATCCTCGCCATCCTCTCAGGTCCTTTTCCTCAGAATGACCATTCTGTTCACCTTCTTAGGGGCTTGGTCCAACCAAACCATGTACTGGGTTGGCCAAAAAGTTCATTTGGGTTTTTCCATAACAGCTTATGGAAACATCCGAATGAACCTTTTTGGCCAACCCAAGACTTCTCAGGGCTAAGCTTTTGCTGTGTGTGCACGTGTGTCAGTGTATGTGTGTGGGTCGGGGTGGGGAGAGGGTGGTGAAGTTTGTATTACAGCTTGTTGACCATCCAAATTCAGACTCCTTGGATTTAAATCCCACCTGTATATTCTATTAGCTGTATTACCTTGAACAAATAATTTCATAACTCTGAGCCTCAGTTCTTACCAGTAAGCAAGGGTTATAACCCAAAGAGTCTAATATAGAGAGTTGTTTTGAGAGCTAAGAAACAATTCATATAAGAACACTTAGCTTGGCACATTATAAGGACTTAACACATATCAGCTGTTGTTATCATGGTCATGAATTTTATAGAAGCAAAGAGAGATTTCTGGGGCAAGCAGAGAATTCCACAGTAGTTGACAACATGGCCTAAATGTCTGGGGTGCTGTAAAATCACCATTTTGCCCCTTGACCCAGGATAGCTTCTTTTGGGTGATTGCTATTAACACTATGGCCAAATCAAGCTGACTAGTTAACAGAGTCTGAAGTGTAATATGCTCTTGGGAAAAGTTTAGAAAGTAGTGATTCCAAGCAGAGAAAGGATTGGGCAGGATTTGCTTAAGAGTGACCCTACGTAGGAAGAGGCAGAGCTGACAGAATGGATCAGTAGATACTGAATCTAATTCCATGGTGGGGAGGGGGCATTGGACGTTTCTTCTTCCTCACCCACACTCCAAAAGTGTCTGAAATACTTGCAGTTCTCTGGGAATGGTCCACTTTTCTCCCTCTGGTCTTTGAGCATACTCATCCTTTTCTCACTGCCAACTCTTTCCTTATGCTATTCTCTCATCCTGGATATCTTGTACCCACTGTTCACCTGATTGACATTATTAAGTCTCCCTTGTTTTCCCTCTTTCCCAATCCAAGTTCAATACTTTGCCTTCACATTTCCATAGTCTAACAAATTATTACAGGGCATTGTAGTATCAAATAGATGTGCTGCCCAGCACAGTACCCATGAGCCACATGTGCTTACTGAGCACTTGAAATGTGGCTAGTCTGAAATGAGATACTGTAAGTGTAAAATACAAGCCATTAATAATTCTGTATATTGATTACATGTTGAAATCTTATTTTGGATACACTGGGACAAATAAAATATATTGAAATTCATTACATTGGCTTATTTGCTTTTCTAAAGGTGGATACTAGAAAATTTAAGATGACAAATGTGGCTCACATTATACTTCTGTTGGACCACCCTACCCTGAACCGTCAGGTCCATGAGGGCAGACGCCTTGTCTGTTTTGCTTATCATGGTACCCCTGCTGCCTGTCACAGAGGCATGCTCCTTAAATATTTCTAAATAACCAAATGAAGGAATTGATCTTGTATCTGCATGTGCACTGAACCCTGGCTAGATGCATGGAATCAACTTAAGATTTATTTTTCCATTCCCCTGGTGACTAGGTATTTAATTCACATTACTGGACTTCATGTCTTTAATTTCACTAATGACAGGGAGTTGTAGCTGTGGCTAAGTGATGTAATGTTGCTCTACTTACAGATTTATTATCTGTAAATCCTTCTCATGTCTGTTCAGAGAAACTGATGTGAAGAAGAAATAATTCACAAGCTAAGGGAAATTTAAAGCAAAAAAAAAAAGTAACTGGAGAGGTCAACAGGAGCCAAGACCATGTGGCTAAAAGGACTTATATTAGCATTGCACTGCCATATTAAAACTTATTATAAACTTAATGGCTTAAAATAACATAAATTTACTGTGTTTGTGCATGCTCAGTTGCTCAGTTGTGTCTGACTCTCTGCAACCCCATGGACTGTAGCCCACCAGGCTCCTCTGTCCATGGGATTTTCCAGGCAAGAATACTGGACTGGCTTCCCATTTCCTTTTCCAGGGGATCTTCCTGATCCAGGGATCAAACCCACATCTTCTGCGTTGTCAGGTGGATTCTTTACCACTGTGCCACCTGAGAAGCCCATAAATTTATTATGTCACAATTTTGTGGGTCAGAAGCCTGGGCACAGCATGCCTGGGTTCTCTGCTCTGGGTTTCACTGCCCTGAAATAAAGGTATTCAGTCAGAGCTGCTTTTCTCACTGGAGCTCAGGGCCTCTTCTAATTTCATTCAGGTTTGTTAGAGAATTTGGTTCTTCTAGCTGTTGCTGGCTGGAGACTGCTCTCAGTTTCTAGAGCTACCCATAATTCCTTGCCATGTGGCTCCTAAAGGCAGTTCACAAGATGAACGTTTGCTTTCTTCTAAGCCAGCTGGAGCATATCTCCCTGAATTTTTTCTTATTAGCCAGAAAAACAAACAAACAACTCTGTACTTTTAAAGGGCTCATGCGATTTAGTCAGTACCATCCAGATAATCATCCTCTGTTAGGGTCAGCTGATTTGGGAATTAATTACTTCGCAAATACCTTTACAGCAGTATTTAGGTGAGTGTTTCATTGAATAACTGAGAAAAGGTGGGTATGAACCAGTGACTGGGAATTCTGGAAGCTCATTTTAGAATCGGGCTGACCACAAGACCTCAGACCAGCTCCTCCACTGTTTCAGTGAGAATAAAATTAGGAGTACAAACTTTTGAGTCTACAGAAGAAGCCAATACCATTGGAGCTGGAGAAGGCCTACTTAGGAAGTGGACACACGACCTGTGGAAGGGACCCTGAAGTAAGGAAAAGTCAGCATTGCAAGGCATGTTGAAGATAATTGACAATAACCCTCCAGTTTTACCATTGAGGATACAGAGGCCCAGAGAGTGGAAGCCTTCTGGGAGTAGTCTTGCAGCCACCTCATGTTCCTTCTGCAGAATCTGTTGACCATTGAAGGGCCGGCAGGTGGAACATTTGAAGTCTGGTAAGACTGAAACCTCTCATCCAAACTAACTTGTTCACTTTTCCCAAGACTACCTGTATTCTGAAACACCTTACAGCCTAATAACATTTGTTTTATTTGGGTTTTAGATAAATAGGCTTGGTTTGTATTTAACAATGAAGTTCTGCTCTCATTCATATCTAACAATGAATGTACTGATTGTTAGTTATGAATTGTGTTACATTTCCTGATTTTCAGATGTATATTCTTCTTTAAACTGATTGTTTAAGAGATGAGGAACTTGGGCAAAGAAGTGACTCTCTATTTCCCACTCATGACAAAGTACACTGATGGAATTATTTGAGAACAGACTTTAAGGGGAGGAATTTCTTTCTCTCTTTTTTTGGCCACACCATGCGGCTTGTGGGATCTTAGTTCCCGGGCCAGGGCCCCCTGCAGTGGAAGCTCAGAGTCCTAAACACTGGACCTGCCCGGGAATTCCAAGGGGAGGGATTCAGAAGCTCTGGGCCATTGATGGTCAGAAATCTTGACAGCTTTGGTCTTGACAAAAAGGTCTTGACCTTTGAGCCTGAAAAGTCCTCTGTTCAGTCCTCCCCCAAATACCCTGGCCCCCAGCCAAAGGATCTGATGAAGAACACAGAGGGAATGTAACGCCCTGGAAATTCAAAGGAACATCACCTGAGTGACATTCTTAGGCCCCAATTTTAAAAATACACCCATACACTTTGTTCCTCCAGTGCTGACAGTACACTATCAATGTGATGAGATGAGCAAGTATTTTTTGCAGAGGCAGAAAAAAATAAAAATTGAGTCTCTGGGGCCTGCCGTTGGCCATGATCCAAATTTAAAGGTACAGCTGCCTCCTTCATTTCTTACTTTTGGATTTTGGCTGGAGCCAGATTCAGGTCCCTGTCAAATCAGCTTATGTTATTTATTGAAAATGTTTTCTTCTCATAGTTCATATTTCCAGGGGTTCAGGCACTGAGGATAATTTTTCTACTGCAAAATAATCAATAACCTGACTGAAACTGACTTTTCCCACTCATAATAGCAGTCAATTCTCAACTCTCCTGGGGATATGTATCTAGCTGCCTGATGTTTTGGGTTACTTGCATGACGACTTCCATTGGCTTCCAGCCTTTGGGGTCTTTATCCTCCTTATTACCACCTATACCACAGGGTCATAAGAGGATAGAAGGAACTGGCAGAAAATCAGTTTACTTTCTTTTTGTTTGAAGCTTTAAGGAAGGGACTAGTAGGAGTTAGGGTAGAAAGAAAGTATTGATTCTACTGGTCTATGGGGAATTATCTGTCACCTCTCCCTTTTTCTTCTGCCTGCCTGCCCCATCCTTGCATGTAATTGAGAACTGACTTGATGCTCAAAAAAATCCTTTGGATTTGCACTATTAAATGGTGTCCACTGTGCCAACCCAGATAGTAAATGTGATAAGCAGGGAAAAGACAAGAAAAGGAAAAACAACACTGAAAAACCTCCAGGTGATCAGTATAGGTGGTTCTATCTAATTAATAACTTATAGCCAAATCAAAATGGAAAGCTTTTCTCCACCAACCAATGGTAAAGTAGAATATTCATAAATTTCTCCATTCACACAGATATGAATGAATTTTACATTAATGTTTTTTAATTAATAATTTTATAATAATCTCTATTGTGAAACTGCCCAGACCTCAGATTTCCCAATCCCAAACTGAGTAGAGATAGAAGTGCAGAGTCTCAGTCATATGCTAGTGAATGAATCTTTCATTCCACCACAATCCTCCTGTCCCCTCTTGGTGTCTCCTTGCAAATATGGAATATAAAGAGAATAAGAGCTACTGAAAAGTCAAGATCATTGAATATACCTGCTCCAAGGCTTCCCAGGTGGCACTAATATTAAAGCACTCACCTACCAATGCAGGAGACATAAGAGATGCAGGTTCAATCCCTGGTTCAGGAAGATCCCCTGTAGGAGGGCATGGCAACCCACTCCAGTATTCTTGCCTTGAGAATCCCATGGACAGAGGTGCCTAGAGGGCTATGGTCCATAATGTCACAAATAGTCAGACACGACTGAAGTGACTTAGCACATTCAGCATGCTCCAAGCACTAAGGCTACTATATATGTTATGCTTGCGACCATTTTTCATGCATATAGGATGATTAACAAAGAGTCCCCCATAAGGACACTGGGAGACAAGGACCATGGAGTCAAAAGAATAATTTTCTTATTTTAAAGAACTACTTACTAGCTCACTGACACATCTTGCTGAAAAAACTGAAGTCTAGGAAGGTTAGGAATGCCTATTCTGCATCTCCCACAGGGTTATTGTGGGGAATAAGTGAAATAATTATGTGAGCATGCCTGGAACTTTTAATAGCTACACAATAAATACGCAGAGAATCTGAACGATGGTCCTACTGCTGCTGCTAAGTCGCTTTAGTTGTGTCCGACTCTGTGCGACCCCAGAGACAGCAGCCCACCAGGCTACCCCATCCCTGGGATTCTCCAGGCAAGAACACTGGAGTGGGTTGCCATTTCCTTCTCCAATGCATGAAAGTAAACAGTACTTTCACAGTAAAAAGTGAAGTCGCTCAGTCGTGTCTGACCCTCAGAGACCCCATGGACTGCAGCCTACCAGGCTCCTCGGTTGATAGGATTTGCCAGGCAAGAGTACTGGAGTGGGTTGCCATTGCCTTCTCCGATGGCCCTAAGGGGTGTGGATTTAAGCAGCCAGAGAGCTTGATAAATAGGGCTTAGGTGTCAGGAAAGAATCTGCCTGCCAATGCCAGAGATGCAGGTTTGATCCCTGCATCAGGTAGGTCCCCTGGAGAAGGAAATGGCAACCCGCTCCACTATTCTCGCCTTAAGAATCCCATGGACAGAGGAGACTGGTGGGCTACAGTCCAGTCCATGGGGTCGCAAAGAGTCAGACACGACTTAGCAACTAAACAACAACAGCGAGTACATTTTGGAGTAGATAGAAGTTCAAGGAGATAGGGAAGATACTGTTTATACTGTAAGAATCAGATGTTCTAAGCCACACTCACATTTACATTTATCCCAATCCTCTGTCATATTTGATGGTGAATAGGAATACTTTCCTAGGACTCAGATACTCCATTAAACTCTTAAAGTACAGGCAGAGAAGAAAGAGCTGGTTACAGTGAAAAGCTGATTTTTTTTCATGGGTGTATGAGGAAAGATCAAAAGTCCTAGTTAATATGTCCTCTAGCCAGCACATTAGGAAGTTCCCAAGAATACAAACTTTATGAGAGAGAGGGGATTTTTGTGAGGTTTTCTCATTGCCATATTGCTAGTGCCTAGAGAAATATCTTGCACATTTTAGAACTCAATATATGTGTTGAATGGATGGAATAAGTACGCTCTCATTTATCATTCAAGATAGGACATTGTAACCAATACCCATATATTGTTTTGTATTGTAACTGTCATGGAGTAGGGGTGTGGAATCTAGAAAAGGCATGGGGATGAGAAAGAGTTTATAGTAGTCTTGAAATTATAATCACAAAAAAGAAAATTAGGTTGGTAAGGCTTTCTAACTTGCCTCAAATCTTCAGGGAAAGAAAGTGTATTGCCATGGGATTTACTGCAAGTAAATATTTCACTGGAGCAACATTAAATATGAAATTTACCAGCAGCATGACTAGCATTTTCTACCAGTTGTCTAGCCTGATTTTGGCACAGTGAAGTCCTCCATGAAACCCATCCTTGGGGGTTGAGAAAGATTAGTTACAAACAGGACTTAGATACTTTAAAATTCTTTACTGTCTCCTTTCTTCTTGGCTTTGTCTTTGCAGTTCTCCTACCTGCCACTGAAATCTGTTCCTAACCTCCAGCCTCTGGTGGGTCTCTCGCAATCCTTGGCAGATCCTTCTGACAAAGATCCTGATTCTGTGACATGCAGCAGTATTGGTATTAGAACAGCCAGATCCTGGCAAGGAGGTCCTAGGATCCTGTGAAAAAGTCTAAAACGTTTCCTGTTAGACAGAAGCTGTTTGGTTTCTTTCGGTTCCTCTACTATTCTGACTCTTTCCTTGAACTTGCCTTGCCATCTAGCTTCTGGAGTCTTCTACTGATTACTCTCCTGACTCCAATCTGTTATTTTCTTCTGACTTTCAATTTCCTTAAAACTTCCTGGAACTGGACAATTTTCTTGATGTGTTCCTATATTTTGGTTCTGTAATCTACCTTTACCTACAGCTATAGTTCCATGTTTTCCTATAGTGCATGGCTCCTTTGCCTGATATCCCTTGATGCTCCAAACCCTGCCTAAGCTCCAACAGAGGGGAAAATGCAAGGTAGGACCAGTCCAAATAAAAGACAATTTGCCAAGGGGGTGAGGGCAGGTTCAACTAGTAATCTTTCCTCTATTTATAGAGCCAGGGACATGGTTTCCTCAGTCTCTTTATAGATTTCTCTATAGAAATCTCTTCCATAGGAACTCTAGTTTTGGAAACTTCATTCAGTCTAGAAATTTTTAAAAATAAGCCCTACTTTCTTGGAGGTGCTGATCTATCTCTGAGCAGAAAGAGAGAAAATGGATGAATCCCCAAGTTTTCTTGTTCCTGACAAAGAGGTAAAAGTTTACCCCATCCCTGCTGTGATGGCTAATTTTGTATCAACTTGACTGGATCATGGATGCCCAGATATTTGATCAAATATTATTCTGAATGTGTCTGTAAGAGTATTTTTGAATGAGATAAACATTTGATTTGGTAAGCTGAGTAAAGAAGATCACCCTCCGTAATGTGAGTGGCCCTCATCCAATCAGTTGAATGCCTGAACAGAATAAAAAGGCTGACCCATCCCTGAGTAAGAGTGAACTGCCCCCTGCCCAACTACCTGAGCTGGACATAGGTCTTTAGACTTAAACAGAAACACTGGCTCTTCTTGTGTCTTAAGACTGCCCAGTTTTTGGACCAGAACTTATATCATTGGCTCTTCTGGTTCTCAGGCCTTTGGACTTAGATTGGGGGCTCTCCTAGGTTTCCAGCTTGCTGACTCACCCTGCAGGTCTGGGAATTTGTCAGCTTCTATAATTATGTGAGCCAGTCCCTCATAATCAGTCTGTCTGTTTGTCTCTCTTGCTTTCTCTCCCTTTCTCTCTAGACATACATACCCCACCCTATTATCTTATGGTCTTTTCCCTGTGGAGAACCTGACTAATACACCTGCCCTTCCAAACTGGCTATTCCATGAAGAGCAAGAGAAAAGATGGAGGCAAATTTCAAGCAGTCTTATTATACTTGAGAAAATATTTCAAATTATGGTGACTTGGGAGAAAGGACGCCTTATTAAGAATTAAGAGACTGAAGTTGTAATCCTGATTCAATGATTTATTTGCAGCATGACTTTCAGTGAGTCATCTCCCCTGTATTACTCCCATTTTATAGTGAGATAAACTGTTGTAATGAACATACACCCTATACCTGCTGTGATGGCTACTTTTGTGTTAGCCATAGGTAGTTGTAATGAATGCTCACCTCATACCTATGGCTACGGTTATGCCATAAAATGTCAAGCAACTTAATCATTGTTAATGAGCAACAATATCAACTCCCAACATTTTTTTTACTTGTAACAGAACAATTTATTATAATCTTCTCTGATGCTAATTATACCAAAGGCAACATGAACTCCTTGCTTTCTTTGTGTCCTTTAAGTAAAAATAGAGATACAGTATCTCCGGGGAAGAATGGTTTCTGTGATCATGAAAACCCAACAAAATTATCGGCAGGAAATGGATACAAGATATAATGAAAAAAAAGTTTAGCCACACATAATCAAAAAGCCCTGTAAATTATGGCATATCAGTATATAGGATAAGATTTGGATATGTTATTTCCAAGCTTGCTGTTGGATATAAAAGCCAAGAGTTAGCTGATCATGCCAACTGTTGAAACTAAAGCTCATCAGGGCTCATATCAAAGCTGAATCCTCCAGTGCTGACACCACTATGAAAGGGTCAATAGGAAAAGATTTTGTCAGAATAGGAGTAAAGTTTTGTGGGTAGGAGATATAGATCCACAAGGAGTGCCTGAGAAAACATTCTTGATGCATCCATGTCCCTGAACCTCTACTCAGACTGTACCTCTGCCAGGATACCCTCCTCCTTCCAACCCATGAAACCTTCCCCACAGGCCATAACCCAGTTTAAGTCCAACCTCCCCTAGGAAGCAGTCCTGGTGATTGCACCCACCCATATCAATTGTCTTCAGCTCTTGTCTGGCATTTGGCAGCAGCAGTAATACCACAAGGCAAAATGTATTCTCCTCTCATCAACACTTTGTGACTTGGCGAAACATTTGGAGCAAAACTTTGGATGGATTGCTGGACATATCCAAACCTCCATTTCTTCATCTTTGAAATGAAAAATTTGGATCTGAGGTGTGGTTTTCAGTCTTTCTTTTAGTTATGAAACCCCTAACTCCAATATTTGGATGAACATAGAGCCTATTATGGAGAAGGCAATGGCACCCCACTCCAGTACTCTTGCCTAGAAAATCCCATGAATGGAGGAGCCTGGTAGGCTGCAGTCAATGGGGTCGCTAACAGTTGTACATGACTGAGTGACTTCACTTTCATTTTTCACTTTCATGCATTGGAGAAGGAAATGGCAACCCACTCCAGTGTTCTTGCCTGCAGAGTCCCAGGGGTGGGGGAGCCTGGTGGGCTGTGGTCTCTGGGGTCGCACAGAGTCGGACACGACTGAAGCGACTTAGCAGCAGCAGGAGCAGAGCCTATTATACAGAGTGAAATAAGTCAGAAAGAGAAAGACAAATACCATATATTAATGCATGTATATGGAATCTAGACCCACTCCAGTGTTCTTGCCTGGAGAATCCCAGGGACGGGGGAGCCTGGTGGCTTCCGTCTATGGGGTCACACAGAGTTGGACACGACTGAAGTGACTTAGCATAGCATAGCATAGCACGGAATCTAGAAAAATGGTACCAAGGATCCTATGCACAGGGCAGCAAAGAAGATGCCACTAGAAAGAACACACTTTTGGACTCAATGGGAGAAGGTGAGGGTAGGGTGATTTGCGAGAATAACATTAAAACATATACATTACCATATGTAAAACAGATAGCCAGTGGGAGTTTGATGTGTAAATCAGGACACCCAAGGTCGGTGCTCTGTGACAACCTGGAGGGATGGGGTGGAGAAGAAGGTAGGAGGGGTTTCAGGAGGGAGGGGACATGTGTATACCTATGGCCGATTTATACTGCGATATGGCAAAAACCATCATAATACTGTAATTATCCTCCAACGAAAGTAAATAAATAAAAAAAAATACAAAATATGAAGAAGGGAGTTTCAAAAAAAATAAGGCTGTGCAAAAAAAAACAAAAAACATTTCCCTAGGGCCCTTCTTAATGTCAGTTTAAGGCCCTTCTATGAAGCCCTTGAAAGATCTATGAAAGAGTGTGAAAAACATTGGATTGGAAAAGAACCTTTTCAGCCTCTGTAGTCTGTGCTTCTGTGTGTACATGTGGAGTGTTGGCTGGATTTCAAGCACCTTGAGGGCAGTGATCACATATGACACTGGGTCTCTAGATTTCATATTGTCTGTGGAGAGAAGGTGCTACATTAAGACACGTAGGCCAGGAGGAACATGAGTGCCCCTGGAGGCATTGAGTTTTCTGTTCAAAGTATGAAGAAGTTTTTGCTTCTTTATTGGACTAGGGAGACGGACTCACCAAGTTACCACATCCTGTCCTTAGCCTGGAGACTTTGAATTTGCCGTTTAAATAACGTTCCCTAAGTTTTGGCCTCTTAGAAGCTCTACCCATGGTAGTATTGGTAGATGGCTTGATTTATTAGGTAAAGACAGTTCAAGTCTCCTTGAAATCACATCTAACTGACTTATTAATAATTTGAGAAATAAGTCTTATCTCCTTTGGGAGAAGAGGAGTGTATATGTGTACATGTGCCGCTGCTGCTGCTGCTAAGTTGCTTCAGTTGTGTTCGATTCTGTGTGACCCCATAGACGGCAGCCCACCAGGCTCCTCTGTCCCTGGGATTCTCCAGGCAAGAATACTGGAGTGGGTTGCCATTTCCTCCTCCAATGCATGCATGCATACATGCATGCTAAGTCGCCTCAGTCGTGTCTGACTCTGTGCGACCCTATGGACAGCAGCCCACCAGGCTCCTCTGTCCACAGGATTCTCTAGGCAAGAATACTGGAGTGGGTTGCCATTTCCTTCTCCAGAGACATGTGCCACACACATACATATTTGTGAAGTTTTGTAAGTCCTGTTATGTTTCATCTTTCAAAGTACAGGGATCAAAGCTTAAGTAAGTAGCTTTGAAAATAGGAGAAAATGCCCTCAGCCCTGAAAGTAGACTGTGTTGATATTTCAAACCAAATAACAAAATTCTCTTTTTTATGTCCAATTTTATGATTACTTAAAAATACTCCATACCAAAGAATTCATCATCATATCTCTGAATCTAAGTTGATTCATTACATCAACATATGACTATTATATACCCATGTTATTTGCATACTCTATTTATTCTATGCATATAAAATCACAGAGGCTTACTTTCACAGAGAAAAAACCTTAGAAAATGTCAGCAAGGAATTATATAGGATCTCCATCCTAGGTGCTGGGCTTAAGTCATTCTAACATTAAACAAGCTAGCTGACCTCTTGAAATCTCTCAAATAGCCACATGGCCATGACTCTTCTTACTAGCAAAGGCTGTGACTTGTACTGCAGCTTTAGTGATTAATTTCATGTGAATTTAAAACTGGAAGGGAAACTTGAGCCCACACTACTCATATGGAAACAGGCGCAGAAAGATGGTGTGCTGGTTAGCAGAAAAGCTAGGGCTAAACTCAATGCTTCTAACTTTTAATTTGTTGTGTTTTCCACTGACAAAAGCCTCTTGTTTTTCAACTTTTAAATTGAACCAAATTGATAGCAACCTATGTAACATGATGGACAGGGAGGCCTGGCGTGCTGCGATTCATGGGGTCACAAAGAGTCAGACACAAGTGAGCAACTGAACTGAACTGAATGTAACATGATGTAAGGGACCCTTAAGTGGTAATTTGAATGAAAAGAAAGGTAGAGATAATGATTTATTTTTATGACAGCTTCATCTTTAAGAGGAGTCTCTGTGAAATAAGGTACACTTTTATGTGATAGGAAGAGGGACGGGATGAACATTTATGGGTTATTGACCATGTGCTTGGCATAGTGCAAGCACTTTACATGTTTTATCTTGCATAATACATGTTAACAACCCTACAAGGTAAATATTATTCATTATAAATGAGAATTCCAAGTCTCAGAGAAGGAAAGTGACTTGCCTAAGGTCCATAGCTAGTGAGTAGGAGATGCTGGAATTGAATCAACATCTGTATGGATCTATACCCACATTCTTGTTAGTCACTATAGCATTCTAAATCCTAGAGCCTCCTGACATGGATAAGAAAGCGATTACTCTTCTTTCATTGTCATTCATCCATTAGCTGAGCTTCCTTCTTGCTCATGGGATGTGGATACCTTTGGTTTCTTATGGAGACAATAGAAAAGGCAAGGATTCTAGGATGAAATTGTTCAGCATCCTCTTTCTGTCACACTGCTGACCTTTCCTCGAGGAATCTGCTTTTATCCTTCCTCATTCAGGTTGTTTTACCAGGTTAAAAAGCAATGCTTTGGATACTTGCCTTCATCACTTGGTATAACTGTTTTGGTATTTTTTGTAATTGAAGTTTTGGGGGTTATTATCCTTCTTCATCAACCAGCTCTACTTATTTTTGGAGGGGAGTCAAGTGGGAGGGAGAAGTCATCTGTAATTTGACTGAAGAAGAATAACTACCATGGTGTGCCAGCACAAGTAGATTTTGTATCTATCTCACTTTATCTTCACAAAAATCTTTCACATTTAAGAGAAGGGAAAACTGAGGTTTGAAATGGCTGAGTAAATAACATGCAGTCACAGGACTATTAAGGGACAGAGTTGGAATTTGAACTCAGGTGTAGTTTAAGATTCAAGGTCTATTCTACTATAATACTCAAACGTCATTTAAAACACAGTTATCACCTTCTACAAGTATCTAGGCAAGCTGAGAAATTGGTCTTGCTCAATTATCTTTCAGGCCTGGCTCCCTGTATCTGAAGATTTCCCTACTGTAGAATGAATGCTTCCCTGGTGGCTCAACTGGTAAAGAACCTGCATGCTAATGAAAGAGATGCAAGAGACATGTGTTCGATCCCTGGGTTGGGAAGACCCCTGGAGAAGGAAATGGCAACCCACTCCAGAATTCTTGCCTGGGAAATTCCATGGACAGCGGAACCTGGTAGGCTACAGTCCATGGGGTTGCAAAAAGTCAGATACGACTGAGTGCTCATGTATACACACACAGAAATAACGCTATCTGCCATCTTCTTTTTGGAAAGAAAAAAGTGCAGAAAGCATATCTCCCTGAGACATGGATTGGAAGGATTATTTCCTATTTCTTCCCCTTGTCTTGAATGAAAGGTCTAGATATATCTCTCCTATTCCTAGTCAAGTCAAGGACAGGCAATTGGGAATGTCATCTTGGCTACGAAAGTTGGACAGTGTTTTTATTGTCATTCTAACTTCGAGCATTTCCTCTAACCTCCTGTTTCCAATTTCTGCACCTGCTAATTGGCTAATTTTCTTTTCAGTTTGAAGCTTGTTTATTCTCAATTATGTTAATAGAGGTAAAATATTTAGAAGATTAACATTTAAAACGTGTACTGGGCACCAGCAAAGTTAAAAATTTTTTTTGAGGTAAAATTCTCATAACATAAAATCAATTATTTTAAAGTCAGTAATTCAGTGGCATTTAACACATCCTCAAGGTTGGACAACTAACAGTTCTACCTACTTCTGAAACTTTCCATCACTACAGAATAAAACCCCTAATCCATGAAGCAATTTCTCATTTGCACCCCCACCTCAGCCCCTGGAAAACAGCAATATGCATTCTGTTTCAGTGGATTATGTATTCTGAATATTTCATACAAATAGAATCATAAAATATGGGACCTTAATTTGCCTGGCTTCTTTCACTAGCATACTGTTTTCAAGGTTCATCCATACTATAGTATTTTATTATTAATAGTACTTCATTGCTTTTCTATGGACAAGTGATATTCCAATGTATGTATATCACATGATTTCTTTATTCATAAAATCTGTTGATGGACATTTGGACTGTTAACACCTTCTGACTGTTGTAAATAGTACTGTCATGAACAGGGGTATACATATACTTGCTTTGGGACCTGTTTTCAATTATTTTAGGTATATACGTAAGAATGGAATGTAGGTGTCTATTGCATTCGATTCTCTTAACAAACCACCAAACTAACAGCTGAACCATTTTACATTCTCATCAGCAATATACAAGAGTTCCAGTTTCTCCATGTTTGCCAACACTTGTGATTCTCCTTTTTATATTATGAGATATTCTAGTGGCTGTGAAGTCCTTTATTGTGATTTTGAATTTCATTTCTCTAATGACTTAATGTTAAGTATCTTTTCATATGCTTGTTGTATATTTGTTTATCTTCTTTGGAGAAATGTATATATTCAAGTCCTTTGCTCATTTTTAATTGGATTTTTATGTTTCTGTTGTTGACTTGAAATAGTTCTTTATATATTCTGGATACAAATCCTTATTTGATGTATGATTTGCAAATACTTTCTCTAATTTTGTGGGTTATCTTGTCAATTTTTAAAATAATGACCTTTGACAACAAGTCTTTAATTTTAATGAAATTTAATTTATCCATATTTTTTTTTGTTGCTTATATGTTTGTATCATATCCATGAAATCATTTGAAAATCAAGGTCATGAAGATCTACTGATATTATATATGAATTTTTATAATTTAAGCTCTTTTTAATTTTTCTTAAATTTCTTTTTAGCTGTGCTGGGTCTTCATTGCTGTGTGCAGGCTTTCTCTTATTGTGGTGAGTAAGGGCTACTCTTTGTTATGGTGTGAAGGCTTCTCATCACGGTGGCTTCTCTTGTTGCAGAGCACAGGCTCCAGGCACGTGGGCTTCAGTACTTATAGCATGTGGGCTCTACAGCATGTGGGCTTCAGTAGTTCTGGCAAATGAACTTAGTTGCCTCACAGCATATGGAATCTTTTCCACTGGTAACCACTAGTTTGTTCTCACTGTGTGTGTGCTTAGTTGCTCAGTTGTGTCTGGCTCTTGGTGACCCTTTGGGCTATTATATAATATTAGATGTAGGGTGCCAGGCTCCTTTGTCCTTAGGATTTTCCAGGCAAGAATACTGGAGTGGGTTGCCATTGCCTTCTCCAGGAGAGCTTCCTGACCCAGGGAATGAACCCACATCTTTTACACCTAATCTGAATTGGCAGATGGGCTCTTTACCACTAGTGCCACCTGGGAAGCCCTATGGATATGCTGCAACTACAGAAGCAGCATATCCCTCTTGCCCTAGAGCCCATGGTCTGCAACAAGAGAAGCCACCACAATGAGAAACCCGCACACCACAATTAGAGAGTAGATCCCACTCACTGCAACTGGAGAAAAGCCTGTGCAACAATGAAGGAAGACTCAGCACAGCCAAAAAATAAACAAGTAAATATCCATGAAGTAGTACAATATTCTTTTAATTTGCATTCTTGCATTTTTATTGAAGTATAGTTGATTTACAATGTTATTAGTTTCAGGTGTCCAACGCAGTAGTTCAATATTTTCATAGATTATATTCTATTTAAAGCTATTATATAATATTAGATGTAGTCCTTGTGCTGTACATGACATCTTTGTATCTTATTTATATTTATTAGTTTGCACCTCATAATCCCCTTCCCCTACCACCCTCTTCTTGCCACTCTCTCCACTGGAAACCACTAGTTTATTCTCTGTATCTATGAATCTGTTTCTGTTTTGTTATATTCATTCGTTTTATTTTTTAGATTTCACATGTAAGTGAAACACAGTATTTGTCATTCTCTAACTTACTGTGTGTGAAATGTACATACATGTCGGAAATGGCAGAGTTTCATTATTTATGGCTGAATAATGTTCCATTGTGTGTATATGTGTAGGTATAAATGAATGTATTATATGTCAGTCACATTTTCTTTATTCATTCACCTATTGATAGATACTTAGGTTGCTGCCATATCTTAGCTATTATAAATAATTATGCTATGAACATTGAGTTGCATATCTTTTCAAATTAGAGTTTTCATTTTGTTCAGATACACACCCAGGAGTGGAATTGCTGGGTCATATCATAGTTTTATTTTTAATTTCTTGAGAAACCTCTATACTCTTTTCTACAGTGGCTGTACCAATTTATGTTCCCACCAACAGTGAACTAATGTTCCTCTTTCTCTACTTGCTCACTAATATTTATTATATTTTATTTTTGATAATCAAGTGAAGTTGCTCTGTCTTGTCCTACTCTTTGCGACCCCATGGACTATAGCCTGCCATGCTCCTCCATCCATGGGATTTTACAGGCAAGAATACTGGAGTGGGTTGCCATTTCCTTCTCCAGGTGATCTTCCCAACCCAGGGATCAAATCCGGGTCTCCTGCACCGCAGGAGTACTCTTTACCATCTGAGCCACCAAGGAAGTGCCATTTTTGATAACAGCCATTCTGAAAGTTGTGAGGTAATATCTCATCATGGTTTTCATTTGCCTTTCCCTGATGATCAGTGATGTTGAGCATCATTTCATGTGCCTGTTGGCTATCCATATATCTTCTTAGGAAAAAAAAAAGTCTATTCAGGTCTTTTGTCCAGTTTTTAATTGGGTTGTTTGTCTTTATTGATAGATTTATATGTACTCTCTATAATTTTGGCTATTAACCCCTTATCAGATATCATTGGGAAATAGCTTCTCTTGTTCACTAGGTTGTCTTTTATTTTGTTGATCATTTTCTTCACTGTGCAAAGCTTTTAAGTCTAAATTAGGTCCCATTTATTTATTTTTGCTTCAGTTTCCCTTACCTGAGGCAATACATTCAAAACATATTGATAAGATTTAAGTCAAACAGTGTATTGACTATGTTTTCATGAACATATAGGTCTTTGATGTATTTTGAGTTTATTTTTGTATATGGTATGAGAAAATGTCCTGATTTCCTTTTATTGCATATAGCTGTCCATGTGTCTCAACACACATTTTGAAGAGACTGTCTTTTTCCCAACTGTATATTCTTGTACTTTTGTCACAGATTAATTGATAATATGTAAGGGGGTTATTTCTAGGCTCTGTATTTTGTTTCCTTGACCTATGTGTCAGTTTCTGTGCCAGTTCTACACTGTTTTGATTACTGAAGCTTTGTAGTATAGTTTGAAGTCAGGGCGCATGATGTCTCCAGCTTTGTTCTTTTTTTTTTTTTTTCCTCAAGATTGCTTTGGCTACTCTCAGTCTTCAGTGATTTCATACAAATTTTAGGATTATTTGTTCTGTTTCTGTGAAAAATGTTATGGATACTTTGATAGGGATTACATTAACTTTGTATATTGCTGCTGCTGCTGCTAAGTTGCTTCAGTCTTTGAATAGTATTAACAATATTAATTCTTCCAATCAATGAATGTGGGATATCTCTCCATTTATTATGGATCATCTTCCATTTGCTTCATCAGTATCTTTTAGTTTTTGAAGTATAGGTCTTTCACCTCATCAGTTAATTCCAAAGTATTTTATTCTTTTTGACAGGACTGCAAATTGGACTCTTTACTTTCATTCTCTTTCTGATAGTTAAATATTAGTGTATAGAAAGCAGCAGATTTCTGCATAACCTTGTATCCTGCAACATTACTGAATTCATTTATTCTAATAGTTTATTTAGATACTATTAGTATCATGTCATCTGCAAATAGTGACACTTTTACTTTCCCCCTCTAATTAAGATATTTTTTATCTTTTATTTCTTGTTTGATTGCTTCTGCTGCTGCTAAGTCACTTCAGTCATGTCCGACTCTGTGCGACCCCATAGATGGCAGCCCACCTGGCTCCCCCGTCCCTGGGATTCTCCATGCAAGAACACTGGAGTGGGTTGCCATTTCCTTCTCCAATGCATGAAAGTGAAAAGTGAAAGTGAAGTTGCTCAGTCGTGTCTGACCCTCAGCGACCCCATGGACTGCCACCCTCCAGGCTCCTGTGTCCATGGGATTTTCCAGGCAAGAGTACTGGAGTGCGGTGCCATTGCTTTCTCTGTGTCTGATTGCTAGGACTAGGATTTCCAATAACCTGCTGGACACAACTGAAGTGACTTAGCATAGCACAGCACAGGACTTCCAATACTCTGTAAAATAGAAATGGTGAGAATAGGCATCCTTGTTCTTAATTTTACAGGAAATGCTTTCAGCTTTTCACCCTTGGGTATGATGTTAGTTGTGCTTTGTCACAAATGGCCTTTATTCTGTTGAGCTATGTTCCACTTATACCTACTGTTTAAAGTTTTTTTCATGAATGGGTAGTGAATTTTGTCAAATGCTTTTCCTGCATCTATTGAGAATATCATGTATTTTTTATCCTTCCTTTTGTTTATGTGGGTTGTTACACTGATTTGTTGACATTGAAACATCCTGGTATCTCTGGAATAAGTCCAATTTGATCATGGTGTATGATCCTTTTTTATATACTGATGAATTTGATTTACTAATATTTTGTTAAAGATTTTTACAATTTATCAAAAATTTTGGCCTGTAATTTCATTTTTTGTAGCCTCTTTGTCTGGCTTATCAGGATAATGGTGGCCTCATAGAATGAATTTTGGAGTGTTTCCTCCTCTTCAGTTTTTGGAATAGTTTGAGAAGAATAGGTATTGACTCTTCTTTTTAGGTTTGGTAGAAATCCCCTGTGAAGACAACCAATCCTAGACTTTTGTCTGTTTTTTTTTTTTTTTTTTTGATTACTGGTTCAATTTCATTACTAGCAATTGGTTTGTTCAGAATGTCTATTTCTTTGTGACTCAGTCTTGGTGGACTCTATGTTTCTAGGAATTTATTCATTTCTTATAGGTTGTTCAATTTCTTGGTATATAACTATTCATAGTATTCTCATGAATTTTTGGTATTTCTGTAGCATCAACTTTATCTCACTTCTTTCATCTCTTATCTTATTTGGGGCCTCTCTCTTTTCTTCTTAATCAGCCTGGCTAAAGGCTTACCAATCTTATTTATCTTTTCAAAAACTTAGCTCTTGGTTTCACTGATCTTTAACATTTATTTGGTCTCTCTTTTATTTATTTCCTCTCTGATCTTTATTATGTCCTTTCTTTCGATGACTTTGGGCTTTTAAAATTCTTTTTTCTAATTCATTCAGTGGGTAGGTAATGTTGTTTATTTGATATTTTTCTCCTTAAGGAAGGTCTGGCATCAATATAAATGACCCTGTTAGAACTGGTTTTTGTGGCATCCCATTGATTTTTTTTTTTGAAAGTTCTGTTTTCATTTTTATTTGTCTCAGGTATTTTCTGATTTCCTCTTTGATTTCTTCTTTTATCCACTTTTTTGGGTAGCATGTTGTTTAGTGTCCACATATTTGTGTTTTCCTCAGTTTTCTTCCTGAAATGGCAACTCAGTCCAGTATTCTCTGGAAAATTCCATGGACAGAGGAGCCTGGTGGGCTATAGTCCATGGAGTTACAAAGAGTCAACTGTCACAAAACATGACTGAGCACACACAACAACAAAAAATTGTCTAGTTTTATATTGTTAGGGTTGGAAAAGATGCTTGTTGTAATTTCTATCCTCTTAAATTTCTTGAGACTTGTTTTGTGGCCTAGCATGTGTTCTTTCCTGGAGAACATTCCTTGTGCACTTGAAAGAATATATATCCCATGATTTTTGAATGAAATGTCCTGTAGATACCTATTAAGTGCAACTAGTCTAATATGTCATTTAAAGACACTATTTTCTTATTAATTTTTCTCTGGATTATTTCTCCATTGATATAAGTGGGGGTATTAAAGCATCCTACTATTACTGTATTATTGTCAAGTTCCCCTTTATATCTGTTCAGTTCAGTTCAGTTCAGTCGCTTAGTCATGTCTGACTCTTTGTGACCCCATGAATAGCAGCACGCCAGGCCTCCCTGTCCATCACTATCTCCCAGAGTTCACTCAAACTCACATCCATCGAGTTGGTGATGCCATTCAGCCATCTTATCCTCTGTTGTCCCCTTTTCCTCCTGCCCCCAATCCCTCCCAGCATCAGAGTCTTTTTCAATGAGTCAACTCTTCACATGAGGTGGCCAAAGTACTGGAGTTTCAGCTTTAGCATCATTCCTTCCAAGGAACACCCAGGTTAACACTTGCCTTATATCTTGCTGCTGCTGCTGCTGCTGCTGCTAAGTCACTTCAGTCGTGTCCGACTCTGTGCATCCCCATAGACGGTAGCCCACCAGGCTCCCCCGTCCCTGGGATTCTCCAGGCAAGAACACTGGAGTGGGTTGCCATTTCCTTCTCCAATGCATGAAAGTGAAAAGTGAAAGTGAAGTCGCTCGGTTGTGTCCGACTCTTTGCGACCCCACGGACTGCAGCCAACCAGGCTCCTCTGCCCATGGGATTTTCCAGGCAAGAGTACTTGAGTGGGGTGCCATTGCCTTCTCCGGCCTTATATCTTAGGTGCTTCTATATTAGGTGCATATATTTTAACAAATATATCTTCTGACATTGATCCCTTTATCACTATATAATGCCCTTCTATGTCTGTTATTAAAGATTTTGTTTCAAGTCCCCTTTGATGTGAGTATTACTGACCCAGCTTTCTTTACATTTCCATTCATATGAAATATATTTTGCCATATCCTCACTTTCAGTCTGTGTGTGTCTTTAAGTGATGTCTCTTATAGATAGCATATAGATGATTCTTGTTTTTTAATCCCATCAGCCATCCTATGTCTTTTGATTGGAGCATTTAGTCCATTGACTTTTAAATAATTATTGATAAGTATGTATTGGGTTGGGCAAAAAGTTAATTTGAGTTTTTCTGTAAGATGTTTCCTGGTTGGTTGAGTAGTTGTCTGCTCATTTCTTCTTTTTTTTTTTTTTTTGTTTCTTCCCTTGTGGCTTGATAATTTTCTTTTGTAGTATGCTTGTGTTCCTTATTTTTTAGTTTTTGTGTATCTATCATATGTTTTTGATTTGTAGTTACCATGGGGTTCATATGTTGTCCTATAACTATATCTACTTGTTTTAAAATGGTCATTGAAGTTCAAACACATTTTAAAAAGATGTACAATTTTTTTACTCCCCTCTGCATATTTTGTATTTTTGATGTATATTTTACATCTTCACGTTTAGCTCTTCATTGTTTATTGTAGGTGTAGTTGCTTTTATAATTTTTATATTTTAATTTTATTACTGGCTTATTTAAGTGGTTGGTCCTCAGTCCTTACTGTGTATTTACCTTTCACAGTAGAATTTTCCCTTTCCTACTTATTTTTACTTCTTTTTCACTTGAGAAAAGCCTGAAACATTACTTTAAGGTAAGGTTTTGTATCTTTATATTTCCTTTAATTCTGAATGATAACTTTGCTCTGTAGAGCAGCTTATAGTTTTTTTTTTTTTTTCCTTTCAGTGCTTTAAATATGTCATGATGTTGTAGCCTGCAAAGTTTCTACCGAACAGTCATCTGATAGCCTAATTGCCTGCCCTCCCCCCCAGAGGGGGTTCCTTTATATGTGAGTCTTTGTTTTTCTCCTGCTGCCTTCAGAATTATTTCTTTAACTTTTGCCATATTAATTAATGTCTCTTTGGGTTCATCTTCTTTAAGACTCACTGTGTTTCCTATACCTAGGTATCTGGTTCAAGAAAATTTTAGCCATCATTTCATCAAATATATTTTCTGCCCCTTTCACTCTTCTCTTTCTGGGATCCCTATAATGCAAACATTGGTACACTTAATGTTGTCTAAGTACTCCTTTAAACTATTCTCATTGTTTCAAAATTTTTCTTTTTGCCCCTCTGATTTACACTATTCTATGCTTCAGATCTGGAGAAGGCAATGGCACCCCACTCCAGTACTCTTGCCTGGAAAATCCCATGGATGGAGGAGCCTGGTAGGCTGCAGTCCATGGGGTCGCTAAGAGTCAGACACGACCGAGCGACTTCACTTTCACTTTTCACTTTCATGCATTGGAGAAGGAAATGGCAAACCACTCCAGTGTTCTTGCCTGGAGAATCCCAGGGACAGTGGAGCCTGGTGGGCTGCCGTCTATGGGGTCGCACAGAGTCGGACATGACTGAAGTGACTTAGCAGCAGCAGCAGCAGCATGCTTCAGATCACGTTTTATTCTGTATCATCTAATCTTCTGTTAATTCCCTCTGATGTATTTTTCTTTTCATTTATTGTGTTCTTCAGCTCTGACTGATTCTTTTTTATATTTTCTAGTTCTGTGTTAAAATTCTCACTGTGTCCATCTATTATAACATCCTTATTACTATTTCTTTTGAATTCTTTATCTAGTCAAATATTTATCTCTGTTTTATTATGGTTTTCTTATTTTATTTGAGGCATATTCCTCTGTCTTATTTTGTTTAACTTTCTTTTCATGAATTCAGGTGAAATAGTTACCTATCCTGGTCTTAGAGGTGTGTCACTGTGTGGAAGCATCCCTATGCAGTCTGCATGTACCCAGTGGCTTTGGTGGGAGAGATGGATCTGAAGTGAGCACAGGCTGTGTTTTTCCCCCAAGTATGCTGGCAGCCAGTGCCTTGGTGTGAGATAGGCCAAGTACAAGCTATAAATTCTATGCTCAATGGCTGTCTGGGCCTGAGCAACTGGAGCAGAAGTCTTTATGGAGTTGGGTTTATGCAGGGTGAGAGGGAAGTCTTCAAATTAGGAGCATGGCTGGGGCCTGAGGGCTTGGAGCTGCATTTCTGTGTGGTGGTTTCACTTTTCTTCCATGGTATGCATGCTTTGGTTAGAGGCTGGGTCAGGGCCAGAGGCATTGGTACCATACTATTGAGCTGATTTTGCTCCATCTCCCGAGTGTTTGCAGTGACTTGTGCTCTGGAGATAGCAGTCTTCACCCTGGAGCTAGTTTTGCTTCATCCAAGTGTGTGCACTGATGCAGGTGTTGGCAATTGCTGCCTCCACCTTGGATAGAGGCAAGGCTAGGGTCTCACCTGCCTCTATACCCTCCAAGTGTTCACACTCTGATTGACAACAACTCTCCTTTTTGGGGAGAAATGTCAGAGGAAGAGGAATTGGAACAGGAGCCTGGTGAAGGCTGTTGGTGTGCTGGGGTAGTCCTGGCAAACTGAGCAGAATGCCAGACAGTTTTCAATCTATTGTAGCCTCTGTGCTATGACTTGGAGTGTGAAAGTTGTGTGTATACTCAAGAGTGGAGTTTCAGTTTTATGCAGTCATTTAAGAAGCCCCACTCCGGAGAAGGCAATGGCACCCCACTCCAGTACTCTTGCCTGGAAAATCCCATGGACAGAGGAGCCTGGTAGGCTGCAGTCCATGGGGTCGCGAAGAGTTGGACACTACTGAGCAACTTCACTTTCACGCATTGGAGAAGGAAATGGCAACACCCTCCAGTGTTCTTGCCTGGAGAATCCCAAGGACAGGGGAGCCTGGTTGGCTGCTGTCTGTGGGATCACACAGAGTCGGACATGACTAAAGCGACTTAGCAGCAGCAGCAGCAGCAAGAAGCCCCACTCAGTGGTAAAGAAATTGCCTGCAATTCAGGAGACATAGATATGGTACCTAAGTTGGGAAGATCTCATGGAGAAAGGCATGGAAACTCAATCAGGTATTCTTGCCTGGGAAATCCCAAGGATAGAGGAGCCTGGTGGCCTGCGGTCCATGGGGTCACAAAGAGTCATACACAACTGAAGTGACCATGCACATTAGAAGCCCCATTCATTTTTAAACCTGTTAAGGGATTTGTCTTCCCAATGTTGGACTCCAGAACTGGGATTCCCAATATATGGATTGAATCTCTCATTCTGCAGGGAGGATTCTTGAGTCTGTAGAGTCTAATCCCTTTCCTTTTCTTGGTCTCCTACAAGGGTTGTGGGCCCCGACCAGATCACTGCTTCCTACCAGGCTCCATGTGGATATTTCTTCACAACATTGATTTTAGAAAAGCCATACAGCTAGTTGGAGAAGGCAATGGCAACCCACTCCAGTACTCTTGCCTGGAAAATCCAATGGACAGAGGAGCCTGGTAGGCTGCAGTCCATGGGGTTGTGAAGAGTCAGACACAACTGAGTAACTTCACTTTCACTTTTCACTTTCATGCATTGGAGAAGGAAATGGCAACCCACTCCAGTGTTCTTGCCTGGAGAATCCAGGGACGGCGGAGCCTGGTGGGCTACCGTCTATGGGGTCGCACAGAGTTGGACACGACTGAAGTGACTTAGCAGCAGCAGCAGCATACTGCTAGTAGCCAGGTCTGTTTCAGTGAGAGTCACTCTACACATAGTTGTAATTTTCATGTGTTCATGAGGAGGTGAATCCAGCATCCTCCTGTTATTCTATCTTGATCAAAAGTCTACATGATTCATTCTGGACTCTTAATTCAGGCCCATTGATTTATATGTTAGTTCTTAGGCCAGTAACATGCTATATCATTTACTGTAGCTTTGTAGGAAGTTTTGAAATCATAAGTGTGAGTCTTCTTTGTTCTTCCTTTTCAAGATTGTTTTGGCTATTTAGCACCCCTAGAAAATCCACATGAACTTCAGAAGTGGCTTTTCCATTTCTGCAAAAAAAAAAAGGTGGTTGGAATTCTGATCAAGATTGCATTGAATCTGTGTGTCTTTAAGGCAGCACTGACATCTTAACAATATTAAATCTAGTAAACCATATACACAGCATGTATAGACTATCTTCCAATTTATTGAAGTTTCTTTTAATTTCTTTCAGCATTTAAAAAAGTTTTTAGTATATATGTCTTTCACTTCCTTGATTAAATTTATTCTTGGATATTTTCTTATTTTGACCAATATGGTAAATGAAATTTAACAGTTTCCTTTTTGGATTCTTCATTGTCAGTATACAGAAACACAACTGATGTTTGTATGTTGATTTTTGCACCCTGAGATTTTACTTAATTTCAATATTAGCTTTTTCTGCTGCTGCTGCTGCTAAGTCACTTCAGTCGTGTCTGACTCTGTGCAACCCCATAGACCTCAGCCCACCAGGCTCCACTGTCCCTGGCATTCTATAGGCAAGAACAATGGATTGGGTTGCCATTTCCTTCTCCAATGCATGAAAGTGAAAAGTGAAAGTGAAGTTGCTCAGTCGTGTCTGACTCTTAGCGACCCCATGGACTGCAGCCTACCAGGCTCCTCTGTCCATGGGATTTTCCAGGCAAGAGTACTGGAGTGGGTTGCCATTGCCTTCTCCAGTTAGCTTTTTCTACATCAATTGAAATGATGTGGTTCTTCTTTCTTTTACTGTTATGTTTTACACTGTTGGATTTTCTCATGTTGAACTATTTTAGCATTCCTGGGATAAATCCCATCTGGTCATGGTATATAATCCTTTTAATATGTTGCTGTATTCAGTTGGCTAGTATTTTGTTGAGGATTTGTGAATGTATATTCATACAATATATTGTTATGTAGTTTTCTTGTGGTGTCTTTATCAAAGTAATACTAGCCTCATACAATGAGTTAGGTTTTCTCTCCTATTTTTTTGAGAAGTTTGAATTAGTGTTAATTACTTTCTAAATGCTTGGCAGAGTTCACCAGCAAAGCTATCAGGTCCTGAATTTTTCTTTGCTGAGTTACTTTGCTTTGTCTTGTTTTATTAGAAATTCAATGTATTTACTGTTCAGAATTCCTATTTTTTCTTCAATCAGTTTTGGTAATCTGCACAATTCTAGAAATTTGTTCATTTCATCCAGCTCATCTTTTTTTAATTTTATTTTTAAACTTTACATAATTGTATTAGTTTTGCCAAATATCAAAATGAATCCTTATTAATATTAGCTGTGATATAGTTGCTCATGGCATTCTTTGATAATCCTTTTTATTTCTGTAAGGTTTGTAGTAAGTCACCATTTTTATTTCTGATTTTAGTTCTTTGCATTTCTCATTTTTTCTTTGTTAATCCACCTAAAGTTTTGTTAATATTGTTCTTTTCAAAGAACCAACTTTTGGGTTCTTTGACTATTTTTTTCTGTTCTTTATTTTGTTTATCTCTAATCATTATTATTTCCTTTTCCCTGCCAGATAGGTATTTGCTTTGCTGTTATTTTTCTAGTTCTTTAAGGTATAAAGTTATGTTGTTGATTAGAGAGTTTTTCTTTTTTGAAATGTAGGAGTTTGGAACTGTGAATTTCTCTCTTAACAACAGATTCCTTCAGAGGTGGTTTGTGCCTACTTCTTTTCTCCTGTGAGTGGGCCATACTTTCCTATTTCTTTGTGTGCCTTGTGACTTTTTGTTGAAAATTGGACATTGAATATTTTAATGTTACATCTCAAATTCAAATTATTCCCCTTCTCCAGGATTTGCTTTTTGACTCTGGAAGGCTGTAGTTGTCCATTTGTTTAATGACTCTTCCAACTATTTTTGCAAAAACTGTATTCCTTGTTGCATGTGTTCAGTGAAGTCTCTGTTCCTTCAGTTAGTGTTCAACTAATGTTTTGACAGATTTTGTTGAACTCCAGAATATACACACTCACCTAAAATTTTAAAAAGTAAAAAATCTATCTTTACCAGGCTTTGCAAATTGTTTCTATGCTGGAACACTGTTTCAAAACTTAGCTGCACTGTTAATAACTCTGGTTTAGCCTTCACTTCCCTGCTTACACTGAGCTCAGAGATCAGCCAGAGGTGAAAGCTTAGGGTCTTCTGAGGTCTTTTCTAAATTTATGTCCTGCCCTGGGAATGTATATGGCTTTCTAAATGCCCTAGTATACATGGGTGCTTTTGAATTCCTATTTTCCAAAAACCTCTCTCTCCCAAAATATCTTTTCAGGATTTAGGCAGTCTACTTTTTGCCACAACCACAATCTTTTGCCCCAGGTAGGTGCATATTTTTCATTTGACTTACAATGTTTTTGAGCAAAGTCCACCATTTTACTGCCCTGGGTGATTTCTGAAATGAATGTTTTGCTTCAGTCCTTTCAGGAAGCCCACAGACAGTTTAGAACAAACACAGTAAGTCTCAGATAAGATCTGCTCTGCTCCTTCTGAACCAAGGATTAGGATATCACACAAGGAATGGAAGTTGCTGTCTTCAAAACCACTGCTGAGCTAGGGAGGGAGGTGGAGCAAGGGCAGGTAAAAGTGCCTCATAGCTTTCCTACCATGTGGAAGTTGATTTTTTTCTTGAGTCAACCCTTTCTTCATTTCTTCCAACTATTTTGGAAGAAATCTATCTTTGACTGTTTTTCAGATTTCTGACAAAGTTGATTCTGACTGTTTCTGCTTGTTTTCAATGTTTCTGAGAAGCGATGGGAGTTTGGAGCTGCCTACTCTGACACGTTGCTGATACCACTCTCACCAAAAAAGTTTTAACTGGGCTGTAGGCTTGGTTTGTGACCCTTCTCTCCAGAGACCCTTAAAAAGAACCCTGATCTCTATATGTTTTCTTCACATAGGACTTAATGCATAGACTTAGGCCTAGAGAATACTCATGGACACTTGATTGTTGATGGACGGTGGGAAAAGATTCCCACCATGCTAGATAATACCTCTGGTATCTCAGTTCAGTTTAGTCGCTCAGTCATGTCCGACTCATTGTGACCCCATGAATTGCAGCATGCCAGGCCTCCCTGTCCATCACCAACTCCCAGAGTTCACTCAGACTCACGTCCATCAAGTCAGTGATGCCATCTAGCCATCTCATCCTCTGTCGTCTCCTTCTCCTCCTGCCCCCAATCCCTCCCAGCATCAGAGTCTTTTCCAATGAGTCAACTCTTCGCATGAGGGGGCCAAAGTACTGGAGTTTCAGCTTTAGCGTCATTCCTTCCAAAGAACACCCAGGACTGATCTCCTTTATTTATTTATTTTTTTGGTCCTTTTTTTTATTGTGAGAAAATATACATAATATGAAATTTAATATTTTAAAATATTCAGTTCAGTAGCCTTACAGACATACCCGTTGTTGTACCAACACCATCATTCATGTCCAGAATTTCAACTTCTCAAACTGGAACTCACAACCCATTAGACAATAACTTTCCATTCCCTCCTTCCCATCCTTGGCAATAACCTTCTGTCTCTGTGAATCTGACTACTCTTGGTATATCATGTACATGGAATCCTACAGAATTTGTCCTTTGCCCCGGGATTATTTCACGTAGCTTAGTGTCTTCAAGATTCACTTACATTGTAGCACGTTTCAGAATTTTTTCTTTAAAGGCTAAATAATGTTCCATTGTACGTATTGACCTAGAGCTTTGTAGTTTTCCCTCACAGAGATCTTGTACATATTTTGTTAGATTTATACCTAAATATTGTGTTTCCTTTCTTCTTTCTTGGTGCTAATGTAAATCGTTCTAGGTTTTTAATGTTATTATTATTTTTTCTTCTTTTTGTTTCTCGGTTTTTAATTCTAATTGATTACTGATCTATAAGAAAGCTATTAGCCAGCCACCACACCCTTAATTTGATGCTGCACTTCCCCTCCCTAACTATCCTTGGCTCAAGGCAGCACCAAAGGAGTCCAACTCCCATAACCAAGAGCATCACTCCCCCACCCCCCTACAAGAAGCCCCAGGCTCCCACACACCTGTGGATGAGCAGATGTGCACTCTCAGTCTGAAGCAATCGCTCTTGTGCCAGGTTCATGCTGAAATGTGCAGAAACAGGCAAACACCCACCCAGTAATGAGAGAGGGAAGTTTAGGGGTCCTCACCTAACATGCTCATATACTCAGTTGTGTCTGATTCTTATGACCCCATGGACTGTAGCCCACCAGACTCCTCCGTCCATGGGATTTTCCAGGCAAGGATACTGGAGTGGGTTGCCATTTCCTTCTCCATGATCTCCTTTAGAATGCACTGGTTGGATCTCCTTGCAGTCCAACGGACTCTCAAGAGTCTTTTCCAACACCACAGTTCAAAGGCATCAATTCTTCAGTGCTCAGCTTTCTTCACAGTCCAACTCTCACATCCATACATGACCAGTGGAAAAACCATAGCCTTGAATAGACGGACCTTTGTTGGCAAAGTAATGTCTCTGCTTCTGAATATGCTATCTAGGTTGGTCATAACTTTCTTTCCAAGGAATAAGCGTCTTTTAATTTTATGGCTGCAATCACCATCTCCAGTGATTTTGGAGCCCCCGCAAAATAAAAGTCTGACACTGTTTCCCCATCTATTTCCCATGAAGTGATGGGACCAGATGCCATGATCTTCGTTTTCTGAATATTGAGCTTTAAGCCAACTTTTTTATTCTCCTCTTTCACTCTCATCAAGAGGCTTTTTAGTTCCTCTTCACTTTCTGCCATAAGGGTGGTGTCATCTGCATATCTAAGGTTATTGATATTTCTCCTGGCAATCTTGATTCCAGCTTGTGTTTCTCCAGCCCAGCGTTTCTCATGATGTACTCTGCATATAAGTTAAATAAGCAGGGTGACAATATACAGCCTTGACGTACTCCTTTTCCTATTTGGAACCAGTCTGTTGTTCCATGTCCAGTTCTAATTCTTGCTTCCTGAGCTGCATATAGGTTTCTCAAGAGGCAGGTCAGGTGGTCTGGTATTCCCATCTCTTTCAGAATATTCCACAGTTGATTGTGATCCACACAGTCAAAGGTTTTGGCATAGTCAATAAACAGAAATAGATGTTTTTCTGGAATTCTCTTGCCTTTTCCATGATTCAGCGGATGTTGGCAATTTGATCTCTGGTTTCTCTGCCTTTTCTAAAACCAGCTTGAACATCTGGAAGTTCACGATTCACTCTGGTATCTAGGTCTACCTCATTGGTCCTCTTCTCTCAGTCTGCAGTATTACCTTCTGCAGTTCATCTAAGTTTCCTATCTGAACCCATTAATACTAAAGACCCAGATCCACCTCTGTCACCAAAGGCAGAGTAAAAAAAAACAAACAAACAATAATCAGATTTGTTGTATCTGGCTGGCCCTTCCTCTAGAATCTGACCTTTTTACTTATTTAGAAATTCATGTCAATTTTCTTTTGTCATCTTGACCTTATCATTTCCCCCCCTAATTTTTTTCCTGAAGCATTGCCCTCAATTAGAGGCACTTTTCCAGTCTTTACAGTAGCTCTTATAACTCAGCCATACAATTTTCTCTTCATCTCAATTTTCTCTCTCTGCTCTGGGTCCATTATTCTTAACCTTTTCAAAAATCTCTGAACTATACCTTACAAACATAGGTAGTTTACGTTTCTCTGGCATTCTCAGAAAATGTAGGTGGTGGACCTGTCAAATAAGTTGTCAAAGCTGCAGTTGCTGCAGGTGAAATGGAAACTAAGTACTGAGTATATAGATGAGAAATCACACTAATTACCTTGCAATCTAATTGGATGACCAGTCCACTGCAAAGATGTATTGTGGGTTATTATTATTTATTTTTACTTTGGACGTGGGGCATTTGTATTTGAACCATTTTGTTTTTTACTGGAAATTCACTGCTAGTATAAGAATGAGGACACTTTATGACCCCTTAGAAGCATATAAAATATGCAATTAAGAATAAAAGATCCCCCTTTCCTTCCAAGAGTTGAAAAACTTGGCAAAACTAGGAACATGTATTTTTCCACTGCAAAAAGAAGCATAAGATGCAAAATCATCATCTTCTTTCACCAAGAGATGACCAAGGCTGTAAAAGATGAGGTCAGAATGATGTAGAGTGAAACTACAACAATGCAGGGAGCTCTTAAAGGAGAAATCTTCTGGGTAGCAGTGTTTTCTGGAGTTCAAATTTACCCCTTTACATTTTAATGATTTTTAATTTAATAATTTAGGATAAAACACTTTCTAACACGTATTGCATGCTTCCTTGCCTCCTGAAGCAGAATATATTGAATATAATTCCATCTTTTCTCGATGACTCGGGGTCCATACTATGATTTTTATATTCTCACTGTGCTGTATCCAGTGATGCCCTCAGGGCCTATTACAGATTATAAGAATATTTGCTCCAACACTAAATGTTCCCAGACTGCACAGAATTATTTTGTCAGCTTTTCCTATTTTTTTTTTCCTCTCTTTTCCCTTGCTGTAAGTATTTTCTTGTCATTGTTTTAACATCCACTGTCTAACATTTGACCCAATATTCCTAATCTTTGGTAGGATTGGAAATATCCAAACTTGGTTAGAATAATACAAAAAATAGAGGTGTACAGATGCCAAATCAAATCCTATCTAGGTGCAGCTTGAGGGAAACACATATTAAAATGCATGGATATGGTGCTAAGATAACCTCTTTGCCTTGCTCCTGGCTCTTAGCTAATGTTATAGGTAAGTGATGTTGCTGAGGTTGTAAGGTGAGGTTGGGAAAGGTGAAGGGTCACTATCTCCAGTAACATTCAAGTTACTTCAAAGCCAGGAGGTAGTTGACAGTGTGCTTCCTGTTGCACTCCACTGTTGTAAAAGGTATCCCTGTTATTGCACCTTTCAGAGAAATATGTTAAAGCCATAGCTGAGGTCCATAATTTAAGCATACCATTGGGTTGTACCTCATACTTGCAACCTCAGTGTCTAATCTCATGAACACCTTATACCTAATGCCCAGGACTCTGAAGGTTTTCACCCGTGGGTCCTGCAGATGAAGGAGTTAAGGCAGATAGTAAGGGTCAGGGTAGAGTCCCTTTTATAATTTATTTTTACTTTTACATGAAAAGAGAAACTTCTGATTTGATCATATCCATGGGTTTGAACATTGCAACAGAGATGATTTCTAACTCGGCAAATCCTCTTTGGGAGCTTGGATGAAGAACACTCCTTTTATTATTCTCTTAAGGAATAACGGTGATAGGAGTTTTCACTTATATTTGCAGTGAAAAAGACATGTGCAGATCATTTTGACAAAGCCAAGGGGCTTGTTCAGTTCTTTCATCTATCCAGAAGCTGTGGGGAGCCTCTATTACCGTCAGGTAGAGTCTAAAAGCAACTGGAAAAAACAGGGGCAATGAAAACAACAGATCTGTGCTGAATCATTGGTAAAGAGCACTCAGATGTTAGTAAGTCCTGTGTCTGCCACTTAATTCAATCAGTGATTTATTTCATCCCAACCTCTAGACCCAAATCATTTTTTATGAAAAATAAAAATAGCCCAATGTGACCTTGGCATTCACCTGAGTACTGAGTATCTTGGAGGCAAGGCAAGAACAGGCAAGATTGTCACTTATGTACCTGTTCGTACACTGCTCATAATTGCAGTCCTTCATGGGGGACTAGATGGCCATTAATTAAGAAGGCTCTCCAAATAAGTGACCCCAATGTACAGAACCTTCTGGTGCTCTACATCTAGCAGATGCTCAGTCTAACTAACCTCAGTTATGGCGTCCAGGGTTACAGAGTACTTCCCTTTTGGGTAGAAGATACAGGACAGAGAGACAGCCCAGAAAAGATGGCACATCGCTTAAATAAATCCTTATTTGCATCGACTAAGGAACCATCAGCACCCATCTCTTTTGTATGTCTTCCAGTGTAATGAGAATTGATACATATTGATATGGACACACATGATCCTGAGGGAACTTTGGCTCCCCAGTTTCCCATAAAATCATCAAAGGAAGTTTACTTTGCATTCGGTATAACAACTGTGCTAAATGTTACTTTAAAAAAAATCAGTTTCAGCTAATTCACAACTTCATTAGCTAGACTCTTTGAACGAGAACAATTCATTTCCAGACTCTGACAGATAATTCTGTTTTCATTAGGTAAATGGCTAGTTAAGATCATACACTTAAAGAACAAACTGATAAATATTCATGTAAAACATGGTAAAGCTCAATGATATCAGTCAGTTGGAATGTGACCCTTTCTTGCCTTGTCCAGACATACTTTTGGGAGATCAACTAACATGCACTGTGGAGGAGGAAATGGGGAATTACTGACATTAGTAGTCTGTGTGCTGCTGGAAAAAGCTATGATATATACTCTGGTAGCAGAAAAAAAATATATATGTGGTAACAAGAGACTTGGGTTGCAGGCCCTTCTCTTCTATTAAATACCTACATGAGGCAGAACTCAGTTTACTTATGCAAAATTATGATGTCTACTTTTACCTATCTCAAAGATTTATGAGAACTTAGTTTGGGCTTCCCAAGCTTAAGGAAGAGTCATGTGTAAGTAGTTTGAGATTAGAAGAATGGGATGGTGAAACAGAAGGGATTAAAGGTAGCCTTATCAAAATAGCTACCACAGTGGATGATTGGGGCTTTAGCCTTGAGGGGGAAGTCTGGGAGACAGTGTAAGACATCAGTTTCAGAGTGACCCCACCTCGGGGGTGAGACAACACCAACTCTTGTCTGTCTATGATGGAGGGCGGTTAATACCTCAGCATATCCAACCTGACAACACAGGTTGGCAAAGTGGGGTTCAGTATCCAGAGAAAATCCTCAGTGAAAGAAATGTGTGTGCTGACAGTGGGGACTTGGGGCAGAGCGCTCTGAAGTTGTAAAAGTAAAGCGTAGGCATAATAGAATCTGCTACATTTGGTACAAGAGTATAAGTGAATGTGGGCTTCTCAGGTGGCTCAGTGGTAAAGAGTCTGCTTACCAATGCAGGAGACGTAAGAGACCTGGGTTCGATCCCTGTGTCAGGAAGATCCCCTGAAACAGGAAATGGCAACCCACTCCAGTATTCTTGCCTGGAAAGTCTCATGGACAGAGGAGCCTTGTGGGCAACAGTCCATAGGGCTGCAAAGAGTTGGACACGACTGAGCACACATGCATGCATGCATAAGTGAATGTATTTTGTATAAATAAAAGTTTTTAAATTCTTAATAATTGTAAGCATTATAATTCTAGCTACCTGTTAATACTTATGAAACTGATGACAAAAAGTTATATGGCTGAAAAAAATGGAAATAGTTATAATCATAACATCTATAGAATACTGTGTCAGATACCATGATATGTGTTTTAAATATGTTGATTCATTTTATCTTCTTTATGAGCTAAATACTGTTATTTAGCTCCATTTAAGACTGAAGTTCAGACAGCTGACATAACTTGCTCAAGGTCACAGAGCGATTAAATTGCAGACCTGGAATTTGAACCCTGGCAGTAAAGCTATGAACTACATACTCTTTAAACCACTATATCCTACCTACAACCCCTGGGATAAGAGGCAGAGCAGCCTCTTTGGTGACCTTGAAGATGCTATCTCCTTTAATTTTTCATTTATAACCAAGTGCCTCAGCTGGTAAAGCAGATTTAAGATCTCTTGCTGAAGTTCTGTTTGCTGGTTTCTGGACCAGTGCCTTGAAAATGACAGAAATCTCTGATCTATTTTTTTACAGGTTATATTGCATATAGCTCTGTAGAGGGAAAGAAATCAACATGTTTTATGAACACGGCTCTCATTGCGAGAATATATTTTATAGCTTGACTCTTTAGTTCTCAACATTCTTAGGCAACCTGACCAATTTGGAAAATACTTTTTTGTTTCACTTTTCACTTTATGGACAGTTTATGTAATCAAATAAACTAAACTTAATTTGCGTGTCTCAATCCACTCAGGAGAAGCAGCATGGGGAAACCAGAATGTTAATGATTAGAAAATAATTCTCTATGTGCAGCCTATGATGAAGCCAACAGATACTCACTGTAGATGTGAAAGTCCATATCTTACCTCAAAATTATCTTCTGCAGGACTTTGGTATAAGCCTTCTTACTGGTGCCCATGAAATGAGTGCTGCAATCAAGTTTCCCAAATGATGTGACAGCCATCAAATACATGATCCATGGGGAGGAAAGATAAATGGCATTGAACATTCAAAGGAAAACTAGAAGGTGCCACATTGGACCTGAGTACTTTGATATTATTTCTGGGCTGTGCTCAGTTGCTGCAAGAGGCAAGAATACTTTTCCTTTCACTCTCTTCCCCACTTGAAACAGCATTTTTCTGCTGAGAAGAACCACAAAAGATAGAGATAGGAGAAACTGTCTTGCCTGCTTTTTTCTTATTCAAAAAGTTATTTCCCCGAAATCTTAGAAACTGGGGAAGAGGAGGGAGGAGCTAAGATGGCAGAGGAATAGGACGGGGAGACCACTTTCTTCCCTACAAATTCATCAAAAGAACATTTAAATGCCGAGTAAATTCCACAGAACAACTTCTGAAAGCCGGCAGAGGACATCAGGCACCCAGAAATGCAGCCCATTGTCTTCGAAAGGAGGTAGGAAAAAATATAAAAGACAAAAAAAGAGACAAAAGAGGGAGGGATGGAGCTCCATCCCGGGAAGGGAGTCTTAAAAAGAGAGAAGTTTCCAAACACCAGGAAATACTCTCACTGCCAAGTTTGTGCCGAGCCTTGGAAGCACAGAGGGCAACATAACAGGGAGGAAAAATAAATAAACAATTAAAATCCATAGATTATGAGCCCAATGGTGGCTCCCCCAGTGGAGAAGGAGCGCAGACGCCTGCACCCGCCACTAGCAAGCGGGGGCTGGGCAGGGAGGCTCAGGCTGCATTGCTTAGAGTAAGGATCTGGCCTGAATGCCCCGAGTGCTATCTGAGTGAACTAACTTGGGCTAGCAAACCAGACTGTGGGATAACTACCATGCAAAAAGCCAGCCCTAACCTAAGACACCACCAGGCCCGTGCAGAACAAAGGACTGAACAGAGGTAGCTGGCTGCAGACCATCCCCCTCCGGGGACAGGCAGCCAGAGCCGGAAGGGGGCAATCACAGCCCCAGAGAGACATTATCTACAAAACTGTAAGCAGGCTTCTTTGCTAACTAAGACTTCTTGGGGTTCTGGATCGTCAACATCCGCCTGAGAAGGTGCGCCAGTTGTACACACAGAAAACCGAGCAATGGGGAGGCGATAACTCGCAGCGGCTGCGCTCACCAAACACCTCATCACCTGAACTGCTGGGACCTGGGAAGGGCAAAAAACGCAGGCCCAACCAAGTCTGCGCCCCTGAGGACTACCCGAGTGCCTGAACCTGAGCGGTTTAGACCTGGGAGGTGCATGCAGCCCAGGGCCAGCCTCGGATGGTTCCCGGCAGAGCAACCTAGAGCCTGAGCAGTGTGGGCAGGGAAGGTACACATGCCATCAGCGGGGGCAGGCCCAGTGTGGCTGAGGCACTGCGAACACATGCCAGTGTTATTTGTTTGCAGTGTCCCTCCCTCCCCACAGCGTGACTGAACAAGTGAGCCTAAAAAAAAATAAAGTGCCCACCACTGCCCCCTTTGTGTCAGGGCAGAAATCAGACACTGAAGAGATGAGCAAACAGAAGAAGCTAAAAGAGAGGGAACCGCCTTGAAAGCGACAGGTGCAATAGATTAAAACCCTGTCATTAGTACCGACTACATAGGAAGGGGCCTATAGATCTTGAGAAATATAAGCCAGACCAAGGAACTAGCCAAAAATGAACTGACCCCACAATACCCACAACACCACCAGAGAAAGTCCTGGATATATTTTTACTATTTTTATGATCATTCTTTCTTTCTTTTTTTTTTAATTTAAGTCCTCTATTACTCCTTTAATTTTCACTTTTATAACCTATTACTTTGCAAAAAAAAAAAAAGACCCTATTTTTTTAAAAGCAAACTTCATATATATATATTATAATTTTGTGACTTTTTTTTCCTCTTTTTTTTTTTTTTTCTTTTCTTTAACACTGTATTTTTGAAATTCCAAACTCTACTCTAGATTTTTAATTTTTGCTTTTTGGTATTTGTTATCAATTTTGTACCTTTAAGAACCCAATATTCAGTACCCATGTTTACTTGGGAGCGAGATTACTGGCTTGACTGCTCTCTCCCCCTTTAGACTCTGCTTTTTCTCCACCAGGTCGCCTGTGTCTCCTCCCTAACCCCTCTCTGCTCTACCCAACTCTGTGAATTTCTGTGTGTTCCAGACAGTGGAGAACACTTAGGGAACTGATTACTGGCTGGATCTGTCTCTCTCTTTTTCATTACCCTCTTTTATCCTCCTGGCCACCTCTGTCTCCTTCCTCCCTCTTCTCTTCTCTGTATAACTCCGTGAACATCTCTGAGCGGTCCAGTTGTGGAGTGCACATAAGGAAGTGATTACTGGCTAGCCTGCTCTCTCCTCTATTGATTCCACCTCATCTCATTTGGGTCACCTCTAACTCCCTCCTTCCTCTTCTCTTCTCCATGTAACTCTGTGAACCTCTCTGGGTGTCCCTCACTGTAGAGAAACTTTTCATCTTTAACCTAGATGTTTTGTCAATGGTGTTTTATAGAAGGAGAAGTTTTGAGGCTACTGTAAAAATAAGACTGAAAACCGGAAGCAGGAGGCTTAAGTCCAAACCCTGACTCCAGGGAACTCCTGACTCCAGGGAACATTAATTGACAGGAGCTTATCAAACGCCTCCATACCGACACTGAAACCAAGCACCACACAAGGGCCAACAAGTTCCAGAATAAGACATACCATGCAAAATCCCCAGCAACACAGGAACACAGCCCTGAACTCCAATATACAGGCTGCCCAAAGTTACTACAAAACCAGACATCTCATAACTCATTACTGGACACTTCATTGCACTCCAGAGAGAAGAAATCCAGCTCCACACACCAGAACACTGACACAAGCTTCCCTAACCAAGAAACCTTGACAAGCCACCCGTACAACCCCACCCACAGCAAGGAAACTCCACAATAAAGAGAACTCCACAAACTGCCAGAATACAGAAACCTTAAAATGGGAAAGGAAATAATCACTCAAGTCCAAGAAACCCAGAGAGTCCAAAACAGGATAAACCCAAAGCGAAACACCCCAAGACACATATTAATCAAATTAACAAAGATCAAACACAAAGAACAAATATTAAAAGCAGCAAGGGAAAAACAACAAATATCACACAAGGGAATTCCCATATGGATAACAGCTGATCTTTCAATAGAAACTCTTCAGGCCAGGAGGGAATGGCAGGACATACTTAAAGTGATGAAAGAAAATAACCTACAGCCCAGATTACTGTACACAGCAAGGATAGCATTCAAATATGAAGGAGAAATCAAAAGCTTTACAGACAAGCAAAAGCTGAGAGAATTCAGCACCACCAAACCAGCTCTCCAACAAATACTAAAGGATATTCTGTAGACAGGAAACACAAAAAGGGTGTATAAACTCGAACCCAAAACAATAAAGTAAATGGCAACTGGATCATACTTATCAATAATTACCATAAACATAAATGGGTTGAATGCCCCAACCAAAAGACAAAGACTGGCTGAATGGATACAAAAACAAGACCCCTATATATGTTGTCTACAAGAGATCCACCTCAAAACAGGGGACACATACAGACTGATAGTGAAGAGCTGGAAAAAGATTTTCCACGCAAATAGAGACCAAAAGAAAGCAGGAGTAGCAATACTCATATCAGATAAAATAGACTTTAAAACGAAGGCTGTGAAAAGAGACAAAGAAGGTCACTACATAATGATCAAAGGATCAATCCAAGAAGACGATATAACAATTATAAATATATATGCACCCAACATAGGATCACCACAATATGTAAGACAAATGTTAACAAGTATGAAAGGGGAAATTAACAATAACACAATAATAGTGGGAGACTTTCATACCCCACTCACACCTATGGAAAGATCAACTAAACAGAAAATTAACAAGGAAACACAAACTTTAAATGATACAATAGACCAGTTATACCTAATTGATATCTATAGGACATTTCACCCCAAAACAATGAATTTCACCTTTTTCTCAAGCGCACACGGAACCTTCTCCAGGATAGATCACATCCTGGGCCATAAATCTAGCCTTGGCAAATTCAAAAAAATTGAAATCATTCCCAGCATCTTTTCTGACCACAAAGCAGTAAGATTAGATCTCAATTACAGGAGAAAAACTATTAAAAATTCCAACATATGGAGGCTCAACAACACGCTGCTGAATAACCAACAAATCACAGAAGAAACCAAAAAATCAAAATATGCATAGAAACATATGAAAATGAAAACACAACAACCCAAAACCTGTGGGACACTGTAAAAGCAGTCCTAAGGGGAGAGTTCATAGCAATACAGGCATACCTCAAGAAACAAGAAAAAAGTCAAATAAATAACCTAACTCTACACCTAAAGCAACTAGAAAAGGAAGAAATGAAGAACCCCAGGGTTAGTAGAAGGAAAGAAATCTTAAAAATTAGGGCAGAAATAAATGCAAAAGAAACAAAAGAGACCATAGCAAAAATCAACAAAGACAAAACCTGGTTCTTTGAAAGCATAAATAAAATTGACAAACCATTAGCCAGACTCATTAAGAAACAAAGGGAGAAAAATCAAATCAATAAAATTAGAAATGAAAATGGAGACATCACAAAAGACAACACAGAAATACAAAGGATCATAAGAGACTACTATCAGCAATTATATGCCAGTAAAATGGACAACGTGGAAGAAATGGACAAATTCTTAGAAAAGTACAACTTTCCAAAACTGGACCAGGAAGAAATAGAAAATCTTAACAGACCCATCACAAGCATGGAAATTCCACCTGTAATCAGAAATCTTCCAGCAAAGAAAAGCCCAGGTCCAGATGACTTCACGGCTGAATTCTACCAAAAATTGAGAGAAGAGCTAACACCTATCCTACTCAAACTCTTCCAGAAAATTGCAGAGGAAGGTAAACTTCCAAACGCATTCTATGAGGCCACCATCACCCTAATTCCAAAACCTGACAAAGATGCCACAAAAAAAGAAAACTACAGGCCAGTATCATTGATGAATATAGATGCAAAAATCCTTAACAAAATTCTAGCGATCAGAATCCAACAACACATTAAAAAGATCATACACCATGACCAAGTGGGCTTTATCCCAGGGATGCAAGGATTCTTCAATATCTGCAAATCAATCAATGTAATACATCACATTAACAAATTGAAAAATAAAAACCATATGATTATCTCAATAGATGCAGAGAAAGCCTTTGACAAAATTCAACATCCATTTATGATAAAAACTCTCCAGAAAGCAGGAATAGAAGGAACATACCTCAACATAATAAAAGCTATATATGACAAACCCACAGCAAACATTATCCTCAATGGTGAAAAATTGAAAGCATTTCCTCTAAAGTCAGGAAGAAGACAAGGGTGCCCACTTTCACCATTACTATTCAAATAGTTCTGGAAGTTTTGGCCACGGCAATCAGAGCAAAATTAAATAAATAAATAAAAGAATCCAAATTGGAAAAGAAGAAGTAAAACTCTCACTGTTTGCAGATGACATGATCCTCTACGTGGAAAACCCTAAAGATTCCACCAGAAAATTACTAGAACTAATCAATGAATATAGTAAAGTTGCAGGATATAAAATCAACACAAAGAAATCCCTTGCATTCCTATACACTAATAATGAGAAAATAGAGAAATTAAGGAAACAATTCCATTCACCATTGCAATGAAAATAATAAAATACTTAGGAATATATCTACCTATATCTTTCTATATATAGAAAACTATAAACACTGGTGAAAGAAATCAAAGAGGACACTAATAGATGGAGAAATATACCATGTTCATGAATTGGAAAAATCAGTATAGTGCAAATGAGTATACTACACAAAGCAATTTATAGATTCAATGCAATTCCTATCAAGCTACCAACGGTATTCTTCACAGAACTAGAACAAATAATTTCACAATTTGTTTGGAAATACAAAAAACCTCGAATAGCCAAAGCAATCTTGAGAAAGAAGAATGGAACTGAAGGAATCAACCTGCCTGACTTCAGGATCTACTGCAAAGCCACAGTCATCAAGACAGTATGGTACTGGCACAAAGATAGAAATATAGATCAATGGAACAAAATAGAAAGCCCAGAGATAAATCCATGCACATATGGACACCTTATCTTTGACAAAGGAGGCAAGAATATACAATGGATTAAAGACAATCTCTTTAACAAGTGGTGCTGGGAAAACTGGTCAACCACTTGTAAAAGAATGAAACTAGAATGGTTTCTAACACCATACACAAAAATAAACTCAAAATGGATTAAAGATCTAAACGTAAGACCAGAAAATATAAAACTCCTAGAGGAGAACATAGGCAAAACACTCTCTAACATACATCACAGCAGGATCTTTTATGACCCCCCTCCCAGAATATTGGAAATAAAATCAAAAATAAACAAATGGGACCTAATTAAACTTAAAAGCTTGTGCACAACAAAGGAAACTATAAGCAAGGCAAAAAGACAGCCTTCAGAATGGGAGAAAATAGTAGCAAATGAAGCAACTGACAAACAACTAATCTCAAAAATATACAAGCAACCCCTGCAGCTCAATTCCAGAAAAATAAATGACCGAATCAAAAACTGGGCCAAAGAACTAAATAGACAGTTCTCAAAATAAGACATACAGATGGCTAACAAACACATGAAAAGATGCTCAACATCACTCATCATCAGACAAATGCAAATTAAAACCACTGTGAGGTACCATTTCACACCAGTCAGAATGGCTGCAATCCAAAAGTCTACAAGCAATAAATGCTGGAGAGGGTGTGGAGAAAAGGGAACCATCTTACACTGTTGGTGGGAATGCAAACTAGTACAGCCACTATGGAGAACAGTGTGGAGATTCCTTAAAAAACTGGAAATAGAGCTGCCATATGACCCAGCAATCCGACTGCTGGGCATACACACTGAGGAAACCAGAATTGCAAGAGACACATGTACCCCAATGTTCATCACAGCACTGTTTATAATAGCCAGGACATGGAAGCAACCTAGATGTCCAACAGCAGACAAATGGATAAGAAAGCTGTGGTACATATACACAATGGAGTATTACTCAGCCGTTAAAAAGAACACATTTGAATCAATTCTAATGAGATGGATGAAACTGGAGCCTATTATACAGAGTGAAGTAAGCCAGAAAGAAAAACACCAATACAGTATACTAACACATATATATGGAATTTAGAAAGATGGTAACAATAACCCTGTATACGAGACAGCAAAAGAGACACTAATGTATATAACAGTCTTTTGGACTCTATGGGAGAGGGAGAGGGTGGGATGATTTGGGAGAATGGCATTGAAACATGTATAATATCATGTATGAAATGAGTCGCTAGTCCAGGTTCGATGAACGATACTGGAGGCGGGAGGAGGGTTCAGGATGGGGAACACGTGTATACCTGTAGAGGATTCATGTTGATATATGGCAAAACCAATACAATATTGTAAAAAAGAAAAAAAAAAAGAAACTGGGGAAGAATAAAAGCTGTTTCCACCTGAGAAACAGAGCCCGTAGCTCTTTTTGTTGGTAAGGCAAAGAGAAATCCTGAAGCCGTGTAGTAGTCAAGAAGGAAATTTGATCTAAAAATAAAAATTTAGAGTGAAGTAAAATAGAAAATTCTAATCATGTCTGAGAGTAAAACAAAGCTTTAGTTAAAATGTAGTTGATGACAGATATTGTTTCAAAAGACAAGAAATTACATATATATATTTTTTTTTTCATTTTCTTCAAATGATTTAGTGTTTCTGATTTTTAAGTACACCTAAAACATATTACTTAAAATAAGACCAGTAAAGTGCAATATTCTTTCTAAAATATAAAGTCTTAGAAATCCACAATTTTTGTTGTAGTCTAAGGTAAGCATACCTACCAGTTTAAATTTGATCATTCAAATCACTTACCCCAGGGACTTACTGCCACCTGTTGTTCATGTATCTGAATTACATGAAAAGTGCCTGAAGGATATTTGAGTCTCTTGAGGGTTAAACTACATAACTACATGTGAAGTGACACTGGCCACCTATATCGATATCTCAGTCTTTATGGGTCATAACTTATAAGACGTCTAGATATATAATTTTCAAGTGAGATAATATTTAGAAGAGGCAATTATGATAAGAGCATGAAGGCTTATATTGTATTCAGCTTGAGAAAATCATTTCTCAAACTTCAGTTTCCTCATCTGTAAAATGAAATGATGATAATGCCCTTCTGTACAGAGGTGTTGTAAGAATCCAGTTGCAGACTATTGTGTGAGAAAGTTTTATAAAATTGTATACCTGTGGCAGATTCATTTTGATATATGGCCAAACCAATACAATATTGTAAAGTTAAATAAAATAAAACAAAATTGTATATAGCATATGCCTACTCAGTGCTGCTTGTGTGAAATGCTGAATAGCAGGTGAAACAGAATGTTGTCATGGGTTCAATGAATATTAAAAAGATACAGGTTGCTTTCTCATGCTGGGTTAAGTCTCCTTGTGTTTCCCTTGTGCTGTTCCCAATATCTTGGGAGATTCTATATGTTTCCTGACCCCCAAACACTTCAGCATGATATGAGATTTTTCCAGACTCCTCCCGAACCTAGAAACTACACCTAACTCCTCATGATTATCCAAGCTCCACAGTATCTTACGTTTTCTGGAGGAAGGGGAAATAGATATATATTCTTCCAGGCCGCAGTTAATTAAGAAGAGGAGTTTGGAGATCTGGATTCTTGCCCCAGCCCTGCCATGCCCCATCTCTCATCATGGAACCTGTTATAAGGGATTTAACTTCTTTATGCCAGTATTTTCATCATCTATAAAATGGAAATAATCATCTTTACCTGCTTCACAGGGGTGGTGTGGTAGGTTGATAATAGCCCTTCCCCCAATATACCCATATTCTAATCTCTGGAACCTGTGAAAGTTACCTTTATAGCCAAAAACCAAACAACAACAACAAAAAAACAACAACAAAAATAATCAGATATGATCTAATTATGGATTTTAAGATAAGGAAATTATCCTGGATTATTTGGTTGGCCCTAAATGTAATCATACATATCCTTATAAGAGGAAGAAAGAGATTTAATGACAAAGAGAAAAAGAAGAGGTAATGTGACCATAGAGGCAGAGAAGCTGCAACAGTCAAGGGATAGAAGATTCTCCCTTATGCCTTCTAAGTTCAGTTCAGTCGCTCAGTCGTGTCCAACTATCTGCAACCCCGTAAACTACAGCACACCAGGCCTCCCTGTCCATCACCAACTCCCGGAATTCATCCAAACCCATGTACATCGAGTCGATGATGCCATCCAACCATCTCATCCTCTGTCATCCCCTTCTCCTCCTGCCCTCAATCTTTCCCAGCATCAGGGTCTTTTCAAATGAGTCAGCTCTTCGCATCAGGTGGCCAAAGTATTGGAGTTTCAGCTTCAACAACAGTCCTTCCAATGAACACCCGGGACCGATCTCCTTTAGGATGGACTGGTTGGATCTCCTTGCAGTCCAAGGGACTCTCAAGAGTCTTCTCCAACACAATAGTTCAAAAGTATCAATTCTTCGGTGCTCAGCTTTCTTTATAGTCCAACCCTCATATCCATACATGACCACTGGAAAACCATAGCCTTGACTAGATGGACCTTTGTTGACAAAATAATGTCTCTGCTTTTTAATACACGCCCTCTGCTGCTGCTGCTAAGTCACTTCAGTCGTGTCCGACTCTCTGCGACCCCAGAGACGGCAGCCCACCAGGCTCCCCGGTCCCTGGGATTCTCCAGGCAAGAACACTGGAGTGAGTTGCCATTTCCTTCTCCAATGCATGAAAGTGAAAAGTGAAAAGTGAAAGTGAAGTTGCTCAGTCCTGTCCGACCCTCAGCGACCCCATGAACTGCAGCCTACCAGCCTCCTCCATCCATGGGATTTTCCAGGCAAGAGTACTGGAGTGGGTTGCCATTGCCTTCTCCAAATACACACCCTCTAGGGGAAGTGTAATCCTGTCAACAGTTTGATTTCAGCCAAGTGAAGTTCCTTTCAGACTTTTGGTTTCCAAAACTCAGGATAAATTTTATGTTGTTTTAAATCACCAAGTAAGGGGTAAGTTGTTATAGCTGCTACAATAAACTAATACAGGTGGCAAGAAGATTAAGAGTTCCTGGTTCATAGAAAACAACCAATGAACAATTAACTGAAGTCGAATAAGGTGACAGATGTGGAAAATAATAAAATACCATACATTTGTAAGGCATAGTCATCATAATTTGATTTTGGGTCCCCTAAATGTTAACCCTCAGGTAAACTTTAGTGAATAAAAATATTACTCCAATGATGTTGGGTTGTTTAAATTCAGTGGAGGCCTCTGAGAAAATACAGGTAGAAAAGAGTTAACTGTTCAAATTATGGAGTGATGTCCTCTATTTTTATGCTGATCCAATCCATTAATCTTGAAAAATAAAGTCTGTGTGGTCTCCTAAGAGTTAATGTCCAAGATATCTAAGTGCTCTTATTTCTAGGGTGGTGGTTCTCAATAGGAGGTGATTTTTCACAGCCTCCCCCCACTCAGGGACTATTGGTGATATCTCAAAATATTTTTGGTTGTCACAGTTTGGGTGAGGGAATCTATTGGCATCTAGTGGGTGGAGGCCAGGGATGTGCTAAACATCTTACAATGTACAGGACAGCCCCACAGCAAATATTTTTCTAACCTAAGACATCAAGAGTGCTGAGGTTGAAAACTGCTCTAGAGAGAGAGAAAACTAGTAGCAGCCTAACTCATTCTGTTTTTCAAATGATTTCTTCTGGATTAGAAGAGAGGAATTTTAAAACTAACTGAAGTGAGTCAGAGAAGGAGAAATATCATATGACATCCCTTATATGTGGAATCCAGAAAGAAATTATATAAATGAACTTACTTACAAAACAGAAACAGACTTGCAGACTCCAAGAACGAGCTTATGGTTGTTGGAGGGAAAGGGATAGTTAGGGAGTTTGGGATGGTCATGTATACTCTGCTATATTTAAAATAGACAACTAACAAGGACCTACTGTATAGTACATGCAACTCTGCTCAGTGTTTTGTGGCAGCCTGGATGGTACTGGGGTTTGGGGGAGAATGGATACAGGTATATGTATGGCTGAATCCCTTTGCTTTTCACTGGAAACTATCACAACGTTGTTAATCAGCTATGTGCTGTGCTTAGTCGCTCAGTCGTGTCTGACTCTTTGTGACCCCATGGACTGTAGCATGCCAGGCTCCTCTGTCCATGGGGATTCTCCAGGCAAGAATACTGGAGTGGATTGCCATACCCTCCTCCAGGGGAATCTTCCCAACCCAGGGACTGAACCTAGGTATCCCATATTGTAGGTGGATTCTTTACCATCTGAGCCATCAGGGAAGCCCACGATTACTGGAGTGGGTACCCATTCCCTTGAACATGGAATAGCTCCTCTAGGCCCTCCTGCACCCGTGCAGCCACCGCTCCTTGGATGTGGGGAGGAGGTCAAGGTCAGGAGGGGGGTGGTAAGGAGATACCCCTTGTCCAAGGTAAGGAGCAGCGGCTGCACTTTGCTGGAGCGGCCGTGAAGAGATACCCCACGACTAAGGTAAGAGAAACCCAAGTAAGATGGTAGGTGTTGCAAGAGGGCATCAGCGGGCAGACACACTGAAACCATAATCACAGAAAACTAGTCAATTAATCACACTAGGACCACAGCCTTGTCTAACTCAATGAAACTAAGCCTTGCCCGTGGGGGACCCAAGATGGGCGGGTCATGGTGGAGAGGTCTGACAGAATGTGGTCCACTGGAGAAGGGTGAACCACTTCAGTATTCTTACCTTGAGAACCCCATGAACAGTATGAAAAAGCAGAATGATAGGTTACTGAAAGAGCAACTCCCCAGGTCAGTAGGGGCCCAATATGCTACTGGAGATCAGTGGAGAAATAACTCCAGAAATAATGAAGGGATGGAGCCAAAGCAAAAACAATACACAGTTGCGGATGTGACTGGTGAAAGAAGCAAGGTCTGATGCTGTAAAGAGCAACATTGCATAGGAACCTGGAATGTTAGGTCCATGAATCAAGGCAAATTGGAAGTGGTCAAACAGGAGATGGCAAGAGTGAGCATCAACATTCTAGGAATCAGCAAACTAAAATGGACTGGAATGGGTGAATTAACTCAGATGACCATTGTATCTACTACTGCGGGCAGGAATCCCTTAGAAGAAATGGAGTAGCCATTATGGTCAACAAAAGAGTCTGAAATGCAATACTTGGATGCAATCTCAAAAACGACAGAATGATCTCTGTTCGTTTCCAAGGCAAACCATTCAATATCACACTAATCCAAGTGTATGCCCCAACCAGTAACGCTGAAGAAGCTGAACGGTTCTATGAAGACTTACAAGACCTTTTAGAACTAACACCCAAAAAAGATGTCACTTCCAAAAGCTTATTAAATGTCATTTCTAGTATATGATTAATAAATACACTAGTATTTCTATAGATATCCTGTCATTTATTTAACTTATCAACTTTTTTTTGACATTTGAAATTTTCAGTTTTTCACTTTCATGAAGTGATACTATGACGAACATGCTGTACCTAAACCTTTTGTATGTATTTAGTTTTTTCCTTAGGATAAATACCTAGAACTGTAAATGTTAAATTATATGTAAAGATTTTCATTTGTATTGATGAATTACCTTAAGAAAAGTTTGCTAATACTAGCAGAGTATGAGAACACTTACTTTCCCATAGTCTATGAAGACCTACAAGACCTTTTAGAACTAATACCCAAAAAAGATGTCCTTTTCATTATAGGGGACTTGAATGTAAAAGTAGGAAGTCAAGAAACACCTGGAGTAACAGGCAAATTTGGCCTTGGAATACAGAATGAAGCAGGGCAAAGACTAATAGAGTTTTGCCAAGAAAATGCACTGGTCATAGCAAACACCCTCTTCCAAGAACACAAGAGAAGACTCTACACATGGACATCACCAGATGGTCAACACCAAAATCAGACTGATTATATTCTTTGCAGCCAAAGATGGAGAAGCTCTATACAGTCAACAAAAACAAGACCAGGAGCTGACTGTCGCTCAGATCATGAACTCCTTATTTCCAAATTTAGACTGAAATTGAAGAAAGTAGGGAAAACCACTAGACCATTCAGGTATGATCTAAATCATATCCCTTATGATTATATAGTGGAAGTGAGAAATAGATTTAAGGGACTAGATCTGATAGAGTGCCTGCTGAACTATGGATGGAGGTTCATGACATTATACAGGAGAGAGGGATCAAGATCATCCCCATGGAAAAGAAATGCAAAAAAGCAAAATGGCTGTCTGAGGAGGGCTTACAAATAGCTGTGAAAAGAAGAGAAGTGAAAAGCAAAGGAGAAAAGGAAAGATATAAGCATCTGAATGCAGAGTGCCAAAGAAAAGCAAGAAGAGATAAGAAAGCCTTCCTCAACGATCAATGCAAAGAAATAGAAGAAAACAACAGAATGGGAAAGACTAGAGATCTCTTCAAGAAAATTAGAGATACTAAGTGAACATTTCATGCAAAGATGGGCTCGAGAAAGGATAGAAATGGTACGGACCTAACAGAAGCAGTAGATATTAAGAAGAGGTGGCAGGAATACACAGAAGAACTGTACAAAAAAGATCTTCATGACCAAGATAATCACAATGGTGTGATCACTCATCTAGAGCCAGACATCCTGGAATGTGAAGTCAAGTGGACCTTAGAAAGCATCACTATGAACAAAGCTAGTGGAGGTGATGGAATTCCAGTTGAGCTCTTTCAAATCCTGAAAGATGATGCTGTGAAAGTGCTGCACTCAAAATGCCAGCAAATTTGGAAAACTTGCAGTGGCCACAGGACTGGAAAAGGTCAGTTTTCATTCCAATCCCAAAGAAAGGCAATGCCAAAGAATGCTCAAACTACCGCCCAATTGCACTCATCTCACACGCTAGTAGAGTAATGCTCAAAATTCTCCAAGTCAGGCTTCAGCAATACGTGAACTGTGAACTTCCAGATGTTCAACCTGGTTTTAGAAAAGGCAGAGGAACCAAAGATCAAATTGCCAACCTCCACTGGATCATTGAAAAAGCAAGAGAGTTCCAGAAAAACATCTACTTCTGCTTTATTGACTATGCCAAAGCCTTTGACTGTGTGGATCACAATCAACTGTGGAAAATTCTGAAAGAGATGGGAATACCAGACCATCTGACCTGCCTCTTGAGAAACCTGTATGCAGGTCAGGAAGCAAGAGTTAGAACTGGACATGGAACAACAGACTGGTTCCAAATAGGAAAAGGGGTACGTCAAGGCTGTATATTGTCACCCTGTTTATTTAACTTCCCTGCAGAGTACATTATGATAAACGCTGGGCTGGAAGAAGCACAAGCTGGAATCAAGATTGCCGGGAGAAATATCAATAACCTCAGATATGCAGATGACACCACCCTTATGGCAGAAAGTGAAGAGGAACTAAAAAGCCTCTTGATGAAAGTGAAAGTGGAGAGTAAAAAAGTTGGCTTAAAGCTCAACATTCAGAAAACGAAGATCATGGCATCTGGTCCCATCACTTCATGGGAAATAGATGGGGAAACAGTGGAAACAGTGTCAGACTTTATTTTTGGGGGCTCCAAAATTACTGGAGATGGTGACTGCAGCCATGAAATTAAAAGACGGTTACTCCTTGAAAGGAAAGTTATGACCAACCTAGATAGCATATTCAAAAGCAGAGACATTACTTTGCCAACAAAGGTCCGTCTAGTCAAGGCTATGGTTTTTCCAGTGGTCATGTATGGATGTGAGAGTTGGACTGTGAAGAAGGCTGAGTGCCGAAGAATTGATGCTTTTGAACTGTGGTGTTGGAGAAGACTCTTGAGAGTCCCTTGGACTGCAAGGAGATCCAACCAGTCCATTCTGAAGGAGATCAGCCCTGGGGTTTCTTTGGAAACTCCAGTACTTTGGCCACCTCTTGCGATGAGTTGACTCATTGGAAAAGACTCTGATGCTGGGAGGGATTGAGGGCAGGAGGAGAAGGGGACGATAGAGGATGAGATGGCCGGATGGCATCACTGACTCGATGGACGTGAGTCTGAGTGAGCTCCAGGAGTTGGTGATGGACAGGGAGGCCTGGCATGCTGCGATTCACGGGGTCGCAAAGAATTGGACACGACTGAGCTACTGAACTGAACTGCACTGAACCATTGTCTTCTCCAGAGTATCTTCCTGACCCTGGAATTGAACCGGCGTCCTGCATTGTAGGCAGATTCTTTACCAGCTGAACTACCAGGGAAACCTGTTAATCAGCTATATCCCAATACAAGATAAAAAGTTAAAAAAAAATAGTTTGTTCAAGGCTATGGGATTTGATGGGATAGGGAGCTCATCAGACCCCTTCTCTGGATGGCTTCGTTGGTATACAGTCAGGAGAAGCAAAAGTTTTGGAGCTCTTTGCAAAGCTCTTACTGCAATGAGCAGTTCTCCTGGGAAGAAGACTGAGCCAGAACCTGGTATTTCTCTACATATCAGGGCTTGTATCAGTAGCTTAATTCCCTACCCCCTGCAGGTGATCATGCCCTCACAGTCACCAGGGTCCCCCATCTATTATTTAGAATCAGAGTGTTTGTTTATGTGCCTAGACAAAATGGATCTGGCATTTCTGTTGCACTGCAGTAAAAGGTTGTGGCTTACGTAAGCCAGATAAATACAAAGTCAAGGTGACTCTATTTTATATATCATATTAGCAAAAAACTGCAAATCCTTGGGGGCACACTTCAGGTACCCAAAGAAGTCATTGCTGTCCTGCCTAGAAAAGGGAAAAGATGCAGGCAATTTAGAGATATAAGGTAGAATAATGAGAACTGTGTAGAACCTGGGCATCTCTCCCATTTAGAGTTTACTTCTGTAGAACCAAGTTGGATGGACCAACTGTGTCTACGTCTCTCTTTCCATTTTTTGGCTCCCCTATCCTAACCAGAATGTACTTATATTATCATTGGTCCATTTTTCCTGATCGTCAAGAATTTAAAAAACAAGTGCAAGCTAGGGGAATTCTCTGGAGCTCCAGTGGTTAGGACTCAGCACTTTCAAGGCTGGGACCCAGATTCTATCCCAGGTCAATCCCTCGGGGAACTAGTATCCTGCAAGCTCCTTGGTATGGCCAAAAACAAAAACAAAAAATAAAATAAAATAAATAAAAGAATGCAAGCTAGGGCATCCCTTCACTTTCCTGCCTTTCCTTATGGCTAAGACAGTCAAGAACCTGCTTGCCAACACAGGAGACACAAGAGACATGGGTTCGACCCCTGGGTCAGGAAGATCTCCTGGAGAAGGAATGGCAAACCAGTCCAGTATTCTTGCCTGGGAAATTCCATGGACGGAGGAGCCTGGTGGGCTACAATCCATGGGATCGCAAAGAGTAGGACACGACTTAGTGACTGTAAAACAAGTTATCGGTATTTATTAGTAGTATTTTGACTTTTTCCTTCTTTTTGCTAATTTTAAACTTCTGACCTTTCTGTAATGAACATAGTTAACTTTTACAATAAAGTAAAACCTCTTTTAAGGACACTCTTCTTATCATTCCATCTTTGAAGATTAATCAGAGAGCGGGATACCAACACCCCTGCCTCCTGTACAGGCAGTGGAATGCTTAGCACCAAGTACCTGATGAGTTTGGGTCATTACTAAGCTGAGGGACTCTTTTTTGCCTCCAGCCTTGAGGCATTAAAACAAGCTCTGGAGGTGAACTTGCTTTTGAGTCCTAGCTCTGCTCAGTAACTTTGGAAGATAGACATCATCTTGCTGTCTTTCATTTGTAAAATGGAGATGGTCATACCTACCTGAGTTGTTTAGAAATGGCATGGTGCATGTAAGCTGCTTTTTGAATGTGAATTGCTATTATTAGCGTACATACAGCAGCCATATTTATTCTTGCCTAAATAGTGCCAAGTACCAAGTGACTGCCTTGTATTAATGTCATTCTGGAGTGCTTTTTCTGTGTTGGGTTAGAAATTATGCCTTTTTTTTTGCATGGTGTGTAATCTATAAGAATATTCAATCATTATGTTGTATACTTGCAAAAAAATACCATAAATCAACTATACTTCAATAAAGAAAAAAGAATAAATAATGTATATATCTTGAAAAAACAAAACAAAGAGAAATTGTGCCTTTCGATGCCCCCAAACCTTGCAAAAATCTGTCTGGAAGCACCACCAACTGCAGGCGTCACCAGAGTAGGAATTGAGAGAGCATATGTTATGGGCTAAAATATAGTTTTGATTGTGACTATGGCATTATTGGAGGCTGAGGCATAAATGTGCAGAGAGGCTGTCTGGATATATGACTTAGCTTCAGATCATTCCAAAGAACTTGAGATGCTGTGGGCACAATGGTTGTGGGGTGTTTTTTTAATGAAAGAAAAAGGGAAATGCCACATACTTTACTACTAGAATACTCAAAAACTCATAACATATGTTCAAACATGAAAGGCTATGAGAAGACCTGTAGTAAAAGTGCCTGTTTATCTTTGTTTATCCCAGCATTTTCCAGACAACTTTGACTTTTTTCCAACCCTTGTAACACTTGTTAACATTCTGGATGAATACATGCCAGGGACTATTGCCTTAACTGATTATCCCAGGGATAAGTGGTCTCCCATTATGATATGATGTAAAAGAAACAAAATAATAATTAATGCCCTGGCTTCCACTCTCATGGATGGAAATATTGGTTTGATGAAAGCAAAAATGAATTACTGTTTCTGAGCAAATGTATGTGTGTGAATTGAGGCAGAGGGAAAAGAAGGACCGTGCAGGTGTATTGTACATCTTACAGAAAAATCTCTGGAATTAGAAGGAGCATTGATAAGAACATCTAGTTCAGATATTTGTACATGTAAAAACTGAAACCAGAGAGGAAAAGTCATTTGCTTGAGACCAACATGTATCCCACCTACCAGTTTACTTTTTCCTACTATACCATATTGCTTTCTGATGTTGCCAGGTAGAGAAGAAAAGGGTTAAAGAAAGAGTGGAAGAAACATTATTTTTTCATGTTTAACAGCACTTTGTAGGGTAAAAAAGACTTTGTCATTTGTTATTTGAGTTTCATAGAGCCCCCCGTTAGGGAAACAGGACAGGGGTTACAATGTACAGATTTATAAGTGGGTCAGAAATCTGAATAGGTGAACTGACTTGCCTAAGATCCCACGGTTAGTCAGAGGCCTAGGACGAGAATCCAAGTAGGCTGCTTGTTCAGTTTGCCACTCCAACACATAGACCCTATATCCATAGACCTTATATCCCTGGTCTGTGCGTACAGAGAATAACTCCAAAGGAATATATAACCTTGGTCCTTTGCTGGCTGGTTTTCAGTTGGGATCAGCCAATGAGAGGTTGCTGCAGAATACTTAACGGTGAGAGGAAATACAACTCAGGATATTCCTTCTCTGCTTCCTCTCTGGTGCCATTTTCTCAGTGCCATGACTGCCAGGCAGCTCCCCCTTCAAGTTTCCAGTCCTTAATATTTCCACCTCTTATTCCTTCACCTTTAGGGGTGACAGTGGTGTCCTGGTGTTGCTAGTCTCTGGGTGCTTCCCCATCATCTTAGCCACTCTCTTTATTAGAATTTCTTTGAATGTCTGGGGTGAATTCTATTTCCTGCTGAGACTCTGTCTGATACAGTGTGTCTTGTCAACTCAACATCCACTGCTTTCCCTTCCACCTTCTGCCTCAGTTACATGGGAGCAAGGATTAGAGGTATTTTCCAAAACAATGTTCATCTGCTCCAGAGTCGATAGAAATAGTCACAGAAACTGAACACTCACGAGAAAGTATGCCTTTGCATTGCTCCATCTGATCTTGGCCAGGGAAGCATTTTTTAAAAAACTGTGGCAAAATACATGTAACATAAAATTTTCCACATCAAACTTTTTAGGTGCATAGTTGGGCTTCCCTTGTGGCTCAGCTGGTAAAGAATCCGCCTGCAATATGGGAGACCTGGGTTCGATCCCTGGGTTGGGAAGATCCCCTAGAGAAGGGAAAGGCTACCCACTCCAGTATTCTGGCCTGGAGAATTGCATGGACTGTATAGTTCATGGGATTGCAAAGAGTCAGACACACCTGAGCAACTTTCACTTTCACTTCAGTAATGTTAAGTACATCAATCTTGTTGTTCAACCAATCTCCAAAACTCTTTACATCTTGTACAAAAACTCTATACTCATCAAACAACTTCCCATTTTTCTCTCCCCCAGCCCATGGCAATCCCACCATTTTATTGTCTCCACAAATTTTACTACTGTAGTAATGTCTTACAAGTGGACTCATACCATATTTGTCCTTTTTGTATCTGGCTCATTTCACTTAGCATAATTGTCTTCATGGTTTTTCAATGTTGTAGTATCTGTTAGTTTCCTTTTTTAAGGCTGAGTAATATTCCATTGTGTGTATATATCTTATTTTCATTACATATTTATCTGTTGATGGACATTTGGGTGTTTCCACCTTTTAGCTATTATGAGTAATGTTGCTATGAACATGGATGAACAAATATCTTCAGTACCCTGTTTTTAATTTTTGGGGGAATATACCCAGAAGTGTACTTTCTGGGTCATATATTAATTCTATTTTTAATTTTTTGAGGAACCTACATATTGTTTTCCACAGTGACTGCACCATTTTATATTCCCACCAACATTTTACAAGGATTCTAGTTTCACCACATCCTTTCCAATACTTGTTATGTATATACATATTTATTTGATAATAGCCACCCTAATGGGTGTGAGGTGGTAACTCATGGTGGTTTTGATGAATATTTCTCTGATAATTAATTATGTTGTGCATCTTTGAATGTGCTTATTGGTCATTTGTTTCTTTTTAGAGAAATGTCTGTTCAAGTCTTTTGCCCAAATTTTAATAGGATTGCTTATTTTTATCATTGAATTATAGGAGTTTTATATTTATTCAGTATATTGAGATGGCCAAAAAGTTTGGGTTTTCCCATAACATCTTACATATTAATCCATTATCAGATATATAACTTGCAAATATTCTCTCCCATTCTGTAGGTTGCCTTTTCACTGTTGGTTGATTATCTCTTTCTACTTTTGTTGCTTGTGCTCTTGGTGTCATATTTAAGGAATTATGGCTAAATCCAATGTCGTAAAGTTTTCTAAGAGTTTTATAGTTTTAACTCTTATATATACTTAGATCTTTGATCCATTTTGAGTTAATTTTTATATACAGCATAAGGTAAGGTTTCAGTTTCAATTTTTGCATGTTGATATTGAGTTTTCTCAGTGCCACTTGTCGAAAGACTGTCCTTTCCCCACTGGTCTTGACAACCTTGTCAAAAATCATTTGAGCATATATATGAAAGTATTACCGCACAATTGCACTCATCTCACACGCTAGTAGAGTAATGCTCAAAATTCTCCAAGCCAGGCTTCAGCAATACGTGAACTGTGAACTTCCAGATGTTCAACCTGGTTTTAGAAAAGGCAGAGGAACCAGAGATCAAATTGCCAACATCTGCTGGATCATCGAAAAAGCAAGAGAGTTCCAGAAAAACATCTATTTCTGCTTTATTGACTATGCCAAAGCCTTTGACTGTGTGGCTCACAATCAACTGTGGAAAATTCTGAAAGAGATGGGAATACCAGACCACCTGACCTGCCTCTTGAGAAACCTATATGCAGATCAGGAAGCAAGAGTTAGAACTGGACATGGAACAACAGACTGGTTCCAAATAGGAAAAGGAGTACGTCAAGGCTGTATATTGTCGCCCTGCTTATTTCACTTCCCTGCAGAGTACATCATGATAAACGCTGGGCTGGAAGAAGCACAAGCTGGAATCAAGACTGCTGGGAGAAATATCAATAACCTCAGATAATGCAGATGACACCACCCTTATGGCAGAAAGTGAAGAGGAAATAAAAGCTTCTTGATGAAAGTGAAAGAGGAGAGTGAAAAACTTGGCTTAAAGCTCAACATTCAGAAAACGAAGATCATGGCATCTGGTCCCATCACTTCATGGGAAATAGATGGGGAAACAGTGGAAACAGTGTCAGACTATTTTTTTGGGCTCCAAAATCACTGCAGATGGTGATTGCAGCCATGAAATTAAAAGATGCTTACCCCTTGGAAGGAAAGTATTACAAATTCCACATTCTTCAAATGTGATCTTTTTTGTCATTCATTGGGATGCTCAACTGATCTAAAATTGATGAAGTTTAACTGTGGTACAAAGAAATTACAATAGCTAGAGGTGATGTGGTACTATAAAATAAGCAGGGTGGGTTAGAAGAATATGAGGAATGCCTCCTGGAGGCAATGTCTCTTGACCTCGGCCTTGAAGAGAGTGATGGGGAATGAATCATCAAGGGAGAGGGATGTCACATTAAATGATGATAATGGGAGGTGTGTTTGGGTTGAAAGGCTTAAGACGATGTCTTAGTACACCAAGATGAGGTGGGGAAGGTAAGGGTGCTAGAGACTGGATTAAGGCACATGGATTTAATTTGGGAGGCAATAGAGAGCTACTATGAATATTGCAATAGGGAGTGACAGGATGTGGGTAAAAATATCATATGATCATGATCATAGTTTGCTTTGGTGAGTCTCAAACCTAGCTTGAAAAATACAGATGCCCAGGTGACATCCCCAAAGGTTATGATTCAAGGGGTGAGTACAAGAGAGGTCAGCATAGGGAGTCAATGGTGACTTGTGAGAGGAATGAGGATCATGGCCAGAATTAGGGATAAAAATCCAAAACCTGTTTGTCTCCCAAGTCTATGAACATAACCATCACTCTTTTGACAGTTCTAATATTGTTGCCTCTTCCTGGGATACCTTTTCTCTCCATCTCCTTTAAAATTCTGCCTATTATTCAAGGTGCAGCTTTAGCTTCCCCTGAAAAGCCCTCCATGGTCCATATCTCTCTCCCAATTGCTGTGACCTCCCTTGTAGTCAGTATGAGAAAGGATATGAAGAGACCATAGGACTAGATTTCAGAAGGAAATTAGAGGAACTCAGCAAATCACAGGCCATGATAAATAAGGGAAGAATCTGAAGGGCAGGATGGAAATTACAGAACAAGAAGAGGTTGATATCATCCTCATTGCTTCACTTATTCTTCACATTATTGAAACGTATTGGAGTTCGTGTGTGTCTACTTATGCGGAATTACAGATTGTATTTTCTAGTTTTAATTAACATAACACACAAAGAGAAAATAGTTTAAGTTTTTTTCCTGCAAATAAACCAGGGATTGAGGAGAAACATACTGTACACCCAATACGAAAATGGCAGCACTAATGCCATTCTGCTCCTAGAAGGTTCTGTTCCTAGAATAAGCTTGTTGTCAGTCAGATCACCAAATCAAAACAGTATCTAATTAATAAACTGATAAAAAGTGGGCCCCCCAACATTTGCCAAAGGTCTTTGTGAAATATCTATGACAGCCATTAATACCGAGAATTGAAATTAATGAACTTAGAATTGGAACTTCAGATTGCTTTAGAATGAAGAATCAAACTAAAATTTAATAAAGTTTATTAAATCATTTGTTCTCTCTAAAGACATGATTTTACTCTTTTTAGTGAAAGCAAAGGGATTTTGGAGCATATTTATTCATTATTTTAAAATACAGTGAATTCTGTACACTTTCAAATTTCTTTTGTGTTTGTTTTATAAGACATGCAATGTATTAGTAGCATAGCACATTTAATTATAAGTAAAACTTGAAAACCACTGCATTAAGCAACTACATAGTTTCAGTGGGGAGGAAGGGGAAAGGATACTACCCATTGAAAGGTTTTTCTGCCCAGAGACAGAGAAGAGAGAATCACCAAATTGAGCCTATTTTAGGATTGGGAGAGGGTTCAAAGAATATTGGGGTCTAGTGGGGGTAGAGCAGGGAGTAGTAGTGATACCTGTGAAACGTGGAAGCCACGGAGATGGGGCTGAGCTAATCCATTTTGTGCCTTTGTATCAATTTTAGAAAAAGGCACACCTTCTTCCCAGCAGAAGTAGCCCCACACCAGGGTTCATAGCTTGGTAAGACTATGCACTATCTCAAGTTGACCCCCACACTCACTCCCATTGGTTGGCACTCTTGTGCAATTATAACCTGCACAACTGTATGCAGTGGCCCCGTATGAGAATATGCTGTAAGTGGCAGATTCACTTAAAAAGCCCTCCCCAAGTGAACCTTTTATTTTTATTTTTTATTGGTATACAGTTGATTTAACAGTATTGTGATAGCTCCTGGTACCCAGCAATGTGATTCAGATATATATATATATATATATATATATATATATATATATATATATAAAAATATATGTGTGTATACATGCATATATATTTTCATATTCTTTTTCATTATAGTTTATTACAAGATATTGAATATAGTTTCCTATGCTATTAGTAGGACCTTTTTGTTTATTTATATCATATATAGTAATTTGTGTTTGCTAATTCCAAACCACTAATTTATCCCATCCCAGCCTTTCCCCTTTGGTAACCATAAGTTTGTTTCCTATGTCTGTGAGTCTGTTTCTGTTTTGTAAATACGTTCATTTGTATCATTTTTCTAGATTCCATGTATAAGTGATATCATGTGATATTTGTATTTCTCTGTCTGACTTCACTGAGAATGATGTTGGTGCAAATTGCATTATTTCATTCTTTTTAATGGCTGGGTAATATTCCATTGAATATATCCACCACATCTTCCTTATCCATGGACATTTAGGTTGCTTCCATGTCTTGGCTATTATAAGTAGTGCTACTATGAACATTGGGATGCATGTATCTTTTTGAATTAGGGTTTTCTCTGGATATATGCCCAAGAGCCCCCCCAAGTGATTCTGCTGACCAGCTAGAGCTATGAACTACTGGTCTACATATTACTATATTTGCTTATTTATTCTATAAACTTTATAGAATTCTTAAGAGAAATGCATTTTAAGAACTGGTCTTTAATTCTGACATCTCACTAAACTTGCTTTCCCACAAATGAATTTGATTTAATGAGTGTCTATAACCATTGATCTAGCTGTGTGCCCCTGGTTTAATGACTTTCCTTCTCTGAGCCTCAGTTTCTTCAGTTATAAAATGAAAGGATTTGAGGTAGATGATCTAGAAGGTCCTTTCCAGCCATAGCACCGTATGTTCAATGCATTTTGCTGCTTATCGATGTATGAAAATTCCCTGCCAGGCAGCCTGTGCAACTACATTTTACTGGCTGATTTTGGCTCATTTTCCTGAGAGAGTTGAAGGCATATGTTCACTGTAGCTTTGTTTTTAGAGAGGGGCCATTTTTACCATTAACTGCATGGTCATCCTATGGTCATTCTCTTGCCAGTGTCTAGCAGGCATCTCTAACATGGGATTGCAGTACAGACAGCATTTACAGCCAACTGGAGTGGCAACCACAATTGTTTGATTATCCTTCATATAACTATATGCTTAAGTGAACACCATATTTACTCATGTATCTTGTAATTTATTTAAAAACCCTTCTTTCCTGCCTGCTCCAGTAGATAGCTGTGAAACCAAAGGTCCAGCTTCAACAGTTTGGAAGCTTGGTCAGAGTAGCTAAAGATCTGTGAACAGTGTTTTTTTTTTTTAACTTTTTCACTTTTAGTCACAAAACATCGTTAGATTTCCTTTAGATGCTCTGTGCAAATTCTCAGAAGAGTTTCTGTTTCAGCACACAAGCAATAAATCCTAATTGGAGTTGAAAACTATAGTGGGAGAAATGGTGTTTTCTTCTCAAAATTGGGGAAGGGGAGGGAAATGTGAGCAGATAGGCAAACAAACGAAGTAAGTTTGATCTGACCGTCAGTGACATTTAATACTTATAACCAATTAACTAGTTATGAAATCTTGGACAGATGACTTCCAGTCTCTAAGCCTCAGTTTCCTTAGTTGTAAAATAAGTTCATTTGGGTTCAAGGAGCTCAAATGTACAGAGCACAATAAGAGGATTTTTTTTTTTCACTTACCCTTTTATTATTATTCCTGGAGACAGAAACATGAGCCTCTCTTCAGGTAATTCAGGATTCATTTAGTTCAAGCTTTTCCCTGAACTAGCAAACCTAGACACATTATTTGAAAAACAGAAATATCTAAGAGTTCCACATCTTCTATTGGTTCCATATTCCTATATGCCTAACCACGTTGCCAGAAACTCAATTTTCCTTCTGCAACAATTAATGCCATTTGTGGTCAATAACTAACTTGTCCATGACTGAGATCCCAAATAGCTAATCAACTTTTCAAGTTGGATTCAGGGATCTAGTGATTGATTAGACTAGTGGTTTTTAAGCATGTTTCATTTAATTAAATCACTTGGAGAGCTTATTAAAATTCAAATTCCTGGGCCCCACCACCACAGATTCAACTCCAGTGGGTTTGAGTAGCCATAGAAATCTAATACTTTAACAAGCACTCCAGATAACCAGTGGTCCAAAATTGGAGAAATACTTTGCTTTAAAGATGGTAATGAAAAGAGGCCATCACCTAATGGCAATCCCTGCTTGCCATTTCTCTAGCCCCTGGCCTCTCTTGTTTCTGGTTCCCATGCAATGCCTTTGTGAGAAGCAGGGGCAGTGATTGCAAATTCTATTTTCTTCAGTTTCAAAGAAGTGAAGTGACTCCTCCAGAGCCCCAGCTCAGTAGAAAAGGAATAATATTGGAGTTTCCACTCCCAGATTAGAGTTGATCTCTTAGGCTAGACTTCTTAGTATAGTTTTACTCTGCCATTCAGCATGAGAACAGGCCAGGATGGAAAGCAAGCCAAAGCAATAACCTGTCCTTTTACTGACTAGCTGGTCTGGGTAATTCCACTGACAAGTGTTAGATTTGATAGGGAACAAAATGAAACCACCGATAAACAACACGTTGCCTTCAGATGCTTGCTGTAACTTTCACTGCTAAAGAATGATCTCTATTGTCCTCCAGCAGCTGGTATGAGCAGATGAGCTAGGGGCAAGAGCCTTTGATTCTGCTGTTCTGGTCTCAAGGAGTTAGGGGATAAGACAGCGTGGAAAGGACCACTCTTAGTCTTGAGGACTAAGAGGACCTATGGCATATGTCGAATATCATTCCTTTAGACCAAGATTTAGGTAAAAAGAAGCACCAACTGATCTTGAATAAAAATTGTGCTATCAAAAAATGCTTGAAAAAGCTATGCTATAGTCCCACCACCTCATTTTACAAATGAGCCAACTAAGATCTAGACAGCAGACATGATCTGTTTAAGATCTCTTTAAACCTTTAAATAGTGAGCACTGATTTCAATTCCTACTGACTTTTAAGGGAAAGTTGCCTGGAAAATCCCCTGGATAGAGGAGCCTGATGGGCTGCAGTCCATGAGGTCACTAAGAGTCGGACACTGAGCGACTTCACTTTCACTTTTCACTTTCATCCATTGGAGAAGGAAATGGCAACCCCCTCCAGTGTTCTTGCCTGGAGAATCCCAGGGATGGGGGGGGCCTGGTAGGCTGCCCTCTATGGGGTCACACAGAGTTGACTTAGCAGTAGCAGCAGCATATTAATAATAGCTAATCAATTTGAGTATTCATCACATATTCTATGTGCTTCATGTTTAATCCCCACAGCAACACTGTAGGGTAGATAGTATTATTACCACCCTAATTTTATAGGTGAAGGAACTAGGCACAGGGAAATTAAGCAAACTGCCTCACAGATAGCTTTGGAGTTGGGATTAGACTGCAGAGAGTCTGACTCTAGATAGAACCCCTGAGCTTTAACCAGTGTACATCCTGCCTCTCAAACACAAGGGGTAGGTTTACCAAAATAATCTTCATCAGACTCTCTCCATCCTGCCAATTCCCTGCTCAAAACGCACATTGGATTCTGCTTGCAACAATAATACTGAATCTTGACTAGTGTCACTGCTGTTTATGGGATTCCAACTCCAGGAGTTGGTGATGGACAGGGAGGCCTGGCGTGCTGCGATTCATGGGGTCGCAAAGAGTCGGACACGACTGAGTGACTGAACTGAACTGAACTATGGTGAAATGAGAACCCCAACTTGCCAACCATACCTTGCATCACTACTCATGGATTCCACCATCTCACAAACCCATTATGTTTTCGGGCAGTTATTTTTGTTTTTAGCATTACTAAAGTGTAATTGGTACTAGTCCATGCACAACACCTGGAATGATCTCTGCCCTCTAAGAAGCTTAAAAAATTTTTTTTAATTTATTTTTGACTGTGCTGGGTCTTCGTTGTGGAGTGGGCTTTCCTACAGTTGCTGTGAGCAGGGCCTACTCTCTAGCTGCAGTGCACCAGCTTCTCATTTTGGTGGCTTCTCTTGTTGTGCAGCATAGATTGTAGGGCACGTGGGCTTCAGTAGTTGCGACTCCCGGGCTCGAGAGCACTGGCTAAATAGTTGTGGTGCATGGGTTTAGTTGCCCTGCAGCATCTGGTATCTTCCTGGACCAGGGATCAAACCCATATCTCCTGCATTGGCAGGTGGATTCTTTACCACTGAGCCACCAGGGAAGCCCTGCCCTCTAAGAAACTTTACATCTAAAACATCTCTGCAACTGCCATGGGCAGAAAAGCTTCTCATTGTATACTATTATTTTAGTTGTTACAGTCTCTGACACATGATGCGATTCCATTTCTAAAACTGTGCAAATTAGTGATGTAAACCTCATTTCAAGACTGTAGTTCAGAGCATTCACTCAGTGGACAAGGTAGCTAAGCTTCTGAATGATCTCATGCTGCAGTTGAAAGGAAGGAAGGTTAAGAAGGTGAGAAAAAGAGAGCCTGAAACCAAGACAGTGCTTTTCTGCTAACTCTGAAACTCCATGTCCATCCCTACCTCAGGAACTAAGCCTGAAGTGTCTGTTTCTTGGAGTTTTCACCCATGTTGATCTCAGAACAGGGCCAAGCTAGGGCATCAGCTCTATACTCTCTAAAATACCAGAGTAGCTCTCCCTGAGAATAGCTAGGGGCAATGCAGATGGTAAATGAAAGAAACATTATGGAGATATTTCAGTCAAAGGAGAAGTGTGCAAAAGTTTTGTTGCAGAGGATAGAATAATGAAAGTGGTATTAAAAGTTGATTTTTACTGAACCTCATTTAGAATCTGATCCTTAAGTAGTTCTGGTTGATTTACAATATGACCAAATGTTCTATCTGACAGACACTAAGGACTCATCAAATCCATCCCATTTCCCTTCTAGTCCTAACTAGGGGCAGAAAATGAAGTGCCCAAAAGTTAAGTCCAAAACTTAGAGACCTATGTTTGGCCAGTGTGTGGTTTTCAGAAGTTTTGAATTTAAGTCCTTTGGTTGAGCACATCGTTTCCTGATCACCATGGTTCTCACTACTCCCAACTGTCTTGTATCTAACCACTCCACACATTTATGTTATCTCCCTCTGGCCCCAAGACATTTAAATTTACAACCCCTGCCACACTACTTCAGAGTGATGAAATTATATACTGCATAGGGAGGGGTGTCCACCCAGAGCCATATACAAGCATTCAGCATTGGAAGCAGAAGGGAATAAAAGATATTACTTTTAGAAATTCAAGCGAGGTTGTGAATAATACTAGTAATACGTCTTCTGAAGGATTTAAGATCTAATATTTTCCAATGCTGATACACTGAGAGTGTTCCTATCAGTGTAATATATTTAGCAGAATAAATTACTTGGACATTAATATATTTGAAATAAAGAACCTTATCTGAGGCCCTGTGTCAAAGATATTGGTGCTTTCTGATTCCTGGGTTTAGTTGAATTGATCAACCTAGGTTAGCTCAGTGGTTCTCCACCGGGGTTGCCCGTAAACATACTAGAACTTCCCAAGGGAAGCTCCTACAGTAAATTATGCTGTGAAATGAGATATGTTGCTGACTGGAGGATGTTGTTTGTATGAGTGGTGTAGGGATAAAAAAATGGTTGGGAATCAGTGACAGTGCCTATTTTGAAAGGCTTCCCAAGAAAGAGTGAGTTTGTTAGCTGCAATTTTCTTTCTCTCTATACTCATGCCTCTATGATTCCCCTGTGAAGTGGGGAAGATAAAAACCTGTCTTTCTTGGTTTTCTTTCTTTGTGGCCTCAGATGAAGATGCCTCATGACTTAATCTTGATTTTCCCTGGACTCTCTAGCAATTGACCATTTCCCAGACTTTAATATTCTACTTTTTTTTTTTTAGAAATCTCCTTTCATTGGTGAGGAGAGCACTTCCTGGGTTGACTCCATCCTGATTTGTGTCTGATTCAGCTTGTAAGCCATCAAAGCTGCTCTATGACTGTTTTATTAATTAAGTACCCATAGGATTTCTAGGACTCTAGTATGGCCAAGTTCAATTTTGATTAAATCTATACTGAAGGCTACAGGGTAGGTGGAAAAACAAGGAAAATACTTGACAGATGGTATCTTCATTTCCTACGGAAAACTGGTGCTTAAATCTGTCAGACTCCTCATGGTGTGCAAGCCCCAAAGGAATACCTGGGGCTTGTCCCTGGGTATTAGAGCAGGCTGGTTTCAGTGGGAGGCCAGGCACAAGTTGAGAGAAGGGAAAGGCATGTTTGAGGAGGAGTGCTGAGGGGGGAAAACTGAGGACGATGTTAGTCTTCAGATCTGAGATGAATGTGGGGCCTGAAATCAGAGCTGAAGCAGAAGAGGCAAAACTGAGTAAGGCAGAGTGGGTCAGGAAGCAAGCTCCCAAGTCTCTGGCATTTGGTGTGAGGTTAGGACTTAATCTTTATCAAGGAGGCCAGGAAGCAGGAACCTTTATCAAAGTATACATGCTCAGTCATGTCCGACTCTTTGTGATCCCATGGATGGCAGCTCGTCAGGCTCCTCTGTCCATGGAATTCCCCAGGCAAGAATACTGGAGTGGTTTGCCATACCCTCCTCCGGGGGATCTTCCCAACCCAGGGATCAAACCTGCATCTCTTGAGTCTACTGCATTGGCAGGCAGATTCTTAACCACTGTGCCACTTGGGAAGCCTAATAAATGGTATGCTCTCTCTCTCTCTCTCTCGCTCTCACACACACTCACATATTGACATGCTCCTAATGTTCAAAACCTGAATATGTGAGTGTGTGTGTGTGTATGCATGTGTGTACTTGCACAGCCTCCAGCAGTGGTTGGGACCCCAGCAGGTAAGAAATAGCAGAAGAAGGAGGGAAAGAGCAAGTAAGGGAAAAAGTTCAAAAGCAAGTTCTTGTGCTGGCTCATCTTTTTGCTCTTTCTTTATACTAATTCACAATCTGTAAGGAAGCCTAAAACTAACTCCTAACTAGAAGTTAATGGCAGTTTTGCATTAGTTCTCCTGACTAAAACCAGGAACTGTTTATCCCAATGATATAATGGTTTGATTTTCCTTTCTACATTACAGTCATCTTTCTCTTTCTCCTATGTGATATGGGCCTTCTTTGTATCTCCAGGCTATTCCATTTAATCAGCAAGATATATTTGCCTTCTAGATTTGGAATTCAATTGTATTGTGCCCAAGATAACTGATTTTACTTTTGCCCTGCTTCATTTAGACTGCTTCAATGCTGCCTGACAGTAACTCTCTCCCAGAGTAATAAGATTTCTGATTGTAAATATGCTGTTATAAAAATAATTGAAAAAATATTTATTGCCTTCCTATCATGTACAAGGCAGTGTGTTATCTGCAGGGTGTGGAATGAGGGGTGGATAGAAAGAAATATAGAACCAAGTCCCTGCTCTCAAGGAGCTTAATCTGCTTAGGAAGAGAAAATGTATAGACAGAAAACTTTGGCTTATAGTAACATAAAGGGATTATTTAGAAGGGCAATTTTGAAATTTAAACATTACCCTGTAAACTCAGAGGAGGGAGCAATCATCAAAGACTAGGCAGGCTAGCAAAGGCTTTAAAATGTCTGGTACATACTAGACATGCAATATAGATTTCTTGGGTGAAGTATTATTATTATTATTATTATTATTATTTTTTGCTATACCTCTTGGCATGTGAGATCCTTGTTCCCTGACCAGGGATTGAACCTGTACTCCCTGCACTGAGGCTTAACCACTGGATCACCAGGTAAGTCCTGGGTGACATAGAATTTGAGTTAAATCTCAAAGGGTGGGTACATTTACAGAAGTCATTAAGAGGAGGAACTATATTCTTGATTCAATACATGTTACAGACAAATGTGGGGGTTTCCCAGGTGGCTCAGTGCTAAAGAGTCTGTCTACTGATGTAGGAGACGCAGAAGACATGGGTTCTATCCCTGGGTCAGGAAGATCCCCTACAGGAAGAAATGGCAATCCACTCCAGTATTCTTGCCTGGAAAATCTTATGGACAGAGGAACCTCACGAACTACAGTCCAAGGGGTTGCAAAGAGTTGGACACGACTTAGTGACTGAGCATGCATGCTTAGGCAAATATGGGGGAAGCATAATAGATTGTGCCAAGGGACACAGCAAGTAGCAGTTTTTCTAGAGTGAAGGGTTTATGGAAGGAGATAATAACAGTGGAAATGTGGTTAGGTCCAGATAAGGGAAGGCCTAGGAGGCATGGGAAAGGAATTTGAGCTTTATCCTGTAGGTAGTGGGGAACCACTGGAAGTTTTGAGCAAAGGATAATGTTGAGAAAGAATGAATCTGGTGACAGTTTGCAGGATGGATTGACAGGGAGAAACTGGAGGCAGTTGGACCAGCCAGGAGGCGACTGCAGTGGTCTGGACAGGAAGTGATAAGGGCTGTACCTAGGCGAACACAGTGGAAAAGTGCAGTAAGGTATGTAGTAACAACACATAGAAGATAAACAGGGTTTAGTGACTCGATTTTATTATGTGGGGCAGAGGAAAGGTGGAAGGTAAGATGACTCAGGTTTTTAGTCCATGAGGCTGAAGAATGGAGGCATCACCAGAAATGCTTTCTCTGTTAAGAAGCTGTTTACTGCTGTCTTAAACTAGTTTGTGAAAGGACAAGCCTCAGGCTGTTAAAGTCCATTTCATTTTGTTGTATCTTGGGACTTGAAGAGACCTAGAGGTTCTAGACTGGCATATTTGAACTCTGAACTGTATGCAGGACCAACCCAAACCGTGACATTAATTTCACTGTGTCCTGATACACTTCTCAAGATATTTCATTCAGATTGCAAGTCTGTGGGTTTTGTCCAGGCTTACCTTTTATGGGTAATCCATTTAGGGGCTGACTGACTTATTCATTGGTATGTCTTCCTCCTTTCTCACCTGTGTAGCACTGTCTCTCCTTCATATGAGCACATGTCTTCATGCTCAATTTTGGCTTCTGAGAGCTATAAACATCTCAGGGATTGAAACTTGCTGCTTTTTTTTTTAAATGAAGTTGAAAGCACCAGTCCTACAAAACTAATGATGCCTTCATTTTTATTTTATTAATTTAAGTAAAGGAGCCTTCTGCCTACAGAGCAAGCACAGAGGCACAAGAAGGTTGTTTTTGTTTTTTTCTCCTTTCCTTAAAGGGGTTTGGGTTCAGTAGTGCATGCTTGAATGAATTTCTTGTAGCAACAGAGATACTGGAGGAAGATGTATGAAAGATTAAAAGAATAATGTCAGGTAGTGTATAAAAATACACTTAGCATTTTAAATGCTTACTTATGCCAAAGCCATTTATAAAAATTGAGTTTGTCTACAAGCCAACATATTCCCCATCCCACCCCAAACATACAAACATTCCAAAATAACAAAGTTCTATGGTCACTTCTATCATATATAGGAAAGTAAATGGAGGCTGAGTAGAGTATCACTCTTGATCGTAACAATGATAGATTGAAAAGTACAGTCCAAGGAACTTGGTGCTTGAAATTATGATATATTTCACCTACCATATATTTTAAAAGGCATTTTCTGACTCCTTGGTTCATTTGATTCTCAAAGCTTTCTGGTGAGGTAGATCAGCAAAATAGCATTATTTCCTAAGCAACAGGATAAATTGCTCACTCAAAGGCACCAAGCAATTTAGCATCCATGCCCTTTCTCTTTCTTCTACTTTACTTTTCTCAGAAGAGAAAAGGCTATTGCCAAGCTTTGCTCTGGGCCTCTAGTCAATGAGTCATCAGGTGGGGGGTGGGAGGGGAAACAAGTAGAAGAGAGATGAAGGCCCTTCTGTAATGTAGAGACCATGGAGCTGCTGTTCACTGTTGCAGCCCACACACCTCAGACAGCTAGCTTTGAAAATGGGAAGGAAGCACCCAGGGTCTCTGGTTCAATGCGCTCAGAATGAGAGCCAACCCTCTGCCTTGTCGGTATCAGTGACTGATTTTCCTTAATCATCTAGAAATGTTCTATGGGAAAAGTTTAGGTAGTGGGGTCATAGAAAAGCAAGCCATCTCTTTTTATCTGAAGACCTGGAGAGTTGTCTTTTCAACATAGAATGGATCAAGTCATGGTCTGGGTCATTTTAAAAAAGATCAGTCCCACATAGTTACCGTGACTGATTTGTACAGTGATAGCAAATCTAATCTCTCTCTACCTCCCTCTCCTGAGCTTATGTGTCAAACTGCCCACTGGGCATCACCACTGGTATGTAATCCCTCTACACTTACCTCAAACACAACAGATCTAATAGCAAATTCATCATCACTCCCATCTTAATCTACCACACATACTTTATATTTGTCTTTGGCAATGCCATCTATCTAGTTTTCCAGGCCAGGAAAGTGGGAGTCACTTTTTTTTTTTTTTTAATTTTTTTTTTAATTTTTTATTTCAGGTATACACGTGTTCCCCATCCTGAACCCTCCTCCTCCCCCCCCCCATACCATCCCCTGGGCCGTCCCAGCGCACCAGCCCCAAGCATCCAGCATCGTGCACTGAACCTGGACTGGCACCTCGTTTCATACATGACATTTCACATGTTTTTTTAATTGGAGTATAGTTGCTTTATACTGCTGTGTCAGTTTCTGCTGTACAGCAAAATGAATCAACCATACATATATCCCTTCTCTGGATTTCCTTCTCATTTAGGTCACCACAGAGCCTTGAGTAGAATTCCCTGTGCCATACAGTAGGTTCTTATTAGTTACCTGTATTTTATACATGCTGTTGCTGCTAAGTCGCTTCAGTTGTCTCCAACTCTGTGCAACCCCATAGGCGGCAGCCCACCAGGTTCCACCATCCCTGGGATTCTCCAGGCAAGAATACTGGGGTGGGTTGCCACTTCCTCCTCCAGTGCATGAAGTCGCTTAGTCGTGTCTGACTCGTAGCGACTCCATGGACTGCAGCCCACCAGACTCCTCCGTCCATGGGATTTTCCAGGCAAGAGTACTGGAGTGGGGTGCCATTGCCTTCTCTATGCTGCTGCTGCTGCTGCTAAGTCGCTTCAGTCGTGTCCGACTCTGTGCGACCCCATAGACGCCAGCCCACGAGGCTCCCCCGTCCCTGGGATTCTCCAGGCAAGAACACTGGAGTGGGTTGCCATTTCCTTCTCCAATGCATGAAAGTGAAAAGTGAAAGTGAAGTCACTGAGTCTTGTCTGACTCTTAGGAGCCCACCAGGCTCCTCCATCCATGGGATTTTCCAGGCAAGAGTGCTGGAGTGGGGTGCCATTGCCTTCTCCATGCCTTCTCTATAGTAATGTATAAATGCCAATCTCAGTTTCCCAATCCAAACCACCTCCCTCCATCCCCTCTTGGTATCCATATGTTTGTTCTCTACATCTGTGGGGAGGCATCCTTGAATTCCCCTTTGCCTTCATTCTCCCACATCCCATCACCAAGCGCTATCAATACAGCTTCAAAAACATCTCTCACCTCCACTGACTTTTCTCTTTTCCTATAGTTGTTGTCTGAATTTGGGATGCTGCCATCATTCTATTGGACTATTGTAACTGCCTATTGCGTGATCTCCCTAACTTCATGCTCTCCTCTGTCATTCACTCAATTATGCTGAGATTTTCTGAACACAAATCCGATCATATCTTTCCCCTGCTTAAGAGTTTGCTGATGATTTTCCTTGGGTTACAGGACCAAGTTTGAATTGAACAGTAGGCCCCTACCTACCTCTCCAAAGGCATCTTCTTCTTTTCCCACTCCTATAACCTGGACTCCACCCTCACCAGACTACCTGTCCCCAGCATACCTCTGACTTCCCTCGTGCTTTTCTCTTTGCCTGAGATGCTTCCACCTGACACCTGTTCTCTGCTTGTGAATACCTACTTCTTCAAGTCACAGCTCGAATGTTACCTCCCCTCTTGGTAGCACAGAGGGGAGCACAGAAGCACAGAAGCAGGACTGTGCTTCCCTTGTCTCAGAGTTGTCTCTAATTCTGTCCATACATTGAAAATAGCTCCTGTCTCAAAAGTATTGTAATTATTTGTTTTTTCCACAAATAAAACAAGCTTGAGGGTAAGGAGATGGGTCTTATCCATCTCTCCACCATCCTAAACATCTGCATAGTGTTCGGTACTTAGTTGATTTTCAGCAAATACTTACTGAATCTTTAATTCATGAATAGCTTCATTCAATCATTGAGTCCCTACATTAGGCCCTGGGAATTTGGCAGTGACCCACCAAGGCCTGGTGCTGGCATTCATGGAGCCCACCAGCAATGCTTAGACTGGTGGAGGATGCCCACAAACAACTGTAGAATTTCAATAAAACATAGCAGGTATACAGTTTGAATTTCAACTATCAGGAAGCATGATATGGGGGTCAAGAGCATAGTCCTGGGTTCAAGTCCTGATTTCACCATTTACTAGCTGTGTTGCTTTAGGCAATTTATCTAATATTCCTATGTCTTGATTTTATCATCTGTAACATGGGAATTATTATAATCCATAAATTATATGGCTGTAATGAAGATTATAGGAGTTACTATTTGTATAGCAGTATTGGGCATATAGCAAGGGTTTAATAAAATGAACACAATCTAATGGAGAGTACAAAGAAGTTAAAATGGCCTGGTTTGAGGGCTACTGTGACTGCCCTGTTCCCTTTTTACCAACTGTGATTCTACCTCTGTATAATGACCTTCTTCATTTCTGTCACTTTTGGTGCAGGGCTTATTTGGGGAAAGGAAAGAGGAAGGTATGGGAGTGCAGGGGAATGCCCATGCAGGGTGGAATGCACAGCCCAGCCTCCTGCCACATTCTCTCTCACTCCCCACTTCAAATACCCGGAAGCTCAGCCTTGCTCGGGGCCAGTCACGTCTCTGGGGCCGAGTCATAAGCCCTGACAAGTGGGCCTTAGGTATTCTCTGTCCTTTCACCAGTCTCATCTCTCTTCTGTCCCTCCCTGGGGGTTGCTCTTAGCCCCTCCCTGTCTGCTCTACTCTCAGGGAAGACTGTGGGGCCCCTTGGGACTTGCAGGCACACATTTCTGCAGGGCCTTCAACAACCTCTGGCCATATGGGGTCCCTGGGCCCAGCCATTCCTTCCACTGCCATCTCTTCCTCTGATTGCTGCCCTTGTGGGGCCTCTGATCCCAGTAGTGTCAGGGATGGGAAAGGCAGAGAAAGAAAATAGCTAATAGCTTCAGTAATTATTTATATATTGCTTTATTTATTTCCTGAGACAACTGTTTTGCCATATTGCTGGAATGTGTGTCTGCCGTCTCAGATCTGGCAGGCCAATTATGTCACTGCTTTAATGACTCCAGAGCCATGTCCCTGAGAGGTCATCCTAATTGTTTCTGCCTCCCCAGCTTGTGCCAGGGGTGTTTTGTCTGTCTGGAGGTTGTGGCTGGAAAGAAATATAGTCCTAAGTATCTTTCCCTCTGCTTACTGCCCACCTCCTCTGCTCTGGGATCAGAGCTCTTAAGCCCTACTGTTGGTCCTGGGGAGAGCTGGGAAACTCCCCCAGAGATGGGGAGGGAGGCGGACTGAGAGATGAAGCATGACAGGTGCATGATATGCTCTGCTTAACATTAGATGAGGCTGGGGGGATGCCATGTGCATCTCACCTGGTCATAAGCTGTCAAGGTCACTGTACCCCTGAGCCTCCCTTGGGAAGTTCACAAAGTGCCTTTGGTGTTAGAGTCCTAATAATCCCTTATATCTGGGCAGGGATTTATAAGCAGGTTCACACAAATTATTTCTTCTTACTCAAAATAATCTGATGAGGTAGATGATATTATCACCTTGTTTTATAGGTGAAAAAATTGAAGCTTAGAGAGGTTACAAAATTTGCTCACAGCATGGGAACCCTGACCTTTGCATTCAAGTCCATACTCCTTTTAACCTTCTATGGATGTCTCTTCAGTCCTTCCTGTCCTTCCATCCCCAGAGAGGGTACAGATGAGCTGCCTTTTCAGTCTACTGGTTTTACATCCCTCCCTCTATTTATAATGTCTTCTCTGCTGTTTCCACTATTCTCTGGCTGTACAGGAGGCCTGAGCAGTGTCCTATACTTTAAATCTCTCTCCTTTCCCCTCCCAGAGAGTAAAAGAGCTGAAGAATCTGATCCTACTACTGAGCTAATGACTAATCCTTGGTAGCAGGCCTTGTATGCAGGTCCTGGGGAGTTCATCCTTTGACTAAGGACTGAGGCTTAAAGGAACAGTGCTTACCTGCTGGAGGTTCAGACGCCAAGGTCGGCTGGGAGTAGGGAAAGGGCAGCATTTTGAGTATAAAGAGACCGGTAGCTCTCTAGTTGCAAATACTGTTCAGTGACTTCAGGAGCTCAGAGAAGTCTGTGAGCTTCTTGCTTCTGACCTAATTCTGCCTGAAAGGGACATGGTCCATGCTGCTCCCTTTCGGGCTGGTAAGCAGCAGGAAAGCATGCACATCAGCAGAGTCTCCACTGCTGGGACCAGATGGGACCCTCTATTCTGGGTAGAGAACCACCTGCTGCTGGAGAGCATGAGTGAGAAGAGTCCTGGGTTGGGAGCAGAGAGGTTCTTGGGTTCTCCTCCCTGGTTGGCCCTTGCTTCATTGGGTAGATCCCTTTACCTCTCAGGTCCCTTTTCTTGTGTGTAAAGGCAGGTTGATGCACTTTTAAATACAAAATGAGCATCTAACTAGTACTGTACACTTCACACACATGGTATCTTGTTTTCATCAGCAAATCTGCTTTAAACTGAGGATGAAGAAGGAGGCTCAGGGAGCCAAGTGACTTGCCCAAGGTCTCAGACCAATAAGTACAGAGCCAAGATGCAGACTTAATTCTGTTGCAAGACTCACTTCAAGATCTTTATATTAAATGGTAATGAGGACGATGATGATGAAGAAGGAGATAAGGAAGAGGAAGGAGAGGAGGAGGAAGAAAGCAGCTAATGAATGCTTGTCACAAGTCAGGCTCTGTGCTAAGTACTGTTGCTTAGTCCTCACAACAACTCTAAGAACAGCACTGTAATTATCATCTTCATTTTAGAAATGCTGGAAGCTGAGATTCAGAGAGGTTAAGTGTCTTCCTTAAGGCCACAGTCCTGGTAAGTGGCAGAGCTAGCACTTAAATCCAGGACTCCTGACTCCTGGAGTGGCGCTCTTGACACTGTACTAGTCTGCTTAAAAGGATTGATGAGAAAGCGCTTTGGGAATGTGCGGTGCTGTCTGAAGGCAAGCTGGTCCTCTCCATCATTTTATCAGACCCACTGATGCACCTGGCAGCCTCTAAGGGGAATACACTTGTTTGGGCCCCAGGCCAGAAGGTCAAGGTGGGGTGGGGACATGGCTTCAGGAGACCTACTTTCTCCAGGCTCAAGCTCTGTGAAGGCACTGTGGTACAGAGTCTTCAGAACTACCCTGCTGTAGCATCAGCTGAGTGCCTGTCTCCAGGGGGCCTAGTGGGCACCTGTTTGGGAGCACATATTGTTCCATTTCTTCCTTGCTACCTTGACTCCTGGCCAAACTATTGTTCCCTGCCTCTCCAGCAACTAAAGACACATGTCCCATTCCCCAACTCCCACTCTGTCTTCAGTTTGTCCAGATGGGAGTTGGCCTGTTAGCTCTGTCACTTTACCTCTGGCGTCTTGAGGGAACAAAACCTAACATACTACCTGTTGTAGCATTCTATTTTGATCTATATCAGGACATCATAAAGCTTGCATCTTGCCTCTTGCAAATCGAAAGGGATTTTATTGCTGGGCTCATGGAGTCCCATAATACTCAAGCCAGCTTTGGCGCTAGCTGGGCTCATGGATCACTCTCTCTCCATAAAAGTCACAGTCTTCGTTCCTTCTCTGAGTTTCCAGCCTATCGTCTGTCTGTTATCACATTGAAAAGAGCTCTCAGGGGAAGAAATCTAGAAATGTCTGGGGAAGCTGTGCCATCATGCAGTTTTGATGCCACACCAGGGAGGATAAAAATGAATGAGCTGCGGGGCCTGCTTACAAGACAGTGGTTCTAAGCACAGGCTGGTATGGGATCAAGTGGTTGCCAGTGGGGGTGTTGCATTTGCCAAGTCTTTCAACCCATCTGCAGGTCTTGACCCAACTCAACTTTCTCTTTCCTAGGTATCTTCTCCCAGGCTTTTGAGTACCTCTAGAGAAAGTTACATGACTATGCAGATTGGTGCCGCCAAGTTATTTGCCAAGCTCGGCCAAGCCCCCAGGACCATTCCACATATACCTCCCTTTTGTATCTCTTGGGTCTGTGTTGTGCTCATTTGCCAAGTCGTGTCCAACTCTTTGCGATCCCATGAACTGTAGCCCGCCAGACTCCTCTGTCCATTGGATTTCCTGGCAAGATTACTGGAGTGGGTTGCCATCTACTTCTTCAGGGGATCTTCCCAACCCAGGGATTGAACCCATGTCTTCCATGTCTCCTGAATTGCAGACGGATTCTTTTACTCCTGAGCCAGCAGGGAACCCTGTTAGTTGCTCAGTTGTGTCTGACTCTTTGCAACTCTGTGAACTATAGCCTGCCAGGCTCCTCTGTCCATGGAATTCTCCAGGCAAGAATACTGGAGTGGGTAGGCATTTCCTTCTCTTAGGTAGACTTCCTTTTAAAATAATAAATTAATTTGGCAGTGCCAGGTCTTAGTTGCAGTACGTAGGATCTTTGTTTGCAGCATGTGGGATCTAGTTCTCTGACCAGGGATTGAACTCAGGCCCCCTGCATTGGGAGTGTGAAGTCCTAGCCACTGGACCACCAGCAGAAGTCTGCTCTACTCCCTTTTGAAAGTCCCAGTGTCAGGGATCCAGCCTGTCCCTCTGACCCCTGCCTCACTACAGAAGATCTTCTCTCCTGCCTCACAGAAAGAAGGGTCTTTGAGATATGAACTTCCTCCACTCCATGGCAAATCTTCTATTTGTATCCAACTTTATTTTCTGTTTTGAGCTGTTTCCACTCCTTTCTAAGGCTAGCCTCCCCACCTCTGCTCTCAATCCTCCACCTCCTACCTCTGCAGTGTGTTGTTCCAGTTCTCTTCTCCCATATGCTCAGTCTTCTTCACCCAATTCTCCCCTTATCAGCCCTCGAATGTGTTTGCGTCTCTCCATCAAAAATAAGAATACCCCCCTCAAGCTACTTCCTTCCCCATTTTCAACTCTGCTGTGAAAATTCTCAAAAGGATAGCTTCCACCTGTTTAGTCTTCATCTCCTATTCCTTTTGCCACCTGTGACAGTTTGGCTTCTGTCTCCATGACTCATTTCTACATCAGTGCATTAACAGCAGCTCACATTAAGTTCTTAATATGAACCAGGCACTGTGTTAGGTACTTTGTACAAGTTGTTTTATTCGATCCTCACAACAACCCTATGAGGTGAGTATTATCATAATCTCCATTTTACAGACAGTGCCAGTTAGAGCTTTCTAGTAACTTGTTCAAAGTCACACAGCCTAGTGAGTGGTAGAGTTAGGATTTGAACAGAAGTGATTTGACATTAGAGCCCATTCTTTAACTCAGGGGTGCACAAACTTGTTCTGTAAAGGCCTGGATAATAAAAATTTTCAGCTCTGCATGCCATACAGTCTCTGATGTTACTGCTCAGCTCTGCCATTGTGGTCTGAAAGCAGTGACAGAGGATATATAAATGAATAAGAGCGACTGCATTGCAATAAAACTTGATTTATAGACACTGAAAATGAGTTTCATATAATTTTGCTTGTCAAAATAGTCTTCTTTTGACTTTTCTCCCCAGGCATTTAAAAATATGAAAATCATTTTTAGCTTGCAGTCCATATATATAAACAAGTGGTGGGCCATATTTGTCCCATGGTCGTGGTTTGCTGACCTTGACTCTAGCTGTCACGTTATTCAAGGCTCCTCAAACTGTCAAATCCAATGGCTACAGCTCTCCAGGCTGATGATACACACTTTCTTTTGTTCTCTCCCCATGATTTTGAAGGCCGCACTTACTTCCAGTTTTCCTTCTGCCTTAGCCTCTGCTCAAAGCTTCCCTTCTCCCATTTACCTCTTAAATGTTTGGCATTTCCAAGGATCAGGAGTTGACTTCTTTCTTTGTTTACACTTGTTTGTTAATGTAGTAGCTCAGCACATGGGCTTTGGAGTTTTGCTTGCCTAGGTTTAAATCCTATCTCCAATAGATACTACTTGTGTGAACTTACAGGGTTGTTGTGATGGTTACATGATTTACTATTTGGAAAACTCCCCCAATCATGTCTTTAATGTCGTGTATTTTTAATAAAATAGTTGTCATCACCATTGTTATTATTGTGTTACTATGATGGGATGTTCATTTCCTAATCTTTCTCTCCAGCTCAGACTTCTATTTTGAGTCCCAGACCCACATATTGGCCTATTTAACATCTGTACTTGGCTGTCCACTGGCACCTTGACCTCAGCATGTCCCACACCTAATTCATCATCTCTCTCCCACTCTTGTATCCCCTTACCCATACCTGCTCTTTTGCCCCCACCATTCCTTCTTGTTAACAGTGACACTGTTCACTCATTGAACTGAGAAAACTGAAAGTCCAGTTTCATGTTAGAAAAAAAGAAATGACATGAAACATCCAGCTTTAAAGTGAAGATGAAATAAATCTCTCCTCAGTTGGGACTGGAGATTCACTACATGGTTGATGTGAAAAAATTTTCCCTCTCTTCCCTTTCCTAATCTCCTTCCCTTTGCTCCTGTCAGATGGATCTCCTCTCTCTCCCTTAAACTCAGTGTGCCCATTTCTAACTCCTCACCTTTGATCACATGATTCCTCTCATCTGAAATGCATCCCCCCTATATCTTCAATTGGCATCTATCATTCAAGGGTTAAAACACCCATGACACCTTCTTAACCTCTCTATTCAATAAAATAAGGCATATTTTGGAACCAAGGACTTTATGTTTTTAAACTGAATATCAGTATTACGTATTCCATACTTTATAATGTTCTCTGTCACAAGTCTCAAAGTCATATTGTTTCAATGGGATTATTGCATCTTAAGTACACAAGGCATAGAATGTTCTTCCTCTGAGTTCTCCACTATGCCTTGCACAGTTCTCCTTATGCCTTCCATCACTCTTTCTCTGGCTCCTCTCCCTATTAACAATTAACATGGAACACAAGGTTCTACTTTATCTCCCCACCCCTGCCTTCTGAGTTTCTTCCTTAGAGATTTTCAATCTATTTTTTAGAGATAAAACTTTTATATGTATATCTATGACTTCCCAAATTTTCATTTCGTTTCCTAACCTCTTTGCTGAGCTCCATTCCTACATCTAAATTTCTTGGTGGACATTTTCATGAGGATGTCTTGCCTGACTTCAAACCTATCAAAATCTCAACTCATTATCCTCCCATCTCACCCCACCTTCATATTTCCTTATGGCATCATTATTCTGTTACACAAAACTTGAAGTCATCTTTGACTACCTTCATCATACATACATAGGGATTTACCATAATATATCCACTGTTCATTTATGGTGTCTCTTATACCCCATCCTTTCCTGCCCCACTACTATAGTAACAATAATAATAAAAATTATAGCTGTTAAATGTGGATTGGTGCTTGTTATGGCCAGATACTGGGCTAAGTGCTTTATATGTATTAACTCATTTATCCTTATATCATTCCTATAAGGTAGGTCTTCTTAGTAACCTCTTTTCATAGATGAGAAAACTAAGATTCAGTGTGGCAGAGCTAGAATCACACCAAAATGGATTTGGACTCACATTTCATACTTAACCACGGTGCCATTTACTCCTAATACCTAGATTTCTGTAACTGCTTCCTAACTGGTACACCTGCCATTACTTGCTGCTCCATCAGTCCTTGGTATCCTACATACCATTTCCAGGATAATCATCCCAGACATTGCTATCATTATTTATCTAACAATCCATTGCTATCTCTGTTTCATACATTAAATTAAATCTAGCCACATCCTAACATATAAAGCCCTTCACAATTTTACCACAACCTAACTTCCCAGCTCTCTCTCTTAGATGGGTATGCATAGATTTCCATGAATGGATTAAACCATATCCTAATATACAAAGCCCTTCACAATTTTCAGTTCAGTACAGTTCAGTTGCTCAGTCGTGTCCGACTCTTTGCGACCCCATGAATCACAGCATGCCAGGCCTCTCTGTCCATCACCAACTCCTGGAGTTCACTCAAACTCATGTCCATCGAGTCGGTGATGCCATCCAGCCATCTCATCCTCTGTCGTCCCCTTCTCCTCCTGCCCTCAATCCCTCCCAGCATCAGGGTCTTTTCCAATGAGTCAACTCTTCGCATGAGGTGGCCAAAGTATTGGAGTTTCAGCTTTAGCATCAGTTCTTCCAATGAACACCAAGGACTGATTTCCTTTAGGATGGACTGATTGGATCTCCTTGCAGTCCAAGGGACTCCCAAGAGTCTTCTCCAACACCACAGTTCAAAAGCATCAATTCTTCGGCAGTCAGCTTTCTTCACAGTCCAACTCTCACATCCATACATGACCACTGGAAAAACCATAGCCTTGACTAGACGGACCTTTGTTGGCAAAGTAATGTCTCTGCGTTTGAATATGCTATCTAGGTTGGTCATAACTTTCCTTCCAAAGAGTAAGCATCTTTTAATTTCATGGCTGCAGTCACCATCTGCAGTGATTTTGGAGCCCCCCAAAATAAAGTCTGACACTGTTTCCACTGTTTCCCCACCTATTTCCCATGAAGTGATGGGACCAGATGCCATGATCTTCATTTTCTGAATGTTGAGCTTTAAGCCAACTTTTTCACTCTCCTCTTTCACTTTCATCAAGAGGCTTTTTAGTTCCTCTTTATTTTCTGCCATAAGGGTGGTGTCATCTGCATATCTGAGGTTATTGATATTTCTCCCGGCAGTCTTGATTCCAGCTTGTGCTTCTTCCAGCCCAGTGTTTCTCATGATGTACTTTGCACATAAGTTGAATAAGCAGGGTGACAATATACAGCCTTGACGTACTCCTTTACAGTTTTACCACAACCTAATTTTCCAGCTCTCTCTCTTAGATGGACCTGCATACATTTCCATGAATGGATTAAATCACAGTGTCCTACTGAGCCATACAACAGTTTTACTTTATCCAATTCACTCTTGATCATCTTGTGAGCTACTGGAGGGAAGGGATGGGCCTGCACTTTGGTGCCCCACAGGGCCTTCCACCTAGTCTGCACTCAGTGAATATCTGTCAAATGATTGACAGTAGGGGCTCAGGTAACACTAAGAAAATTAGATTGTTTAATTAGTACTTAACATGCTCCTTTTTCTTTCCTCCCCATGAGCCCTCTCATTTTTCTCTTCTCTGGTATAATTATCCTATGAAAATGTGAAAATCTCCTTTGCTGCAATCCTACACCACTTCATCAGTTCTTTCCTTGATTTATCTGCAAACATACCTTCCTACAGGGGCTTCCCAGGTTGCTCAGTGGTAAAGAATCCACCTGCCAAAGCAGGAGACTCAGACACTAGTTCAGTCCCTGGGTTGGGAAGATCACCTGGAGGAGGAAATGGCAACCCACTCGAGGATTCTTGCCTGAAAAATCCCATGGACTTACAGTCTAAAGAGTCACAAAGAGTTGGAGATGACTGAATGACTGAGCACACACATACCTACTACACACACCTTCCTATAAATCTTTCTTCATAGCTTGGTATTTATTAGACGAAATGTTACCAATCTAGGAAAAGTTTCTAGGGATGACCATTGTGTGAAAATAACAGTACAGTCTACAGCAAAAACTGACTCTTTATTTTATTTAAGTCACAGACTTTCAGGCAATGTTCAGCACTGGCCAAGGCCCCTGAGCCACTGTACCCAAGAGATGGCAATGGAAGTGACAACTGGGAAGGTCAGTTCCAAATCCAGATGTCATAAATCCCCAGATGTTCTTGTGTCACAGAGAGAACACATTTCCATTTTTATTGGATTTTTAAGTTTTTCTTTGGATACTTACTGCCTTCTGGGCATTGCCACAGATTAGGTACCACAATGCCAAAGGATATCATAGAATTCCCTAATAGTTCAGGAAGACCAAGGTTTTAATGTATTTTTGTTGTTGTTTCATCAATAAGTCGTCTCTGACTCTTTGCAACCCCATGGACTGTAGCCTGCCAGGCTCCTCTGTCCATGGGATTCTCCAGGCAAGGCAGGCGGATTCTTTACCACTGAGCCATCTGGTAAGCCCTTTTATATTTAGGCAGATTCATTTATTTATGATTATTTATAACATCTGGTCAGTGCTTCCAATAATTCAAAGCAATATTTATCAAACTTTTTGACAATAACCCAGAGCAAAAAAAAAAAATTTACAATGAATCCAACATACACACAAATATGTGCACATGCACACAAACACACATACATTCACCACACTCTCACACTCAGACTCATACACATACACTACTGAATAAAAGTTTCATGAAACAATGTTTACTCTTACTACATGTGATTCACATTTTTCTTTTTTAATGTTTCATTTAAAAATGGTGGTGAACTACTAAACTGATTTCACAGTACATTAATGAATCATTGCTCAAATATTGAAAACACTGGGTTAAAAGATGGAAACAAACAAACAAAGAAGATGTTCTGTTTTGTGCTATGAGAAGGCAAGTATATATACTGCATGCAACTGATATGCTGAGAATAAGCAGTTCTTAAGTTACAAAGTCCATGGCAGGGATAACAGAAATAATTAACTGTGGTGTATTGATTTTGTTATCAGTTTTACTCAATTCTTTGTTTAAAACAAGCTTGTCATCTTTTGTTCTCTGCCTGTTGACATATTACAGGCTACCCAACTATATGGTAGTCTGTTTCAATGTTTACAATTATGCAAGAGTTCCAGGTTTTTTTGCAAGTTAGATGGAAAGTTGTGTCAATTCTGAAAAGGTTTTTTACAAATAAGATATTGGGGTTAGTGATACTAAAATATGATCACCTTGTTACTCTATGGGATAATTAGAACTATATTTCATGAATTTTTATTGTCCCCCCTCCCCCCGCCATGTGCACTGTGGATATTTCTCTCCCTCCCGCTCTCCCTACCCATCCCCTCTTGTGTTTGTGCTTCCTGGAATTCTAGGATTCTGGAATGTTCAGATAAAATGGGTGTGATATGTAAGAATATTGAGACGTTTGAGTCGTATGATGTATAGAGTATTCAGGTGAGCACCATGGGGTCAATGGGTGCTATAAAAACATTTTAGAAAGTGGGTGTAGTCACCAGTTACTTGCATAATTGATCAGCCCAAAGATTTGTCCCTTAATACAGATGTTAGTTCTTCCAAAGTGGAGTTGTACTAAGAATGCAGCAAAAGGACAAAATGAATTTGAGCTGTAGCTTGAGAGATTTTGTTATGATGTAAAAATCCACACATCAATTCATAGTTTCTTGTATTTTCATTCAGAAGTTCTTGAGGGGAAAAAAATAAAATGGGGCAGGGGTGGTGGTAACCAAGCAGCTGGGAAACAGTGGAAGCAAGGCTTTGGACTGAATACCTTTTTATACATTTTGATTTTCAAACAATGGGCATAAGTCACCTATTCAAAAATGTAAATAAAAAAGAGGAAACACACACAAAAATAACAAACAAGGAAAACAAAAATAACAATCAAAAGAGTTTTCTAATAATGAGGAGGCATTATAATGCAAGCCAAGGGGAAAATGAGATTTGGAGGAAGAGACCTGTGTCCCATCCTGCCTCCACCATTTACTAGCTGTACAATATCAGGCATACAAGTTAACTTGCCTGATCCTATTTCCTCATTTGTGAAATGGGGGCAGTGATATTAATACCTATCATTTAGAGATTGAGGTTATTTCAGATAATGTATTTGTAGCACTCCACACATAAGAGATTATGGTAGGCAACATAGTTCAGTTCAGTTCAGTCGCTCAGTTATGTCTGACTCTTTGCAACCCCATGAATCACAGCACGCCAGGCCTCCCTGTCCATCACAGCATGCCAGGCCTCCCTGTCCATCACCAATTCCCGGAGTTCACTCAAACTCAGTCCATCGAGTCGGTGATGCCATCCAGCCATCTCATCCTCTGTAGTCCCCTTTTCCTCCTGCTCCCAATCCCTCCCAGCATCAGAGTCTTTTCCAACGAGTCAACTCTTCGGATCAGGTGGCCAAAGTACTGGAGTTTCAGCTTTAGCATCATTCCTTTCAAAGAACACCCAGGGCTGATCTCCTTTAGAATGGACTGGTTGGATCTCCTTGCAGTCCATGGGACTCTCAAGAGTCTTCTCCAACACCACAGTTCAAAAGCATCAATTCTTTGGCGCTCAGCTTTCTTCACAGTCCAATTCTCACATCCATACATGACTACTGGAAAAACCATAGCCTTGACTAGATGGACCTTTGTTGGCAAAGTAATGTCTCTGCTTTTGAATATGCTATCTAGGTTGGTCATCTTTCCTTCCAAGGAGTAAGCAATGGCCCTGTAAATATGTCAGCACACCCCCAGAACATGTCAGTGTGTTAGGTTACATGGCAAAAGGGATTTTTCAGATGGAGCTAAGGTTGCTAATTCAGATGAAATCTTAAAATTGGGAGATTATCCTGGATGATCCACGTAGGCCCAATGTGATCATGTGGGTTCTTAAAAACAGAAGAGGAAGGCAAACAAAGATGCAATGGAAGAAGAGGCAGGGGAAATTCAAATTGTGAGAGGGGCTCAACCTACCCTGATTGGCTTTGAAATTGGAGGTATGGGGTCACAGACCAAAGAATGTGGGGGCCTGTAGAAACTAGGAATGGCATTGAATTGACAGCAAAAAAAAAAAAAAAAAAGGACTTCAGTCCTACAACTGCAAGGAAGTGAATTATGCCAACAACCTGAATAAGTAAGGAGACAGATTCTCTCCTAGAACGTCCAGTAGAGAATGCAGTCCTACTGACACTTTGATATTAGCCCACTGATCCCTATGTCAGACTTCTGACCTATAGAGCAATAACAATAATAAATTTGTGTTGTTTTAAACTGTTCAATTTATGGTTGTTATAGCCACAATAGAGAACTCATACAAAGATTTTCAGTAATTTATATCAACGGCTATTGTTAATTTAGGGTAATCACAGAAATCTTAGAAATTAATGATTTATATTTTATGTTATAAGATTATTGATGCCATATTAATCTGATCCTCTTGAAAATCAATGGATGTTGGGCAACCTCAGATCCAATAGGAACTGGATGTCTCAAACCTTAAACCAAAGGACTGGGGCCCAGAAGTTGTGGTATCTGTCTTTTTGTCTTTGCCATTAAGCTATGTAGCCACCAATAAGTTTTTAGATGAATCAAGTGCTTAGTGATTTTATTGGAATTTATAAAACTTATTGTAACTTATAGAATTACTGAAATCCATAGGTACTCTACCTATATATTTTACAGGTGCAAAAGTTGAGGAGGTAGCGAGCACCATGGGCTGGGAGGAGACAGAAGTTGCTTATTTTTTTCACCTGTGAAATAGTGATAGGTATAGTATTTACCTATGTCGGCAAATCATAAAATAAGCAATTTAATTAATTTCTTTGAGCTTTAATTTTATCTGTAAAATAAGCATAATAATGTACCTTTTCATCAAGTTGTGGAAGTTTAAATGAGATACTACATATGAAATGCTCGGCACATAAATAAGCACTGTCTAGGCCTCAACTGTTATCGTTGAGCTGACCATTGTAAGATGTGTGTTGATACGGTAAATTATTTCTTATCTAGCATCAAGTCATTACTGGCTGGAGGAAAATAATTGCAATTTAGCTCAAGATTTAAGTATAATATTTTCATCTCTTTTGTAGTCTTAGATTTTAAAAATTTGAGTTTTCTGCTATGTGTTTACTTGCATCCTTTCTTTTACTCATATCATCTCACATCCTTCCTATGAGGTAAGAGGTATTATTCACCCATCTTATAGATTATCATCAGGCCAGAAGTCTTGTAATATTTAGTTCTGCCCCTAGAATGCTATTTCAGCCTTGATTTTTTTCACAGTTGCTCCATTGAAGGGTGTGTGTGTGTTTTTCTTTCTGTGTGTACATATGTTTGCCTGTTGCATATATGTACAAAAAATGCATAGAGAGTCTTACTAACTTTCTAACTTCCTAATTTTGAGATATACCATATAAAATAAAGCTACTTCTGATTTCAGCCTTACTCTATGAAGTGATTCAGAGTAATTCAACTGTAATTCTTTCTGAATAATATTTGTTTCGAAGCCTCAAATATATTTTACTTTGCATGTATTTCTCGGTGTTCTATCCATGGAAAGCCCAACATGACTTGCACCAATTAGAAATAGATGTTACACGCCTCAAGCTAAGTCACTTCAGTCGTGTCTGACTCTGTGCGACCCCATAGATGGCAGCCCACCAGGCTCTGCCATCCCTGGGATTTTCCAGGCAGGAACACTGGAGTGGGTTGCCATTTCCTTCTCCAATGCATGAAAGTGAAAAGAAAAAGTGAAGTCGCACAGTCGTGTCTGACTCTTCGCGACCCCATGGACTGAAGCCTACCAGGGTCCTCCGTCCATGGGATTTTCCAGGCAAGAGTACTGGAGTGGGTTGCCATTGCCTTCTCCAACATGCCTCAAGGCATAACATCAAATAGCTAATTTTCTAGTAAACTAAAATTATTGGCCAAATATTATTGATTATAATAATATTATATCTTCAATGTATTGATTATTCACAGTACACCAGTGTCTTATAGTGGCTAAAGGTTTATCAATTTTATCTTCTCAAAGATCCAGCTTTTAGTTTCACTGATCTTTGCTATTATTTTCTTCATAAAAATTTTGTTCACTTCTGCTCTGATCTTTATGATTTCTTTCCTTCTATTAATTTTGGGTTACGTTTGTTTTTTGTCTAGTTGCATTAGTTGTAAGATTAGGTTGTTAATATTTGAGATTTTTCTTGTTTCCTGAGGTAACACTGTATTGCTATAAACATCCCTCTTAGAACTGCTTTTACTGTGTCCCATAGGTTTTGGGTCATCGTGGTTTTGTTGTCATTTGCTTTTAGTTATTTTTAAAAGTTCCTCTGATTTCTTCAGTGATCTCTTGGTTATTTAGTAGCATATTGTTTAGCTTCCATGTGTTTGTGTTTTTTTATGTTTTTTTTTTCCTGTAATTGATCTCTAACCTCACAGATTGTGGTTAGAAAAGATTCTTGACGTGATTTTAATTTTCTTAAATTTACCAAGGCTTGATTTGTGACCCAAGATGTGATCAACCTAGGAAATATTCCTTGTGCACTTGAGAAGAAGGTGTATTCTTCTGCTTTTGGATGAAATGTCCTATAAATATCAGTTAAGTCTATCTGGTCTAATGTGTCATTTAAGGCTGTGTTTATTTATTAATTTCCCGTCTGGATGAACTATCCATTGGTCCAAGTGAAATGTTAAAGTCCCCAAGTATTATGGTGTTATTGTCAATTTCCCCATTGATGGCTTTTGAAGTGAAGTGAAGTGAAAGTCGCTCAGTCGTGTCCAACTCTTTGTGACCCCATGGACTAAACAGTTCATGGAATTCTCCAGGCCAAAATACTGGAGTGGGTAGCCTTTCCCTTCTGCAGGAGATGTTCCCAACCCAGGGATCGAACCCAGGTCTCCCGCATTGCAGGAAGATTCTTTACCAGCTGAGCCACAAGGGAAACCCAAGAATACTGGAGTGGGTAGCCTACCCCTTCTCCAGGGGATCTTCCCAACCCAAGAATTGAACCGGGGTCTCCTGCACTGCAGGCAGATTCTTTATTAACTGAGCAATCAGGGAAGCCCACTGATGGCTTTTAGCACTTACCTTATGTATCGAGGTGCTCCTATGTCTGGTGTGTAAATGTTTACATTTGTTTATTCTTCTTGGGTTGATCCCTTGATCATTATGTAGTATCCTTCCTTGTTTCTTGTGATAGTCTTTATTTTAGAGAACATTTTGTCTGATATGAGTATTGATGTTCCAACTTTCTTTTGATTTCTATTTTCTTGGAATATTTTTTTTCTATTCCCTCATCTTCAGTCTGTATGTGTCCCCAAGTCTGAAGTGGGTCTCTTGTAGACAGTATATACATGGGTTTTGTTTTTGTATCCAATCAGCCAATCTGTGCCTTTTGGTTGGAGCACATAATCCATTATATTTAAGGTAACTATCAATATGTATGTTCCTTTTACCATTTTCTTATTTATTTTGGATATGTTTTTGTAGGTCTTTTCCTTCTTTTGTGTTGCCCGTCTAAGGAATTCCTACAGCATTTGTTGTAAAGCTGGTTTGGTTTAACTTTTGCTTGTTCATAAGGCTTTTGATTTCTCTGTCAAATATAAATGAGAACCTCACTGGGTGAGTATTCTTGGTTGTAGGTTTTTCCCTTTCATCACTTTAAATATGTCCAGCCACTCCCTTCTGGCCTGCAGAATTTCTACTGAAAAGTCAGCTGATAACTTCATCGGGATTCTCTTGTATATTATGTTATTTGTTACTTTTCCCTTGCTGCTTTTAATACTTTTTCTGTGTATTTAATTTTTGTTAGTTTTATTAATGTGTCTCAACATGTTTCTCCTTGGGCTTATCCTGTATGGGACTCTGCACTTCCTGGACTTGATTGACTATTTCCTTTCCCATGTCAGGGAAGTTTTTGACTATAATCATTTCAAATATTTTCTCAGACTCTTTTTCTTCTTCTTCTGGGACCCCTATAATTTGAATGTTGGTGTATTTAATGTTGTCCCAGAGGTCTCTGAGACTTTCCTCATTTCTTTTCATTCTTTTTTCTTTATTCTGTTCTGCTACAGTTATTTCTACCATTCTATCTTCCAGCTCACTTATCTGTTCTTCTGCCTCAGTTATTCTGCTATTGAATCCTCCTAATGTATTTTTCATTTCAGTTATTCTGTTGTTCATCACTGATTGTTTGCTCTAGTTATTCTAGGTCCTTGTTAAACATTTCTTGTATCATCTCAATCTGTGCCTCTATTCTATTTCTGAGATCTTGGATAATCTTTATTATCATTATTCTGAGCTCTTTTTTCAGGTAGATTGCCTCTTTCCTCTTCATTTATTTGGTCTTGTAGGTTTTTATCTTGCTCCTTCATCTGCAACATATTTCTCTGTCATCTCATATTTCTAACCTATTGTGTTTATGCAGGCTACAGGATCATAGTCCCTCTTGCTTCTGTTGTCTGCCCTGTGGTGGCTGAGGTTGGTCCAGGGGCTTGTGTAGGCTTCCTGGTGGGAGAGACTGGTGCCTGTGCTCTGGTGGGTGGAGCTGAGTCTTTTCCCTCTGATGGGCAGGGTCACAACAGGTAGTCTGTCATGAGGTGTCTGTGAGCTTAGTATGACTTTAGACAGCCTGTCGATAAATGGGGCTGTGTTCCTGTCTTGCTGGTTGTTTGGTATGAGGTGTCTATCACTGGAGCCTGGAAGCAGTTAGGTGGAGCCAGGTCTTGGTGTCCAGAAAGATACCTCTAGGAGAGTGCATGCTGATTAATATTCATGGGCCTGGGAATTTTCTGGCAGTCCAGCATCCTGGACTCAGGGCTCCTACCCCAGAGGCCGAGGGGTAGGGCCAGAATTTGAACTCAGGTTTGTGTGAGTCTCCAAACCCAGGTAAACAGTACAATCCTATGGCCTGATTTCCTTTCAATCAACTCTTTTGCCCACACTTAAGGCTTTTATACTGAATACAAAGAGAAGTGGACCTGGGAAATTTTATATATATATATATATATATAAAAATTATAGGTAATTGTTTATTTTCAAATGACGTTCTAATGCTTTTGGGGATAAGCTCTAGCCTCTCAAACTTTAGCATACCAAAAAATCACTGGGGGATATTCTTAAATGTCAGATTCTAATTTGGTAGGTCTGAGGAAGGGTCTGAGATTCTGTATTTATAAACATCCACCGGGGGTGATGCCGCTACTGGTGTGAGAACCACACGTGAAGTAGCAAGGCCTTAGCCTACTCTATTCTAACCTCTTTTTCCTATCCTTGTGATATTATAATGTGGAAATTCTTCATATCTTCCTTCTGGGCTGTAATAGACATGTTTTATCGATGTATTTTCTCTAATCCTAAAAGAAACTAGGTTGGGAATCATGAAAATCAGGCATCAGGGCTAAAGAATGGAGGAAGGAAACAACACCCTCCCTGCAAACCTTCCTTCTTCTCATACTCTACTATAAAAAATCAGTCTTGTCTTTTCTATTTCCTTTGTTTTGATTTTTCAGAAAGCGTGTGTGTATGTGTGTTTGTGTATGCATGCACATTAATGGGTACTGATTCTGAGTGTACAAAGTCTAAACCATAGTTACCAGATTCCACCAGCTTCCATTCCTCAAAACTAGTAGGGAGTAGCAGAGACTGGGTATTCTAGATGCCTTGCTGTTGGTGGTGTGAGCCAGGTCAATCAGATAAGTGTGAGCAACTAAATCTTTATCATGTTTAATTCTGCCCTCCACATGAATATACTGGCTGTAGGCATATGTCACGTTTTCTTAGCCAGCAAGTTGTGTGTGTGTGTGTGTGTGTGTGTGTGTGTGTGTGTGTGTGTGTGTGTTGGGGGCAGATAGTGGGTGAGAAGGCAAGGCACAAAGATATGGCAATAAACTTTTAGGTATAGACACGGCATGGAAGTAGAGGGCTGTGATCCTGGTAAACCTGGCCTTTGTTACCTCTTAATTTTTTTGGAAAGATCTCCAAAGGGCTTTAGGAAATATATTCAATACTAGCAGGCAGTCCTGAGTTCTGGTTTTGGTTGTGTCACTAGCTAGTTCTCTGATTTGGGGAAGTCATTTCTACTCTCTGGGCCTCAAATTCTTTATAGGAGAAATGAGGGGATTGGACCCTGCCAAGATCACTGTTTATTTCCCACCATCAGCTCTTTCTTTGCCTTTGCTAAGGCAAAAAGCTGGGGCGATTTCATGGGCTACTAGCATCAACTCCACAGTGAATGATGGACAACCAAACCTAGGGAGCTTGCAAAGTTCCCTGACCAAGTGAACTGCAATTTTTGCTTTGCCCCACCAGCTTTTATTATCATTAGTTTTTGAAATCATCTATTTTTGCTCAAGTAAGTATGGTGTACATGTGTGTTTATGAAATCATAGCTGAGTCATTTAGGATTCATCCCTTGCTATTGGGAGGGGTTGGTTGGTCTCACTGGACAAAGGGTTTGAGAGACCCGTCAGCAGAAGGACTGCTATGAGAGTTTAGAAAGGATGATACTATGGAAATCTCAGCCACTAATTTCTGGACTCAGTGGCTAGCCTCAGCTTAGCCTTGGTCTGGGGCTGATTAGCTACAGCTTCGGCCTAGGATTAGGCATCATTTCTGTCTGCAGGCTGCAAACTTTGTCACATCCCTCCCTAAAAACCTGGAAACTAACCAGGGCAGATTAGGTTGGTGGCATCTCAAGGCACAGGGCACTTTGGGGAGAAAGGTCCTGTCCCTCATATTTCCCACCAGCTCCCAGAAAGCTTCTGAATGGTTTTATGTACTTAGCTGAAAACAAGAAGCCGTGGCAGAAGTAAAGCAGATAGAAATGTTTTGGTCCCTCTGTTTCAGTGATGGAGCCATGGTCAAAGACAACGTAAAATATTTGGAAGCAGACTGGAGGGCAATAGCATGATATGTTTGAAATTATCCATTCAATAATTAAGCACCTGAATGGCTCATAGATTGGAATTTAAAATGCTAAGGAGTGGAATGAGACGGTAAAAGTGTAAATTTACTCCAGGGCTCCCGTTCTCGGGTTCTATGTAATTCTGTTTTACACAGTGTTTACAAGGTAAACCACAGGCTAGGCAATGTTAGGGTGCTTTACTTCCTAAGCAGTTTTTTGGACTAATCCCATCCCCCACCAAAGCAAAAGAAAGCAAACATCTGGATGGTTTTCTTTCCGTGTTTCAAAACATCTTTGGGTTCTGTCGTATCCTTTTCCTCTTCATCCCCACTGCATCTGTCATTTTCTGGCCTGACCTTCTCTAAGCATTGTGGTTCTGTGTGTCATTCTGGTTCTGGTTGTTAATTCTAGAAAGAATAGAATTGTAGGAATATAGTTCTCAATGCTGGTAGAAGTGGCAAATGTTATCTGGTCCAGGTCTCTATATTGGCGTATACACTATAGCCAGGTGAATGTCTGTCAACACAGCTGAAGACTGCCTGATTCTGGATCCCCGCGCTTTCCACCTCCTTATGCCCTGAGGAACCATGGATCAGGATCCACTGCAGCAGCCAGATTTTCAACCAAGAAAGACCCACACCTTCGGTGTCATCCCTGTTGACACTTTCAGCTCTTTCCCTAGTAGGAAGCTGCTGATTCTTTTCTACCTGTCTGCAACCTGGTCTTTGCTATTTATGGGAAAGTGTAATTTTAACCTAAGAAGATATTTGCTTATGATGGCCTAAAAAAGTAACAGAATGGGCACCTTTTCAGATCCTACTTGAGTAATCCTTGTTCTGTTCTCTCTCTCAGCAGTGAGCATTAGAACAAATTGCCTGATGCAACATAAACAGTTCCACTTAATGCAAAATCTGTTTCTCTCATTTGCTGAGTTGGAAAGAGGCAATTCATTGTATTCCGGTAACATAATAATAAATAGAAAGTTTAACAGAAGAGCCTGGGTGCTTTGGAAGCACAAATTCAAATACTCCCCCCTCGGCTACAGCAGCACAGAGCCCAGATTGTATGGGGTTGATCTGAGTCCTTGAAAAAATACACACATACCATATGTATTACAACTTTATGAAAGCAGCGCCACACACACTCTATCTATCTATTTATCTATCTATGCCAAAACTTCGTGAAAACAGCATCTTCCAGGAACCAAACAGATTTCATGTGGCATTCAGATTTTCCTTCAACCTTGCAAATAGAGAAACCTTGTGGGTTTTCTTTATCCTAGGCTAAACATTTGCTTTGAGACCAACTTGGTACTGTGTGAATGCATTTCCATGTCTTTGACTTAGAATAAGCAAATGTTAAAGACTGGGTGAAAGGTACCATTTAACATCATTTATATCACAGCTTTTTAAGAGTCTATAGGAAAGGAAACATGATATAATACCAAACACCAACATCTGTAAAACACCAAAAAAAAAAAAAACCAAACAAAACAAAAACAAAACAAACCCTGAGACTGACAATAGACAAGGACAAATTCTAATATGTAAACTTTACATATTTGCTAAATGCCATGAAAATAAATGTATAGAAATAGACAAGTGGATCTGGGTGCCATGTCAGTGGAGTAAATACTTCTCATTTGAAGCCAGGGCTGACACACACAGTCTTTAAGGAGAGCATTATTGATCAGCCTGTCTCTTGTACTCATATGATAAACTCAGGTAAAGTTCAGTGATCCTGTCTTCCCAACTGGTTTCCTAGCTCCAGGTTTTTTACAAGGGAGTAATAACCTTGGTAGCCATCACCAACCACATACTTGGTTATGGCCAGAAGACCCTAGGTTGGCAAAGGGGAGAAAGCCCTTCTCCCAGTTTCATTCTTAGAGACCATGGAGAAAGATCAGGATCTGTGAATACAGCTCAGTACGTTTGTGTGTGTTGGAGAGGGGGACCATCATGACTGTTTGTCCAAGTCAGTGTGTGTTTGGGGGGAGGGGTGTCTACTTTGAGCAGAGATCTGACTGATGTCTCCCCATTTGCATTTCCTGATTCCTTTAAGGAGCCAGGAAAATGAATCTGGCCATTTCGTAAGTAAGTTTGATGGATACAAAACGGAAAGAAGGTGAATGGGGGCTCTGATTCCTGAGCCCTCATGAGCTCACCCCTGGCTTTCCACATCTTAAAGTGGTTTTTGGCAAAAGGGCCAGTGTCTTTATTCCATTCCTGTCTCTTGGGTCGATACTGATCTCAGATCACTGTCCGGGGTAGAGACAAGCTGATTTAGAGGAACATCCCAAATAAAAACAACGTTTTTGGTCACTGCCAAGAGCCACCTTGTCCTAACACCTCTAGAGTCCCACCATATCTTTCTCCCTGTGTCCGAAAACAATCTGTTGCTGGCTTCGCTCTGCCCCCCACCACCCCAGCCCACAGCCAGCTAGCACCTCCCAGCCCTCAGCATCCCTGCACCTTCATTCAATCCCGCACCTCGCTGCCTTTTGGCAGCGCTCCGGCAGCAAAGCCATAAGGCTCTGGGCTGCCTGTTGACTTACCCCAGGCCAAGTGGTTTGTTCAGATCCGCGTTGTCTGGCGTCTGGAAGCCAAGGAGCTCGGTGCGGCTACCTTTACCGGTTCTCCCACGGCGCGCCAACAGCAGCCGCCTGGGACAGCCCAGCCCGGCCTCGAGGCTGCCTGGCGGGTGGGCGGATGAGCACAGGGAAAGGGGCGGGGTGTGTCGAGGCGCGTAAGTGCCCGCTCCTAGCGTGGTTTCTCCCTTCGCTTTTTAGTCATTCCCAAACTTCCCAGTGGCTGGCCATCTCTGCTCACCTTTAGCCTTCGTCAGCCTCCCCGAAACTCTTTGCTCTACCCGTGCCCCTGCCTTGTCCCCGCTCGCTTCTCCCGGCTCGCTGACCCAACCTGGGTGCCTTCAAACACACGCACCCCTTTCACGCAGCGTACCGCACAGTAAGAGCACGGGAAGAAACTGACACGGGAAACTGACAGAGGTAGCTGACGCGGGAGTATGAAGGAGACAGAGAAGACATAGGGAGAGACAGAGACCAGCATTCGCACTCTGACATGCACAAACGCATACTCCTGCGCCAGCTGCTAGGTAGTGGCTGGCGGGAACCCCGGTCACCCTTCCGAATCTTTCTAGACTAGATAGAGGTTTCTGTCCCCTTCTGCTGCCGCTTCTGAAAAATGCTATACAACGAAGGGGGAGAGAGAGAAGCAAAGAGGGGTGGGGAGGTAAAATCGAGGAGGCGCGCTCCTGTTCTCCTCCCCACCCCAGCTCCAAAAATGTCCAACCCTGAGCTCTTCCTTTTCCCTTCTATCTGCTCCTGGCTTTCCTCTGCTCCTTTTCTCTTTTTCCTCTCCTTTGGGTGGCTGCAAGCTGGAAGAACCAGTCGCGATTGGGGGCGGGGGTGTGGGGTGGGGTGGGGGAGACTGCCGCTGTCGGTGAAAGCACCTCTCACCTCCCCCAGTCCGGACCTGGAGCCTCACACAGTCTGAGCTCAAGGCAGGGGCGGGCGGGGCGGGGCGGGGGAAGCGGGCAGGGGGAAGGGAAGGAGGGAGAGGGAGGATGGGGCAGCCTGCAGGGGCAGCAGCTCCTGCTTCTCTGCAACTCGGTAGCCAGGGGTGGAAGGAAGCCGCAGCCGAAACCCCAAGGCAGCCCCGGCGCTGCCCTGTCCCACCGTCTCATCTCTCCCCTCGGTACGGAATTTTCTGTTTCCTTCGTTTGCTCTTCGCCGGGCCTCCCCCTCCCCTGGGTGGTGGCAGAGTCTGGGTGGCTGAGCGTGGTGGTTTCGGGTAGAGGGAACTGGACTGGAGCACCTCAGAGCGCCTGACTGGCAGAGTCTCTCTTTGCCCCCTTGTCCTGAGTGCCCCTTCTTTGGACTGACCCCCAACCCCTACCCCGCTCAACCTGGGCTCTGAACCGGCAGGCGGTGGCGGGGCTGCGCGGGCAGCCACGGGTCATACCGGAGGAAGGGGAGGTGAGCGAGGGAGAACGCGGGCGAGCACCGGTGGAGAGGAGGACCCTGAGTGGCCAGGAGCTGACCTGGGGGTCTTCTATCCCTGACGGGTCTAGTGTAACCCAGTGCAGGCAGCCTGGCAGCACAGCCCAGTTCTCACACCCTTGCCCCTCTCACCCATAGGTTAGAGTCGGTCTTCCCAGCGCCAACCTAGGTTGAAGGGGAGAGGGGATGGTTAGTGGTATTGTAGCATGAGAGAGTTAAGTTGCTTAGTGGTGGCAGCGGTTTCTCTGTGTGTGTATGTGTGTGGAGGGGAGGGTGTTACTGGACACTCGGACCACTCTTTGATCTTTGCACTTTTGGGTCATGTGAGACACCTTTCCACCCCTACCACTCTGGTGCCCAGAAAGACTAGCGGCCCTCTTGGATCTTCCTGAAAGGGCAGAAATGGCCCTGCCCCCACCACAAGCCTGAGACTTACACCTGTAACCTGCGGGCGCTTAGGTCCGCTAGCTGGCAGCATCTCCTGGTTTGGCCCGCACAACCCCACAGCTCGGCTTTGTCTTTTATCTCCCTCTCTACCTCTCTCCAGAAAGGTGGGTGCCTGGGTTCTGCCTTTCCAGTCGCTGGGCTGATACCTGAAACCCCTTTCCCTGTCCATTTCCTGAACAACCTAGATCTCAGAGAAAGCTCCCCTGTGCTTTTCGCTGTCGCCTTAAACCCCTAAGCACACACTGCAAGCTTGAGTAGAGCTCCAGAAAGAACAGTCTGCCTTGCCTAAATGGCTGAATGTTCCCATTGCTGTGCTGGTGAACTGGCATATTTACGTTGAGAGGGAGCCCTAGCAACTCTCCTAGGTTACCCAGAGAAAGTCCCTTGGGGCACAGAGCAAGACAAGTTTTTACATTGTCATCGGTTCCCTTAGCCTCCAGGTGGCCCAGTATTCTGGAGAATATTAAGCTTTTGTGTGGGAGTGAGGCAATAGATAAATGTATTGCTTTGGGGGATGAAGAGTTTGTGTTCCTGTGAATAGGAAGGGGGAAGGTAAGGATGTGGGGTGGAGCCACCCTTTACATACTCTTTCAACAACTTCAAGTGTTTCTGAAGATTGGCCTATGATGTAGATTTTTTTTTTTTTAATCACTCAATTCTGGAACTCTGCTGCTTTTCTCCCATTCAAAGGCATTTTTGCTGTGGCCAGCCACCTAGAATATACAGCCTTCCAAACAAAAGAGGTCTATTTTGTGATTAAGCTGATCCTTCCTTTGTCAGGAAGCAAGGAGGAAATGAGGCTCTGAACAAGACTTTGGGGCATCTTCCTTTCTCAGACCAAACTACTATTCAGTTGAGGCTTCTACTTCAAGCCTAGGGTACAATAAGGAGCAGTGTCCAGGGAGAAGGAAAGAAAGTTCCATTCTTGTGAGCTGTCTCCTTCAAAGGCCCTATATATACAGTGCAATCATCTTTAACATAGGGGGATTCTGGGTGGTGTTGAATTTGGGGGCTTTCCCAGTACATGGTAGATAAGACTCATTTTTTTTCTACCTGTTCCTGCCCTACCCTGTTAACCTCTTTAAGAGCTTGAGGATATACAAAGGAAAACCCTTTCCAAAGTTAAAAGCACCATGCAAAAGTCAGGCGTTACTATACCAGGACAAACCTGCTAATGGGTCTCCTAGTGCAATTAAGAAGCTGACCTGGGTAGGAGCCTAAGCTTACCTAGGTTGCGTGTTAGACTTGGGGGCTGGGGGAACTCATCTTCTCTGGGGATATGGAGAAATTCAGGTTTTCTACTTTGTGGCTTGAAAATATATATTTATTTGAACTCTCCCAGGGTAGATTGCAACCAGAGGCCACATCTGCAAGAGTGGTTCAAAGCAAAAAATGGAAGTGACTGTGGATAATTTAAGCCCAGATCTATCTGGCTTCTAGGCAACCTTTATTCACATGGCTGGGCCTATCCAAGCACCATCCAGACTGTTAAAGTGCATTGAGACAGAAATATTCAAGGGCCCTCTCTCTTCTCTGCTCTTCTTATAGCCTTGACGAGAGTAGTAAGTGGGATATGTAGACTGAAGTGGAGTGTAATAGGCACAGAGAGACTGATACAAGAAACCTACAGAGTAAAGGCATTTTGTTCTTCCGATTAAGCTGAATTTTTCAATCTGGGCACTATTGACATTTTGAGCCAGATGATTCCTTATTGTGGGAGGCTGCCCTGTGCATTGTCTGATGTTTAACAGTATCCCTGGCCTCTATTCACCAAATGCCAGTAATACCCCATGATACAGATCTCAAGGTCATGTGCCCATTGCACAGTGAGGTCAAACAAACGCAGTATCCTGGTTTGGAGCAGAAAAAAGGTGCCTGAAGTTACCTTCCTGCACCTGGGTGTGGACCTTGTTTACTGCAGAAGAACTCAAAGATATAGTTACATATTCCTTCAGGAGAAACCAGGAGCCTGCTCCAAGGCTATGCTATAGTTTCTTGATAGTTCCTCCTTTGTTTCTGCATCCTTCCCTGGTTAGCAACTGTTTGAATCTGCCCTGTGGAAATCAGGAAGTTCTCCAAGGCTGAATGAAGACTGTTTTTCCAAACAAGAAACTGAGGGTGTAGCGGTATGGGTGGGGGGATGGCAGGGGAGGTGGTGTTCAAAGGAAGGATTTGTACCTGGGAGGGCTCCACAGCATCCTGCTCAGTTTCACTATCTTGTGATAACCCAAAATGCCAGACTTTGCTAAATATCCCCTATGCAAAATCATCCTCCCTATGGTGAACCACTGCCATTTAATGTAGTATCCCATTTGAAAGATTGGATTTTGCCTTCATTTTATCCACATGGGCTTGTCCAGATCTTGTATGGAACAAATGGAATCTCAAAAAATATGAAATATTTTGTGAGGAAACAATGGGAAAAGGAGTCTTCATGAATTAACAGATTTTGACAAATGATTGAATTCATTCTTATAAGCATTTCTACCTCCCCATCACCATCTAACTTTTGTTGAGCACTCACTGTGAGTGTGCGTGCTAAGCTGCTTCAGTTGTGTCTGACTCTTTGTGACCCTATGGACTGTAGCCCTCTAGGCACCTCTGTCCATGGGATTTTCCAGGCAAGAATACTGGAGTGGGTTGCCATTCCCTTATCCAGGGGATCTTCCTGACCCAGGGATTGAGCCCAGATCTCTCACATCTGCATTGGCAGGCAGATTCTTGACCACTAGTGTTACCTGGGAAGCCCTACTCTCTAAGAGTAGGGTGTTGATTATAGTAAAGATCTATAAAGCCTAATCCCAGCTTTCAATACTCTTAGAAACTGTTGACTATTTCATCCCCTAAGGGAAAGGGTTACAGATTTTCATGGAAAGGTAGTTTCAGAATTGAATCCAACCTGACCTTCTACCTCTTATTTCACTTTTGTCCCCAAACAAAGACTTATTCTTTAAGTCTCTGCCTTAGGGAGATTGCTCTTTGTCTTGCTAATTACCATAATTCTCTGTTGAATTTTTTTTGTGACTTACCTATTTAAGACACTCAAACTATAACAGTGTGTTCAGCATTGACATGACCACATCACAAAGGCTTTAGCAAATTGAGCAGTTTGAAGGCAGGTTATTATTTCCTGTTGACTGAAAAAAAAAATGCAGAACCTAAAAGTTTAGAATTATGTTTTATTTGGCAGACTTTCTGAGGGCTTAAGGCTGGAAGGCAACCTCTCAGATAGCCCTGAGGAAGTGCTCCAAAGAGGTAAGGGAGGAGCCAGGATATATGGGGGTGTTTGTAACAAAGACCAGGTAGTTGGAACATCAAAATATTGCCACTGTTAATTTCAGAAAACCAAATATCTCTAGTTAATGAATTTAGCGGCTTTTCTATATTTGGGAAGATACATGACTCTGGGTTCATTGAAATCATTCTTTTGATATGCACCTTAGCTATTTAGGGCCAGTATCCTGTTCCTTCCCATCCTGAGCGCCCCCTCCCTATCCTGAGCACACCCCCCCACCCCTACCCTCCCCACCCGGCCTCCTTTGGCTCCATCCTAAGTTACCTCGGGGCTAACCTTTGGGGCTGTGGTAGTGGCTGATGGCTTAATGGCCTCAGCATTCTTTGTTTGCTGATTTGGCAGGCCACAGTTTTCATTCACAGAACGAAGGAAAGGACTTCTAGTCACTAGCATGTTAGAGAAATACTCAACAATGGAAATGGAAAGGAAGAAGAGATGTTTCTTAAAATACAGTGGAGTGTTGAAAAAATGTCTTGGTGTGATTGTGGGTTTTAACACTCAGCAGTATCTCTGCCTCAGGAAGTCAAACAATGCTGATGTGAATTGTGAGTCTAAATCAGGGATATTGCAAAAGAAAATGCAGGAGGAAGTGTGGAATATTCCTTCAAAAAACAGCTGAGTAAGCGCCTGCCTTGAAAATAAGTTACCAGTGAGCCAGACTTACATCAGCGTCACTTTGAATAACTCCTAACCCAGCACCATGCATACATATAGAGTAACATGCCACTTGTCAAGTCCAGTGCAGGGACCAACCATCAGTATATTCAAACTTTGTGTATTCATAAATTTTGATTCTCTTGTCAAGACTAATTACTCATTTAAATAAAAGTTTGTATGAATTGGGACTGTGAGTGGCTCTCAGTAACTGAAAACATGTTTCACATTTCAAAAGTATGTTTAGATTTTTATGTAGCAAAAGGATCCCTGTAATCAAGGCATAAGGTCTTAAATAGCAATTAATCTTAATAAAATAACTAATCACATCATGGATTAGTTAAGGACTTTGCTGTGCTTACCACTAATAAGAATACAAAGGGGACTGACCCTGGGCAAATTTATTAAGGGCAATTTCAGAATCACAGATTAGAAAACATTGGGCTAGTGAGAAGGGCCTCGCTTGAGATTCCATGATAGCGACAGAGACAAGTCTGTGACTGACTGTGTGGTCTTAGGAAGGGTAGGTTTAGTTTTTATTCTGTCTGCTCCATCCTCAGTTTATTAAAATCTGCCCTTGTGAAGTGATGTGATCTTCCCTAATCCAAATACCAGTGTGTTTTCTCTCACAGGAATAGTTCTGTCTTCAGCCTGTTTTTCCAGTTGTGAACCAAAGACTCTTATCTCCTTAGTAAAGAGAGTTCAAGCATGAGGAGGCAGGTATTTCTTTGTGATAAAGACTTACTAAGCCCACCAAATCACCCCACTTACAGATCAGGCCTTGTGAATCTATGAATGCTGTTTGTTTTTCCTGCCTATTCAAGAATGGCCTTTTTTTTTTTTTTTTTTTTTTCAGGGGAGTGCGCTTAGTCGCTAAGTTGTGTCTGACTCTTTGCGACCCCATGGACTGTAGCCCAACAGGCTCCTCTGTCTGTGGGATTTCCCAGGCAAGAATGCTGGAGTGGGTTGCCATGCCCTCCTTCAGGGGATCTTCCCAGCTCAGGGATCAAACCCAGGTCTCCTGCATTGCAGGCAGATTCTTTACTGTCTGAGCCATCAGGGAAGCCTCAATTTCAGGGAGGGCTTTGTATAAAAATAAAATTTTAATTTGAGTATTTTTTCTCTAGAGGGTTTGTTGGTGTGAAGGAATGTCTTGTGAACTGTGCTTTATTTTTGATCAGTGACACAGGTCCTTATGGATAGAATAATGAGGGGCTAGCTATGCAAGCTTCTTGGAGAATGGGTTATGCTACAGAGTGTAGACTTTGGAGTCAGACCTGAGTTTGAATTACAGCTCCATGTAGTATTAGTTATGAAAATTTGTTACATGGACCTTGGTTTGCTGATCTATGAAATAGCGATAATGACCCATGTTGTTGTTTAGTGGCTTTAATTGAATAATACATAAGCTTAGCCTTAGCACAGAGCCTAACATGTGGCAGTAGCTCAAACAATTGCTAATTTCCTTTCTTTTCCCTTCTACTTTCTTGTATTGGGGTGACACATATAACATAAAATTGACCATCTTAAATTTTCTGCCATTAAATTGGGGATGAATTTAGGAGGGATACAAAATTTAGTCCATATCAACTACATTTTGTTTTATCTATTCATCAAGTGATGGACATTTAGTTGTTTCTACCTTTTGACTATTTTCAGTAATGCTGCTCTGAACTTTCATGTACAGATATTTGTTTGGATACCTGTATTCAATTATTTTTGGTACATACATATCTAGGAGTGGAATTGCTGGGTCATATGGTAATTCTATGTTTAACTGTTTGAGAAACAACTAAATTGTTTTCCACAGTGGTTGCACCATTTTACATTCCTACCAATAGTGTACAAAGGTTCCAATTTCTCTACATCCTTGTCAACACTTGTTCTTTTTTTTTTTTTTTTTTATTACAGGCATCCTAGTGGGTGTGAAGTAGTATTTTATTTAGATTTTTATTTGAGTTTCCATAATGATTAGTGATGATGAACATCTTTGTATGTGCTTGTCAGCCAATGTATATATCTTAATTAATGTAATGTATGTCTTTTTTGGAGAAATGCCTACTTATCCTTCAGCCATTTTTAAATTGAGTCAGTTTCCTGTTATTTGTTGAGTTGTAAGGTTTCTTTACATATTCTAGATACTAGACCCTTATGAAATATATGATTTGCAAATATTTTATCTCATTCCGTAGTTTGTCTTTTTACTTTCTTGGTAGTATTCTCTGATATACAAAATGTTTTAATTTTGACTGAGTCTGGTTTATCTATTTTTGTGTTGTTGCTTGTGTTTTAGGTGTCGTATTTAAGAAACTATCAATCACATAGTTTAAGGTCATGAAGATTGCCCCCATAGTATCTTCTAGACAATTTATGGTTTTAGCTCTATGTTTAGGTCTTTGATTTATTTTGAGTTAATTTTTGTTTATTATGTGAGATACGGGTCCAATTTCATTTTTTGCATATGAATATCTAGTTGATCCAGCACCATTTGTTGAAGAGACTGTTCTTTCTCCATGGGATGGTCTTGGCACCCTGTCAAAAATCAATTTGCCCTAGAGGTATGGTTTTATTTCTGGACCCTCAATTCTATTCCACTGGTATAATTTATCTATGTGCCAGTATCACATTTTTTGATTACGGTAGCTTTGTATTTAGTTTTCATATAGCAAAGTATGAGGCTTCTAACATTGTTCTTTTTCATGATTAATTTGGCTATTCAGGGTCCACCAATTCCATATAAATTTCATTTCCATTTTTTCAAAATGGGCTAGTATTTCCATTTCTTAGAAAAAGGCCTTTAGGATTTTGATAATTGATTATATTGAATCTGTAAATCACTTTGGGGAGTATTTCCATCTTAATAATATTATCTTCCAATCTATGACACATGGTGTTTTTCTTTTCATTGAGTTTTTTTTTTTTTTTTTTTGGTTCCCTTCAGCAGTATTTTGTAGTTTTTGGTGTGTAAATCTTATACTTTGATTAAATTTATTTCAATGTATTTTAATCTTTTTGATGCTGTTGAAAATTAAATTGTTTTCTTAATTTTATTTTTGCATTACTCATTCTAATCTATAGAAATGTGAATGATTCTGCATATTGATATTGTATAACATGCAACTTGTCAAATTCATCCATTGACCCTGATGGCTGTTTTGTGTATTCTTTAGCATTTTTTCTGTATATAAGATCATGTCATCTGTGAATAGAGATAGTTTTACTTCTTCCTTTCCTATTTGTATGCTTTTTATTTCTTTTCTTGCCTAATTGGTATGGCTAAGACTTTTATCCCAATGTTGAATACAGGTGAAAAAACATGACATCTTTATCTTCTTTCTGATCATAGGAGGAAAGCATTCAGTTTTACTTAATTAAGTATAATGTTACCTGTGGGTATGTCATAAATGTCCCTTATCAGGTTGGTGAAATTCCCTTCTATTCCTAGTATGTTGAGTGATTTTTATCATGAAAATATGTTGAAATTTGGCAAATGCTCTTTTTCTTCATTGAGAGATAACTGTGTAATTTTTCCTCCATTCTATTAATTTGATGTATTACATGGATGATTTTCTTGAACCAGCCTTATATTCTTGGGATATTTCCTACTTAGTTCAGTTCAGTTCAGTCACTCAGTCGTGTCCAACTCTTTGCGACCCCATGGACTGCAGCACACCAGGCTTCCCTGTCCATCACCAACTCCCGGAGCTTGTTCAAATTCATGTCCATTGAGTCAGTGATGCCATCCAACTATCTCATCCTCTGTAATACCCTTCTCCTCCCTCCTTCAATATTTCCCAGCAGGAAGGTCTTTTCCAATGAGTCAGCTCTTTGCATCAGGTGGGCAAAGTATTGGAATTTCAGCTTCAGCATCAGTCTTTCCAATGAATATTCAGGACTGATTTCCTTTAGGATGGACTGGTTGGATCTCCTTGCAGTCCAAGGGACTCTCAAGAGTCTTCTCCAACATGACAGTTCAAAAGCACCAATTCTTCGGCTTTCTTTACAGTCCAACTCTCACATCCATACATGACTACTGGAAAAATCATAGCTTTGACTAGATGTCTCTGCTTTTTAATATGCTGTCTAGGTTGGTCATAGCTTTTCTTCTAAGGAGCAAGTGTCTTTTAATTTCATGGCTGCAGTCACCATTTGCAGTGATTTCCTACTTAGTCATGGTATATAGTCCTTAAATATACTGCTGGATACAGTTTACTAGTATATTGCTGATACTTTTTGCATTTATATTTAAAAGGGATATTGGTTTGTAGCTTGGTTTTTATGTCTTGGTCTGGCTTTGGTATCAGATTGATGCTGGCCTCATAGAATGAGTAGGAAAGACTTCCAAAACTCTTTTTTTAAAGAGAGTTTAACAAGGATTGGTTTTAATCCTTCTTTAAACAGTCATAGAATTCACCAGTGAAACCATCTGTATGGAGTTTTTCTTTGGGACATATTTGATTATTGATTCAATCCCTTTATCTGTTATAGGTCTGTTCAAAATTTCTGTTTCTTTTTGAGTCATATTTGATAGTTTCTGTATTCTAGGAACTTTTCTATTTTATCTTGGTTTTTTAATATCTTTTTTTGTTGTTCTTCCTTTTCTTTTTTGTTTTTTAGTTTATTTTAATATAAATTTATTTATTTTAATTGGAGGCTAATTACTTTACAATATGATATCGGTTTTGCCATAGATCAACATGAAACCACCACGTGTGTACACATGTTCCCCATCCTGAACCCCATCCCCACCTCCCTCCCCATACCATCCCTCTGGGTCATCCCAGTGCCCCATCCCCGAGCATCCTGTTTCATGCATCACACCTGGACTGGCGATTCATTTCACATATGATATTATACACGTTTCAATGCCATTCTCCCAAATCATCCCACCCTCTCCCTCTCCCTCTCCCACAGAGTCCAAAAGACTGTTCTATACATCTGTGTCTCTTTTGCTATCTCACATACAGGGTTATCATTACCATCTTTCTAAATCCCATATATATGCATTAGTATACTGTGTTGGTGTTTTTCTTTCTGGCTTACTTCACTCTGTATGATAGGGTCCAGTTTCACCCACCTCATTAGAACTGATTCAAATGTATTCTTTTTAATGGCTAATACTCCATTGTGTATCAGTACCACAGCTTTCTTATCCATTTGTCTGCTGTTGGACATCTAGGTTGCTTCCATGTCCTGGCTATTATAAACAGTGTTGCGATGAACATTGGGGTACATGTGTCTCTTTCAATTCTGGTTTCCTTGGTGTGTATGCCCAGCAGTGGGATTGCTGGGTCATATGGCAGTTCTATTTCCAGTTTTTTAAGGAATCTCCACACTATTCTCCATAGTGGCTGTACTAGTTTGCATTCCCACCAACAGTGTAAGAGAGTTCCCTTTTCTCCACACCCTCTCCAGCTTTTACTGCTTGTAGACTTTTGGATCACAGCCATTCTGACTGGCATGAAATGGTACCTCATTGTGGTTTTGATTTGCATTTCTCTGATAATGAGTGATGTTGAGCATCTCTTCATGTGTTTGTTAGCCATCTGTATGTCTTCTTTGGAGAAATGTCTCTTTAGGTCTTTGGTCCATTTTTTGATTGGGTCATTTATTTTTCCGGAATTGAACAGCAGGAGTTGCTTGTATATTTTTCAGATTAATCCTTTTTCAGTTGCTTCATTTGATATTATTTTCGCCCATTCTGAAGGATGTCCTTTCACCTTGCTTATAGTTTCCTTCGTTGTGGAGAAGCTTTAATTTTAATTAGGTCCCATTTGTTTATTTTTGCTTTTATTGCCAATATTCAGGGAGGTGGGTCATAGAGGATCCTGCTGTGATTTATGTCAGAGAGTGTTTTCCCTATGTTCTCCTCTAGGAGTTTTATAGTTTCTGGTCTTCTATTTATATCTTTAATCCATTTTGAGATTATTTTGTGTATGGGGTTAGAAAGTGTTCTAGTTTCATTCTTTTACAAGTGGATGACCAGTTTTCCCAGTACCACTTGTTAAAGAGATTGTCTTTTCTCCATTGTATGTTCTTGCCTCCTTTGTCAAAGATAAGAGGTCTATAGGTGCATGGATTTATCTCTGGGCTTTCTATTTTGTTCCATTGATCTATATTTCTGTCTTTGTGCTAGTACCATACTGTTTTGATGACTGTGGCTTTGTAGTAGAGCCTAAAGTCAGGCAGGTTGATTCCTCCAGTTCCATGCTTCTTTCTCAAGATTGCTTTGGCTATTCGAGGTTTTTTATATTTCCATACAAATTGTGAAATGATTTGATCTATCTCTGTGAAAAATACCATTGGTAGCTTGATAGGGATTGCATTGAATCTATAGATTGCTTTGGGTAGTATACTCATTTTCACTATATTGATTCTTCCGATCCATGAACATGGTATATTTCTCCATCTATTAGTATCCTCTTTGATTTCTTTCACCAGTGTTTTATAGATTTCTATATAAAAGTTGGCTTAAAGCTCAACATTCAGAAAACAAAGATCATGGCATCTGGTCCCATCACTTAATGGCAAATAGATGGGGAAACAGTGGAAACAGTGTCAGACTTTATTTTTTAGGGCTCCAAAATCACTGCAGATGGTGACTGCAGCCATGAAATTAAAAGACACTTACTCCTTGGAAGGAAAGTTATGACCAACCTAGATAGCATATTCAAAAGCAGAGACATTACTTTGCCAACAAAGGTTCATCTAGTCAAGGCTATGGTTTTTCCTGTGGTCATGTATGGATGTGAGAGTTGGACTGTGAAGAAGGCTGAGTGCTGAAGAATTGATGCTTTTGAACTGTGGTGTTGGAAAAGTCTCTTGAGAGTCCTTTAGTCTGCATGGAGATCCAACAAGTCCATTCTGAAGGAGATCAGCCCTGGGATTTCTTTGGAAGGAATGATGCTAAAGCTGAAACTCCAGTACTTTGGCCACCTCTTGCAAAGAGTTGACTCATTGGAAAAGACTCTGATGCTTGGAGGGATTGGGGGCAAGAGGAAAAGGGGACGACAGAGGATGAGATGGCTGGATGGCATCACTGACTCGATGGACATGAGTCTGAGTGAACTCCAGGAGTTGGTGATGGACAGGGAGGCCTGGCATGCTGCGATTCATGGGGTCGCAAAGAGTCGGACACGACTGAGCAACTGATCTGATCTGATATATAGGTCTTTAGTTTCTTTAGGTAGATATATTCCTTAGTATTTTATTCTTTTTGTTGCAATGGTGATGGAATTGTTTCCTTGATTTCTCTATTTTCTCATTATTAGTGTCTAGGAATGCAAGGGAATTCTGTGTGTTGATTTTATATCCTGCAACTTCACTATATTCATTGATTAGCTCTAGTCATTTTCTGGTGGATTCTTCAGGGTTTTCTATGTAGAGGATCATGTCATCTGCAAACAGTGAGAGTTTTATTTCTTCTTTTCCAATTTGGATTCCTTTTATTTCCTTTTGTCCTCTGATTGCTGTGGCCAAAACTTCCAAAACTATGTCGAATAGTAGTGGTGAAAGTGAGCATCCTTGTCTTGTTCCTGACTTTAGGGGAAATGCTTTCAATTTTTCACCATTGAGGATAATGTTTGCTGTGGGTTTGTCGTATATAGCTTTTATTATGTTGAGGTCTGTTCCTCTATTCCTGCTTTCTGGATAATTTTTTTTTTTTAGTCATAAATGGATGTTGAATTTTGTGAAAGACTTTCTCTGCCTCTATTGAGATAATCATATGGCTTTTATTTTTCAATTTGCTAATGTGGTGTACTACATTGATTGATTTATGGATATTGAAGAATCCTTGCATCCCTGGGATAAAGCCCACTTGTTTCATGATGTATGATCTTTTTAATGTGTTGTTGGATTCTGATTGCTAGAATTTTGTTAAGGATTTTTGCATCTATGTTCATGAGTGATATTGGCCTGTAGTTTTCTTTTTTGTGGCGTCTTTGTCAGGTTTTGGTGTTAGGGTGATGGTGGCCTCATAGAATGAGTTTGGAAGTTTACCTTCCTCTGAAATTTTCTGGAAAAGTTTGAGTAGGATAGGTGTTAGCTCTTCTCTCAATTTTTGGTAGAATTCAGCTGTGAAGCTGTCTGGACCTAGGCTTTTGTTTGCTGGAAGATTTCTGATTATAGTTTCAATTTCCATGCTTGTGATGGGTCTGTTAAGATTTTCTATTTCTTCCTGGTCCAGTTTTGGAAAGTTCTACTTTTCTAAGAATGTGTCCATTTCTTCCAAGTTGTCCATTTTATTGGCATGTAATTGCTGATAGTAGTCTCTTATGATCGTTTGTATTTCTGTGTTGTCTGTTGTGATCTCTCCATTTTCATTTCTAATTTTATTGATTTAATTTTTCTCCTTTTGTTTCTTGATGAGTCTGGCTAATGGTTAGTCAATTGTATTTACCCTCTCAAAGAACCAGCTTTTGGCTTTGTTGATTTTTGCTATGGTCTCTTTTGTTTCTTTTGCATTTATTTCTGCCCTAATTTTTAAGATTTATTTCGTTCTACTAACCCTGGGGTTCTTCATTTCTTCCTTTTCTAGTTGCTTTAGGTGTAGAGTTAGGTTATTTATTTCACTTTTTTCTTGTTTCTTGAGGTATGCCTGTATTGCTATGAACCTTCCCTTAGCACTGCTTTTACAGTGTCCCACAGGTTTTGGGTTGTTGTGTTTTCATTTTCATTCATTTCTATGCACATTTTGATTTCTTTTTTTATTTCTTCTGTGATTTATTTGTTATTAAGCAGCATGTTATTCACCCTGCATATGTTGGAATTTTTAATAGTTTTTCTCCTGTAATTGAGATCTAATCTTACTGCATTTTGGTTAGAAAAGATGCTTGGAATGATTTCAGTGTTTTTGCATTTACCAAGGCTAGATTTATGGCTCAGGCTGTGATCAATCCTGGAGAAGGTTCCATGTGTGCTTGTGAAAAACTTAAAATTCATTGTTTTGGGGTAAAACGTCCTATAGATATAAATTATGTCTAACTGGTCTATTGTATCATTTAAAGTTTGTGTTTCCTTGTTAATTTTCTATTTAGTTGATCTATCCATAGGTGTGAGTGGGGTATTAAAGTCTCCCACTATTATTGTGTTATTGTTAATTTCCCCTTTCATACTTGTTAGCATTTGTCTTACATATTGTGGTACTCCTATGTTGGGTGCACATATATTTATAATTGTTATATCTTCTTGGATTGATCCTTTGATCGTGATGTACTGTCCTTCTTTGTCTCTTTTCACAGCCTTTGTTTTAAAGTGTATTTTATCTAATATGAGTATTCCTATTCCTGCTTTCTTTTGGTCTCTATTTGCATGGAATATCTTTTTCCAGCCCTTCACTTTCAGTCTGTATGTGTCCCTTGTTTTGAGGTGGGTCTCTTGTAGACAACATATATACGGGTCTTGTTTTTGTATCCATTCAGCCAGTCTTTGTCTTTTGAGTGGGGCATTCAACCCATTTACGTTTAAGGTAATTATTGATAAGTATGATCCCATTGCCATTTACTTTATTGTTTTGGGTTCGAGTTTATACACCCTTTTTGTGCTTCTTGTGTCCTCATTTCTTTTAATTCGTTTTTCTTTTTTCCTCTCTGATTCATTTATTTCTATCATTCTATCGTGTACCTCACTAATCCTATCTTCTGCCTCCATTACTCTACTTTTTGTTCCCTCCGGAGTGTTTTTTATTTATTGCATTATTCATTATATATTGACTCTTTTATTTCTTCTAGGTCCTTGTTAAACCTTTCTTGCATCTTCTCAATCCTTGTCTCCAGGCTATTTATCTGTGATTCCATTTTGTTTTCAAGATTTTGGATCATTTTCACTCTCATTATTCAGAATTCTTAATCAGGTAGATTCCCTATCTCTTCCTCTTTTGTTTGGTTTGTTGGGCTTTTATCCTGTTCCTTTAGCTGCTGGGTATTCCTCTGTCTCTTCATCTTGTTTATATTGTTGTGTTTGGGGTGGGCTTTCTGTATTCTGGCAGTTTGTGGAGTTCTCTTTATTGTGGAGTTTCCTCTCTGTGGGTGGGGTTGTATGGGTGGCTTCTCAAGGTTTCCTGGTTAGGGAAGCTTGTGTCGGTGTTCTGGGGGGTGGGTGGAACTGGATTTCTTCTCTCTGGAGTACAATGAAGTGTTCAGTACTGAGTTATGAGATGTCATTGGGTTTGGAGTAACTTTGGGCAGCCTGTATATTGAAGCTCAGGGCTGTATTCCTGTGTTGCTGAAGAATTTGTGTGGTATGTCTTGCTCTAGAACTTGTTGGCCCTTGGGTGGTGCTTGGTTTCAGTGTAGGTATGGAGCTGTTTGATGAGCTCTTGTCGATTAATGTTCCCTGGAGTCAGGAGTTCTCTGTTGTTCTTAGGATTTGGACTGAAGCCTCCTGCTTCTGGTTTTCAGTCTTATTTTTACAGTAGCCTCAAGACTTCTCCATCTATACAGCACTGTTGGTAAAACATCTAGATTAATGATGAAAAGTTACTCCACAGTGAGGGCCACCCAGAGAGGTTCACATAGTTACATGGAGAAGAGGGAGGAGAGAGATAGAGGTGATCAGGATGAGATGAGGTGGAATCAAAAGAGGAGAGAGCAAGCTAGCCAGTAATCACTTCCCTGTGTGCTCTCCACAGTCTGGACCACTCAGAGATGTTCACGGAGTTACACAGAGAAGAGAAGAGGGAGGGAGGAGACAGAGGTGGCCAGGAGGATAAGTGGAGAATCAAAAGGAGAGAGACAGATCCAGCCTGTAATAAGTTCCCTAAGTGTTCTCCACCATCCAGAACACACAAAGAGATTCACAGAGTTGTGTAGAGAAGAGAAGGGGGAGGGAGGAGATAGAGGCGACCTGGTGGAGAAAAAGGAGAGTCCAAAGGGGGAGAGAACAATCAGGTCAGTGATCTCAGTCCCAAGTAAAAATGGGTCCCGAAGATTGGGTTCTTAAAGGTACAAAATTGATAACAAATACCAAAAAGCAAAGATTAAAAATCTAGAGTAGAGGTTGGATTTTGAAAAATACAATATTAAAGAAAAAAAAGTCACAAATATTATAAAATATGTATATATTAAGTTTGCTTTAAAATAGGGTCTCTCTTTTTTTTTTTTTTTAAAGTAATAGTAGGTTATAAAAATGAAAAATTAAAGGAGTAATAGAGGTCTTAAAAATAAATAAAAAAAATTAAAGAATGATAGTAAAAATAGTAAAAATATATCTAGGACTTTCTCTTGTTATGGGTAATGTGGGGTCAGTTCATTTTCGGATAGTTCCTTGATTTGGCTTATGTTTTTCAAGATCTATAGGCCCATTTCTATGTAGTTAGTACTAACTACAGGGTTTTAACCTATTGCACCTGTGACTTCCAAGGAGGTTCCCTCTGTTTTAGCTTCTTCTGTTTGCTTCTGTTTGCCTCTTCTTCAGTGTCTAATTTCTGCCCTGACACAAGGGGGCCGTGGTGGACACTTTTTTAGGCTCACTTGTTCAGTCGTGCTGTGGGGAGGGAGGGACGCTGCAAACGAATAACACTGGTGCATGCTCACAGTGTCTCGGCCACACTGGGTCTACCCCCGCTCACGGCGTGTGTGCTTTCCCTGTCTACACTGCTTAGGCTGTAGGTTGCTCTGCCGGGAACTGTCTGAGGCCGGCCCGGGGTTGTATGCACTTCCCAGGTCTAAGCCGCTCAGGTTCAGGTACTCGGGTAGTCCTCAGAGGTGCAGACTCAGTTGGGCCTGCGTTTTCTGCCCTTCCCAGGTCCGAGCAGCTCAGGTGACCAGGTGTTTGGTGAGCACGGTCACAGCAACTTATTGCCTCCCCCATTCCTGCCTCTCGGTTTTCTCAATGTACAACTGGCGCACCTTCTCAGGCGGATGTTGACCGTCCAGAATCCCAAGAAGTCTTGGTTAGTAAGGAAGCCTGCTTGCAGTTTTGTAGATAATACCTCTCTTGGGCCACAATTGCCCCCTTCTGGCTCTGGCTGCCCTCGCCTGCCTGTCATCAGAGGGGGATGGGCCGTTCTGCAGCTGGCTAGCTCTGCTCAGTCCTTTGTTCTGTGAGTAGGCCTGGTTGTGCCTTAGGTTAGGGATTTTCATGTGGTAGCTATCCCACAGGCTGGTTTGCTATCCCAAGTTAGTTCCCTCAGATTGCCCTCGGGGCATTCAGGCCCGGTCCTTACTCTCAGCAATGCAGCCCGGGCCTCCCTGCCCAGCCCCTGCTTGCTAGTGGCGGGTGCAGGCATCTGCGCTGGGGCAGTTACCGTTGGGCACGTAGTCTGTGGGTTTTAATTATTTATTTACTTTTCCTCCCGGTTATGTTGCCCTCTGTGGTTCCAAGGCTTGCCACAGACTCGGCAGTGAGAGAGTGTTTCCTGGTATTTGGAAACTTCTTTCTTTTTTAAGACTCCCTTCCTGGGATGGAGCTCCGTTCCTACCTCTTTTGTGTCCCTTTTTTATCTTTTTTATTTTTTCCTACCTCCTTTCGAAGACAATGGCCTGCTTTTATGGGTGCCTGATGTCCTCTGCCAGCATTCAGAAGTTGTTTTGTGGAATTTACTCAGCGTTCAAATGTTCTTTTGATGAATTTGTGGGGGACAAAGTGGTCTCCCTGTCCTATTCCTCAACCATCTTCTGTTCTTCCTCTAATATCTTGATATACAACTGTTTATTCTATTTTATGGTCTTTTAAATTTCTGTTGGGCTTCCCTGGTGGCTCAGAGGATAAAGCGCCTGCCTGTAATGCAGGAGACCCGGGTTCCATCCCTGGGTTGGGAAGATCTTCTGGAGAAGGAAATGGCAACCCACTCCAGTATTCTTGCCTGGAGAATCCCATGGACAGAGGAGCCTGGCAGGCTACAGTCCATGGGGTCACAAAGAGTCGGACACAACTGAGCGACTTCACACACAAATTTCTGTTATATTAGTAGTAATGTCCCCAGTTTCATTTTTTACTTTAGTAATTTAAGCTTTTATTTTGTTCTTTATTAGTCAATCTAAATAAATGTTGTTAATCTTGGTTGATCTTTCCCAAAACATAACTTTATTTGATTGATTTCTATCGTTTTTTTTCTACCTTTGATTTATGTATCTTGACTCTAATCTTTATCATTTCTTTCTTTCTACTAGATTTGTGTTAATTTGTTCTTTTTCTAGTTATTCAAAGTATAAAGTTAGGTTATTGATTTAACTTATATTTTAACATAGGTGTTTACAATATAAATGTACCTTAGAGCCCTTCATTCACTGCATCACTTAAGTTTTGGTGTGATGCATTTTCATTCTTAAAGTATTTAAAATTTTCTCTTATGATTTCTTCTTTGAGACTTTTGTTGTTTAAGGGTTTGGTGTTTAGTTTCTGTTTTCAAAATTTCCTTCTATTATTGATGTCTATTCTTAGCCCCTCTCCACTGTGGTTGGTAAAGATACTTTGTATGATTTTAGTATTTTAAAATTTATTGAGGGGCTTCCCTGGTGGTCCAGTGATTAAGACACCATGCTTCCACTACAGGGGTCATGGGTTTTTTTCCCTGGCTGGGAAGCTAAGATCCCACATACCAAGCAGCATGGCAAAAAATAAATAACTAAAATAAGATAAAATAAAACTTACTGAGAATTGTTTTGTGATCTAAACTATACGATGTTCTAAGGAAGTTGCCTTGTGCACTTGAGAATAATGTTTAATTCTGCTGTTTTGGGATGGAGTGTTTGGCATACGGGCTTCCCAGGTGGTGCTAATGGTGAAAAACCTGCTTGCCAATGCCGGAGACATAAAAGACATAGGTTCGATCCCTGGGTCAGGAAAATCCCCTTGAGAAGGGCATGGCAACCCACTCAAGTATCCTTCCCTGGAGAATCCCATGGACAGAGGAACCTGATGAGCTGGCTACAGTCTATAGGGTAAGAAAGAATCAGACACCACTGAAGCAACTTTGCAAACAACACAAGCATGTTTGGCATATATCTGTTACATCTAGTTGGCTTATAGAGCATTCAAGTCCTCTGTTTTGTTAACCTTTTCTGTCTCATTGTTCTAATCATTATTGAAAGTTGGATATTGAAGCCTACAACTATTATTGTAGAACTATCTACATCTCCCTTCAATTCTTGAATCATATATTTTGGATCTCTGTTGTTTGGCATATATATGTTTATATGGTTATATCTTCTTGATGAATTGGCCCTTTTATCAGTATGTAATATCCTTCCTTGTTCCTTATAACAATTTTTGGCTTAAAAATCTGTTCTTTTTCCCCTGATATAAATATATTCATATCAGCTCTCTTTTGGTAACTATTTGCATCAAATTTCTTTTCCATCCTTTTACTTTCAATGTATTTGTATATTTGAATCTAAAATGAGTCTGTTGTAGACAGGGTACTTGAATCATGCTTTTGGTTAAATCTATTATGCCTATCTTTGTCTTTTAATTAGAAATTTCAATCATTTACATTTCAAGTCATTACTGATAAGGAAGAACTTACTTCTGCCCTGTTGCTATTCTTTTCCTATACATTATATATTTTTTTGTCCCCTAGTTCCTCTATTTGTATCTTATTTTTGTTTGACTGACTTCCCCTTCAGCTTTGGGATTCTTCCTTATATAGGACTGATAAAGGAAAGTATACACCTATTCTTCTACATTTGTTCAGTAACTGTGTAATAGCACACTCTCACCTCTTTCTGTATCAACTTCTACATCTTCTCTCATAGGCATGCAAATGAGCCTCTCTGGTTCCTACCACTCACTCTCATACCTATCCACTTAAATGTTCAACCATCAGTTCAAACTCAGTGGTTCTAAAGTTGACTACCTCTCCCCAAAAAATCCATTTTGTTTTAATAAGTAAAATATAATCATGACTTTTATCATCCTAGTCTCCTAGATGTAAGTTGATCTTGGCTTTTCCCCTCTCACTTATTCCCCTACTTCCATAAAATCACTAAGGCTTTTGTTTTTCCTTTTCTTTTCTTTTCTTTTTTTTTCCAGCAATTTCTCCTTGTCACTTGAATTTGGAATGTTTTGAGGGCAAAATTCTAGACAAGAGTAATAGTAAGTGAAGACTCCTTGGAAAAGCATGCTATGTTCAAGGAAGTGAAATAAAATAAAACTATCATGTGGATTCCAAGGAGAAAGAATGGCTAGAATAGTCAGGCACTACATTGTGCAATCATGGAAAATCATGTGAGGACTTATCATGCTAGGGACTTTGAATTTCATCCTATAGAAAATGAGAAAGCACTGAAGGAGAATTACATGACCAGCAATCCATGTTAGAAAGATTACTCTGTCTATGTAGAATGGGTTAGAAGGGAGGAAGATTAGAAGCCGGGAGATGAGCTAAGAGGGTGTTGAAATAATATAAGAAAGAAGTGATGGTGGCATTGAATAAGGGAGTCACAGTCAGGATGCAGAAAAAAAAGGACAGAACTATAAGACAGTTTGAGCATTCTTTGGCATTGCCTTTCTTTCTGGCATTGGGATGAAAACTGAACTTTCCCAGTCCTGTGGTCACTGATGAGTTTTCCAAATTTGCTAGCATATTGAGTGCACCACTTTCACTGCATCAACTTTCAGATTTGAAATAGCTCAACTGGAATTCCATCACCTCCACTAGCTTTGCTTGTAGTGATGCTTCCGAAGGCCCACTTGACTCCACATTCCAGAATGTCTGGCTCTAGGTGAGTAATCACACCATTGGGATTATCTGGGTCGTGAAGATCTATTTTGTACAGTTCTTCTGTGTATTCTTGCCACATCTTCTTAATATCTTCTGCTTTTGTTAGGTCCCTACCATTTCTGTACTTTATGGAGCCCATCTTTGCATGAAATGTTCCATTGGTATCTCTGATTTTCTTGAAGAGATCTCTAGTCTTTCCCATTCTGTTGTTTTCCTCTATTTCTTTGCACTGATCGCTGAGGAAGGCTTTCTTATCTCTCCTTGCTATTCTTTGGAACTCTGCATTCAAATGGGTATATCTTTCCTTTTCTCCTTTGCTTTTCGCTACTCTTCTTTTCACAGCTATTTGTAAGGCCTCCACAGACAACCATTTTGCTTTTTGGCATTTCTTTTTCTTGGGGATGGTTTTGATTCCTGTCTCCTGCACAATGTCATGAACATCCATAGAACATCCATCACGCACTCTGTCTATCAGATTTGGTCCCTAAAATCTACTTCTCACTTCCACTGCATAGTCATAAGGGATTTGATTTAGGTCATACCTGAATGGTCTAGTGGTTTCCCCTACTTTCTTCAATTTCAGTCTGACTTTGGTAATAAGGAGTTCATGATCTGGGCCATAGTCAGCTGCCAGTCTTGTTTTTACTGACTGTATAGAGCTTCTCCATCTTTGGCTGCAAAGAATATAATCAATCTGATCTCGGTTTTGACCATCTGGTGATGTCCATGTGTAGAGTCTTCTCTTGTGTTGTTGGAAGAGGGTGTTTGCTATGACCAGTGTGTTCTCTTGGCAGAACTCTATTAGCCTTTGCCCTGCTTCATTCTGTACTCCAAGGCCAAATTTGCCTGTTACTCCAGGTGTTTCTTGACTTCCTACTTTTGCATTCCAGTCCCCTATAATGAAAAGGACATCTTTTTTGTGTATTAATTCTAGAAGGTCTTGTAGGTCTTCATAGAACTGTTCAAATTCAGCTTCTTCAGTGTTCCTGGTTGGGGCATAGACTTGGATTACCGTGATGTTGAATGGTTTGCCTTGGAAACAAACAGAGATCATTCTGTCATTTTGAGATTGCATCCAAGGACTGCATTTTGGACTCTTTTGTTGACCATGATGGCTACTCCATTTCTTCTAAGGGATTTTTGCCCACAGTAGTAGATATAATGGTCATCTGAGTTAAATTCACCCATGCCAGTCCATCTTAGTTCGCTGATTCCTAGAATGTCGATGCTCACTCTTGCCATATCCTGTTTGACCACTTCCAATTTGCCTTGATTCATGGACCTAACATTCCAGGTTCCTATGCAGTATTGCTCTTTACTGCTTCTATTACCAATCCCATTCACAACTGGATGTTGTTTTTGCTTTGGCACCATCCATTCATTCTTTCTGGAGTTATTTGTCCTCTGATCTCCAGTAGCATATTGGGCACCTACCGACCTGGGGGGTTCATCTTTCAGGGTCCTATCTTTTTGCCTTTTCATACTGTTCAAGGGGTTCTCAAGGCAAGAATACTGAAGTGGTTTGCCATTCCCTTCTCCAGTGGACCACATTCTGTCAGACTTTTCCACCATGACCAGGCCGTGTTAGGTGGCCCCACACGACATGGCTTAGTTTCATTGAGTTAGACAAGGTTGTGGTCCGTGTGAACAGATTGGCTAGTTGTCTGTGATTGTAGTTTCAGTCTGTCTGCTCTCTGATCCCGTTTCTCAGTGCTTACCATCTTACTTAGGTTTCTCATACCTTGGACATGGGGGTCTCTCTTCACAACTGCTCCAGCAAAGCACAGCTGCTGCTCCTTACCTCTGATGCAGGGTAGCTCCTCTCGGCCACCGACTCTACCCTTGGGCATGGGGTAGCTCCTCTCGGCCGCGCTCATGTGCTGTCACAGCTGCTGTACTCATGGGCCATCGCAGCTGCCACGCTCCAAACCAGGCTTCAGCAATACTTGAACCATGAAATTCCAGATGCTCAAGCTGGTTTTAGAAAAGACAGAGGAACCAGAGATCAAATTGCCAGCATCCACTGGATCATTGAAAAAGCAAGAGAGTTCCAGAAAAAAATCTATTTCTGCTTTATTGACTACAGCAAAGCCTTTGACTGTGTGGATCACAATCAACTGTGGAAAATTCTGAAAGAGATGGGAATACCAGACCACCCGACCTGCCTCTTGAGAAACCTATATGCAAGTCAGGAAGCAAGAATTAGAACTGGACGTGGAACAACAGACTGGCTCCAAGTAGGAAAAGAAGTACGTCAAGGCTGTATATTGTCACCCTGCTTATTTCACTTCCCTGCAGAGTACATCATGAGAAAGGCTGGACTGGAAGAAGCACAAGCTGGAATCAAGACTGCTGGGAGAAATATCAATAACCTCAGATATGCAGATGACACCACCCTTATGGCAGAAAGTGAAGAAGAACTAAAGAGCCTCTTGATGAAAGTGAAAGTGGAGAGTGAAAAAGTTGGCTTAAAGCTCAACATTCAGAAAACAAAGATCATGGCATCTGGTCCCATCACTTCATGGCAAATACATGGGGAAACAGTGGAGACAGTGTCAGAGTTTATTTTTCTGGGCTCCAAAATCACCGTAGATGGTGATTGCAGCCATGAAATTAAAGGATGCTTATTCCTTGGAAGGAAAGTCATGACCAACCTAGACAGCATATTAAAAAGCAGAGACATTACTTCACTAAGAAAAGTCCATCTGGTCAAAGCTATGGTTTTTCAAGTGGTCATGTATGGATGTGAGAGTTGGACTATAAAGAAAGCGGGGCATAGAAGAATTGGTGCTTTTGAACTGTGGTGTTGGAGAAGACTCTTGAGAGTCACTTGGACTGCAAGGAGATCCAACCAGTCCACCTAAAGGAAATCAGTCCTGGGTGTTTATTGGAAGGAATGATGTTAAAGCTAAAACTCCAATACTTTGGCCACCTGATGCAAAGAGCTGACTCATTGGAAAAGACCCAGATGCTTGGAAAGGTTGAGGGCAGGAGGAGAAGGGGATGACAGAGGATGAGATGGTTGGATGGTATCACTGACTCGACAGACATGGGTTTTGGTGGACTCTGGGAGTTGGTGATGGACAGGGAGGCCTGGCTGCTGAGCTTCATGGGGTTGCAAAGAGTCGGACATGAATGAGAGACTGAACTGAACTGATAAGATAGTTAAGAAATATAATTAATGAAACTTAGTAATAGATTGGGGTTTCCCTGGGTGCTCAGATGATAAAAAATCACCTGCAGTGCAGGAGACCTAAGTTCAATCCCTGGCTTGGGAAGATCCCCTGGAGGAGAGCATGGCAATCCACCCTAGTATTCTTGCCTGGAGGATCCCCATGTATAGAGGAGCCTGGTGGGCTACAGTCCATGGGGTTGCAAAGAGTTGGACATGACTGAATGCCTAAGCACAGCACAGGGATAGATTGAGTGTGGTTGATGAGAGAGATGTACCTAAGATAACTTCCAAGCTTCTTGTTTGAACAAGTAGGTGAATAGTGATACCATTTTACTGAAATGGGGAAAGTGAAGACTATGCATATTTGATGAGAAAAATGAGTTGAGGTAGAATAGGAAGAGTATAAGATGTCTGTAAGGAGGAGATCTAAGATCATCTAAGAGGA